>NC_135051.1:20106837-20722931 GCF_051014685.1 Ptiloglossa arizonensis
ATCGGTGCTTTAACGAGGGAACGTCGCGATTCGAGTTGTCAGATTCAAGATCGTGCCTCGATAAATGTTCGAACGGTGTTTGTCGACAGTGCGACCATTTGTGCGGTCCGGGGAAGCTGACGAGGAAAGTAACCTGTTACAAGAAAGTGGACGGCAAGATACAAATATTGGAGGACGAAGCTTGCGAGGGTGATGTACCAGAGCGTGAGAAGCCTTGCGAGCTGAGACCATGCGCCGGCCTCGACTGGGTCACGTCGGATTGGAGTGGTGTAAGTTTGCAATTTGTCATGCAATGGCGCCCAAATGCCCATTCGTCTCTCTAAAATATCTCCGGCCACGGTGGTAGCATCGAGACACCTATGCTCCCTCGCTGGAAATATTTTCCCAAAGTAATATCAAGGGGACGTGTCTCGCTTATTGCGATCCGTCCAAATGAAAAGTGACCCCCTTTTCGTGTCGCCGTGTTTCTCACAATTATCGTTCGGCTCCGTGTTTGTTGCCAGTGCGACGATAATTGCGGACTGACTCAGGAGACGAGAACTGCTCACTGCGCGACCCAAAACGGCACCGCTTATCCCGACGAGAAATGCGATTTAAAGAAGAAGCCCGAGTTGACGAGGGAATGCGAGAACACGAACGAATGCGAGTTCCTGTGGTTCGGTTCCCAATGGAGTGCCGTAAGTGACTTGTAGAGAATTCTTAATAATATTTCGTAGAAAAAATCTCGCGTGGTCCTACGCCACTGGTCGCGTAAATATCGCGAAATAATTCTGCAATCTTCCATTTGTGCGATAATTTACCAAAAGATTCGTTTCGGTTCCGTTATTGCGGATTAATTGTACATCGACTTGTTAGCAACTCTAACAATAACGAGTTGATTGTTATAGGTGTAGAAAAATTGTCGAGGAAAATATTATACTTTTAATTACAATGTATTTAGAAATAAAAAAATTCAACCGTGATAGAAATCATTGTATCGGTCAATTTATGAGAAAGATCGAAGACTTTCTTTGAAGATTTAATTATTCCCGGGAAAGAATCGCTACCTTCCCTCGGTAATCGGAGGGAAAGGGGATTAGTGATTTAACGAGGGAATGTCGCGATTCGAGTTGTCAGATTTAAGATTGTGCCTCGATGAATGTTCGAACGATGTTTCTCGACAGTGCGACCATTTGTGTGGTCCGGGGTTCAACTTCAGGGTTTGAGGTATTCTTGACGTTTTAAGTAGATATAATACTAACCCGGATACATGAAATGTCTTCACACGGAAACGTAGAATATAGAATAGAATATTTGGCAATTTCTATATAGACTTACGAAACAATTTTTACAAGGATACGCGAAACGTGTCATGTACCCGGATATATGAAACACTTTTTACTCCCGTACATGAAACCGAGTGAACCCCACCGCTCTCTTTTTTCGTTTAGCGACAATTTCACACGCGACGACTGTTTTACATGTTTTACATGTGTTACATATTAGCCATGTTTTATTCTCACGGAAGTTTGCAACAGGAGAGACGTTTCATTTGTAGAAATCACACACGTTGACACGCTACACTCTATACTCGCACTAGGAAAACCAAAAGAAAAGGAAAATAACTCGTGCACTAGTTACAGAAATTTATCAATTCTCGATTATCCTAGTAATTTATCAATAAACATAACTTTTGAAATAACACCTGCGTTAAACGTTTCGTCTTCGTAATTAATGACCAGAATTATTCATGGTTAAACAATGGCGCACCAGTTCCGAATAATTCAAATGGAAATATTCACTCGACACAGTTTACCTCAAATATCATCTTAAATGAAAATTATCGCAATTACAAAAGAAAAACAAACACGTACCTCTCTTATAAATCACAATCCCACTTCTGATCCCTAGTGCATCGTTAAACAATCGTGCACCAGTTCCGAATAATCCAAATGGAAATATTCACTCGACACAGTTTACCTCAAATATCGTCTTAAATGAAAATTATCGCAATTACAAAAGAAAAACAAACACGTACCTCTCTTATAAATCACAATCCCACTTCTGATCCCTAGTGCTCAGCCAAATGTGGATCCGGTGTGCAAACACGTAGGGTGTTCTGCGGCTCATTCGACGACGAAGCGGTGAAGTGGCAACCGGAAGAAAAATGCGTCGCGAGCAAGAGATTCAACGACACGAAGAGCTGCACCGCAGCTGAGGAGTGCAAAGGTGAATGGTTCACCGGACCATGGAGCAAGGTAACGTATCCGACGCGAGTCAAACACTGTCCAGGTTCATCCCCTCGCGTCACAAAGAGAAGAAAGTGGTGTAAAAAATATTCCGTGCTCGGTCATCAATTTCCCTAAACAGTCCACGCTCCTATCACCAGAGATTATTTGCATCCGCGCGAAGATACACCGCGGCGTGTTCTCTCGGTCGGTGAAGAAATCCAATATCTTCGATGTCTCTGCTGCAGCCACGGTGCAAGAACCGTCCGCCTCAAATTTCTTCCATTAATCACCGTAACCGTGTTCCAGTGTTCGAAACCGTGCGGCGGTGGCACCATGAACCGCAAGATGATTTGCATGAAGGACAACGCTAGGGTACCTACGGCCAACTGCGACCCCAGCATGATCATGTTCTCGTCCGAGGATTGCAACAAGCAGCCGTGCGACGAAGGTAACGACCCAGATCGATCCGACACCGGACATCTTGAGACCTAGCGTGGAAATTAATTTTCGTCGTCGATCATCGAGTTTCGGGGCATCGACGAGTCTTTGGAATCAAACGATCGATTCGACAGTAGCTGCGTAAACACGTGACTCGTTTCAAAATGGTGTCTAAATTTTGAATGTTCTCACATTGGATGTCTTTGGGTCGAAAGCTGAGTTCTGGATTGTAACTCGTGTTTCTAGCTTCGCGATGCAGCGACGGGTCTGAGGAAATATTATTGCACCTAGTTACATCTATTAGGGTAGCTCTGATTGTGGAGAGAGTGTATATTATGGGCACGCAGTAGGGTCAACTTTAAGACATTTCTGTCTGATGTACGAGGGTAATGATAAGGCTCGTTTCAAGGGGAGTTTGGACTTTCCTCGTTCATTACATACATAGAATCTCGAAGACTTACAACGGGTAATTTGGATTTGTTTGGCTTCTACGTTCTTAAAATTAACACACTTTCTTCGTGGGTAATGTTTCAGAGGGTAGTCTAGATCCAGCTGGTAATTCTTTCTGGGTTAGAGTGGCGCAAATTTGAAGTACACTTGCGAGAATTATTCAGTGGGTTAATGTGTCACCTCGACGAGTCTCAAAGGGTCAACGAATTGATTACTTTGGGAATATAGGGTCGTGTGCGGAGAAGGATCTCGTTAGGTGAAAAAATTAAATTGAATCGAGTGGCGATATTAAAAATTGCTGTCGAATCTGTTATTTTGTAAAGAAAAGTGTATTCCAAGATCGTCTTCGAAGCGGAATACATATTCGTGTAACTCGGATTTCAATTTCACAAGATAGTCGGTTTGCATTCGTCTTTCAGGAACGAATCCACGAACGTTCCACGGGATAGATATATGAAATTTTATTTACAGACGAAGTGATCCATCTCAAGGAGATCGTGGATCTGGCCGAGGACAACGATGAATGCGAAGTATACGAAGACGAGGACTTCGTAAGCGTGTCATCCAACCTCACAATCGTCGTAAGTGAAACTGGGTCGTAGATAATCAAATATCTGGAATAGTCCTGTCTCGTAGCTCCTCGCGTCGGCGTTACATTTCGCGCTATTCTCATGTAAATGGAATCAGGTCTTCCTATTACCAAAAGTTTCATATCTGGTTTCAGCAAACATGCATATTCATTCGGTTGCGCGAAAATAATGTCGAGCGACCAGTCAATTTCTGACAAAGAAGATTTCGTCACTTAGAACCGTATTAAAACTCCCGGAAGTAATCCAACTTCGACGTTACTCGATTATGCTCGATACGAAATTTTCATTATGAAATACTACAAATTGTCCTCCTTTTGAGCACAGTTTTTAATATCCTACGATAAAAGATCGAATTAATACTGGGTTTCCATCTTACGGAATTATAATTAGAAATTCAGTAAGTCCCGCTTTCAAGTGACAAACTTCATGGATCGCCAGGTCGCTTGAAAACGGGGCGAGTAGCGATTTCTGTCTTTCGTATTCGAAACAATATTTGCGTGTAAAATATTTCGATACTGCGCCGCAATATCACTACCAATCAATGACTTGTGTATACTTTTACAAACGAATTAACAAAATTTAAAATACCTCCGATTCGATAAATTGAATTTAAATTTGAAACAAAAATGAAATACACTTGAAGTGTAATTAAAGGACGCGAAGACTGTATAGAATTTTCATAAATTTTTTTAATCTGTACATCCTCCGTTTATACGATTTGTTTTTTTTTTGTCCAGGAGGAAGAATCGAGTAAAACGCTCGAACTGACCGAAGCAACCCCTTTGAACTCGCCCGACTCTGGAGTGCAAAACGATATGGCGGACATGATGTTCAGCGATAGCAGTTTCACTAGGGGAGACATATCGCCCGGAGATACCGGAAGTGGCGAAGGAAGCGGCTCCGATTTCACCGATTTCCTCACGGACACTTATACACCGGAAGTCGAGTCCACAATCGAGGGCAGTGGAACGGAAGAAATGACGGACGAGAGTGAAGATTTCACGACAGTGTCTGGAGTCACCGAAGTCACTGAGGTCACGGAGTCAGGAGCCACCGAACAATCGACCGCTGAATCGATGACAGAAGAGAGCACAGTATCGGGTGGTAAGTTGACAGAGTTTGAAATTGGAGAAACATTTATAAAAAATAACACTTGTTTAATCGTATTCATTTGTAAAGAAACAATATAAATTGCAAGTTGTTTATAGCAGCTCGCGTTCAAAAATTTGGACTGCCAATTATCAATATGCAAAGTATAGGTAGAGGACTTTTATGTATACATTTTATATAACATGATCATCGATGAAAATAACTACTGATCGTGAATCCGGGTTTTATTAGTACTAGAAGAGTTACTTTAAAGTGGTACAGATTGCAAATAATTATTTCCCGTATATTCGGTCCTTCTTCTTTCACTGAAAAGTGTTCAATGATTTATCACACGAAAAAAACATTCTATGTTAACTCCAGAAACGGAAATGACTGAATCTGGAGTAACTGACGTAACTAGCGAGACTTCGGAATTCACTACTTCCGAGACCGAGGCCACCCTAGCTTCGGGTGAGACTACAGAGACTGCAGAAACGAAAGAAACCGAGGTAACAGAAACAGGCGAATCTGTAAAACCTACGGAAGAAAGCACGTCAACGGGTAAGTGTCAATTAAAATAATAATTTGTATAGTACACGTTTTTTGAAAAATTTTAATAAGTGCTAATCCAGTGGAACAGAGTTTAATTCGAATATATGTAACACTTGATTTTATCCGAGTAAACACGTGTTAATTAAATTCAAACCTTGTGTTTATTATTGTTTCACACGAACTTTTAATTAAATATTTAAATCCAATTCGGTGAACGCAACAGGAGACACAGGGGAACCTACAGAATCGGGACAGACCACAGAGTCTGGTGCTACTGAAGGTACAACCGAATCAGGAGCTACGGAGCCAACGATGTCGACCGATGTCTCTGTCACTGAAGAGTCCACCGAACCTGGAGCGACGACAGAGTCTGGGGCAACAGAGGTCACTGAAACCACCGAATCTGGAGCCACGACAGAGTCTGGAGCCACTACAGAGCCTGGAGCAACGACAGAACCTGGAGCAACGACAGAACCTGGAGCAACGACAGAGCCCGGAGCCACGACAGAGTCCGGAGCCACAACAGAGCCTGGGGCGACGACAGAACCTGGAGCCACGACAGAACCTGGTGCCACGACAGAGCCTGGAGCCACGACAGAACCTGGTGCCACGACAGAGCCTGGAGCCACGACAGAACCTGGAGCCACGACAGAATCCGGAGCCACGACAGAGCCTGGAGCCACGACAGAGTCTGGTGCCACGACAGAGCCTGGAGCCACGACAGAACCTGGAGCGACGACAGAGTCTGGAGCAACAACAGAGCCTGGAGCCACGACAGAGCCTGGTGCCACAACAGAGTCTGGAGCCACGACAGAGCCTGGAGCCACGACAGAACCTGGAGCAACGACAGAGCCTGGGGCAACGACAGAACCTGGAGCAACGACAGAGTCCGGAGCTACGACAGAGCCTGGAGCCACAACAGAGTCTGGAGCCACGACAGAGTCTGGAGCCACGACAGAGTCTGGAGCAACAACCGAAGTCACTGAATCGGGTGCAACCACAGAATCTGGTGGAACCACTGTGACTGAGGTTACAGAGACAACTGTTTCTGGACTGACACCATCAACAATAGAAGAGGATACTTACATGACCGAGAAAACGCACCGTGAGTCCCTGCATTGATTATTATACTTCCTAATTTATGTTCAGACATTGCTCTTAACATGGTATTCGATTTTTCAAATCCAGAGAAAATCTCTCAAGGTATTCACCGATTTTTCGGTTCTCAACTTACCCAAAAGACGATTCCTCAAGGGACAAATTTTGCCACGAGGCATTTTTCAATCATAGTTCCGCCTTTTTTTTTTAAATTCGAAGCAACGTCGGTTAAGATCGAGTACCAAGAAATTTCCAGTATCCTCTGACACTAATGATACGTATAAATGTTCCACTTCCATTCAAGTGTCCGAATTTTGGACGACGCTCAGCCCAGAAGGAACGACGCGTGCACTCCGCGTGTGTAAGATTCCCAAGAAGAAATCTTGCAAGACCAAGCCCTACGGTTGCTGTTACGATGGTATCACCGCTGCAGAGGGTCCCTTCGGTCAGGGTTGCCCGACTCCCCATACCTGCAAAGAGACCAAGTACGGCTGTTGTCCCGACGGCGTGTCACCAGCCACTGGTGCAGACAATCAAGGATGTCCTGAATCGGACTGCGACGAAACGCTGTTCGGTTGCTGCCCCGATGGAATCACCACTGCCGAGGGCAACGATATGGAGGGATGCACGAAACCCTGCAACGAGACAGAGTGAGTTCAATATCTGGAAGCTAACTTATACATAGACAGTAGTCGTTTTTCAAATATTGAAATGTACCGATAGCCTGGACACTTCGATTGAAGGTGGACGAGTCATTCGATGAAAGAAATATTTGTGAGTTTAAATTGAAATTCAGTAATTCAATCGTTTGAAATTGTTCAGATTCGGTTGTTGCCCAGACGACGAAACTGCAGCTAGCGGAAAGGACAATCTGGGCTGCTGCAACGTTACCGAATTCGGTTGCTGTCCAGATGGAATTAAGATAGCCACCGGTCTAGACGGAGAAGGTACTTAGAGAGATCGTTTTCCGTTTAAGTTCGGTGACATCGAAGCTAAAGCTTGTTTACGTCAGTGGAGATCTTTAATCTAATACAATAATGGCAGGTTGCGAGGAGGAGGTTACTTCTGTCACTCCCATCACGGAAGAATACGAGACAACGACCCCTCTACAGGAAGACTGCGCGAACACGACCTATGGATGTTGCCCTGATGGCACTTCCACCGCAACTGGACCGAACTTTGAGAACTGCGGCGTTATCAATGCTGAAAACTGTACCATATCGTACTTCGGGTGCTGCCCTGATGGCACTTCACCAGGTTTGTGAGGACTAATAATAATACATCGTTACACCCGACCTCTAGACTCCCAAAGATCGTTTACAAAGTGAGAAACGATAGATTGTCGCAATTTTTGGAAAAAGAAAAAAAAACAAGAAAAACGTCCCAGTCGTGTCGGTTTGGCGCTCCAGTCGCATCGGTCCGCGGACGAAATTCGTTCGAATCGCGAATCCATGGTTACGAAACGTGATTCAGCGATTGATCGATGTTGATGTGTAATTGTCAATTGGTTATTAAATATCGATTTCGCAGCTCTGGGACCGAGCAACTACGGCTGCCACATGCCCTGCGAGAACAGCACTTACGGTTGCTGCGAAGACGGTGTCACACCTGCACACGGCCATAACAAAGAGGGTTGCTGTTTAACGACAACGTACAAGTGTTGTCCGGACAACGTGTTGCCCGCTCGCGGACCGAACTTCTACGGCTGCGGCTGTCAGTACACAAGATTCGGCTGTTGTCCGGACAATACAACTGCGGCACGTGGTCCGAGCAAGGAGGGATGCGGTTGCGAGTACACGCCGCACGGCTGCTGCCCTAATCACTTCACGCCCGCCACTGGATCCAACTACGAGGGTTGCCCGTGTTACACTTATCAGTTTGGATGCTGCTCCGACGGTGTCACCGTTGCTAAGGGACCTCACGGTCAAGGTACATTCGCATCGACGTTTTAAATAAAAAAAGTATCACACTTTTAGAGTTCTGCGTCAGTTTAGACTCACATCCGCAACAGTGTTACTTACGAAAGGACACAGTCTACGAAGACTAACGAAAAATGATAGTAAACGCATCTTCTTCAAACTTCATCTTTACCTACTCAACTAAACCTGTACCTAACGTTCAAACACGATGATCAAGTCTGTTTCAAGTGGGACTGCTCTGTCCACTTCTGATAAGTCGATAGAAGAATGTTACACCGAGTTGGTGTGTTTCTTTCTAGGCTGTGGATGCGAAAACACGGAATTCAAGTGCTGCTCCGATGGTAGAACACCAGCCAAGGGACCGAACTTCGCTGGGTGTACTTGCGACGCCTCGAAATTCGGATGCTGCACCGATGGCGTCGAGGAAGCCCAGGGTGAGAACTTCGAGGGTTGTCTCACGGTTCCGTCTACACCAGGAATGGCCTGCGGCTTGGACAGGGACAGAGGTCCCTGCAGAGACTTCACCGTCAAGTGGTACTACGATACGGAGTACGGTGGTTGCTCACGGTTCTGGTACGGAGGCTGTGAGGGCAATGGTAATCGATTCAAGACCCAGGAAGAATGCAAAGAGGTCTGCGTTCAACCGAAAGGAAGAGGTAAGCAAACCGTGAATCTATTTAATTAAAACTCGAGGAGAAAACTTTCACTTTCCGTCGTTGAGTGTTTCGTTTGCACTCTAAATTGTAAATTCTCGAAACGTAGAAATCAATTTGATAATAAGTAGCGTTACATTGTCGATGGACCAAATTCAGTAAGAGAAAGACAGTGTAATTTAAAGCTTCGTTCTTTGATTGTTTCTTGGGAAATTTTTCGTGAACTTCCAAGCTAATATTTTGCGATTTTACAGACGCCTGTTATCTACCAAAGATATCCGGACCCTGCGTTGGATACTTCCCTACGTGGTATTATGACACTGGCAGAAAGCAATGTGGTCAATTCGTTCATGGTGGTTGTCTTGGAAATGCGAACAAGTTCAAGACCAAGGAAGAATGCGAAGAGCTTTGCGTTACCCCCGACGATCTGGGTAAATCAGAGTTTCTTAAATATTCTCTATCGATTGTTGAAAAAATTGCAAGTGGAATTTCCATTTCTCTTAATTCTCTTAATTGTACAGTAAAATATTCATAGTTGATGATCACGTGAGTACTCTATAGATGGCAATCGTTAGAAAGATTGAGGCATATTTGATTTGAAATAAGGTGACAAATAATCACTTGAAACAATTGAGTTTATTACTACACTCGATAAATAATTATTACATACTGTTACCAAAGAGAAAGAATGCATCTGCATCCATGTGTTGTAGAGTTTTTTTAATTTCATTTATATGTCGGTCGAGTACGTTACTAATTCGTAGTCTCGATAACTAATAATTATTAGTCACTATAATTAATAATTAGTTGCAATAATTAATAATTATCAGTTCCAATAATTAATAGTTAGTAGTCCCAAACTGCTGCCATCTATGGAAACTTTACTATATGAAACACTAATCTAAGTTTATCCTCAACGGGAACTGAACTGGTATTAATTAAACAATTCACCCAAGATCCCTGCGAACAAACGAAGGAACCGGGTCCCTGCGAAGGTAACTTCACCAGGTGGTACTTCAATGCCGAGTTGCAAGCCTGCGAACAGTTCAGGTATGGCGGATGCAAAGCGAACGACAACAACTTCGCCACCGAGATCGCCTGTCATCAACAATGTCTGCAACCAGGAGGCAGACGAGGTACGTCCCCCACGAAAGTTCCCTTCGATTTCAGGACAGCACGCATCATGTTCGTTTTGTTTTTCTTGCCTGAAGTCTTTTTATCCCGTACGTTCGAGTGAGATTTCAGATTTTTGATTTTTAGAACGAATCGAAGAGAAACCGTTTCACACCACGCGGCAAGTTTCTCTGATTTTTCGAGTGGATTTTTTGCGAAGGAGTAGAAACGTGTAACTAATCACTCGCGTAATTACACACAATGCAAAGCGTGGTGTCTGTGGAGGGTTTAGCATTATTTACTCGGAAAGTATCGAGGATATCGAATCGGTGGATCGTGGGAACTGCTTTAACCACTTGACAGCCGCGCCCGAGTTAACTCGGGCAACGTGGTCGTCGGGTAATCGATAATCATGGTTAGCGACTAAAGTAATTGAATGTGAAAAATGGAAGTATAAATTTTAGAGCGGACAATTTTAACGGTATTTTTATCGTTGCCACTGAATATTTATAAAACGATCGACTACGAAAAAAAAAAATCGGCTGGAAAGTGGTTAATAGACAAGGGTATACATTTATATTGGACATTGAAGCACGGGGGCCCTTGGGAATGCAAGACCAGATTCAAATGATTGTAAAAAAATCACAGATAACGTTGTAATTTTCTTTAACGTTGCTAGTTAAACGAGACGATTATTTACAGAATATTAAGAGCGAAATTTGTAGAGATTTCAGAAATATTACACAAGTATTCTTTGTTAATAAATGGTTCAAGAGGGTGAAACACCCCTTTAGTGGAATAGTCCTACAATTACAACGAAACTATTTTTCAAATTTAAAGACAGTATACACAAAACTTTCAAAAATAGAGTTCAATCTGCTCTAAGAACATTCCCTCGTTAAATGTTCCAAAAACGACCAAAACACTCAAAATAAATCTTAACAATATATCAGTTCTCACAGTACAAGTCTTAACTTTTCAAAAATTGACTTCAACCTGCTCTAAGAATATTCCCTCGTTAAATGTTACAAAAACGACCAAAACACTCAAAATAAATCTTAACAATATATCAGTTCTCACAGTACAAGTCTTAACTTTTCAAAAATTGACTTCAACCTGCTCTAAGAACATTCCCTCGTTAAATGTTCTAAAAACGACCAAAACACTAAAAATAAATCTTGACAATCTATCAGTTCTCACAGTACAAGTCTTAACTTTTCAAAAATTGACTTCAACCTAGTGTCAGAACATTCCCTCGTTAAATGTTACAAAACCGACCAAAACACTAAAACTAAATCTTGACAATCTATCAGTTCTCACAATACAAGTCTTAACGTTTCAAAAATAGACTTAAACCTGCTCTAAGTACATTCCCTCGTTAAATGTTCCAAAAACGACCAAAACACTAAAACTAAATTTTGAAAATCTACCCATTCTCACGGTACAAGCGTCTGCCTTCGTCGAGGGTCCCTCTGCTTCAACATCCTCACAAATTCGACCCCAACGCGGCATACACCAATCCCTTCAACCGCCCACCCCTCCATAATTGGCACAGAACACACCGTCATCGAACCAGAGCCCCTCAAGTTCACCCCGAGTAATGCATAAAAAATATTTCCAGTAAAACTGCGAGACGTGTGCGCCCTGGAGAAAGATCAGGGGCCCTGTCCGGGCTCGGTGTTGCGCTGGTATTATGACGCCGAGCGTCAGACGTGTAGCCAATTTATTTACGGCGGTTGTATAGGCAACGCCAATAGATTCCGTACCCGTGCTGCCTGCGAGCAGCGCTGCCCCGTAAAAGGTATCGGAACGAGAGAAAAAGAAAAAAAAGAAAGCGAAAAATTAGATTGAAAATCTTTTTCTGAAAAAAAAAAAGAAAAAAAAACAATTTGGCTTCTCTGCTTCGTGAATAACAGCGTGACTCGCATTACGTGGAGTCGTTTCTCGCGCGCACTGGTGTTGGTGGGACGATCGTTGTTGCACGATCGAGACACGACTCTCGAAGGTTGTCGTTGGTGTTGGTTCGTTTGTTGTTTGCCGCTGACAGTGCACGCCTATAGCGAGAATCAGCCACGCTGAGTTGTCGCGTAACATCGTTGTTGTCCTTCGACTAACGAAGGTCCGTTGCCTCTTGCCCCGCACTTTCTCTACGCTCTGCAAAAAATCATGCTGGCGCACCACTCCGCCATACTACTCGAGTTAGCGTATCTACGGACTCCGTTTCATCGTTTCTCAACCCCGTGGCCGCTCATCGACACCGAGTTCCCGTTCGAGAGAAACGATCGATCATTTTTGTTCGTTCTTGAACGCGAACTATCGCACGAGCAGAGCGAGGGGGACACTCTGTCGTTGTTCTGGAGAATTTTAATAATTATTGTGCTCGCGAACTGGAATTCAACTAAGGGAAAATGGAGGAACACGCAACGGTTCGAATGTGAATGCACTTTAAGTGTTAGTGTTCGGTATATGTGATACAGGAGAAAACGAAAAAGAAGAGAAATAATTTTTCAATTCTCTGGATAACAATTTGGATATTGTATCGTGATTTTTGTCTGGATTGAATATTCATTTTGCGTTTATCCATGTTTTTCTCATTTTTCGTTCAGCTTGGAAGAAAATCTTTTTTCCTTTTCTTCGGTACTGGGTTCACCAAAGAGTAAATAATAAAAATTTCAACCGATGCTTGTTTCGGAATCATTTTGTTTCTTCGTTGGTTCCGTTCGTTACTGTTCAATGAATATTCGCGTCGAATGTAACATCGAACTCTTTGAAAAGAAAAATGATATAATTCTAAGAAAATCGAGTACAGTGTATTTCAATTAATTATTTCTCGATACAGAGCGCAAAATTGACTAACGCTGATCTCGTTTTCGAGTTTTAAATTCCTTACTGAAGAAATTCTAAACAGAGAGATCTAATCGAATGAAAAACAAAGAAAGAAGAAAAGTTTGTTATAAATTCGACGCGAATATTCGACTATCTAGAAACTGTAGTTTTATTAAAACAAAGTTCCGGATTGGAGAAGGAAATTCGCAAAAATTAACGCTTATACTTTCAGGAAATATTCACCTACATGTATCAACGTCAACTATTTGCGATTCTGATTTTTTTTTCATTGATTAACACGAGTAAACGGAACCGTAAATAGTTGATATTAGAAGAAATCTAACGTTGCATGACATAATAATTACTGCGATTAACAGATAGTTGCTTGCTGCCGCGAGACGAGGGTAATCCTAAATGTGGGAAGAAGAAATCTCGATGGTACTTTGACCAGTCGGAGAATCGATGCATGCCATTCTATTATACCGGTTGCGGTGGAAATAAAAATAATTTCGAATCTAGAGACGCATGCGAGTCTGATTGCCCGGCTAAAATCGGTAAGACTTCATCTAATCACTGTGAAAGCTTCTATTGAAATCATTGACGTTGATTGCAGTCGTCACGAGCCATTTATAATTTCTATTCAACATTTTCTACCAATGGTTTTATGGTAATCTTCAGAACTGCCTGAAAAGTCTAAACTAAAATTAAAAAACGAGAATATGTATATTACATAGCGAGGAACGAACAAACTGTAAAATAAAATTGTACTATTCAATACAATATATGTAACACGTCGTATATAAATTAGTTTAGAAAAGAAAAAAAAATGAAGAAAATTATAAAATAGTTTCTCTTTATTATCATTTTCCGATAGTTTCGAGGATCATTGACAAACGATTGGTGGAAAATGTCGAAGAGAAATTCGCTATCGAATTAATTTCATAATCAGTCGCGTGACATGTACTCCTCATAATACATTAACGCTTTCAGTAGTACGTTCGTTAAAATACGAATGTTTCTTTCGTTAAATTTGTACGAAGTTGTTTGCACCATTTGCACGTGGACGTATCAACGCACCTATACCCGGTGACTCTTTCCTACGAACGTAATCATTATTTCGAGCGATATCTTCCTGTATGAGAACCGTGCAAAGTTTCAACAAATTTTCACATACTTTGCACGCTGCTTTCGTTGTCTGAAAACGTGACACAGGGACGAAGAATTTTCACCAGTGTCGAGAAGCAATTTTCGAAGAGAAACAGAAGCAGATTCGCACGGAATTGGCAGTTAGGTCGGAACCGAATGTATTGGCCGCTCAAGGCCACCGAGCCGCTACCCCCACCACATCGTTCGACTCTCTCGCAGCGCCACCTGTCGTCTTTTCGCGCGAAGCTACAAGCACGCCCTCTTGATCGAAGAAATCGATCCGATTACACCTCGAGTTGCCTCCAAAATTAACCGACGATCGGGCAATTAATGTAGAGGGACGTAAACGTGAAAAGTTTCTCGACACTGGCAGAATTGTTCGTTTTCCATCGCCACGAATTTCGAAAACGACGACGTATCTTGACATTCTCTTCGCTTGGATACAGAGCAAGACGTCTGTCTCTTGCCCGCGCTTTTGGGAGAATGCCACAACTACACCCAACGATGGTACTACGATTCCTACGAACAACAATGTAGACAATTCTACTACGGCGGTTGCGGCGGTAACGAAAATAATTTCCAAACCGAGCAGGATTGCTTTAATAGGTGTCAGACGACACTCACAACAGTTGCGCCGCCCAAAGAGGTCGAGTTCAGACCAGGTAATTCAACGTTAAACAAAAAATTTGTTAGTCGTGTCATTTGTTGACTACTTTGTACAATACTCGCGGGCTCTCCAGACTTCTGCTTCCTTACCGAGGAACATGGACCGTGCTCCAACGATCAAATCAAATGGTTCTACGACAGCAACGAGGGTGTTTGCAAACAGTTCAGGTACGGTGGCTGTCAGAGCAATGGGAACAACTTCAACAGCAAGGACGAATGCGATTACCGATGCGGAGATGTTCAAGGTTTGCGATTTCACGTTATTAAATAGTTTTTCCACTTGAATTAATTAAGTGTGTAACGTTTAAAAAATTGGACGATTATATTCTTAATTTCACAATGAATTAACAATCAAAATTATTTCTTCTTACACAACATGGATACAAATTTGAACAATTTTTTTTCGTTATGTCATTACCGCGCTCGCAAAATTGCACTCGTAAGTGTGCACATACAGATAATCACAAAATGGATCGAGAGTAAACTATGTACAGTACTCACGCGAGAAGATTGCATCTGGAGTTACGACGGGTCCCGTTCCTTCAGGGGCTACCTCCTCGGACAGTATACGATGCAAATATACACCCTTTTCGCACCTGACGAGATTACTTCTCAACGAATGGAATATATAACTTCAGACGCGATCGTCTCGCACACGTACTGTACATTATTTGTAAAAACGTCACCTGAACCAACGTCGTAATTTTTCACGATGAAAATATATCTCTGAAAAGGTACCCGTTGGATTGTATAATTAAATGAATATTCAAGCTGCCAACAAACGAATATTGTCGTCCACAGATCCGTGCACCCTGCCCAAGGTGATCGGTCCTTGCAACGGCTTCGACAGACAGTACTACTACGATCACCGTTCGGACACCTGCCTCGAATTCGAGTACAGCGGCTGCCAGGGCAACAAGAACCGTTTCCAGGACAGGGACACCTGCGAGAGGTCCTGCAGGAAGAACATCGTCCCAACGATAACACCTTCGACCGTCAAAGTCACGTCTCCTCCATCCGTCGAGACAGTCTCGAAGAGTCCAATCTGTTACGAGTCCGTTGATTCTGGCAGTTGCAACGACGACATCACCGCCTACTACTACGACGCGAGGAATCAGACCTGTCAGGCGTTCATTTATGGCGGCTGCGAAGGAAACGCGAACCGATTCAAAACGGAGGAGCAGTGCGAACGTCTTTGCGGAAAGTTCCAGGGACAGGGTAGGTTCTAGCGGGACTTTTATCGAGGTTCGTGGATACGTTTACGTACATCGAACCGCTGGTCCTATCAGTTGTAATTTCAGTCGAAACGCACTACGTGGAAACGTTCGAGGAACGAAAGTCGATTATTTAAGTGACTCGGACAGACAAATCGTTCGTTAAATAAATGATTAGGTTTTAATTTACGATCCAGGGTTCTGATTGGTGCCATCGAGGTGTCATTTTCTATTTATTTGATTTATTTATCATTATTTAGCTCGTGGTATGATATTTTGAAATATTGTAGAATTAAGAAGCTAGAATCAATTAGATCAATTAGTTTGTTCCTTCGGTGATGAATTATTTTTTATAGAGATAAACAGCAATTTAAATCGATGCTGACCAGTTATGATATTTCTCAATTTTGAGAGGGTGTGCTTTATTAGATGAAATTTAATTTTGAATATTTATTCGCAATTTTCGCTGTTACTTTTGTATTATAATATTTGTAACAATTTTAAAATCTTATGGAAATATCGAAGCAAAAGTTTAGGATAATTCATTGTCCAGGTGTATCCCGTTATTAGATCATTTTCAATTATTTTTTTATCTTTATCAGGGGTGAGTGTACTATGGAGATCTGGGGTTATTTTTTGCATGGTTTCTGAACCGTGGGGATTAATGGAAATTTAATGTAACGTATTCGTGACCGTTTTTCTAGATACCTGCAACATTCCTGCGGATCCTGGTGTTTGCAGAGGTTCCTTCCGGAAGTATTTCTACCACTCGCCTAGTCGCACCTGTCGCGAGTTTATATACGGTGGATGCGAGGGTAACGCGAACAGATTCAGCACGATGGCCGAATGCGAATCAATTTGCATATATCACGAGGAGCCTGTGGCAGTTGGAAACGACACCAGTATTTCAAATTTATGTAAGTATTCTTGCATTTAATTCGTGAGATTTCCCTCGTTCGAGTATCATTTAAAATCACTGAAACTGAAAACGCAAGGAATAATATTTATTCCTAGATTACACCAAATAGTAACAACAACGAGTTGTAATTCAGTAATTGAACAGCTGATTGTTAAAATACCGATACAATAATTGTTTACCATCCAAAGGATTTTATTTGATTTATCATATTTTTTTCATAAAATATTAGTGAAATTCATCGTACGATAGATGTATTATCTTGGAGTCGAGACTCTGTCCGGTGAATTAAAATTTCGGAGCAAATCGAAAAATAAATTTTCCCGAGTGAATGACGTTGCTTCGAGTCTTCAGTAACGAATTTCAACAATGATGATTTAGCGATCTGTAAAGAACCGGTGGACAGTGGATCGTGTACTTCCGAAGTCACTATCAAACGATTCTACTTCGATGAGGAGTATCACACCTGTCGGGCGTTCATTTACACCGGATGTGGTGGCAATCGTAACAGATTCAAGACCTTCATATCTTGCATTCACACTTGCCTGGGGAGTAAGTCGCGGAAATGTGATCGCCGTTCGAAAAATAATTCGCTAATTAGAAAATTTCAGCTTCAAAGATGTTGTACAGTCGTGTTTCGTATTTTCGTTTAATTTTATATCGTTTTACATTTACATATTCAAACACCCACGCTTCTCTACATTGTTCCAATGAATCGTCCACGTCAATCCTGCAAATGTAACCTCGAAGAGAGGAAAAAATTCCCAGCTATTTATCCATATTTTTTTTAGGTGTATCCTTCCACTGCTAAATTATACCATGCTTGGGAATTTTACAGCAAACGTGTAATATTGCTTGATTTTTATTTATTATTGATTATTTTTCTCTATTTTTCTTCAATATTTTTCTATTTTCAATTGCGCCCTTCGAGTGGAAACAATTCTATTCGATGTTTCAATCGCGAAATTATTTCATCGTAGCTACCAACGAGATCGATGTTGACTCTGAGAAGGATACAAAGGATCCTTGCGTGAAGGCACGCGAGGAATGCAATACCATCCATTGTCCTTACGGCAAGGAAGCCTTCGTGGACTCCCAGGATTGCGAACGATGTCGTTGCGTCGATCCCTGCAGAACACAGATTTGTCCCGATGGCACCAGATGTGCAATTACTTTAGTCGCTACCAAGGATGGCACCGAGTACAAGGGCGTCTGCAGATCAAGTAATTATCGAATTTATTGAACCATATTCTTCTGATATATATAATATATTGTTTCTCAAAACAACATAAAGTGACTACCTATAGTCACTTTGTAAGTTACCTCCACCACATTGTTCAACTCCCCCCATACCTACGTAGCCATTATTTTATAATCGAGAAAATGTACTTGAAAAAGTAGTTGATAACAAAGACACCAAATAGCAAAGTCACTTTGATGATGCTAAACGTTAATGTTAAGATTCCAAGTATCCCATACTCAGGTAGTCACTAATTTATAATTAAGAAAGTGTACTCGAGAGATCAATTGGCATTGTAGACATCCAATAGTAAACTTATTTCTCAAAACAACATAAAGTAACTACCTAGTCACTACTTAGTCATATAAGTGACTACTTAGTCACTACCTAGTCATGTAAGTCACTACCTAGTCACTACCTAGTGACTACCTAGTCAATTGACAGTGTAGACATCCAATGGTAAAGCCACTTTGATGACATTACACGTTGATATTAATATTCTTCGAATAATTCAGTAATTCTCCACAATGATATTGTTTTGTTCATAGCGACGAAACGAGGTCGTTGTCCAAAGGTATCGAACAGTACCAGATGCGAAGAGGAGTGCGCCACGGATGCGGATTGCTCCGGTGAAATGAAGTGCTGCGATAATGGATGTGGCACTTCCTGTCTCGAGCCAGCCACCGAAGAAGTTGTAATAACCACGCCTAAATCGTGGATCACCTCACCACCATCTGGTACGGAACCAGCGTTCATTCAGCAACCGGAAGAGCCGCATGTTAGCGCGCAGGAAGGTGGTTATGTCACTTTGAAGTGCGTGGCATCAGGGAATCCAAAACCGTCTATCACGTGGAGAAAGGACACGACATTGGTGAGATTTTTTTTATACTTGCGAAGACACAAGTGTATACACGTATAGGTACATCTTCAGTGTGATCAATAGTCGAACTCTGTCCTTGAAGAAACACTATATTGGATATTTATCCAAATTCGTTTGAATTTAGAGATTCAAGAAAGCCACAACCGAGTAGAACACTTGCACCGGTTTGAAACGTTTAATAATCTTAGGAAAAAGAAATTGAAACATTGGAGAGACGAAAGAGTATATATTTTCTAAAATGGGAGTAGGTGAATTATCTGAACAATTGATTCTTCGCAGATCGGGCCGTCGGAGAACAGACGTCGCATATTGTTGGACGGTTCACTCCAAATTATCAATCTATACAGATACGATAGCGGAACTTACGTCTGTACAGCTGACAATGGCTTAGGACCACCGGTAAGAGCGGAATACCAATTGATGATAACAGGTACGTACATCAAATGGCAACGAAAAGTTCAATCTTGTCTTGAAAGGTGATGGTTACTGTTTGTCGAATGCTTCTTACGTCACCATTGACGAAAATAAAAAAAAAAACTGTAGCATTTATGGTAGTTGATCGAACTACTTGACCGACAAGTTGACCAACTTGAACGTTTTGTCTTGTAATAGTTAGATACTAATGTCTGCATCTAGAAGAAACTTAACACTAAAAGCGTGGTGTCGGTACAATAGCAATAATTAATACGGTAGGGAAGTCATATGGATCCTCAAGGAACTAAAGTGGAAACAATTTCAGTCAGAAGGTACACTGATACATTATAATTGTGAGTGTTAGCAATAATAATTGAAAGGGAACCAATTGATCGAATAACTTCTATAGACACTGTCTGTTATTGCCATTTATTTTCAAGAGATCTATACATATCACTTCCACTCACCACTTCATTTGTAACAACATACTTTTCTAATAACTTGGTGACTGTTTCCATGTGCATCTCTGTGCATGCCGTTTTCTTGCATTCTCTCTAGAACCGCATGAACTGTCTGCCACCATTATTGGGGAGCCGAGCGCGTATCTGACGGTCACCATGAACTCACCCATAGCCCTTCATTGCTATGCAATGGGCTGGCCCAGGCCATTCGTCACCTGGTGGCGAGGCGATCGCATGTTACCGTTGTCCTCGGATGTTTATGAGCAAGACTCCGATTACACTCTATTGATACGCTCGGTGACACTGCAAACACTTGGTGTCTACACTTGCCAAGCATTCAACGCTATTGGCAGGGCAGCATCCTGGTCCTTGACCCTGCAAGCGATCGGTCCTGTTATGAATGTCAGACCCGAGTACAGGCAGTACACAAAATACCTGGTCCAGCCTCTTAGAAAACCCACTGCGGAGAAATCTGAGTATCCTTACAGACATAACAGGGCTCAGACCTCACAATATCAAACCTACGCGCCCGTTCATTCATCCAAACAACCTCATATCCCTACCGTAAGTCCTCTAGGTGGGAGCACCAGTCAGGAGCCTGGTTCCAATAGGCTCAGAGGTGAGGAGGCATGAACGTTTCTTGGTGTTCCAATTGCAACGTCAGTTTCTCCGTTTAAATCTTGCAGTTTATGAACAAACCACCAAGATAGTGTCTACAGTCTGAAAGAACAAGTATTCCAACTGCGAAACGACATTGCAACTGGATCCTGGTTTTTCGTTTGCATTTTTCATTGCACACGCTTCGATCTTGTTTTGCATCGCTGGGCTTTGCTATTTCGTACGCATATTGTATTAAAAAATGAATAACGATGATTGTTCACAGAAACGAGTGATCAGGTATGTTCTTTGCTCGAGATATTTACATTTTCATTGCAAGTTTGCTTCTATTTTGTTTTCTCTTTACTCTTATTGATATCTTGTGCGAACGTGTTCCATGAACAAGTGATTTTTCAACAGTTCCTGTCAACGTCAGCATATCGGTAGGACAGAATCAGTTCCCAGAGGGAAGCGACGTCAACATCGGTTGCAATGTTGACGGCTACCCCAGCCCCCGGGTGTCTTGGTACAAGGACAATGATTTGATATATCCTACCAACAGAATTCAGATTTCTGACGAGTACTTGAATCAACGTAAGAACAATACAAAGTAAAACTGTAATATTATTTCAATTAAAATCGTGATCAAATTTCAATTGCCCAGTATAGCAACGTACGTGGCTATTTGCTACGTCACAGTTGCAGCCTTGGAAACTTATCTGCCTATCTTACTGTATTCACATTGCAAGAAATCGAAAAGTGTGACACCGTTTGAATAAGATTCTCGAATTCTACTTTCAGTAGTGAACAGACTCGTGATTAGCGACGCTAACCGAGACGATTCCGGGAGATATCGTTGCGAAGCGAGCAACGACTACTCGTCAGCTGTCGACCATGTGGATATACAAGTTGCTGGTAAGTTATCACTCGTTTCTTCCCGCGTATTTTAACTATTCGTCGAGTTCTTCATTTACGATCGAACCTCGAGGAAATGTCTCATAACCTAACATCACCTTAGCATACCATTGTCCATCGAAACCATTAAAAATCATTCACTGAAAATAGTAACATTAAAACTAACACAGGGGTTCCATCGTAAGTAACTATTCACACCTTGTCACAATTATCGAGTATCCGCGCTCAATAATAGTGATCATCATTCCACAAAGGCATTCTACGGTTCCTCGTGAACCATAACCTCGAAAACACGCGATCTAACGTGAATCGTTGCGCACTCAGGTGTCGAATAAAATCAATTTCCCCCCGTTCCAGGAATATTCATCCACCCGAACTGCCAGGACAACACGTTCTTCGCGAAGTGCGACCTGATCGTGAAGGCGAGATACTGCACGCACAAATACTACGCGAAATTCTGTTGCCGATCGTGCACGGAGGCTGGTCAACTGCCCTCCAGAGGTCCCCACCTGAGCAATTCCAGAAGGAGGCGAAGGAACGTCCCTAAGGCGTTCGTCTAAAGAACGCGAAATCGACGCTTCGATATTTCCGTTGTTGCTCGACGAGCAGCGACCACGATCGGCCGTGAACATCGACTACAATACGGGGTGTTATTTTTTTTGTTTTTTTTTTTTTTTTTGCGAAAGGAACGACGACGGGATGGGGAGGGGGCGGGTACGGGGCATCGAGGAAACACCTGCATCTCGAGGTTGCGCCGCATAAACGACGTTAATTCACTGCCAAAGCCTTAGAACGTCTATACATAGGTATCTTAATATATTAAGCAACAGCGAGCGAGACGCGTGGGACGCAATTGTACGCGAGACGAGTTTACGCGCGACGAATCGGGAGGGGAGTATCGTTCCAGCTCCCCCCGTTCTTTCGTCCCTGTCTCTATTCGAACGTCGTCATCCATGTATATACGATCTGACGCTGAATCCTAGTCGATCGAAGCCATACTAGGCGGATTAATCACCGTTCTCGGTGTGGGACGAGAGAGAGAGAGAGGCACCAATTCTCGATCGCGTGTACCTCGACCGGTACCACGTTCGATAATATTTCATTTTTAATTAAACGTCGTGACCGTTTCGCTGTCACGTCGGCCGCGACCGCGTGCCCCGAATCGCTCAACAAGTGGATACAAATTTTTACGTAGTACGACGTTTCCGGCAGTCTTTTGCGTAGCCCGTTGCCATCGATCCTTATCGCGGCCTGCTGTATCGACGATATTTCTATTTTCGTAACGATAGCCAGGATGCTGAATTTTCGAAACGTTCGAGAACCTGTTGGGAGCGGTAGTGAACGTTAAATATAGACACTCGGTAATTTCGGAGATGTAAATAATTGAAATTCAACGGTGTTTCCGATACCAGGACGCGCGTGTCGATCTGTAACAATATTCACCGGGCATTGCCAAAGTGAATAAACGGGAGACCCGAGGTTGAAAATAAATAGTAGAATAAATTGCAATCCGAAATATCTGCAATGGTGTTACTTTGTTACTTACTGGAACGATCGGTTTTTGTATTTTCGGTTATTTGTATCTTTGCGATCGACGAGTGTCTACGTTTAAATGTTTCGTCTATTGCAACGTGGGGCTCGTCTTCTGTCGTCCTGAAAGATCCGCATGGCGAAAGGAGGAGGACAGTTCGGGCCCTTCCCCCACCTGAAAAATGTTAACGTCGAGTACAGAGAAATCGTGACAACCTGGGAGACAGTTCATCGTAGCACCGATTTCCGACAAATCTATTTTTACATTCAACGTTTGCGAAAACGTGGAGGGGGCAGTCCCACGATTACGGGAACGCGGTCACGGACACGTCAGCCCTACCACGACAACGCGACCAATTTTTTTCTCGCTCGTCGCGGCGCGAGCCGGCGACCGCGAGCAAGCTTCGCGAAACGGACGCTAGGGGAACAAAGAAAATGTCGCTGCTAAGTCCCCGCATTCTACACTCGCAGAGAACAACTAGCCATGGATTGGTATTCTTTTCGCGAGGAACGTCGTCAGTGACCTTTACTGAAATCGAAGAAATCATCGAAACGAGAAAGTCGAAGAACAGTATTAATTTAAATTAAATTAAACTCTAAACTATACGTAGAATGCAACTACACTTTGGGATCAGGAACAGTGCAAACGAAGTATCGTATACCCGTGTTTTGGGTAGTTGTTCGAGTTTAACTCACTTGTTGAGTTTGCAAAATAGTTTCTTTGACCGTTTGCACTCAAGTGCAAAATTCGAATTGCAAATACTTCGAGTCGTAAAATTCATCCGGAACGAAACATTTTTATATACTTCACGTACATGCGTGCACACTCTACAAGAACGTAATATTTCAATTCCAATTTTTGTATATTTCGTATACATGCGTTTACAGTTTACAAGAACGTAACATTTCAATTCCAATTTTTATATACTTCGCATAGATACGTTTACACTCTACAAGAACGTAATATTTCAATTCCAATTTGAATTCCATTGAACACCACGAGGTTCTCCCCGATCGAAAATAGTACACCAAATTAGATGGCGACTCTCGAGTCCAAACGGTTAAATATCTTGAAATCTACTCTTTGAACTTACACTGTTCTTCGACTCGTCGATACAATTATCCCTGTTAATTTCCACGTCGTTTTTTCCTCTCACTAGTGGAACGTTAGCACCGATCCTCACCAAGTTCAGTGAAATTTGGCAGGTATCTAGACACCACCTGTGCAACTATTCTAACAGGAATTGTAACCGTAGACGACTAGCCAGTTATGAGAAAAATAAATGTAAAGTTTGGTAAAGTCACTTAGGTATACTCGAGTGTCCCAACCAATCGTGGCGTAGAGATATTCGTGATAAAAGAATTGTAAAACATAAATGTAACTACACCTGTCAAAGTATTACCCCACGCAATTGCTACTCAACTATACCTGGCCAAGTTTCTCACACTTATTCTTTCCAAAACTAGTTGATCATCTATGGTTCTAATTCCACTTGCAATAATTATACACGTGGACCTGTAAACCAGCCACATTTCATTGAAATCGACGAGGATCGAATCCTCGTGTCTACATACAAGATGAACGTAATCCCCCGATTGCTAACAGAGAACTTAGAATAACGAATAATATATATATATATATATATATATATATATATATATATATATATATATATATATATATAAATAGTCTTTCCTCGCGGAATATAGTTTCCTCAACTATAGCTAGTTGATGCTGAGCGAGATGTCGTTTGTTTTCCTCGTGGAGTGCACTCGCGTCGCCGCGATTAAACGGAGAGGAAGAAGCGAGCGATAGAGGAGGGGGGGAAACTTGTACCTATTTGTATGAAGCATATACGCACGTTACGTTGTACAATATAAATAGTTTGTTACGCAATATGCCATTTATATACTCTATGATACTGTTATCACTTATTCCTTATCGATACTCGGATGTATTGCCATAGCATGTACCGCCGCCAAATAGCTCTCACGATTGAACGACATTGATCAAACAAAGGTGCAACGTACATACCGGCTTTGCGAACGCACGTAAAGAACGAGAAAAGAAAAGAAAAGAAAAAGAAAAAAGAAAAGAAAGTGGAGCGATTTTATTATCATTATTTTATTTTTCTTCTTTTTCGAATCGAACGAGAAAAGACAAGAAAAGAGCCGAGGCTCTCGAAACGAATTTGTCGCGCAAGATTTCGTTGCATCTTTGCACGATTGTTCAAAGAGCTGCACAGGTCGCGTGCAGCTCTCTGTTCTCTCGGAACCGTAAACGGATCAGTTTTGTAGCGCTGAGATCCGCGTCATATGGGCATATTAACGTGTTGCATTTATATATTTGTTCCTGAACATTTTAATCGTAATGTTAACTACGTACTGTTACTATGTATACTGTATCATCTATCGTGAACCAACGGCGTTCGAGAGCGTGAGTACGAGCACGTGACGAGGCATCGTGTGCGTTTATTTTCAATTCGAGAATCGTTCATTTTCACGACCGTTCGGAAACGAAACACACCGGGTTATTTTCGTATCGGGGAGCCGCGAATAAATTTCAAACAGTTTTCGGGAATTATTTCTTTCCCACCGGCCGATTTTTAACGTCGTATGCACTGAAATTTTTCAACATGCCGGGAGAACGTATCGTAAATCCCGTAGGAAAATATTTGCGTCGATAACGCGAATGGTATTCGCCCGGGTAAAATCGCGAAATTAAAACGACCGCGCGGGCGATTCGAACGCACGAAAAGAATTGTTTAGTCTGACGTGGAATCGCACCGAAATTGTATTCTCGCTACTCGTCCCGTGGATTTATCCTCTCTCTTGTTTGTACTTTCCCGTTGGTTCGAACACCGCGAATATCCGAGACGAGAACGCAGAAACGGGCTCGTGCTCACGATCAATGAAACGTTGGTGAAAAATATCAGTAGATCGTAGCGTATCAGGATTCCGAAGGGAAAGGTACCAAAAGCATTTAATATTATTGTAAGCGTAAGTTTTACTCGTACGAAACGAGAATCGAACGAATCCACGGAACCGTAGGGAAGGAACTGTTTCTCTTCTTTCATCTTATCGTTTCAGTCACAGTAAATATGACAGTGCCTTATTAGACGCCCTTCGAAAGTGTCGGGGAAAGAGTGCTAAATATAAATTTACATACAGATACTGTTTTAGTGTAAATAAACGAAAGGTAGTGTAACAAGCGCAGAAACGAAAAGAAATTCCTCCTCGCGATGTTTTCAGCCGAAAGAAAGAAAGAAGGAAAAAGAAAAACGGGAAAAAAAGAAACAAAAATATTACGAGGGACGAATTCCTCCGAATTTAATTTTTCTTCTCACCCTTGCCTAAGACGAATACGAAATACTTCTCGTTCAATCGTTACGGTGAATGTTTCTCGAATTGTTTGAAATCGTAGAGAATTTAGGAACCGTTTCGAAAATTTTGACAATCGCGAGTGCTGCGATAACGACGCATATCAACGAAGGAAATTTCTCACTAGACTCGAATTATTTACGCACGAGTACTCGATACTCGTGTTACGTATGATTTTCAATCGCTTCGATTCGGGGGAATCGAGCCAAAAGAATGATAAAAGATATTGAGTACTCTTCTCCTCCGTACTCCTCTAGATCTGACCAAACTAGATATTACACGATTGTAACGAATATGTTGTAAACGTAGCGACACGACTATCTAGTAAATGTATAAATAGTTTACATAGTTTAGATATCCTACTGATCGCATATCGGGCGTAGATGGAGCCACGTGTCGTCGTGCGTGGACGCTGTTGATTTTATGGAAACGAGAGGTTACGCAGTGAACGTCATTTTTCAGTAGATTCTCTCTATTCTATAGTAAATAATTTATATTTCTACCGTGTGATTTAAGTCTGTACAATGCCCCTGGATCCACTTACTATTACACTAGAGATGTATATAATTCTCACTATTACGTACTAATTGTTAACGACATATCTTAACGGGGCACCGAAACCTCGGAGGACTCGTGGCGTGCGTAGTAACGATCGTGAATCGTCGTGAAATTATTTCAAACCGGTTCGATAGTCTAATAGATTCTTTTTACAGAAATTTGAATTTCAACAGAGTTGAAAGATTCTTCGAAAATCGAGTCGAGCGAGACCGTTCACAAATATACAGACAGCTTTGGTGACACTTTAATGGTCAAATAGTTGTGCAATAATAATTGGAACATTTAAGAGTAGGCAATACAGTTTTCAATAAATAAGACAAATATAGAACCCTGTAGAGTAAATTACTTCCGCGAGAAGATTCAATTATTTTGTTCGTAAGTTACATTCATGAGAATATGGACCTACTCGCCATCTTGGAATCTTAATTATCGTAGAAAGTACAAGAGTATCGTCTAACCGCAAGAAGAAGACTGAGTGTTTACATCACAGCTCTAGTTTCCAGTCTACCAGTTCCCCCACCACTGTACGCATTGTCGCTATTGGCCGGTGTCGATCTTCGTCACCGCCCTCGGGGGGAGGAGCTAGTAGACTGTGAACCAGAGTGGGGATGGAAACACTCATCGGTAATTTTCTCGTAGGTGGACAGTACATGTAAATCTTGTCAAATTCTATTTTTGTTTCAATCTTCAGAAATTGACGTTGTTTCTCCTTTCAAGCAATAGAAATTATTTTGATACGTTAAATTGGTCGAAGAGAAAATTCTATAAATTTAAGTTTCTTTCGATTCCCGTAGGGTAAGACTTTGTAAAAATTATGGAACACACCTCGCGTGCAATCGACACCAAGTATCCCATAGATGCTTTTCATAGTTTTTGTATTTTTTGCACGATATCTGGACACCTCCGGACACTTCCAAGGTTCGCTGGACAAATTCTCAGACAGACGGAGTTTCGTACGAGGTTCACGATCATTGCTACGAACACCGAAAAAAGGTTCGAGCGTTTCGCGGGAAAGAGGATTGCCAAAAAAAAAAAGAAAGAAAAAGAATGAAAATAAATTAATCACTTATTCGTGTCTCCAGTGTATTATCTATACGTGCATAGTTCGTCGCAACAGTGCTAAAGATTTTAGTGAGTGTATTTGTAACTGTAAGTATCTTAGGTAACGATTAATATAATATAATATATAAATATATATAATTATAAAATAAAGGTAGACATAAAGGAATGCCACTATACAAACAATGTATGGACAATAATAATATATAAGATCCTTAAATATATGGTTAAACGATCAGCATGATTATTCTTTGTTCAGAAATACGGTACTGTAGTGCTTGGTATGGTTATCCTTGAAAACTAAAAATGTTGTATCTCTGTAACGACTTTGGTAGTTTGTTCGTTTCTAAATGCTGGTGAAATTTTTCTAAATTGTTCGTCGAACTTTTATTTCAATTATTACATAAAAGAAACGTTACGTCGTAACGTTTAATAACAACTCTATTTTAATACCGTATCGTTAGGATATTTATAGTTGTGTCTGGACAATTTTCCAGTTATTTTGTATTAACAGTCGGTTTCATTCGGTCTCGTTCGGCTCACTGTTGCGTTTGTATTGTTTCTCGACGAGCAAAACCCTCTCGAGTCTCTCGGTCGCGATTCTCTCAATGTTCGCGAACAGTTCCGTGTGCACCGCGATGCATTTCCGGAAATCTCGACGATCCAATCGATACACCTCGCACACCTCGATCGCGATTACGCTCGCGACTCTTCTCTGATCGGGAACCAAAAGCGCCACCTCACCGAAATGCGCGCCATCTTCCAAGTGACAAATCTGAACGAATTACAATCACAGAAAATAGTCGTATAGTCAATTGGCCAAATTATTATCACATCGGTGAATTGGGTCAAATTTCCAAAACGAATTCTCCAAATGACATATCTATGTGGATCACAATGACGAAAAATAGTCGTATAGTCAGTGGATCAGTTGTGGATCAATTTGAATTTAACAAAATACTCGAGTTCGAATACTCGAGTTTGAATTCACGGGTTCGAATACTCGAGTTCGACTACTCGAGTTCGAACACTCGAGTTCGAATACTCGAGTTCGAATACTCGAGTTCGAATACTCGAGTTCGAATACTCGAGTTCAAATGCTTGAGTTCGACTACTCGAGTTCGACTACTCCAGTTCGAATACTCGAGTTTGAATTCTCGGGTTCGAATACTCGAGTTCGAATACTCGAGTTCGAATACTCGAGTATTTAAACAATATTTAAACCCTACTCGAATGGTAATCGAATACTTGAGTATTTATTCGTTATTCTGTCGAATACTTCCACATTGCAATATTCGAAACAATTTAAAAATTGAACGAGCACATACACGCCGTCCTCGAAGAGGTTAACCCAAATCTAAAGTTGTATTCTATCTATGGACACCAAAGTCGTTTAAAAAATTTCGTAATGGTTACCTCCTTCCCCATGTGAGTCAGCACAGAGACAGTCCCAGCCGATAGAAAGAACATGCAGTCACCATGAGCGCCAGCTTTCACGATTACGTCGTTCGGCAGGTACAGTTCGAACTTTAGATTCTTCACGATCATTCGCAGAATGTGTTTTGGCAAGGTGTTGAAGATTGCCACGTTTTTGACCAAACGATGACTCGACTGGAGCGCAATTTCCTGACGCAGTGATTCTGTAACATCGTAAGATGTTTGTAGAAACATTGAAAACCAGATCGAATAGAACTATGTACTGTGCGGAGTTGAGAAGTTGACATCTGGAGGAAATTGTGAATAGTTTTGGGTTAGACGTTTCAGTCAACTTTCGAAGACCTACGATCAAGCAAACATCCTTCGACCTCATTACACAAATATCCTCATACATTCTAATTAATTCAGAAGTCATCTTTCCAGCTTAGAGCTATACATTACCTGAGAGGTTCGCCAGAAGCGATTTCTCGTGGAAGTAGCTGTTCCTGAAACGATACTGATAGTACGCCAGAAGACGATTCTTCATGTGCAAGGGCAGTTGCTTATGTCTCGCGTAAGCAACCACTTGGTTCATGATTACTAGAAATTTCGTTTTGGACGCCATTCTTCCTGCCTTTATTTGAATTAGTATGACTGGAAACGATTGAAGCACGAAAATGATCGATTTAAAGGTACTTGTAGTCGAATAATATAAAGAAATTAATTTGAATTTAACAAAATACTCGAGTATTTAAATAGTATTCAAACCCTACTCGATTGGTAATCGAATATTTGAGTATTTGAATAGTATTCTGATACTCGATTATTCAAGTAGTATTCGAATACTCAAGTACTGTATATAGTATTCGAATACTCAGTACTGTATATACTATTCGAATACTCAATCACTGTATATAGTATTCGAATACTCAAGTACTGTATATAATATTGGAATACTCAATTACTGTATATAGTATTCGAATACTCAAGTACTGTATATAGTATTCAAATATTCAGGTATTTAAGTAGCATTTGAGTAGTATGTGATATCTTGACAGTAGGTTAATTACCCACGATTTTATATCGCAACAAATAATTTTTAGAATTCTTGCGCGATATATTTAGAAAAAATAAAGTTCGACTCGTGCAAGAATTCACCTATTACATAACACGCGAACAATGTACCCATCACCATTAAGATGGTACTCAGTATAAGAAGTCCATCTGTTTCTGGCAAGTATAATCCATAACCAGCAGCTGAAAGTTTTCCGATGACCATGAAAAGCGAGTGCAAGAATCTAAACAGTACAGTGGCGCTCATTGATCCTAGCATCCAACACTCGGTACACTTCTGTGAAGCAAACACTAGTATAATTAAATTTCCACAGCTTTGTGCAAATAACTTTTAATTATTTTAATTCGTAATAATCGTGTAACTATTGTACGAGAAACGATTGCTTACTTCTGGCACCGTGTTTTGAAAATGGAGGACCAAAACAGGTATCAAGTAGCACATACAAGAAAACCAGAACATCAAGTAAAAACCAAACATCAGCATGGTTAACATTTGGTAGTAAAAATGCATTATATCGAAATACTAAAATAAAAGAAATATATAAATATAATGTATATATAAATATAATTATATTTACCGATATTGTGTATTTTTAAAATAATAAATCAGTACCGATTGTAAACAACAAGTACCAATCTAACAGTACCCATTTAAGTATCGATGTATTAGAGATTTTTATCCTACTGTTATTCGATATAATTTATTAAACTTCTCGCCTTATTTTTGTTAAAAAAAAAAACAGTATTTTCGAAAAATAGAGGAAGAGTTAGCAAGCTTCGAAAAATTAAACATGTTGAAGTAATTAATATCGCGTGCAATTGAAACAACGAACACCCAATCGAGTTCGATAGACGTTCGTAGAATACAATTTTACCGTGAACAATTCGTAAATTTTGAAATTGATGGAGCCGTAACGCAACAGCTTCAAAAGTGGCAGAAGATTTATCAAAACGACAATGTGATTGGACTCCTCTCCTGGTGTTCGCCGCCATGACAGTGTTATACGGTCCCATGGCAGCGATGAAAGAATATCCACTAAGAGGAAGCCACAAAGGTAATGTCTATGATGGAAATAATTGTGTTTAAGTAAAAGTTAACTAATTTAAAGAAAGAAAAAAAAAGAAAAAAAATGAAACAGAGAATTAAACTGAGAATGGTGGAAAAAAATGAATGATTAATTTGAGCAGTTTACTCGAATGAGTAGTTTACTAAAATGGACAATATTTTCTGCAGTAAACAATATTTGTTTCAGTAACAAATAAAAGTTACCGAATATACCGAGCAACACTTTCTTCGGCGATAAATAAAATATTAATCGTGGTAATAAAATACAAGGTACTTTAATATCTTCCATGGTTCCATCTCGATGATCCTGCTTTTTCGATCATTGTAACCTGTGACACAGTTGAATATTATGTCCAACCAACAGAACGCGTAAACGAAAAGATTCCATTCATCCATATAGATACCATCGTGGGCCATCACAATGAAGCAGATCAAGAATGGGATAGTCAGAAATGCTATCAAGTATATCACACTCATTATTACATCCCAGATGAACCTAAATATATTTTTAATTAAAAGAAAGAAACTTGAGAAATTATTTCACTGGAAAAATAAAATTCTTAACAATAGATAACAGCTAATAATATTCATACGAACGAAAAATAAATATATCGTAGTTCTGTAATTATATACGTTTAAAGGGTTACGAAATGTAAAATATTTTCACGATATTGTGGCACATTGAACGACACGATTATGTATGAAAGAAATTCAAGAAATTCCGAGTGTAGGGACCATGATCGATAAATTTATTTTCACGCGATATTCAAACACCTAAAGAGGCTAAAAGGGTGTATGATCCAGGGATGTGCTAGAGTTTCGTGTCTCCTTCTCTCAGCAGACAGAGCTGCCCAGTTGTCGAAGAATATTCTTGACCTTGGTGTTTTTCCACTGGCCTTGATCAGATTCGTCCACACCTGACTTAAAGTTAACTTCTTCAAGTTTATTAAAGAAGTAAATCGACCTTCGTTTCCAAAGATATGTGGCAATTCACACACGTGTTCCTCCATGTTTGAAATGTTCTCGGTCCCTTAACCTTTGTTCGGAAATTTATAATTAAAATTCGAATTTTCAATCGTGAGACAATATTTAAATTTAATAGAGAAATATGATATTTTCTTACCACCTCGAACGCGTTTATTCGATCTTTCTGTTCCTTTTACAGTATTTTTTTAATCAAAAATACTCTGCAGGGATGTTCTGCGAATTACGATCGGAAGTTTGTCAAATTTAATTATCGATTTGAATTTGAACGAACATGGACAGGATGGTAATAAACGTGGTGCACGAGATAGTGAACTGTCGTTTATTAAAAAATTGTCGACGATAAAAAATATACCCAATCGCGTCCCTCGTCATTGCAGTACAATAAACGTCTATGAACTAAGGTACAAGTATACAAACGAGTGCGTTCTATTACTTGTATTTACAAAGTGCATACCGTGTGACAATGGTTTGTTGGCTCGCTGGAATCTTGGTAAATGAACATGTGACAATTTGTGCGTGTATCAATCGCCCGGATCAACTATCGTCATTGACAAACTAGAACCACGGGTGGGACAACGAAACACTGTGGTGACTGTGAGCTGGAATTGGGAGAAAACGAAATACTTTTGTTAACCCTCCAACTGGTTTTGTTCTTGATCAGTTACGAAGTTTTGGAATTTTACAAATGTTCCATTAAAGCAATCGAAACATTAAAATATCGTCGATTAAATATTTATGCGTTTAGCCTTTACTTAAAATGAATCTAAAAATTTGGGTTCCTCGGATGTGTATATTTTATTTGCAAATGAAATATTTGAAAGCTTTTAAATAATTATATATTGAAACTTCTTGGTGTCTAGAATCCTAAATTTCTAAATGTTCGACAAATTTCAATTTTTAAAATTACTTTACGCGAAGTAAAGTGTTCTTGAATGGCAAAGTTGACAACAAATAGAACATTCAGGAACAATTCTTCAACCGACGATATCGTAGAAATTAATATTTTCTATTCAGAAATTCAATTCTCTCGATTTACCTCGTCGGAGGGTTAAATGGTACTAGAAAATCGTTAAAAAAGTAACAGCTACTCAATTAATTTAACTTCAACTATCAGTCTTCCCGGATATTCCTGTTTGTCGTTTAGTATATCTTCTAATTGGTTAAAAAAATACGACCCTTAGATGTGTTCTTCGTCGCTCGTTTACAATAACATTAATATCGTTTGAGCCGCGATCGTAAAAAAGATCGATGCAACCAGCCATTGGCGTAACCAGAAATTTCTTCAATTTATTTCTGTACACGTTCCTTAAAATTTCGTTCGATATAAACAAAAAAGAATTAAACGTTCCAGCACAGCCTTCGGAGAATTATTTATTCGCAGCAAAAATTACTGATAAATAAATATTGCTCCAAAGGCTACATAAAAATTTTTCACTCCTATTCGATAAAGAGTTTTGTATATCTACAATTGGTAAATATTGAAAAGAAATTTTCCCATTCTTTCGTTAAAGGAGAGGGAAGGGGACTACGAGTCAGCGTGTTCTCCTTGGTCGAAAAATTCGCGGGAAAAATTCCGTTTCGAAGAACTGCGTCGCTGAAACTTTGAGATATGTCGGGATGCGCGCGCCGAACCGACACGACTGGGCAGTTTTTCGCAATTTTCTTGAAAAGTAGCGCGACGACCCCCATTTTTCTTGGTATCTACGTGATCCTGGCAATATCCCCTACACGGAGCGATAGTTTTTACCCCGTTCGGAGCAATTTTATTTCGCGAAGCGACGTAACCGAGAAAATACTAGGAATTAACGAAAAATTTCGAGGTGCGCGCGCCGAACCGACACAACCGGCTGGTTTCTCGCGATTTTCTCGATGAATAGCGCGACGATCATCACCTTTCTTGGCACTTATGCGATCTTGGGGAGGATCTCTATAGAAGGTGAGTAGAGGGGGCGAAAAGGCAGATACTGGTTGCGCTACGTTAATACTATAGGTCAGTCGGGGCGACAATGTGCACAATTTGCAAGCAAATCGCATCGACCCTCTTACGATCGCAATTCACGTGGCTACAAAATGGTGGTGCTACCCCCATCGATCGATGATTACACAAATGCTTCGCGGCGTTACGGTGACTTTCATGTTACGTCTACTGGTACAAACATCGAATTGTATATATTTAACAATCACTCTATTGAGGCCAGGGTATTTTTGTGTGTATATATATATACTCTATATATACGTATAAATAATTAGCGCGAAATCCACTCGATCTTGGACGAAAATCCAATCTTCGCTATTTCGATTCTCGCAAGACGAGATTGCTTCGTCCCTTACAAGAATTATCTAATTGTCCGTTAACATCTCGCGTCACATTGAATTGTCAAACTGTCAACACCCGAGTGGACTTAAATTTTGATAAATTTTTGAAAAGTCATGGAAAAAATCGATTGAACGAGATTATTATCATAGTAATATCGAGCAATTATTTGTACTAAACACCAGACCCGGATCAGGGTCGCAGTGTAAATTCGAGAATAGTGATTGACTATTCGAGATGATGGAAAATTGAAAAAATTTGGAAACTAATCCACGTGATCCCGAAACGTAATTTCGAAGAATTATTCGACACGCAAAGTTACAATTACTTTTGCGTCATTAAAGTGATTGATATAATAATTGAAAAAAAAAAGAGAAATTAATGTAACAAATATACTTCGTTTATATTTTATAAATATACAAAGTGTCCAACAGTTTTCTATACGAACTTTTGCTATATACATCGTTAAAATATTATCAACATTCTACTTTTAAATAACGAATAAATGTTTACACAGGCGGGTAAATATTCATTCGTTACGCGAACGACGACACTGTTACCTCGAAGCTCGTTTAAAATACTTATTATTTCGTAGAAATCGATATTTCGGTCGCTTCGAGATAACATTGTGGGAAATGAAAGAGTAAAGTGTTATTTCGAACAGTGCTTTCTTATTTCCATTCCAAACAAAATTCCTCCACCTGTGCCAGGTACTTCGTCATCGAAAACGAGTACCCTCGCTTTCTACAACATTTCCCAAGATATACACCGTTTTAACAAAAAAAAAAAAAAAAACAAACAGTTCCATCGAAAAAGCAACCCTGTAAGGGACGATCGTAATCCCGAATCCGAACACGAGTCTCGCTACGTCCGCGGTACAACAATTATCCTAGAACTCCAGTAACACGACTAGCCCTCGAACGTGACACGTACTGTATAGAGCTCCAAAGAATGCCCCTGAGTGACGTCCACAAATAGAAATCCTTGCTCCGTAGCTCTGTATCATTCTCGTCCATAAATTTAGTTCCCGCGATAGAAATACTATCCAGTGTCTACGATTAACTCTACCGATCGTTAAATTCACGCGATTCACACACCCGATCGTTTCTTTATCTTGAAAAAATTCTACACCCGAACCGCCCGCCAAGAACCATTCACCCCGGCTCTCCGGTATACTTGGAACGATATGAAATGTACGAAATCGTTACAAAATCGTCTACAAACGCTATGAAATATTCTCTCGGTAACCGTCGCTACCGTCTAGTTATTATTATTATTATTACGTTCGTGTATTACAAACGGTGGAATTAAATTAACTTGTGCTTGAACCGCGACGAACCTACGAACGACCATCGCGCGTGGATGGTACCCGGAGCTCTCTCGTCAAAATACGAACTTCAAAAAATGAACGAACGCGCGTGTCCTTGAACGCTTCAGGGTAAATCCTGAGAACACAGTTGCTGCGGATCACCCGTTGGATCCATCCGCCCCACGTCAACGGTACTCGTCTCTGTTCTCTTCTTTTAAATTGGGGGTGAGGGGGTGGGGGGAGGGAGGGACAGCGGTGGCCCTTTGTGACGTTTTCGAAACCGATTTTACACGTCGATGCCGAGCAGCTCCCTGCTGTCGGCCCTCGACAGTCGACGACGTAAACTGCGACGACGGAACTCCTTCCATCAGACGGATGCGCGTTTCACGCGGAGCCCGGCAGAGGTCGGTGGCCTGTACCCTTGGTAACCCTGATCGAGTAGCTCGGAGTTCGCTGGTCTGAGACACGTGCACGAGCACACGCTCACGCAGTCGTCCGTATCGTGGACTATCGGCACGTGACCGGCCAATAGTTTACCGTTCACGGCGACCACCTCGCCGTCCAGGGTGAGAACGTGGTGCGATGCCGGCTGGAGCTCGTTGTCCTCGCGGCGCGCGTCCCCCGTGTTCCTGTTCAAGGGAAACGAGCGATTAGAGAGGCTCAGAATCGATGGAACGCGACACGGTGTAGTCGGAGAGGTTCGATTCGTTGAGAGCTCACTGGTGGACGAATTGGGGTAGAACGAGAAATTGTAGGTTGGGGCTGTAGAGTGGGAGGTGGTATGGTAAAGAAGTTTCATTCGTTGAGAGCTCACTGGTGGACGAATTGGAGTAGAGTGAACGAGAAATGGTAAATAGGGGCGGTAGAGTGGGAGGTGCTACGGTCAAGAAGTTTAATTCGTTAAGAGCTCAATGTCTATAGAATAGGGGAGAGCAGGAGTGAAGTACAAATGATAGAAAGTATTGGTAAAATGTGATGTGGTACGACCGAAGAAGTGTAATTCGTTAAGAGCTCACTGGTGGACGAATTGGTAGAGTGAACGAGAAATAGTAAATAGGATCGGTAAAATGTGACGTGGTACGACCGAAGAAGTTTAATTCGTTAAGAGCTTACCGGTGTATGAAATAGGGGAGAGCAGGAGTGAAGTACAAATAATAGAAAGTATTGGTAAAATGTAACGTGGTATGACCGGAGGAAGTTTAATTTGTTAAGAGCTCACAGAGTGTACGAATTCGGGTAGAGTAAACGAGAAACGGTAAATAGGGGCGGTAGAGTGGGACGTGGTACGGTCAAGAAGTTTAATTCGTTAAGAAATCGCAGGTGTATGGAATGGAGGAGAGCAGGAGTGAACTGCAAATGATAAGAAGTATTGGTAAAATGTAACGTAATACGACCGAAGAAGTTTAATTTGTTAAGAGCTCACGAAGTGTACGAATTCGAGTAGAATGAACTAGAAATGGTAGGTAGGGTCTATAAATGTGACGTGGTACGGTCAAGAAGTTTAATTCGTTAAGAGATCGCAGGTGTATGGAATAGAGGAATGCAGGAGTGAACTGTAAATGATAGAAAGTGTTGGTGAAATGTGACGTGGTACGACCGAAGAAGTTTAATTCGTTAAGAGCTCGCGGATACATGAAATAGAGAAGCACAGGGGTGAATAAAAAATGTTAGGGACAGTCGATAAAAGGTGACGTGGTATGATTTGTAAAGTTGAATTCGTTAAGAGCTCGCTACTCAAGGGAGGAGTAAAGGAGAGCGATACAAAGAAGAGACTGTGGAATACTTATTAAGTCCGAGTTAGAAGAATTAAAATTCTTTCTTTTTGTATGGTGAGACGCAGCCAAATATTTTTTTTTTAAGATTTTGACCAAAGATGTAAAGAATTACTGTACTTTGTCGACAACTTTTCGTCCATTATATCTTCATTTCGTGAAAAAATACTAGTACTTTTCTCCACTCTTTCTTTATAGGAAAATTAAATTTTATTATGAAAGAGAATCTTTACGTTCACTTCGTAGGAAAGTTAAATGGGCTAACGGGCACAGAAGCCGATATAAAAATCACATTTTCGATATGACCTACATTCACAATGAGCTTCTTAGTAGGCTATGGATCGCGATAAGGGAACACGCGCACACAGAGATTCTTGAATGAAAAAAACGTGTACTTACATTGTCATAAAACGGAGCACCAACAAGTTTATGCTGGCAGCGACGACTGCTAAGCCGAATAAAATGAAGACTAAACTTAAGGCCACGTATCCAGGTTTGTTGGAAAGTGCATGGTCGTTCTGCAATGTTTGCGAATAAAAATGATCAGTTTCTCAATTATGTACACTTCCACCACTCAACGAAATCAATTCAAAGAACAGAATAAGGATACAGAATTTTCCAAGAATTTGAAAACAAAATTCTAAACTTTCAATTTATTTCACTTGAATAAATTCAAGATCGTTGATTCATTTCCGATTAACGAATCCAAGATCTACGATTTGTTTCGGGTCAATGAATTTGAAGTCGTATATTAATTTCTTTTCCTCTTATAAATTTCACACAAATGATTCATTCGAGTAACACAACTCTCGAAAGATATACGTATGAAAATCGATTGAAATTTACCTGAAGAGCGACGTAATCACCGAAACCAATAGTGGTCAGTGTCACGAAGCAGTAATAGAAGCTGTCGAAGTAGCTCCAACCCTCGTAACGCGAAAACACAGCTGCTCCGGTGGTGATTATTATACTCGAGAGCATACCAGTAGCGAGCATGAGATTCATTTCGGTCGCCTCTGTTTTCTTACATCGTAGATACGACTTTGCTCGTTTGATCACGACAGAAGCGAACTTGTTCAAACGTTCACCGATGCTCTGGAACATCACGAGCCCCAGGGGGATTCCCACCATGGCGTACGCCATGCAAAACGCTTTCCCGCCTATGGTGACTGGAGTCGAGTGTCCATAGCCTCAAAACGTAAGGGAAAATGGTAATGAAGCATAAGAAGAACTGTCAAAATCGAATGAAAAATTTCTAAATAATTTAAACAACAAATTATCGAACGAGAGATCGTTCGATCTCTCTATGAATTTATTTTCAAATGAAAATCGAATTTATTACGAAGGGAAGAGTAGAAAAACTACGAAAAGAAAAATTATAAAAATATTATTCCCTACATCCAAGAATATTGTAACATTGTAACGTGGATTTAGATAAAGTTCCCCAAACGTTATTTTCTATTTCGAACGATTACACAATGTTAAGATATAAACGCGGGAAAAATTTCAAAAGCATTATTTTTTACTTTTAACAATTATACAATTCCGGTGCTAAGACGTAAATTAGTAGCGAAAAACAAAATTGTAGAATAATAATTTCTACTTTCGTTCAAAACTCAATTCGTTGTGTCTCACGTTTCACTGTTTCTACTTAATTATTTTACAAATCGCGCTGTACGTTAATTTTACACGTAATAATAATACTGTGTTTGACAGTATACTCTATTAGTAACAAATCTATATTTTCCATCGTCCGTAAGGTCTCATAAAAATTGCACGCGTTACAAAAAAGGTTTCTCGAAATAGCAAGGGTAGTGCATAACATTATCGCAGACTTTAAATTCCAAGGTTGTGCCTCGATATCGATTAAGCGCGGTATATTTAAATTTCGACCCACGTACCCTCGCGTTCGGTATGTTTTTCCGTGAAAACGCGGTGGAATAATTTTACCAGCCCCCTCCCCCTTCCCCACGAGGTGAAAACGTGCAACTTACCAATCATAGCAAGTACAAGAGTGGCGAAATAAAAGGCACCCGCGAATTTCCATTGTGGGCCCGCCTTGTGCGGTTTGTTCTCTATAATAACGATCTCCAGCATCCTGTAATCCTCCTGCGTGATGTTGTACTTCTTCATCATGCTCCGACGAACCTCTGAAGCGACGAACGTAACACGTGAACGACACACGACAACGATCACGATTCGTCGATATACAAAAACCACGTTTCCCTAATTGTCACTCCGACGATCGACCGGTCACGCGCGCGGAACCACTCGAAAACAACATCAAATCAAAAAAAAAAAAAAGAAGAAAAAACAGAACGATTCAAACATCCTAAACGACAATTTTCTATTATTAGAATAATAGAAAATACTCACTGTACAAATTTCTAAAACTAAGAAAAAAAAAAGAAAAAAAAACACTTCCAAGCTTACAAAGCTTACCAAGCTTTTGCAAGTTCGCGTCAACGCGAAAGATAGTTCAATTTCCATACTGTTTAATTCCAGATCGTAATTTCTGTTCGCAGAAAAATACATATTTCCAAAGAGTTCGGAAGCTCCACGATTTAATTTGCAAATTTAATCCCAATTCATCGATAAAGACGCAAACTTTCACTTTGAAAATTTCCCCAAAATAATTTTACTACCCCCTCCCCCACACTTCGGCTCTCCCTCCTTCTTTTTGTTTTCTTTTTTCAAAAGGAACTCACCGGAGAGAAACTCCCAACGCTTCCTCTCCGTGTTCGACTCGAGCGCGTCGAACACCGCCGCTCCGATCAGCAGATACGTGAAGGTGCACACTACCAGAGACAGGGTCCTGACATTCTGCCTCTTCATCTTCGCGGTCTGAGAGCCGCGGTGAGCGTCGCCACGTCGTTAACCGGGGAACTCGTCGCAAACAGTGGTGTATCCACGCGCTGGACCGTAGTGGGAACGATTGGTCAGGCCGCTACTCACTCGCGCCACTGGGAACCGTGACAGAGCCGTGACACCGGCGACATTTTCGTTACAGGACGCTAACGTGGGCACCGCGACACGTTCGCAGGAACGTTTCGTGGTAAACCGTCGAGACGCGTGACACGATCCACGAAGGCCAACACCCACCGCGCCGCTCGCCGCTCGTTCCGACGCGACAGGATGAAGTATTGATCGTACACGGGCGTCGGGATAACCTCCATGGAAACACTACCGGTTCGCGGACCGACCAGACCGGCGATTGATAACACCGACTCGGTGAGGAACGTGACGATTTATCGTGCGTTGGCTGGATCAACGTGACGAGATTGGTTACGAAACTATTTGTTAGTCCTGGAGGATTATCAGGGAATCTCGAGAGTTGGGGATCTTTAGGTTGGAAAGATGTTCTGGAGATAGGGAGACCAGCTCTATTGGTAATAGAGATTCTTTGGAGAACTGGTAAGGGTGCAGAAGGAAAGATTGTTCGTGAAAGTAATTGTTAGCACCTGGAGGACTCTCAGGGAATTTTGAGAGTTGGAGTTCATGAGATTGGAAAGGATGTTCTGGAGATTGCGAGACCAGCGCTATTGGTAATAGAGATTCTTTGGAGAGCTGGTAAGGGTGAAATTATGGGTGCAAAAGGAAAGTAATTGTGAATCCTGGAGAATTATCAGAGAATCTCGAGAGTTGGCGATCTTTAGGTTGGAAAGATGTTCTGGAGATAGGGAGACCAGCTCTATTGGTAATAGAGATTCTTTGGAGAACTGGTAAGAGTGAAATGGTGGATGCAGAAGGAAAGATTGTTCGTGAAAGTAATTGTTAGCCCCTGGAGGATTATTAGGGAATCTCGAGAGTTGGCGATCTTTAGGTTGGAAAGGATGTTCTGGAGATAGCAAGACTAGTTCTATTGGTAACAGAGATTCTTTGGAGAGCAGGTAAGGGTGAGATTATGGGTGCAGAAGGAAAGATTGTTCGTGAAAGTAATTGTTATCACGTGGAGGATTATCAGGGAATTTTGAGAGTTGGAGTTCATGAGATTGGAAAGGATGTTCTGGAGATAGCAAGAGTAGTTCTATTGGTAACAGAGATTATTTGGAGAGCAGGTGAGGGTGAGATTATGGGTGCAGAAGGAAAGATTGTTCGTGAAAGTAATTGTGAATTCTAAAGGATTATCAGGAAATCTTGAGAGTTGATGCTCTTGAGATTGGGTCAAAGTTGAAAGGGATGTCCTAAAGATAGTGAGACCAGCTCTATTGGTAATAGAGATTCTTTGGAGAGCAGGTAAGGGTGAGATTATGGGTGCAGAAGAAAAGTAATTGTCAGTCCTGGAGGATTATCAGGGAATCTTGAGAGTTGACGATCTTGGAATTGGATCGAATTTAAAAAAGATGTAAAGATAGGGAGACCAGGTATTGGTAATAGAGGAAAGATTATTCGTATAAGTATTATAATTGATAGTTGACTTCCTTGAGATTGCATTGAAGTTTGTAAAAGATATTTTTGGGTGGAGGAACATTAGAATATTGTCAATCTTATCATAGTAAACCCTAAAGGTAGGGGTTTGAAATTATTCACTCCCTGAAATCCAAAAAGAAAATATACAATAGACTTAGTTTAGAATGAAAGAACGTTATGTGACTCAAGTCAGAGTCTTGAGTGGTTTCGGTACCAACGATATCGATTTAGAATAGATTAAGATTACAGCGCTATTAGCGGTGAGAATTAAAACGAACAACTTCGAAAATATGTTTGTCTCGGGACACATTCTAAGAATAAGCACCATCCATTTTCACGGATTGATACGAAGACAAAAACTAGAATATTTCAAATATTCGAGAACGAACATGGAATATGGAATACTTTAGCAAACTGCTACGAATATGCGAAATTAAGAATATTTTCTATGTTACGGTCAGCCATTTTGCTGACAATAGAAAGGGTTATGGGTGCTTGCGACGTACACCTCTTCGAGAAAACGAGTAAAAAAGAAGCTAATTCGATCACTATATTCTACCAAAAAGTATGTATATTAGTTAATACACAAATATTTATACCATGTATTTGTTAACAATATTATCGAAATGTATATTTATGCAATAAATAAAATATATTCAGTTTATTAAGCAAGAAGAAATATGAAATTACACTTAAGATACAGAACATAAAGAGTTGTGGAATTTTTAGTACCGTCACCTCGACCAACGTATTTTTCCAATACCAAAGTTACAAAATCAATGGAAAAGTTTTGTAAAATCTCTACCAATATTGATTCGTCGATTACTACAAGATGATTCCTACAAGAACAGCGAACTCTTCTTTCAGTAATATAAGCCCCACAACTAATCAAACTTATTTCTGATCGGAAGTTGACATCACACGAATCGGACTAAATATTTATTCATCATGGTAAATAAAAACTGTCATAGGACCATACTTTAAACAATTGTTAATAATGTCCTGGTATAAATAATGGCTTAAAATATCATTTCGTTGAAATATACTTTGTTCGCGATAGAATTTTTCATTGTTTCCATTCAGGTCCAACCGACATTGTCAAGGCTACACATATCAATTATCGATACACAAGTGTTCATAACGATGATTTTTCTATCTAGAAAAGCGATTAATTGAATTTCGGCGCTTTTAAGTAAAAAATACTACTTCTACGCGTATTGTGTAAATTATAAGAATTAAACAAATGTCAAATGAATGTATCTAATAAACAATTGTAACTTTCCATGCTTTAAAACTTTACGAAACATCTTTTTACTTCGAAGCTCGATCAAAATCAATCGCATTAGGCAAATCGATCATTTATAATGGATAAGTAAAATGCATATTGTAACATAAATGTTCGGAACATGCGTAAATGTTAATGACAATCGCGTAGAGCAACAAACAGTCACTGAAATCATTCGCCTCTACAGATTTCAGAATAACTTGATATTTATATATCATGATAAATGACAACTATCATAGGACCATACTTTAAACAATTATTAATAATGTCCTGGTATAAATAATGGTTTAAAATATCATTTCGTTGAAGTATTCTTCGTTCACGATAGAATTTTTCATTGTTTCCATTGAGGTACAACCGACATTGTCAAGGCTACTGATATCGATTATCGATTCACAAGTGTTTATCACGATGATTTTTCTATCTAAAAAAGCGATAAATTGAATTTCGACGCTTTTAAGTAAAAAATACAACTTTTACGCGCATTGTGTAAATTATAAGAATTAAACAAATGTTAAATTAATGTAACAAATAGACAATTATTCCTTTCCATGCTTCAAAACATTACGAAACACGTTTTACTTTGAATCTCGATCTAAATCAATTTCTATAAGTTCCTTCATCATTTTTAATTTGTAAATAAGATGCATATTGTTCGATTAATATTGGGAACATGCATAAATGTTAGTAACAATCGCGGAAATGAACAATCATTCACCGAAACCGTTCGCCTTCGCAGATTTCGCAATATCTTGATGTTTATTTATCATATTTATCAACAATCATCGTAGGACCGTAGATTAAACTATTATTAACAATGTTCTAGTATAAATAATGACTTAAAATATCATTTCGTTGAAATATTCTTTGTTCGCGAAGGAATTTTTCGCTGAGATCCAACTGACATTTTCAAGGCTACAGGTATCGATTATCGATTCACAAGTCTTCATCGCGATGATTTTTCTATCTAAAAAAGCGATTAATTGAATTTCGGCACTTTTATGTAAAAAACACAAGTTCTACGCGTATTGTGTAACTTATAAGAATTAAACAAATGTTAAATTAATGTAACTAACGAACAATTGTTAATTTCCATGCTTTAAAACTTTACGAAACACGTTGTACTTTGAATCTCGATCAAAATCAATTTTTATAAGTTACTTAATCATTTTTAATGCGTAAATAAGATGCACATTGTTCGATTAATATACGAACATGCATAAATGTTAGTAACAATCGCGGAGATAAACAAACATTCACCGAAACTGTTCGCCTTCGTAGATTTCGCAATATCTTGATATTTATTTATCATAATTATTAAAAACCGTCGTAGGACCATAGTTCAAACAATTATTAACATTATCCTAGTATAAATAATGAATTCAAATATCATTTCGTTGAAATATTCTTTGTTTGCGAAAGAATGTTTCCTTAAGATCCAACTGACATTCTCAAGGCTACACATATCGATTATCGATCATCACGATAATTTTTCTATTTAGAAAAGTGATTAAATGAATTTCGACACTTTAAACTAAAGAATACAACTTCTACGCGTATTGTGTAAATTATAAGAATTAAACAAATGTTAAACTAATGTATCTAATAAACAATTATTACTTTCCATGCTTTAAAACTTTACGAAACACGTTTTTACTACAAATATCGATCGAAATCAATTTCTATAAGTTACTTAATTATTTGTAATGCATAAATAACAAGCACATTGTTCGATAACATTGCAAACATGCGTAAATATTAATAACAATCGCGAAAATGAACAAACATTCACCGAAACCGTTCGCCTTCGCAGATTTTGCAATATCTTGATATTTATTTATCATAATTATTAAAAACCGTCGTAGGACCATAGTTCAACCAATTATTAACATTATCCTAGTATAAATAATGAATTAAAATATCATTTCGTTGAAATATTCTTTGTTTGCGAAAGAATGTTTCCTTAAGATCCAACTGACATTTTCAAAGCTACACATATCGATTATCGATCCTCACGATAATTTTTCTATTTAGAAAAGTGATTAAATGAATTTCGACACTTTTAACTAAAGAATACAATTTCTACGCGTATTGTGTAAATTATAAGAATTAAACAAATGTTAAACTAATGTATCTAATAAACAATTATTACTTTCCATGCTTTAAAACTTTACGAAACACGTTTTTACTACAAATATCGATCGAAATCAATTTCTATAAGTTACTTAATTATTTGTAATGCATAAATAACAAGCACATTGTTCGATAACATTGCAAACATGCGTAAATATTAATAACAATCGCGAAAATGAACAAACATTCACCGAAACCGTTCGCCTTCGCAGATTTTGCAATATCTTGATATTTATTTATCATAATTATTAAAAACCGTCGTAGGACCATAGTTCAACCAATTATTAACATTATCCTAGTATAAATAATGAATTAAAATATCATTTCGTTGAAATATTCTTTGTTTGCGAAAGAATGTTTCCTTAAGATCCAACTGACATTTTCAAGGCTACACATATCGATTATCGATCCTCACGATAATTTTTCTATTTAGAAAAGTGATTAAATGAATTTCGACACTTTTAACTAAAGAATACAACTTCTACGCGTATTGTGTAAATTATAAGAATTAAACAAATGTTAAACTAATGTATCTAATAAACAATTATTACTTTCCATGCTTTAAAACTTTACGAAACACGTTTTTACTACAAATATCGATCGAAATCAATTTCTATAAGTTACTTAATTATTTGTAATGCATAAATAAGATGCACATTGTTCAATTAATATTGCAAACATGCGTAAATGTTAATAACAATCGCGGAAATGAACAAACATGCATCGAAACTGTTCACCTTCGTAGATTTTGCAATACCTTGATATTTATTTATCATATTTATTAACAGCCATCGTAGGATCGTAGTTTAAACAATTATTAACAATGTTCTAGTACAAATAATGGCTAAAAAGCCATCAATCCGTTGAAATATTCGATTAGATCGAACAAAGACAATGGAAGAAACGGTAAGTCACCTTCGGGAGGGTATATAAGGAGCCCCCGGTTGCTTAAAATTTCATTGTTCCTGGAGCCTCCGAGGTGGACGGATCTCTTCGTTTTGGGTTCATGGAAGGGGGACCCCCCACCTTGGTAACCGGTACTGGCCGCCGGTAGGCGGTGGTCAGTACTGGCGACCACTCTCTCAATCCTTTCTTTTTTTTTTTAATTGTTTCTTTGTCCAATTCATTTCATTTGTTCTCTGATTTTAATTTCTACTTGTTTCTCCATGTTTATTTTTTTTTCACTAACCAACTTCATTTCTACTTTCTATTATGCCTTGACTTTATGTTTCACTTAGGTTTCTCTTAGATACATTCTCTTAGATGTATCGGAAAACGAAAAACGAAGAACGAAGAGGACTGATGTATTGCATCCTCCGCGGGATTGTTAATTCCAAGTATAGACTAAGTTAGTTTTAAGGTCACCATGTACGAATATCTGTGATCTGCCGAGCAATTATCCAATCTTTAGCTTCTTTTTGCTCGCTTACTCGTATCTCAGTCCGGCCACCTCTGCTTGTTGCATAAGCAAGTGACCGGCCGTGGAGGTGGACCGAACGCTCGATCGCCGTCTCTTCTGGTGCGTCCGCTTTGAGAGAGAATATGCTGCGAACACAGGGGCAGGTGTTCGCACCGGTCCCTGCGGAAGCCCTTGTTCCATAAGACCCTCTCTTCGTCATCCTCCGTGAGTCAGGTCCACGCTCTGCGTGGCTCCTGGCTGCGGAGTTGGGAGAAACGGGGCACTCCTCTAGAGGAGTGGAAGGCGTCGCGCATTTCCTTGAGAATCTGGCCCACTGAGGGGAAACGGGACCGACCTAGTAGGAACAACTCCACGGTTCGTGTCGCGTCTTTCCCAATTTTGCCTAATTTTTCCATAATGTAATTGCTCGGCAGAACTAAACGAGGAGATCGAAGGAACATTGATTCCTTCCATCTCTTTGGTTTAGTATCTTCGTTTGTATCGCGTGTCGAGGGAGATCGATGGAACTTTGATTCCATCTATCTCTCTCCGGGTCTCCGCTCGCAGCAACCTCCACGTGGTGAGACCTGGTAATCGGTATTACTCGCTGCGAGTAATATCGAGCTAATTGGCTGCGAATTTAGAATGGTTATTTAAGATAAGAAAAAGTTGAACACCTTGAAAAGTAACATTTTTATAGTGCGTATGAATGCTTGAGTATGTTAATTAAACGAAAGAATGAGATTGTATCACCGATGTATCGATATCTTTCAATAAAGTCATTTTTCGTTACAACAAAAGCTTCTATTTACCCATTATTTGCCACCAATTCCTTAACCGGATCCTATCACATTGCTAAATTACCAAAGTTCAAAATCGTCGAGAAATTTGGACAATGTTCAGAAATCCATTCGGAAATCGCGCAAAATCTTAATTCGCTGAAACTTTTGGAATTTGACGACATTTCCAAAAATCCCCGTAATAGGAATACCTTCTCGAGTATCATTTCCTTCCGTTACCAAAGCCAAAAATCCGCGAAAAATTTTTAGCAGAAGTTTAGAAATTCGTTCCAAAATCCCACAGAATTTCAATTCGCGGAAATTCTTGGAATTTGGCGACATTTCTAGGAATCCGCGAAATCGTGACACTTCCTCGCTTATCGTATACTCCTGACACCAAGAATCCGAACATCGAACATTTTTTAAAATTTATGTCTGAATTTCAACCTTTAGTATGAGGAGAACACTTTCGCCAAGGAGGTATGCATTTCGATTTTTCAAGTATTAATCAAATGTTACATTGATGTATCTAATAGACAATTATTACTTTCCATATTTTAAAACTTTAAGAAACATCCCTTTACTTCGAAGCTCGATCAAAATTAATTTCTATAAGTTTCTTAATCATTTGTGATGCATAAATAAGATGCACATTGTTCGATTAATATTGGGAACATTCATGAATGTTAGTAAAACTTGCGGAAATGAACAAACATTCACCGAAACTATTCGCCTTCGCGGATTTTGCAATATCTTGACGTTTATTTATGATAATTATTAACAACCGTCGTTGGACCGGAGATTAAACAATTATTGACAATGTTCCGGTATAAATAATGGCTAGAAAGCCATCAATTTCTTGAAATATTTGGTTAGATCGAACAAATACAATCGAAAAAACCGTGCGATAAAATAAATGTATGTTTGTATGTATGCAAATATATTCTGAACCCGCAATTACAAATCCCTGTAACGTGGTAATTACATGGGTTGCCATCTATTGGAGAAAGGATTAAACTACACTTAAAGGGTGAAAACACCTGGCGGAGAAACGCTCAAGTTTGTCGAGGAATTGTTCTAATCTTCGTCAATAGATGGCTGCACAAGCATTATGTACCGACATTACAGATAAGTATCTGCTTTCGAGCGATATTCCCTATCGCTGTCGCCATCTATTGATCTAGGTCAGAACAATTCTTCGACAAACTTGAGCGTTTCTCCGCCAGGTGTTTTCACTCCTTAAGTCTAGTTTAACCCTTTCTGCAATAGATGGCAACCCATGATATTACCACGTCTGCAATTTTTGGAATTGCAATTTAGAATATATTTACCGATAATTACCGATACCAGATATAAGTAATTGCATTTGTATGATATTTCCTACCCTACGATAAAATAAATAAATATTTCTATACAAACTTTTATATGTATCATCTTTCGAGTATATTTAAAATTAAACGAAATCAGCATAATGTAATTTCCTTGCATTCTAGCCATCCTTCATACATTTAAAAAAATCTTTAGTACCTCGAAATCAAGGCTACACATATCGATTACCCACTCACAATTCTTTATCACGATAATTTTTCTATCTAGAAAAGCAATTGATTGAATTTTTGCACTATTATGTAAAAAATACCACTTCTAAGCGTATTATGTAAATTGTAAGAATTGAACAAATGTTAAATTAATGTATTTAATAAACAATTGTTACTTTCCCTGCTTTAATACTTTACGAAACACGTTTTACTTTGAATCTCGATCCAAATTAATTTCTATGAGGTTCTTAATCATTTTCAATGCATAAATAAGATGCACATTGTTCGATTAATATTGGGAACATGCATAAATGTTAGTAGCAATGGCGGAGATGAATAAACATTCACCGAAACTGTTCGCCTTCGTAGATTTCGCAATATCTTAACGTTTATTTATCATAATTATTAACAACCGTCGTTGGACCATAAATTAAACAATTATTGACAATGTTCCGGTATAAATAATGGCTAGAAAGCCATCAATTTCTTGAAATATTTGGTTAGATCGAACAAATACAATCGAAAAAACCGAACGATAAAATAAATGAATATTTCTCTACATATCGAAACTATAGTTTGTATATATGCATATATATTCCGAACGCTCAGTAACACACATATGTCACACGGCAATGGAATGAGTTGCCATCTACTAGAGAATAGGTAAACTACACTTAAGGTATGAAAACACCTGGCGGAGAAACGCTCAAGTTTGTCGAGGAATTGTTCTCATTTCCACCAATAGAAAGCGCCACGAGCTTAATTTACCGACATTACAGATAAGTAATTCAATTTGTATGGTATTGCAATAAAATAAATAAATATTGCTGTACAAAGTTTCGTATGTATCATCTTTCGAATAAATGTAAAGTTAAACGAAATCAGTGTAATGAAATTTCTCTGCATTCTAGCCTTCCTTTATACATTTAAAAAAATCTCTGATACCTCGAAATCAAGGCTACATATATCGATTATCGACTCACAAGTGTTTATCACGATGATTTTTCTATATAGAAAAGCGATTAATCGAAATTCAGCACGTTTCAGTAAAAAATACAACTTTTACGCGTATTGTGTAAATTATGAGAATTAAATAAATGTTAAACTATTGCACTAAATAGATAATTATTACTTTTCATGCTTTGAAACTTTACTAAAGAAGTTCCTACTTTGAATTTCGATGAAAATTAATTTCTATAAGTATAATCATTTATAATGCATAAATAAGATACAAATTGTTCGATTAATATTGGGAATATGCATAAATGTTAGTAAGAATCGCGAAAATTAACAAGTATGTTCTCCAAGGGGCGGCAACCCATATAATTACCACGTTACAAATGTTTGGAATTGCGCGTTCCGAATATATTTGCATGCATACAAACAATAATTCGATCTGTAGAGAAATATTTATTTATTTTATCGCACGGTAGGGAATATCATACAAAAGGAATTACTTATCTTTAATGTCGGTAAATTTATGCTCGTGGCGCTATCTATTGATAAAATTCAGAACAATTCCTCGACAAACTTGAGCGTTTCTCCGCCAGGTGTTTTCACACCTTAAGTGTAGTTTACCTATTCTCTAGTAGATGGCAACTCATTCCATTGCCGTGTGACATATGTGTGTCACTGAGCGTTCGGAATATATATGCATATATACAAACTATAGTTTCGATATGTAGAGAAATATTCATTTATTTTATCGTTCGGTTTTTTCGATTGTATTTGTTCGATCTAACCAAATATTTCAAGAAATTGATGACTTTCTAGCCATTATTTATACCGGAACATTGTCAATAATTGTTTAATTTATGGTCCAACGACGGTTGTTAATAATTATGATAAATAAACGTTAAGATATTGCGAAATCTACGAAGGCGAACAGTTTCGGTGAATGTTTATTCATCTCCGCCATTGCTACTAACATTTATGCATGTTCCCAATATTAATCGAACAATGTGCATCTTATTTATGCATTGAAAATGATTAAGAACCTCATAGAAATTAATTTGGATCGAGATTCAAAGTAAAACGTGTTTCGTAAAGTATTAAAGCAGGGAAAGTAACAATTGTTTATTAAATACATTAATTTAACATTTGTTCAATTCTTACAATTTACATAATACGCTTAGAAGTGGTATTTTTTACATAATAGTGCAAAAATTCAATCAATTGCTTTTCTAGATAGAAAAATTATCGTGATAAAGAATTGTGAGTGGGTAATCGATATGTGTAGCCTTGATTTCGAGGTACTAAAGATTTTTTTAAATGTATGAAGGATGGCTAGAATGCAAGGAAATTACATTATGCTGATTTCGTTTAATTTTAAATATACTCGAAAGATGATACATATAAAAGTTTGTATAGAAATATTTATTTATTTTATCGTAGGGTAGGAAATATCATACAAATGCAATTACTTATATCTGGTATCGGTAATTATCGGTAAATATATTCTAAATTGCAATTCCAAAAATTGCAGACGTGGTAATATCATGGGTTGCCATCTATTGCAGAAAGGGTTAAACTAGACTTAAGGAGTGAAAACACCTGGCGGAGAAACGCTCAAGTTTGTCGAAGAATTGTTCTGACCTAGATCAATAGATGGCGACAGCGATAGGGAATATCGCTCGAAAGCAGATACTTATCTGTAATGTCGGTACATAATGCTTGTGCAGCCATCTATTGACGAAGATTAGAACAATTCCTCGACAAACTTGAGCGTTTCTCCGCCAGGTGTTTTCACCCTTTAAGTGTAGTTTAATCCTTTCTCCAATAGATGGCAACCCATGTAATTACCACGTTACAGGGATTTGTAATTGCGGGTTCAGAATATATTTGCATACATACAAACATACATTTATTTTATCGCACGGTTTTTTCGATTGTATTTGTTCGATCTAACCAAATATTTCAAGAAATTGATGGCTTTCTAGCCATTATTTATACCGGAACATTGTCAATAATTGTTTAATCTCCGGTCCAACGACGGTTGTTAATAATTATCATAAATAAACGTCAAGATATTGCAAAATCCGCGAAGGCGAATAGTTTCGGTGAATGTTTGTTCATTTCCGCAAGTTTTACTAACATTCATGAATGTTCCCAATATTAATCGAACAATGTGCATCTTATTTATGCATCACAAATGATTAAGAAACTTATAGAAATTAATTTTGATCGAGCTTCGAAGTAAAGGGATGTTTCTTAAAGTTTTAAAATATGGAAAGTAATAATTGTCTATTAGATACATCAATGTAACATTTGATTAATACTTGAAAAATCGAAATGCATACCTCCTTGGCGAAAGTGTTCTCCTCATACTAAAGGTTGAAATTCAGACATAAATTTTAAAAAATGTTCGATGTTCGGATTCTTGGTGTCAGGAGTATACGATAAGCGAGGAAGTGTCACGATTTCGCGGATTCCTAGAAATGTCGCCAAATTCCAAGAATTTCCGCGAATTGAAATTCTGTGGGATTTTGGAACGAATTTCTAAACTTCTGCTAAAAATTTTTCGCGGATTTTTGGCTTTGGTAACGGAAGGAAATGATACTCGAGAAGGTATTCCTATTACGGGGATTTTTGGAAATGTCGTCAAATTCCAAAAGTTTCAGCGAATTAAGATTTTGCGCGATTTCCGAATGGATTTCTGAACATTGTCCAAATTTCTCGACGATTTTGAACTTTGGTAATTTAGCAATGTGATAGGATCCGGTTAAGGAATTGGTGGCAAATAATGGGTAAATAGAAGCTTTTGTTGTAACGAAAAATGACTTTATTGAAAGATATCGATACATCGGTGATACAATCTCATTCTTTCGTTTAATTAACATACTCAAGCATTCATACGCACTATAAAAATGTTACTTTTCAAGGTGTTCAACTTTTTCTTATCTTAAATAACCATTCTAAATTCGCAGCCAATTAGCTCGATATTACTCGCAGCGAGTAATACCGATTACCAGGTCTCACCACGTGGAGGTTGCTGCGAGCGGAGACCCGGAGAGAGATAGATGGAATCAAAGTTCCATCGATCTCCCTCGACACGCGATACAAACGAAGATACTAAACCAAAGAGATGGAAGGAATCAATGTTCCTTCGATCTCCTCGTTTAGTTCTGCCGAGCAATTACATTATGGAAAAATTAGGCAAAATTGGGAAAGACGCGACACGAACCGTGGAGTTGTTCCTACTAGGTCGGTCCCGTTTCCCCTCAGTGGGCCAGATTCTCAAGGAAATGCGCGACGCCTTCCACTCCTCTAGAGGAGTGCCCCGTTTCTCCCAACTCCGCAGCCAGGAGCCACGCAGAGCGTGGACCTGACTCACGGAGGATGACGAAGAGAGGGTCTTATGGAACAAGGGCTTCCGCAGGGACCGGTGCGAACACCTGCCCCTGTGTTCGCAGCATATTCTCTCTCAAAGCGGACGCACCAGAAGAGACGGCGATCGAGCGTTCGGTCCACCTCCACGGCCGGTCACTTGCTTATGCAACAAGCAGAGGTGGCCGGACTGAGATACGAGTAAGCGAGCAAAAAGAAGCTAAAGATTGGATAATTGCTCGGCAGATCACAGATATTCGTACATGGTGACCTTAAAACTAACTTAGTCTATACTTGGAATTAACAATCCCGCGGAGGATGCAATACATCAGTCCTCTTCGTTCTTCGTTTTTCGTTTTCCGATACATCTAAGAGAATGTATCTAAGAGAAACCTAAGTGAAACATAAAGTCAAGGCATAATAGAAAGTAGAAATGAAGTTGGTTAGTGAAAAAAAAATAAACATGGAGAAACAAGTAGAAATTAAAATCAGAGAACAAATGAAATGAATTGGACAAAGAAACAATTAAAAAAAAAAAGAAAGGATTGAGAGAGTGGTCGCCAGTACTGACCACCGCCTACCGGCGGCCAGTACCGGTTACCAAGGTGGGGGGTCCCCCTTCCATGAACCCAAAACGAAGAGATCCGTCCACCTCGGAGGCTCCAGGAACAATGAAATTTTAAGCAACCGGGGGCTCCTTATATACCCTCCCGAAGGTGACTTACCGTTTCTTCCATTGTCTTTGTTCGATCTAATCGAATATTTCAACGGATTGATGGCTTTTTAGCCATTATTTGTACTAGAACATTGTTAATAATTGTTTAAACTACGATCCTACGATGGCTGTTAATAAATATGATAAATAAATATCAAGGTATTGCAAAATCTACGAAGGTGAACAGTTTCGATGCATGTTTGTTCATTTCCGCGATTGTTATTAACATTTACGCATGTTTGCAATATTAATTGAACAATGTGCATCTTATTTATGCATTACAAATAATTAAGTAACTTATAGAAATTGATTTCGATCGATATTTGTAGTAAAAACGTGTTTCGTAAAGTTTTAAAGCATGGAAAGTAATAATTGTTTATTAGATACATTAGTTTAACATTTGTTTAATTCTTATAATTTACACAATACGCGTAGAAGTTGTATTCTTTAGTTAAAAGTGTCGAAATTCATTTAATCACTTTTCTAAATAGAAAAATTATCGTGAGGATCGATAATCGATATGTGTAGCCTTGAAAATGTCAGTTGGATCTTAAGGAAACATTCTTTCGCAAACAAAGAATATTTCAACGAAATGATATTTTAATTCATTATTTATACTAGGATAATGTTAATAATTGGTTGAACTATGGTCCTACGACGGTTTTTAATAATTATGATAAATAAATATCAAGATATTGCAAAATCTGCGAAGGCGAACGGTTTCGGTGAATGTTTGTTCATTTTCGCGATTGTTATTAATATTTACGCATGTTTGCAATGTTATCGAACAATGTGCTTGTTATTTATGCATTACAAATAATTAAGTAACTTATAGAAATTGATTTCGATCGATATTTGTAGTAAAAACGTGTTTCGTAAAGTTTTAAAGCATGGAAAGTAATAATTGTTTATTAGATACATTAGTTTAACATTTGTTTAATTCTTATAATTTACACAATACGCGTAGAAATTGTATTCTTTAGTTAAAAGTGTCGAAATTCATTTAATCACTTTTCTAAATAGAAAAATTATCGTGAGGATCGATAATCGATATGTGTAGCTTTGAAAATGTCAGTTGGATCTTAAGGAAACATTCTTTCGCAAACAAAGAATATTTCAACGAAATGATATTTTAATTCATTATTTATACTAGGATAATGTTAATAATTGGTTGAACTATGGTCCTACGACGGTTTTTAATAATTATGATAAATAAATATCAAGATATTGCAAAATCTGCGAAGGCGAACGGTTTCGGTGAATGTTTGTTCATTTTCGCGATTGTTATTAATATTTACGCATGTTTGCAATGTTATCGAACAATGTGCTTGTTATTTATGCATTACAAATAATTAAGTAACTTATAGAAATTGATTTCGATCGATATTTGTAGTAAAAACGTGTTTCGTAAAGTTTTAAAGCATGGAAAGTAATAATTGTTTATTAGATACATTAGTTTAACATTTGTTTAATTCTTATAATTTACACAATACGCGTAGAAGTTGTATTCTTTAGTTTAAAGTGTCGAAATTCATTTAATCACTTTTCTAAATAGAAAAATTATCGTGATGATCGATAATCGATATGTGTAGCCTTGAGAATGTCAGTTGGATCTTAAGGAAACATTCTTTCGCAAACAAAGAATATTTCAACGAAATGATATTTGAATTCATTATTTATACTAGGATAATGTTAATAATTGTTTGAACTATGGTCCTACGACGGTTTTTAATAATTATGATAAATAAATATCAAGATATTGCGAAATCTACGAAGGCGAACAGTTTCGGTGAATGTTTGTTTATCTCCGCGATTGTTACTAACATTTATGCATGTTCGTATATTAATCGAACAATGTGCATCTTATTTACGCATTAAAAATGATTAAGTAACTTATAAAAATTGATTTTGATCGAGATTCAAAGTACAACGTGTTTCGTAAAGTTTTAAAGCATGGAAATTAACAATTGTTCGTTAGTTACATTAATTTAACATTTGTTTAATTCTTATAAGTTACACAATACGCGTAGAACTTGTGCTTTTTACATAAAAGTGCCGAAATTCAATTAATCGCTTTTTTAGATAGAAAAATCATCGCGATGAAGACTTGTGAATCGATAATCGATACCTGTAGCCTTGAAAATGTCAGTTGGATCTCAGCGAAAAATTCCTTCGCGAACAAAGAATATTTCAACGAAATGATATTTTAAGTCATTATTTATACTAGAACATTGTTAATAATAGTTTAATCTACGGTCCTACGATGATTGTTGATAAATATGATAAATAAACATCAAGATATTGCGAAATCCGCGAAGGCGAATAGTTTCGGTGAATGTTTGTTCATTTCCGCAAGTTTTACTAACATTCATGAATGTTCCCAATATTAATCGAACAATGTGCATCTTATTTATGCATCACAAATGATTAAGAAACTTATAGAAATTAATTTTGATCGAGCTTCGAAGTAAAGGGATGTTTCTTAAAGTTTTAAAATATGGAAAGTAATAATTGTCTATTAGATACATCAATGTAACATTTGATTAATACTTGAAAAATCGAAATGCATACCTCCTTGGCGAAAGTGTTCTCCTCATACTAAAGGTTGAAATTCAGACATAAATTTTAAAAAATGTTCGATGTTCGGATTCTTGGTGTCAGGAGTATACGATAAGCGAGGAAGTGTCACGATTTCGCGGATTCCTAGAAATGTCGCCAAATTCCAAGAATTTCCGCGAATTGAAATTCTGTGGGATTTTGGAACGAATTTCTAAACTTCTGCTAAAAATTTTTCGCGGATTTTTGGCTTTGGTAACGGAAGGAAATGATACTCGAGAAGGTATTCCTATTACGGGGATTTTTGGAAATGTCGTCAAATTCCAAAAGTTTCAGCGAATTAAGATTTTGCGCGATTTCCGAATGGATTTCTGAACATTGTCCAAATTTCTCGACGATTTTGAACTTTGGTAATTTAGCAATGTGATAGGATCCGGTTAAGGAATTGGTGGCAAATAATGGGTAAATAGAAGCTTTTGTTGTAACGAAAAATGACTTTATTGAAAGATATCGATACATCGGTGATACAATCTCATTCTTTCGTTTAATTAACATACTCAAGCATTCATACGCACTATAAAAATGTTACTTTTCAAGGTGTTCAACTTTTTCTTATCTTAAATAACCATTCTAAATTCGCAGCCAATTAGCTCGATATTACTCGCAGCGAGTAATACCGATTACCAGGTCTCACCACGTGGAGGTTGCTGCGAGCGGAGACCCGGAGAGAGATAGATGGAATCAAAGTTCCATCGATCTCCCTCGACACGCGATACAAACGAAGATACTAAACCAAAGAGATGGAAGGAATCAATGTTCCTTCGATCTCCTCGTTTAGTTCTGCCGAGCAATTACATTATGGAAAAATTAGGCAAAATTGGGAAAGACGCGACACGAACCGTGGAGTTGTTCCTACTAGGTCGGTCCCGTTTCCCCTCAGTGGGCCAGATTCTCAAGGAAATGCGCGACGCCTTCCACTCCTCTAGAGGAGTGCCCCGTTTCTCCCAACTCCGCAGCCAGGAGCCACGCAGAGCGTGGACCTGACTCACGGAGGATGACGAAGAGAGGGTCTTATGGAACAAGGGCTTCCGCAGGGACCGGTGCGAACACCTGCCCCTGTGTTCGCAGCATATTCTCTCTCAAAGCGGACGCACCAGAAGAGACGGCGATCGAGCGTTCGGTCCACCTCCACGGCCGGTCACTTGCTTATGCAACAAGCAGAGGTGGCCGGACTGAGATACGAGTAAGCGAGCAAAAAGAAGCTAAAGATTGGATAATTGCTCGGCAGATCACAGATATTCGTACATGGTGACCTTAAAACTAACTTAGTCTATACTTGGAATTAACAATCCCGCGGAGGATGCAATACATCAGTCCTCTTCGTTCTTCGTTTTTCGTTTTCCGATACATCTAAGAGAATGTATCTAAGAGAAACCTAAGTGAAACATAAAGTCAAGGCATAATAGAAAGTAGAAATGAAGTTGGTTAGTGAAAAAAAAATAAACATGGAGAAACAAGTAGAAATTAAAATCAGAGAACAAATGAAATGAATTGGACAAAGAAACAATTAAAAAAAAAAAGAAAGGATTGAGAGAGTGGTCGCCAGTACTGACCACCGCCTACCGGCGGCCAGTACCGGTTACCAAGGTGGGGGGTCCCCCTTCCATGAACCCAAAACGAAGAGATCCGTCCACCTCGGAGGCTCCAGGAACAATGAAATTTTAAGCAACCGGGGGCTCCTTATATACCCTCCCGAAGGTGACTTACCGTTTCTTCCATTGTCTTTGTTCGATCTAATCGAATATTTCAACGGATTGATGGCTTTTTAGCCATTATTTGTACTAGAACATTGTTAATAATTGTTTAAACTACGATCCTACGATGGCTGTTAATAAATATGATAAATAAATATCAAGGTATTGCAAAATCTACGAAGGTGAACAGTTTCGATGCATGTTTGTTCATTTCCGCGATTGTTATTAACATTTACGCATGTTTGCAATATTAATTGAACAATGTGCATCTTATTTATGCATTACAAATAATTAAGTAACTTATAGAAATTGATTTCGATCGATATTTGTAGTAAAAACGTGTTTCGTAAAGTTTTAAAGCATGGAAAGTAATAATTGTTTATTAGATACATTAGTTTAACATTTGTTTAATTCTTATAATTTACACAATACGCGTAGAAGTTGTATTCTTTAGTTAAAAGTGTCGAAATTCATTTAATCACTTTTCTAAATAGAAAAATTATCGTGAGGATCGATAATCGATATGTGTAGCCTTGAAAATGTCAGTTGGATCTTAAGGAAACATTCTTTCGCAAACAAAGAATATTTCAACGGAATGATATTTTAATTCATTATTTATACTAGGATAATGTTAATAATTGGTTGAACTATGGTCCTACGACGGTTTTTAATAATTATGATAAATAAATATCAAGATATTGCAAAATCTGCGAAGGCGAACGGTTTCGGTGAATGTTTGTTCATTTTCGCGATTGTTATTAATATTTACGCATGTTTGCAATGTTATCGAACAATGTGCTTGTTATTTATGCATTACAAATAATTAAGTAACTTATAGAAATTGATTTCGATCGATATTTGTAGTAAAAACGTGTTTCGTAAAGTTTTAAAGCATGGAAAGTAATAATTGTTTATTAGATACATTAGTTTAACATTTGTTTAATTCTTATAATTTACACAATACGCGTAGAAGTTGTATTCTTTAGTTAAAAGTGTCGAAATTCATTTAATCACTTTTCTAAATAGAAAAATTATCGTGATGATCGATAATCGATATGTGTAGCCTTGAGAATGTCAGTTGAATCTTAAGGAAACATTCTTTCGCAAACAAAGAATATTTCAACGAAATGATATTTGAATTCATTATTTATACTAGGATAATGTTAATAATTGTTTGAACTATGGTCCTACGACGGTTTTTAATAATTATGATAAATAAATATCAAGATATTGCGAAATCTGCGAAGGCGAACGGTTTCGGTGAATGATTGTTCATTTCCGCGATTGTTACTAACATTTATGCATGTTCCCAATATTAATCGAACAATATGCATCTTATTTACAAATTAAAAATGATGAAGGAACTTATAGAAATTTATTTAGATCGCGATTCAAAGTAAAACGTGTTTCGTAATGTGTTGAAGCATGGAAAGTAATAATTGTCTATTTGTTACATTAATTTAACATTCGTTTAATTCTTATAATGTACATGATGCGCGTAGAAGCTGTATTTTTTACTTAGAAGCGTCGAAATTCAATTAATCGCTTTTTTAGATAGAAAAATCATCGCGATGAACACTTGTGAATCGATAATCGATACGTGTAGCCTTGACAATGTCGGTTGGACCTCAATTAAAACAATTTCATCGCGAACGAAGAATATTTCAACGAAATGATATTTCAAGCCGTTATTTATACTATGACATTGTTAATAATTCTTAAAACTATTATAATTCGACGGTTGTTAATAATTATGATAAATAAACATCAAGATATTGCGAATCTTGAAGCTTGCTCGGTTATTGGAAGGCAGAAGAAAATTTTTAATTTCTCAAACAGTGTAATCGAAACCTGTGAAGGCGAACTTATTACATTATTTCACCAAGTTGTCAAGCTAGTTGCAACTACGAAAATATTCTTCGTTTCGTGTTGCTAAAACGTTTCAAGTTCCATCTATGAGAACGTATCGAACTGATCGTTACGTTTCCTCAGATCGATAGATTCGATAGAACCACAAACGATATACAGGGACAAGTTCTCTACCTGTACTACCTTTATCGACTTGGATAGTTCCGCTAAATACAATCTACAGACTCACAATTAATGAACAAAGATCTCGCTCCGAAACTATCTTCAATTTTTTTAAAGATTACCCTATACCCCACCTACAATCCTCGCAATCGATACAATTAATTCTCCTTTCGTTTAGTTCGAATTGCTACACCTGGTAACGTCGAAAGTTCAGTTTCAGTTTCAAATGATACCGTTCGAAGTGACATTAAAACGATAATGGTGTCTTACGTATCGTACGTTTACCAGGACTGTCGCTTTCAGGAAAATGTTTCTCAAAGATAGCAACGAGTGATAATTCAGTGAACTGTTTACCGACCGGTATTCTTAACGACGAGTGCCCTTTGCCCCTTCGACTAGAGCGTGTTACTTCGATGAACTTGGTACTAGACGGAGTTTCGAATTAACTTCATGCACCGGTGCATCTAATCGAGTTGCTTCCGGCAGCGTGTTCTGGTGTTCTTGTTTCATAGGTAACTCACAACGCCCAACTTCCCAAACCGCGGTGATGCTTGTTAAACTTCGCGTTATTTGTTGCTCAGATTGTGTGATTCTACTCGCAATGAATATCGTCCGGCACGTATAATTTAACAAATACTGTATCATAAACGAGTATCGGGATTATTCTCGTTCATTTCTAAATACAAATACGAAACTGGAGTAAAGATTGCTTTCCTTCGATGTTTTCTTTCTTCCTTCTTCTCTTCCTTTATAAATAGAAAATACGCTCCAGTACGGTTCAATTTTAATATTATTAAAATTTTAATACTATTATAATATTCGTACTAAGATTCAAATCCTACGTGCTCCAATATTATTGCGTCTTGTTCTCCTCAAGGGATACATACATGGAATGCATTGTACAGAAATGGACAATTCTCGATTGTCGACGATCACAATGTTACTACGATCGAAGTATTAGCTCTTGCGTACCGACACGAGACACGTGCGAAGTATTCCATATTTTCGCGACGATCCTCTCGCAGGGAAATTGTTCATTCGTCGAATTGGTAATTGGTCGTCGCGTGGATCGATTTCGGTCGGTTTTATGCCCGATCTAAAATTTCTCCGCGACTTGGTCGATTATTGGAAAAGCATCGAGCGAGTATTATTGAAGGGACCGGTCGTAGACGAATGTCGAGTCTAAATCTGCCGGTCGCGTCATCATTCTGGAATTTTATCCGCGACACGTGCAGGCCAGTTACGTAGTTACACGACGAATATTGATTTTGCAACAGAAGAATAGATTTAGGTCCTTGAAGTGTATTTATATAAGAGCAACGATCCGTTTACAAGTTACAGCGTAATTGTAAGTGCACTTTAAATCTCGATATCGTTGAAAATTAAATGGTCCAATGAACGTTTGTTTGGTTTGTTTCCTTCTCGTTCTTCGAAACAGAAGAAGCTCGTTCGAAACCATTGGTCGCCATTGGTTTGCGTTATAGACACATTTGAAGAACTCTGGGTACATCGATCTTGAGAAAATACCCAGAAGACGTTCGTCATCCCGTATATATCGCGCAAGGTTCCCACGTTCACACGTTTCTCAGCTTTATGGCAGTTACAAGTCCTCCGAGGTAGACGTTTACGAGCACGAGTTACCCGGCGTGAACTGGCTGGAACAGAACGTCCAATCCCGTGATAACTAATCTTTTATATATCGTTAAGCGGCCCTGCACGTCCAGGGAAACTGTGTCGCCGAAAAATACGTACCGGAGTTACGATATACTTCGGAGCCGAACGGGGACCCGTGAAGTGTCGTTTCTGTCGAGCGGCTTTCGCATATTTCAAAAATTTACGCTCGTTCCTTTATTGGAAAACTCGAGCCGTCTAAGAAGCGGAGAACTTTGTCCGATAGAAATGCCCAAGAATCGACGGAAACGTTCCACGATCTTGCGTGTATTCGGTAACAACAAAATGGCCGATTTCTCTTACTTAAGATCGAGTCACAAATTCGAATTTCAACCATTTTGAAACGTGAAGGAAATATATCACGAATAAATATATCGTAAGTTGTAATGTACCGGGTTGTTCGGAAAGTGATTTCCTTTTTCCAAAATGGAGAATGTATAATTTAATAAAATGTCTCTACACTGTGAAAAAATCGTGTTTCATTTTCATCAAAAGAAAGCGAAACGACTTTTTCAACAACCTGATAAATATTTAACCAGAAGGGTTGAATTATAGTCTATTGTAATACTGTTAATATTACTCCAGAATCTAGAATTAAACAATTTGATAATAAATATAAGTTTTCGTGTTGGTAGTCTCAACGAGAAATTTATTCAAATTTTGAATCATAGACTCGTGTAATTTTATAATTTTCTACTCTCGTGTAATTTATATAATTTTCTACTCCCGTGTAAATATATAATTTTCTACTCTCTTTCAATCATCGACTCGTGTAATTTTATAATTTTCCACTCTTGTCTAATTATATATTTTTCCACTCTCGTGTAATTCATATATTCATAATTTTCTTTTTTATTTATAAGCTTTTGTTTGGATTGTCTATTTTCTTACATACCGAGAGGGACCCACAATTTGATGTTGCAAATATTTGAATAAATTTCTTGCTTGGACTACTGTAACGAATAATTGTATTTCATTGCAAAGTGTCTAACCTCTTAGCCCTCGTGTGTCCAACAACTCCCTCGTCTAAGGTGTGTAGCCCCCGATTTAATGGACTCAAGTTTTTCGAACGAAAGGTTCTTCCCTTCCACTCTCTGAGATTCTAAATAACCTTGAGACGTTCTTTCGTTCTTGAACTCGAACCATCGACAAAAAAAAAAAACCTAATACGTGGCCCCCTAATTGTGGCCCCACGAGTGGAACTTGGTTAACGAACGAAACTTCACTAAAGTCTGCGTTCGATGCTTTCACGTACGTGGATGATCCTCGCACTTGGAAGGCAACCCTTCTTGTGAAGTTTAGCATTGTTCCTGACATGTTCATCGTATAAATGAAAATACATCAATTTCTACGACGACTCTTCAATATACGAATTAAACATATTAGGTTGTTACGAAAGTCATTTTGTTTTTGTTTTTTTTTTTCGATGAAAATGGAGCAGGATTTTTTGAGAGGGTATAAACATTTTATTAAATTGTATACTCTCCATTTTGGAAAACGAAATGACTTTCCGAAGAACCCAATAAATATTTTATTCAATTACTGAGATAGTTCCATAACGATTAATCGAAAAAAATATTTCTATACAAAGTTATTCTAAAGAGAACCATCGTTTACAGTAATCCCATTCTGATGTTTAAATAATTTCGTACAAAAAAAATCCACCCTAAGTTAACCTAACTTAACCTAGCTTAACCTAACTTAATTCAAATCTTTTAAATTTAGATAATGCACTAAAGTCTTCCATCTTGTATTCTTTACATTCTGATACTATGTATTTATTCTTTGGCATATTTAATATAAGTTAACATTATCAGTATCACTATATATACTCGCGTTTATATTTTCTACTTTTATATAATCCCTTCCCGGAATCAAATTATCCCATCCCTCACGGTGAACGAATACTTTTGTACCTCGAGCATTGAAAACCTTAAGTAAATAAACGAAATAAATTGCGTTTTACTCCGAAATAAAGAGACGTTGCCGTTACACCGCGCTCGCGCGCAAATTGAGGATTAAATAAACGAATAAAGCGATTAAATTGTCCCCTACTATAAAGTAAAGCGAAAATTTCCATTACACGTACGAATCTGACGTTAAACGAAACAAACGAAACAAATGAAATAAATAAATACACCGTGTTCGTCCACAGATCTGTCATCGAGCGAATAAACAAAATAAATAAATCGTTCTGCAAATAAAGTAACATCCCCGTTACATCGTATCCGTACTCAAATCTCGCGTTACACCGATAAACAAACTGTACAAATTACTTCGTTGCGAAAAAATAAAGAAACGTTACACCGTATACGTACAAAGACCTCGCGTCGAAAGAATCTAATAAACAATTTTCACCGCGAGACAAAGGTATATTTGCTCGAACATACAAACTCCTATGTATAAACAAAATAAATAAGTCTACGAGAAAAAAACACACGCCATTACACCGTGTCAACAGAAATCGTTACGTGGACAATGGTCAACGGAAGTCACGAGTTCCTGGATCCTCGAGATGTTGGTTTACCACTAGGTGGCACTCTGGGGGGGTTGGGGGGTCTAGATTCGTCGTTTCGAAACGTTTTTCGCAGACACTGATCTCGTGGGAGTCGACTGGTCGATCACACTCTAAGGGAACAGTGCGTTGGACGCGAGTGTTCCACTATTTGCATGCAGATACCATCCTAGATAGATCAGGCTGTTTGAGTGGCCGTGTCGATAACGAGCACTGACCTATATTGCTAATAACGGACGAGGCGAGGGGGCCTCGCTGCGTGGCAAAGCGACGAGAGAAAATTACCGTAGGTTTCGTCGACGGTTATAGGTGTCACCTTATTTGTCAGGAATATTGCACTCCGCTACGTCGTGCGTCAGAATTCGCCTTGAATGCGATAAGCTCCGAATGCACCACTGCCTGTGACACCGACACCCTTTGCGTTCTTCTTTCACCTATTGCGTTACATTCAGTTGCGTCGTTGAATTTAATCCACCGTGAAAAGAAAAGACGCGCTGCACCTCGAATGATAAATCCTGTATCGTCGGGACTAGGTATCGTGAGACAGGCACGGACCAACGTGTTTAGAATAGTACTTCGGGTTGTTTCTAGCGAATTGTGAGCCAGGATATGGATGTGCAGAGGCTCGAGCGATCAGTATGTTAGGTGTATATTAGGTGACAGATTCTGGGGGTGAGGATACTTGGAGAGAATGACCAGGAGGGCTATCAGTTTAACACTGGGACTACCAAACAGGTCAATTTTACTCGTTTTGAATCCTTTTTACAGTTACTTGATTATCAACTGTGTCTACAATATTCGTGGACAATTATTAAGGTAGACACTTGACAGTACTCGTGAATCAATTTATCCTTTCCCCATTTAACTTCCTAAATACGTATATATATGGTTGTGCAGAGGCTCGAGCAATTAGTATGTTAGGTGTATATTAGGTGACAGATTCTGGGGGTAAGGATACTTGGAGAGAATGACCAGGAGAGCTATCAGTTTAACACTGGGACTACCAAACAGGTCAATTTTACTTGTTTTCAAGTTCTTTTTACAGTTACTCGATTATCAACTGTGTCTACAATATTCGTGGACAATTATCAAGGTAGACACTTGACGGTACTCGTGAATCAATTTACCTTTTCCTCATTTAACTTCCTAAATACGTATATATATGGTCCGGTGCGAGCACGTCAGAACCATTGCATTGTTAACGCGTTAAACGTCACGGTGGTCCCTGAGGCGTGGCGCTCCAAAGTTACAACGGTTCTCTGAAACGCTTACAAGACATGAACTCTGATACTTGTGAACTTATAAATTACTCTTGTCAGCAATGCCATGAAATAACAAAATGCTTATCTCTTACACTATGGTTTGAACAAATATAGAGATTCTTAAACGTAGAAGACTGATGTCACATTTAACGTGTTTTTGACACGATGTTCTACATACTTTGAATTCGAAGGAAATAAGAAGAAACAATACTTCGACTCTCTTCGACTCGTCAAGATGGTGTCTCCTTTAATTCCTACTCTGTTCAATTTGGTCTGCAACTCTTCGAGCCATTGCCCCATTTGTCGACTGGCAGGCTTGGCCAAGGATCAGAAGATCAACAACAAATCTTCCATTTCATTTCACTCGTGGTCCTTGTCGTACAAGTTTTTTTTCTTCGTGTCCCACCTCCACAGCCACCCAGTGTCCACCACGAGGAAGAGAGGTTGGCACACGTTGTTGGCAGACATTTAGTGCAGACCAAACCGGACAACTTCGAATGCCATCTTCGCGTTACAGACTCTTCCCCTTCTTTTTCAAGTTCTTTTCTCCGTTTGTCAATCAAAGTAAACAATGTAAGAGGATAATTAAAATTCGACTCTCGTGGGTTACAAGCTACATAGCAAAATCGATATTCGATTAGTCGATGCGTACGGAGAGACTTTTCCTGGATTGTATTTTTAGATTCGATGTATTATGTATACATGGTGTATGTATATATACTCTACTCGAGTGGGCGAGTGGACAATGATATTATTCGGTGCAGTGGCTTTCGAGTTTTTCTTTTTTTTTTCGACAGATCCCCCCTCCTTTGAATGAAAAAAAAAGAAAAAATGTTTGTCGCGATTATTTCAATCGATTGAAAATTTTCTCTAGTCGATTCGCTGGTCGAAACTTTTTACCCGGTGAATGTGAAAGATTGCTCGGTGAAAGCCTCCGATCGAGTTACGCAAAAATAATCAGCAAATGATATTTACTGTACCTAGTATCGCAAATGAGACGATAAAAGTACAAAATATTCAAATAACCTGTTCGTGTAATTTTCGAGAATTGAAATTTTTGAATTTATTAAAACGAGTAATACGTTTCGTTCTCGACGTACCACGTCTGGGTCTTTTTGGACCCAGAGAAGTTCTCACATTACTCAATTGTACGGTTAGTAAAGTATTTCTTGGAAAAATTAAGAAAAGTATGATAAAATGACAGAGTTGTTTCTCGAAATATTTTCCTGCGAGCGAGGTTATGTTACGGGTCAGTTTCGACCCACGCGTGGTCGCCTAAATCGCTAACATTGCGAGGATCGAGATAATACGGGGCAAATATATTCCTAGAGTAGTTAAACTCGAGAGGTACACGTTTAAGTTAATCAAATTTCCCTATGTTAAATATTTTCCTTCGCGTCTCTGCGGGATCTTCCGCTTTGGAAACCCCCGACACAAACATTCCACCGCGAGGAATTAAATTGAAAAAAAATCAAGGACACGCACGGTGAAATTTCCTTCGCGCCGTTCCACGGAGGAAGTTTACGTATAAAATTTGCAATCGTGTCCGTAAAGCTTGTCCTGATTTTCCACAATTTTCGCCCGCGGGCGTCCTCGGCTTGGAACTCGCGCTAAACGAATTTACGAATTTTCGACTGCGAGACTCTGCGGGAATCGGGCAGGTCGAAACTTCTCGAAAATCTTTCCGTCCGATCAAGGACGTATCGACAAGGGCGTTTATTTAAATCGAGAACAAACCTTCGGTTCGAAAATGAACAAAAAAAAAAAGAAAAAAAATGTCAAGGTAGCACGGGGAACGCGTTGAACGAAAAATTTAATTAAATTCGCAATGGGCGATATCGTTTAGTTTCCCTCAATAGAGAAGGTAACATTCTGTCGCGAAGGAAAGTTACGAAGCAACGATCACGATTTAAGTATCTCAAGGAAGAAAAGGTGGTCTTGAAAAAGAGTTAATGAACGTCACGTTCTGAGAAGCGTGCTCGTCCCGGTTTTATCATCGGCTGGATTCTTAGAATGCGTTCTATAGATAAATGGAAACGATATAAGGGAAAGAAAAGGGCGATAATAATAACTGACGTTCGTCCTTCGTTTATTAACGTACTTCTGATATGAGCGAAACTTTGATGCAATTGGAGCAATTGTATCGAATACGAAGCGCAGAAGTTCGTTTTGTTGAATAGACAAAATTCAGTGTCCTCTAGTTCGATCGATGAGTTCGAACGTTCAATAGTTTCAGTGTTCAGTCGATGAATTCGAATAGTTCGAAAGTTCAATGGTTTCAGTGTTCAGTCGATGAGTTCGAATAGTTCGATAGTTCAATGGTTTCAGTGTTCGGTACTTTAGTCGATGAGTTCGAATAGTTCGAAAGTTCAATAGTTTCAGTGTTCAGTCGATGAGTTCGAATAGTTCGACAGTTCAATGGTTTCAGTGTTCAGTCGATGAATTCGAATAGTTCGACAGTTCAATGGTTTCAGTGTTCAGTCGATGAATTCGAATAGTTCGAAAGTTCAATGGTTTCAATGTTCAGTCGATGAATTCAAATAGTTCGAAAGTTCAATCGTTACAATGTTCAGTCGATGAGTTCGAATAGTTCGAAAATTCAATGGTTTCAATGTTCAATCGATGAGTTCGATAGTTCGAAAGTTCTATGGTTTCAGTGTTCAGTCGATGAATTCGAATACTTCGAAAGTTCAATGGTTTCAGTGTTCAGTCGATGAATTCGAATAGTTCGAAAGTTCGATGTTTTCAGTGTTGAGTAGTTCATTCAACGAGGTCAAAAAGTTCGAACTGTAAACGCTAAGTTTGAAAGCTCAAATCTTTGGTTCCAAAGTTTGTTGAGTCCCAATTACGGAAGTTCACCGCGTGTTAAGTTCAAGAGTTCAGAAATTCAAGTACTGAATACATAGAGCTCAGATTTCCGATTCCAAATTTCGTTGAGTTGAGATTATAGTTCTTAACTCTGAGTATAAAAGTTTAGGCGATCGTTGGCTCCAGAGTTCAATATTATCACTTCGCGCGTTCCAGCTGTGAACTTTCGGTTCGAAAATTTTCTTGCCTTCCGAATGCACAAGTGCATTGACTTACGAGTTCGAAATGCAACGACCTTCTTGTTTACAATGGCGTCAGTCGCCATTGAGAAAGAAGCTCCAAACCGTCGTGTCCAAAGTTGTCCTTAAATCTACATTTCTCGCGAGATTTCATACATAAAATTGTACAAACAATTATACAGTAAACGTCGATAATAAAATAAAAATTTCCGAATGGTACGAGTACACGAAGTAGATGAATCAATTTCAAAGAACTGTGTCCACTGATTCGATGCTCCAGAGTATTTACAAAATACAAAACCGAGTGACCGACATTTGTTGTAAACGAGACGAATAAAATAAATCGAAAATCTGATTGAAATTTCGAACTTCTTGTCTATAAATGAAGAAAAGTAACACCGAAATAGGACAGGAAGTAATTGTATATATATATATTGCAAACTCCATGTAGGTCGGCATTGTTAACATCCGTTCGAGATCGCAAATTGCTAAAAGTAGGTTCTTCGATCGGTATTGTCAACTAGGATCCATTTCTTGTTGCTGCAACCACCTCCAGGCGTCAATGTCAGGCTTTTACTCGCCACAAAAAGGGCGTGGCAGTGGCTGGTAGTAAATATACCGTTTCCTTCCTGGCTCTCGTGTCCCGCAGAGAAACCAGGAAGCGTAACGGAGAGAATTTATCCGGAGAAGAAAGGCGGGATTCGAGCAACGTGGTTACGCTACTGACATGCAAATGAAGTTTTTCTTAAAGCCAGCTGGAAATTTCCGGCGAACGTAGCCGACGGAACAACGGGAATTCCCAAGGCAAAAGTTTTAATGAGATACAATTAATTCTGGACTTACTTTCTGGAACGAAGGCTCTGTCACTTTTAGGGACAAGGTGGGGGGTTTCTTTTTTTTTTTCTTTCTTTTTTATTTCTTTTTATCTCCGTCGCGTCGATTCACGTATCGAAGGTATAATGCGTTCGATAAGCGTGAAATTGGTCGTGGAAAACATTTCACGTGCATCTCGGTTATTGAAAATTCGATTGCGGATGATCGATCTCGCGAATCAAATTTAATGGTTAACTGGAGTGCGTAATACCCGACGCGTATTATGTGGTAAATAAAAATTGATTCCCCTCGTTTTATCGTCCGACTGGTTCCTTCGAATCGATAATTCAGCTTGAGTGATAGTTACGGTCGATTCTATTATTAACTGTCGTTTCCCGGTAAGAAAAATTCGTGCAATGGTTTCGTTTCAAAAGGGGGCATTGCGGATATAAATGTAGAAATTCAGGCGCGAAGACTGAAATACACAAGAGAAGTGTATTTATTGTGCTTCGAGAACCGATATTCGAACTAGGAGACACAATAACATGTCACGTACGTTAAACGTGTGATATTAGTTTCTCAAAAATCTGATGAAAAAGGGATACATTCATTCATTCATTTACTTCACGTCTCTATTGCACGTAACGATAGCGATAACTCAAGGAATGATAAGTGATAACAAAAATTCAAAGTGCACAAAGAGCGAGGTGGAGCAAAATGGAACACCTAACCTCAAAAATCGTACTTCTACTTTTTCTTTATCGCTAATCACTCGATCACGATTTCACTCACAGTTCTATTAAAATTAGAATTAGAATTTTTATTCATTCCTCCATAATTCGTGGACAATTCCATAATTCATCCGTTAAATTTTACACCATATTTTTCATTTACTTTTACACGCAGAATCGTCTCTTATTGTACCATTTGTTCTATCTCCACTCTTGTGTAGAATTTACAAGTGCAGAAATTACATTTATCGAGTCTGTAGCATTTACCTCGATTGCAACAATTTTTCCTAAAATTTCATTCGCTCTTAAATATGGAAACGAAAAGAAATCTTTCCGTTTTGTTTTATATATTTACAAACGAAGGAACAACGAAGGTATTTCTCTGCAGCGGAGTATGAGTAACGTTAATCGATACGAATCGTCGCCATTCCAATCGAACGGGAACCGAATCAGCGTTCCCGAATACACACCGACTTTATTTACCGAAACAACGAGCTAATTAAGGAGCACCCACTTACCAAACTGCAGTCGTCACGCTGTAATTTAGGCGTTGGCTTACGATCTCATTCTGGGCTGCCGTAACGAGGTAAAACGCTCGCGGGTCCGAGACACTTACAAACATCCTCCGTGTAATTAAATAGGAGGCTATAATTGCAATCGTTGGTTAACGACGTTCCCGCGTCGCGTTCCTGTCATTACGTTCACTTTTCCGCCGTCAAATGGTCTTGAAGCTCGAACATCACTGCTCTTTATTACACGAGTCAGAGAAATAAAGTCCACAACGACGTTGCTTCCTGTTCTCTTTTACCTTTAAGGAGCACAGTCTCGTTTATAATTGAAATTATTCCACTCGGTGATTGGACCGATGTTTGCTTTGATATTGTCGATATCATTACGTTTGAGATCGCATCCCGGGAGGATGTTGCAATAACGATACGTTCTTATTTCTTTACAGCTTTGTTACCTTTCCATAGTTGCAAATTCTACACAAGAGCGGAGATAGAACGAATGGTGAAACAAGAGACGATTCCGCGTGCAAAAGTAAGTGAAAAATATGGAATAAAATTTGTCGATACCATGCTTCGTTTCCGAGATATTCGAATTCGATATTTTTAACGTAACGAATTTCAACGGGTTTTTCACTCAACGGATTTTAACGGATTTTTGACATTTTAGAATATTAGTTTCTAAACAAAGGGTACGATCAAAGAAAGATAAATTTTCATCTCATGTAACATCGATAATATCATTAATATTAATTGCGGTCGTGACCATTTATTGTTACTGTTTAATCGCAGCAGTACCACTGTATAGAGGTCAGGTGCAGCATCGGCACTTCAGCTCCACTTCACCACTTCGCACACTTCAGTTTCTCGTACCTCTCGCAGGAAATGAATATTTACACGTTCAACACGGCAAACTCGGTGGAATAAAGACGTTGAATAAATAAAACAATTGAATTAAAGAAGAATTAAGAGAAAAAATTCCCCTGGAAAGTACCGCGAACGAGATATCTCGGTTTTACGACTCAAAGATCCGAATCTCTAAATGGAAATAACAAAGTTTTATACCTTGTCTCTTCGAACACTTTCTCGTATAAAATGAACCTACGAGTGTGTGGAGCATCACTCTGTGCAATTAAATAAAAAGAAAATCAAATTAAAGAAGAAACTACGTACAAAAGTACCACGAACGAGATATCTCGGATCTACGACTCAAAGATCCGAATCTCTAAATGGAAATAAGGGGTTTTGACACTTCGTGGTTACGTTACGATACTTTCCGCTTCCCCTAAGTCGCCCGTGATTCCAGTCGCGAGGCGCCCGAAGCGCGTGAAATATATACAACGATATTGAATTATTCTCGACGAAATCTCGTCCTCTTCGATTCCACGCTTCACACATTTCCCCGGGCAATAAAGCTATCAAGCTCGAGCACCGATTTTCTTCACGACGACCATTCAGGTAGATTGAAGAGTAATTGAACTTGACTCCATGTATCGCGGTTGTCCTTGAATCTCGAGGCAAAGTTCGCGCCACAAGTGTGCAATAACTCAGCTGCGTGGCTTGATAGGGTGCGCCGTGAATTAACCGGGTACGAGACCCTGGTTTCGCCCTTGCATGTCGCAGCGCTGTCGGGATTTTTGTAATTCAAATTTGCGCGCGGTTGGACGTCGAGCGGCGGGGCATCGTTGAATAAAAAATTCGGTATCGATTAATTTGGTATTCTCGCGTCGCCCCGAGGGCGGGCAGGGGGTGTGTTTGAAAAATTCTCCATCAAACAGAGACAATTACGTTCTCGGGCGCGTGCTCGGATTTACAAACTTTCAATTATATTTTTCGTGCCACGAAACTCTCCCGAAACCTACTTTTTTTCGCTTCTCTCTTTTCTATTTTCTTTTTTTATTTTTTTTTTTGGTTTCTTTTTTTTCAAATTTACCAACCGGGTGGTAAACAACGAAACGAGCAGAGGCTGTCAATTTTGTAATTGTTCGGGAATATTAACCATTCGTAACTTTTCAATTGCTTTTACGATTTGCCTGCTCCGTGTAGCGTACCGCTCCGCTTTTCAATTTACATTCAGCGGTGGAACACAAAAATCGACGTTCGACTGTTCGGTTGATACGACGAGATCAAGAAGCAAAACACAGTATTGCACGAAATGGTTTAAAGTGAATAGTAAAAGGTGTGGTGTTTGTAGAAGTACATTTGTCTAACGTACAATCACTTGTATCGATTTTTGTGTTCAAATTCACCTTTCAATTCTCAAACTATCATTTGTATTCTTTGCTTAACCTTATACCATTCCCACATAGCTGAAAAACCGCACAAACTTCTCAGTCGACCTAATACAATTATTCATTACGACGAATCACTCGGTTACAATAATTCTTATTCCTACATTTCGCACTTGGTCTTTACAATAATAATATCAACAGATCGGTGGAGTTCTCCCGATCGAAATGAGTCCAAACACGGCACAAATTGGAGAACTTTACCGTTTCGTTACTTGCGCCATCTACAATGGTGAAACTCGTCGCAAAAAAAAATTCATCCAATATACGTCGTGTTTGGACTCGTTTCAATCGTAAGAACCTCGCCGATCCATCGATACCATTATTACAAAGATAAAGTAACCAGTTGAAAAGTTAAAATTTTTCTAATCGAACTTGCATAGCATTCGTTTAAAATCTCTATTATACACATCTCCCTTACTTTCTCTATGTTCAAGCTCCGCGATAATTTCAATTGAATTAGATTTCGATTTATTCAAATTAATGTAAGTACGATCTCTACGGGTCGATAAAGACCCGGGACACTCACCGAGGGTGCAAGCGCTCGTCCCAACGAACGAACCGGGATCGTTTCTCCAGTTTCAATCGTCCACGATAAGCGATGTCGCGTTAACAGAAGTATTTCACCGATGCTTGACCTATTTTTACAACTTCCCAGATGCAAGTGACCTTAAGAACGAAACGTGCGGCCGCCCTTTAGTGCCCTCAGCGTTGAAAGAGAAGCCTCCCCAGGGGGATCCCTGGGCAACGAGTGCTTCCTTTAGTTTGTCGTTCTTCACCTGCAGCCTCGCCGGTTTACGATTCCAAGAGTGGAGGAAGACATTACCACGGGACATTGCTTTCGCCGCGATCACGGCGAAACTTTTCGTGTCTATTGCCCACCTGTCCTTCGTGGTGGCAGTGGTGGTGGTGGTGGGGGGAGAGATGGGGCGCGTTACGTCTCGAATGGCCGCTCCTCGAATCGTTCGGGCTTCAGAAATGGCGGATATAAAAGAAAGTGGATTCAAGGTTGCCCGGGTGCTAGCCACCCCTTGGTCCTCGGCTGCTTACGTACGGGACATTTGAGGCGGATTACGGTGGCATCCTTTCGGTCTGGCGAGCCTCTGCTCGTCGGATTTACGCCAACCGAAAATGTTTTTCTTAAATATTTACCGCCGTTAACCGTTCCAGCAACGAAATCGCGGTTCACCGATCCGGAAGTAAACCGGAAACCTTTGCATCGGAGAGGACACACGCGTACAAAGGAAATTCTCCTGGACGAAAATAACCCTTGAGTGGATCCGCTTGCACTCGGACGCGGAAATATTGTTTCTGTTCACGGACGGTCAATGAGACTTCCGATCGGTGAATTTCCATTGGAAAATTACAACGTGGAGTTACGTATGTTTGAAATATATATATAGTGCAATTTACAGACAATGAATCTCAAGAAAAATGAATCTACGTTCAAAATCGATACAAAATTAACCAAACCCAAAAGACTAGTTTAAAAGGTAAAAAAACATTTTTTCCCATATCGAAAATTGATACGATATATATATATATATATATATATATATATACTTATGACATAAGTATTTATATTTATGCTTATGTTTATAATATGGCACTTATAAATAATATTTATAAGTACCATATATATATAATTTTACGGAGAATTCAAATACGAGAGAATTTATTTCTTTAAAGGAACTTTTGGATCGGAGATATTCGATTCTATTCCGAGGATGTATATATTTAAGGAAGGATAAAGACTGTGGGAATTGAATTGTATCGGAGATACGGGGTAAAGGGTAAGGTTGAGAGTCGAGTCACGTGTTTTGGGAAACGATTCTTTACCGGGGTGGTGTAATGCGTGTTGGTAATTTGAATAATCGAAACAGAGGGAGTAACTCGAAGCGGAGCTTTCATTGGAAAATGAAAATGACTTTGAGAGGGAATTCCATTGGATAGAGCGATGCAAAGTCGGGCAAAAAAGTATCCAGCACGAGAATGTCCAAAATCGATAAAATTTCCGGATAGTTGCAAACAAGACTACAGGATATAATGTTGAAAAGGTGGGATACAAAAGGAAGATGTTTTCCAACTTCCTTGTTTCTTCGAGAAGAATAAAAAAACTGTAGCAGAAGCATCGAGTTCGACAATTATATATATTCACGGATCTACTGTTGCCCTTTACGATCGAAGGTAAAAATAATTAAACTATGTATAAATTATATATAAATAATCTTCGTAAATTTCGACAACGAATGGTCACGAGTCGTAAAAACATACTAAGTAGTACGATTCGTATCCCTTCGACGTTACTTCTCGCTCATTAAATACATCAAACCGACAGATAGCGCGGTAAATGATCACTACTAACGTAGACTTAAGCCGATTGTAACAGATTTAATCTTAATGCTTCTACTTTTGTCCGATACAAAGGACAGGGATAAATCAGGCCTTGGACTCATGGTGGGTATCACCGAACTTGGAAGCTCCATAGGAATAATAGAACGATCAAGAAGATACGATTTGAGATAATGTTATGGATCCTAACCACCCTTTTTCTTTTATAATATATACGCTCTATCGGTAAAAATGACCATTCAAATTTATAGACTGATTTTTTCTTCAAAATAATAGTCACATAATCTTTAAGAAGCGAAACCGATCAACCCTGTAAAATAAATAGGTACTAAAGAAAATTGATACGATAGACACGGTTCAAAGGTGATCCCTGAAAATTGGGGGAGAACTCGAAGCTCTGCAAATGGCGGTTTCACGTTCAAAGTTATTAGAAAAAGTCGCAAATTAAATTAGTCGAAGAATATCGGATAAAACACGTAATATATACAACGTAACAAATTTTTTCTATCGTCGAACAAAGCTTGTATATTAATTTCTCCCCTCTCTAAATTTCCCCGTAGTAACCGCCACATTTTCTCGAACAAAATTATGTATTAAAATCGCTAAGTAGCTGATAACGTCGACCATGCAACGCGGAGAAAATAACGTGTAATCTCTCAGAAGCCAAAGTGATCGAAACCATAAAATAAATAAGTAGAAAAAATTCTACGATAAATATGATCCGAAAATTATCCCTTAAAATTGAGCAAAAGTCCAATTTACAGATAATGAATCCCAAGGAAAATGAATTTACATTAAAAATTGTCGCAAAATTAATGAATTTACATTAGAAAATTATCACAAAATTGATGAATTTACATTCAAAATTAACACAAAACCAATGAATTTCAATTCAAAAATTATTACAAAATTAATGAATTTCAATTCAAAAATTATCACAAAATTGATGAATTTACATTCAAAATTAACGCAAATTTAACCCAGAAGACACGCGTTTAAAATGCAAAAGATATTTTCTCCCACTAAAGGAAGCTCACCTGTTAACTTCCTCGTTCCCGAAATTTCCGGTGTTTTAACCGCGACATTACACCGAATAAAATTACGAATTAAAATCGCAAAGCGGGTAAATATCGTCCTGGTTGAAAATAATAGAAAATAATGCACGTCTTGGCGATAATATTGGGGCGAACGATCCGAATGGAGATTTCGAAACTCATTGAGCAAATATAGAGCGAATGGAAACGCGTACTTCCGAGGATTTATCACCGAGCATTTATCGGACTATCCACGAATATCCGCGCGAATTAAACTTTAGCGCACCGAGCTCGATGTTCTTTACCAGGGGAGTCCTTAAAAGGTAGCATCATTTTTTCTTATTATAGTAGTTCTCTTATTATAATAGTTTTCTTATTAGAGTAGTTTTCTTATTATAGTGGTTTTCTTATTAGAGTAGTTTTCTTATTATAGTAGATTTCTTATTATAATAGTTTTCTTATTATAATAATTTTCTTATTATAGTAGTTTTCTGATTAGAGTAGTTTTCTTATTATAATAGTTTTCTTATTGTAGTGGATTTCTTATTATAGTAGTTTTCTTATTATAGTAGTTTTCTTATTATACTAGTTTTCTTATTATACCGGTATCCGTGAATATATAGCCCCCCAAGTGTCGGTATTATAATAGTTTTCTTATTATAATAGTTTTCTTATTGTAGTAAATTTCTTATTATAATAGCTTTCTTATTATAATAGTTTTCTTATTATAATAGTTTTCTTATTATAGCAGTTTTCTTATTATAGTAGTTTTCTTATTATAATAGTTTTATTATTATACCAGTATCCGTGAATATATAGCACCCCAAGTGTCGATATTATAACAGTTTTCTTATTATAGTAGTTTTCTTATTATAGTAGTTTTCTTATTATAATAGTTTTCTTATTATACCAGTATCCGTGGATATATAGCACCCCAAGTGTCGATATTATTCACAAAGAGAGGTTTTCGGAATACTTTATATTCCAGAGCGGCGTGCAACACCGAAACCGCTAACGTTGTCGATAAGCGAGAATTAAAGTACCGGTGGATGCATCGTCCTCGAACGGGCTAAGTTTTATCGAACGGTGCTCGGGTTTCGGGCTGCTCGAAACGGAAATCCGCGATAATCCCAGAAGCGAGCCATTCACGGAGCCCCGCGGTTCTCCACCGTGGCCAGCCGAGCGAAAAGAACACCGAATCCGTGGGGGCGGGTGGTTTCCGCAAAGTCAAGGACGACGCTCGAAAGTTTCCCGTCCGCAGAACGACATCGTCGGGGGGCCAGCAATCGATACAGAGACCGGCCGAAAAAGCCGTACGAACAGCGATCCCGCGTCGAGGTCGAGCAGTCGCCAACTACTCGAACAACGATCAAACAACGATAAATCGTACTGTCCGCGGTGTACACGGTGGGGGAAAAAAAAAGAAAAGAGTCCGAGCAACTTCCACGACACCTGTTAAGAAGGGGTCAGTCCCGTACATTTTTTTTTTTAATCTCAGCTTTTATCAATTTTTCTTCACCGTGACGGAACGATCCAATCGGAATGGAAACCGGTGAGCTGCACCGAGACGTGGATCGATCGAGGTGTGCGTATGCTTGGAAATCGGTGAAAGTTTGTTTTCGAAAAGGGGAATAACAAAGGGTGGAATTACGAAGCGGGGATTGTTAAGGTTTTTGAAAATTAATCTTGTATTTTGATTCTTTGGTTTTTCCTCCGTGAAGGAGTTATTCAATCGGAATGAATATTTTTAAGATATGTAGATTGATTGAATATGTTGGAAATCAGAAGGTGAAATGTAAATTTATTAGATGTACTATCGAGAGCTCGGAAGAGAATCGGTGTGTTAAATAATGTTATTAAAGAGTCTAAAAATGAATTATAAAAAAAAAATACTGTTAAAAATAGAGAAGAATATTTTTAATAAGAAGTAACCTAAGAATAAACTGAAATACGAAAAATACAGTTTAATTGGAATTTGTGTGAAATGTTCACTGAAAAATTTGAACAACGGTATACATACTTCCAGATTATTAATTTTTCCTCCGTTCCCTACATTAAGGTCCATTTGATTTTCCTCCGAGATTGAATCTCGTGTTGTTTAATTTATTATAAGCAAACTTCTACCCAGTAGATCAAACATTTGCTTCTTTTCAATTTCATTCGTATGCGGATTTACACTCTGGATACACCGGGTCTTGAACAACATTTGTGTTTTATCAGACACATTTTTCCCACTTCTATTTACACAATCTTTTTTAGTACATGTTCTAGCAGCATTTACTACTCTTTTCCGTGTATGTGCTATAGTTTTGTTCCTTTTTCACTTTCTTCCGTTCACTTGGCATTCCACATTTTTAACGTTCTCAATTTCATTCTCGTTATTCTCTATTATCTCAAATTTAATACTATCACAGATTTAATGTTTCTATTCAAATGAACGGTGCAGTTATAAACGTAACGAGTTAATCGATCTGTCGAATAATAGTTTCCAAATTTACAGAAGTTCTTGAAAAGTCACTCTTAGGAAACATTGAATTTAGACTGATTAGTTTATGAATTTTTTTTATAATTTTTTTCAAGAAACTTTTTTACTGTTTCACCCAATTTATAAAAATTGTTAGATATTAAGCAAGAATATTGTTTTTCCCAGAATAAAAATTCAGAAAGAATTATTGTATGAATCATAGATAATGTGTTAAAGAATACATTTTAGAATTTCCAAGATAATTTTTCTTTTAACGCTCTTGGACCATAATTTGTCACTTGTACGACCTGTGTTTATAATAATATTATAAGGAGTTGATTTCGATCCAAATTTTATTCTAATGAAAGATGTAAACGAATAAAAACAACGTATAACGATTGATCAGCAACATTTATTCGATTGGACGGTGAAATTTTCATTCGTTCGTTGTGAAATATATCGTTTTAATTTTTATTCAACGAATAAAGACTAAAAACTTCTATCTTGAATGCAAGTTCTGCCCGTCATTGATTAATTCAGAGCACGACGAGAAAATAAATCTACCCCGATGGAGTGCACGATTTAACGAAACTCGAGAGGATTATTCATCCAGATTAATTTATTCATCGATTGAACCACCATGGAACTGAAAATATTAAGAAAATGGTATCACTTTGAAGAGAAATACTTAGTTCTTCCCTGGTAATTTTTTCCTTCGAATTGCATCGAAGCTGGGAAGAATGTAGTGCGAGTAAAAAGAATATAAACAATGTCGATCGATAATTTTGTCGTAGGCTCAAATATACAAAGTGAGCCTGGACAGTAAATTATTCTACACGTGAAAATAAATCGACAAGAAAGGAATAGTCACTCTCAACGATCCACTCGATACTTTACATGTGCATCGATACAAACGAAACATAATTAATAAATATATCCTCAATACTTACCACATTTTATTCACCTAAACCTAAAGATCAAATGCACACACGCTCCATACAATTTTCCAACTCGATTTTCATTCTTCAATTTACTAACACCCACCTAAACCTAAAGATCAAATCAAATGCAGGCATGCATTTTTCGTACAATTTCCCAACTCGATTTTCCCAAAAAACGAGACATCGAACGAAAAGATGTTATTCTTTCTCGACTCATTTTTACGTATAGAATAATCCTCTGTACGTTAAATTGTACGTTAATAATTGTACGATCTCTGTACAATTTTCCAACTCGATTTTCCCAAAAACGAGACATCGAACGAAAAGATGTTATTCTTTCTCGACTCATTTTTACGTATAGAATAATCCTCTGTACGTTAAATTTTACGTTAATAATTGTACGATCTCTGTACAATTTTCCAACTCGATTTTCATTCTTCAATTTCCTAACACCCACCTAAACCTAAAGATCAAATCAAATGCACGTGTGCATTTTTCATACAATTTCCCAACTCGATTTTCCCAAAAACGAGACATCGAACGAAAAGATGTTATTCTTTCTTCTCGATTCATTTTTACGTACAGAATAATCCCTCTGTACTCGTTCCGTGTACAAACGTACAAAATAAATACGAAGAGTCGCGGAATGGTGGTACCTGTCAACTCGGGCAATAATTTCGAAAATGAAATGCATCCGGGTGACCGAGTTACGTCAATTTCGTTAACCGATATGGATTAAAATATTCCCAGCGACCGTGATGGGAATAAAATTAACGGTAGGGTGTTTTACCGTGAATTGACGAGATCGTTAAACGCGACGATATAGTCGAATTGGTCGCGATCATCGCGTATCTGAAATGTGTCAAACGCTCCAGCCATTAATCGCATCGCGCACGGAAAATCGTACGTTCTTCGTTTTTCTTCTTTTTTTCTTTTTTTTTCGTTTCTTTTTCTTCTTCCTCGACGCCTACCGAGACGTCGCTACTTCGACGAGAAACTCTCCCCACGGGCTGGAAAAAGAAATGCCATTACCGAATAATGGCGCCACCGAAGAGGAAGACGAGAGGCTCGTTCGAGAAAGAACGTATAACAGTGCCACGTTATTCCCATCGACAACATCGTAAACGGTTGGAGCTTCCACGTCGTGTGCAGACCTACTACCAACCTATCAATGTGCCAGAATTGGTCTACAGGCTGTTGAACGCCGATAAACATAACCAAGGTGGCCCGTATTATTGCTCTAACGTCGCGATTAAAATATTCTTACCTGTGAACGAAACGGGACGATTTTACGCGCGCGCTGAACTATTGGAAATTCGTGATATTTGCGTGAAAATTCATTGGATGTTTTAGACGTTGATTCTTGTAGTTAATACTGGTATATTCGTGGAAATTCATTGGACGTATTAGACGTTGATACTAACAGTTAATACTAGTATATAGTATATTCTGGTCCTCTTCGATACGAATCAAGGTGTCACGATTAAAATACTTTCACCTGGAAAAGAGGCAGATGCATTTTATGCACATGCAGAACTATTCGTGAAAATGCATTGGACGTATTAGACGTTGATACTTGTAGTTAATACTGGTATATATTGAGTTTTCTCGTAGCTTAGGAGCATCGTATTCTGGTCCTCTTCGATACGAATCAAAGTGTCACGATTAAAATATTTTTACCTGGAAAAGAGGCAGATGCATTTTATGCACATGCATTTTATGCACATGCAGAACTATTCGTGAAAATTCATTGGACGTGTTAGATGTTGATACTTATAGTTAATACTAGTATATAGTATATTCTGGCCCTCTTCGATACGAATCAAGGTGTCACGATTAAAATACTTTCACCTAGAAAAGAGGCGGATGCATTTTATGCACACGCAGAACTATTCGTGAAAATGCATTGGACGTATTAGACGTTGATACTTGTAGTTAATACTAGTATATATTGAATTTTCTCATAGCTTGTGACTATATTTGACTCCTCTTTGATACAAACTAATAATCTAACTAGGATTGATACAAATTTTTTTTATGTAAATATGATTATACGAGGAAGAAATTGTTGGAAAAATCTTGTTCCATTTTGTAAGAGGAATATAATTAAATTTCATAAGCATTTCCAGTGAAGCTGAGACTAGAAGAAACATTACTTACTCGTATGAATTTGTAATAAAATAATTTTTCACCTTGCAATTATTATATGATAAATGAATTACGGTGTGTTAAACAAGGTTACACAAGATAATGAGGAAATATGTTTCCTAGAGATTCGAAAGTGAGTAGAAAAATTGTACTGGTGTGTATTTTTCTTCCATGCAGAATTATTTTTAAAAATTTTGTCCTTGTACATTCGTAACTTGTAAACAGGGAATTCGTATCGTTCTCCAATGGGTATTAACTTGCATTGGAAATGCAATTCCAGTAATGAATTACACTGTTGAAAATTCGGAAGTACGAAACGATTAACTTCGTTAGGAAGAAGTTACTTTCAATCGATGACGAAGCTGAGTACCGACTTCACGAGCGTCGCGAAAGCATTGATTTTCCCCTTAATGTCGAAAGTTTCTCACCTCCGTCGTGAAGAAGCTAATTGTCGTCGCGAGGGAATTTTAATCTTCCGAGTGGTTAATGTTTCTTTCATGACCGGAATGTTTTATGCACGTATTTACAAACGGAAGGAAATTGAGTTGCTTCGTAAGAACGTCAACGAGCAAAAAGAAAAAAAGACGGTAGAAACAGACACTTCGCAATACAGCCATTTTTCGACTGCGAAATGAACTTCAACGAATATTCCGATATTCGACGCGATCCCCATTTTTATGGAAATTGCTTCGCTTCGTACTGACCACATTCGTGCGGACAAATTGCAATTAGACCGTGCAACAGATATTAAAATTTAAAGTCAGTAGTGACACGTTTTCGCACGAGTGCAATAAAGACGTAAAATAAAAAAAAAGTGCAATTGATAAAACCTCTCGAACGTTTCTCACTTGGGATCTTACTTTTGTAAGATACGAAATGATACGTTTCGATTTTTGAGTACAATAGTAACTTTCGATTACGTGGATCGGTGGCGAAGGAAATTAAAAAATAACAAAAATTGATAAATCGTTCTTTCGAATTTCACGTGCTTATGTAACACGTACAATCGTACGTTTCGATTTTTAAGTACAATAGTAACTTTCGATTACGTTATAGGAAATAAAAAATAACAAAAATTGATAAATCCTTTCGAATTTCACGTGCTTACGTAACACGTGCAATCGTACGTTTCGATTTTTAAGTACAATAGTAACTTTCGATTACATTATAGGAAATAAAAAATAACAAAAGTACAATAGTAATTTTCGATCACGTTATAGGAAATAAAAAAATAACAAAAATTGATAAATCGTTCTTTCGAATTTCACCGTGCTTACGTACAATCGTACGTTTCGATCTTTACGATAGTAACTTTCGGTTACGTTCGTTAGTAACGAACGATTCTTCAGATTGCGACAGGTGTGGAATTTTCAACGACAGGGATCGATTCCTCTTCAAAATGCGGAAGTATAAAAATCATCGCGAATCCTCGTACGATACGCCATCCCTCCGTGAGAGCACAGATTCCATCGAGGAGTCCGAATACACAAAATCCAGAGGAACGTCCATAGAGAGCCTGCCCAGGGTGATGGACGCCACAAATAGCTCGAGGGCCTCGGGCTCCGAGAACAGTAGCGTATCAAATATCTCTGTGGAACCGATTACGCTCACGAACTCGATCGATAACACCAGGACGCTCTTGAAGAAGAAATCTCTTGTACAGATCATCAACAATTACATCAGAGCTGGCATCCAAGAAGGTGCGTTGCGCGTTAACTTTCAAATGCATACAGTTGCAGAACTGCAACACACTTTTCGTTTATACAGACGTTAAGTACCACCAACGTGTTTCTTATTCATTGTTACATACCTACGATACGTTTTCGTCGATTTGAATTTATTCCTCGGTCAATATCTAGCGCGTTGTAAATTTCTTTAATTTTATTTGCAACCTTCGAAGAAAACTATGCATTCGACGTTTAACCATCACGGTTCTTGTGAACTGTTGCTTCAAAAAATTGACATAAACTGACAAATGTACTGTTCACGGTTCAGAAAATGTCCTGTGAGATAGCACAAAAGCAAAAGTCGTCCCTCGCTCACTATACTTATTTCCACTTTTAACACCCTTGACAATTTTCTGTTTTACCTGTAGTATATGTAATCTGGATAATTGTTTAATATTGGTGGATAGAAATGTAAAAATTGGAAGCTGGAATTAATACTTCAAAATTTGTAATTTCCTTTTTATACCAAATGGAGATTAAATAATAGAAGTTACCTGTAATTATCATTTCTTCGATAGAATTAGAAAGAGTTTAATTTGCATGCTCCGACAATTTTCAAACCCTTAAAAATCTACGTAAATTTCTAGAATCTTTTCATATACACCGCAACCTCCCCCAAAAAATTCAGAAGATACAAGTAAAATTTATCTAAAGCTTACCAAAATCTGGAATCATCTTCGTACTTTCAATGTTGCAAAACGATCATTTAAAAACCCCAAGAGTGTCATCCAATCTAGTTTATAATATTACGAAAAACTTGGCATTATTTCGTTTCACTCTTAGACGAATTGTTGCTTAGATAAATTAAGATAAGAATATGCACACACCCACGCGACCTATTATACTCTATCGTCGCGATACCCTTAAAGAAAATCTCAAATAAATTCCTCAATCCTGAATACACTGTCGTAAAATTGATTATCAACTTTGATTGTTATCGAATTTTCGTAGGAAAACGACAAGCCAAGAAGTACATCCGCAAGGCGCTCTCGTTCGGTGTGAAATCCGGTTACTTGATACCCACCGATCCTCAAGGTCAAGTGATACGAGTGTCCCCGATGCTAGTGGACTCCTCGAGGAAAAGTGACCCCGAGTTGCGCAGGAAACGACGAAGAGCGAGAAAGGGTGAGGATGATCTGACGTACGTTGAACGCAAGGATCATCGTCAGGAAACCCCCTCTCCTTCCACAAAGAAGAAAACGCTCCGTGAGGACACGCCGGAAGTGGTGGTTCCACGGAAACGAAGGAAGACTACCGGTTCGAAAGATACACCGATCAACTTGAAACTGACGTACCCGAATCTCAATAAGAAAGTCACGGGCCCTGGACGCCGGAAAAAGGTACCGGAGACACCTAAGCCGCAGAAGGTTGTGAGAAGAAGGTTAGCATTGTTTAATATAACGTGAAAATTTATCATTGTAGCTCTCTCTATATATTTTTTACGATGTGTCGTATGTTTTACGTGTGTTCGATGTGTTCAAGGTGTGTTTGAAGTATGTTTGAGGTATGTTTGATGTGTGTTTGAACTATGTTTGAGGTATGTTTCAGGTATGTTTTATATGTGTTCGATATGTTCAAGGTGTGTTTGAAGTATGTTTGAGGTATGTTTGATGTGTGTTTGATTTATTGTATCTATTTATCATCTAGAACTAAGGTACATACACTGAATTTTATTAACAAATTTTGAAGTTTGTCAAAGTTAGGAGCGATGTGGAAGCATCGCTTGGATTAGGGTGTTCAATCTTGTACCGATACGAAAAATCAAAAAATAAAAATGATAGCAATTAATCCAGATTATACGAATTTATTTGTTCATTATTCCTGAGGATTTGGGTAGTAGATGCACCTTAGATTGCACTTTACACGAGCATCTCCGCATGGTTGAACATAATTTGTGCACTAAAGCGAGTTTTATAACAAAATTCGATAGATTTATTTAGTATGAACACACGTTTGAACAAAATTACGAACGTGTCTTTTAAGAAAATGTTGTTAACTTGTAATTCTAGGCGTAATCTTTCAATATTCGTTTCAGAGAGCCAACAATATATTACAAACTTGCTTCCAACACCGACAAACACCTTGGAAAGAAGAGGGCTGTAAAGAGATCGCGCAGCAAGTCCAAAAACAGAACGAATAACAAAAAACAGAAACGGAAGGGTCGACCGAAAAAATCGCCGACTGGAAGCAGAAAGGATAATAACAAAAAGGGTAACAGCAAGAAGAAACAAACAGATTTGAGCGAGGATGACGAAGACAGCGCGAGGTCCACTGACAACGAAGCCAATCAGAGGACTGGATCGGAACGACGAAAGTCAAGTGGAGAAGGTGTCCAACGAGACGTCAACGAGGCTCCAGGAAATCCTGCAGAAGAGGTCGAGGAAAATTTAGAATCGCAGAACAACGATAACAATGACAAGAACATGGACGAAAACGTAGATTAACAGTGGCTCGTCTTTCTATCGGTCCTTTTACCTTATTTTAGACGAATGTACATTTTACACATTTCGAGAAATATAGTATTTAATCTGCTGTGAAATAAAGCTGTCTGAGAAAAGGGAAAAAGATGACGAAGGAAATTTTTTAATCATACAGGGTGTCTCGGTTGAAGCAGGTCACCTAAATTCTCTGTTCTTAACGACACGAAAAGTGTTCATGGCGCAGTTTAATCGTTTTGAAGAAAAATCTCTATAGAAGAACAATCTTTTTTTCTAACATCTTTCTTCACGCTTTTCGACTCTTCTTGAAGATCATTAATACCTTTTACTAAGAAAATATACATTCCTTGTACATGTGGCCCTCTTCAATCGAGACACTTGTACATTTTTAATTAGTTACTACCAGTTATATGGATCATTCAAATGTATTATTATAAACTTGATGGAAACTAACGGTTAGATGTTATAGATTTTCACTTAAAATAAACTGTGGATAATGTCTCCTACTAATCTTGAAATAATTGCTAGCAATTTGGGAGCCGATTCGAGTACCTTGTTGCTGACGTACAGAATTATAACGAGGTCGATAATAAACTATGAATCTCTCCTGATGGCCTCCAAAATATTACATTCAAAATAGCATATTTAGGTCAATCTTATTCCAGGATAGCGAAGATCTGAGAAATGGGGCCTTTAATCTTTTCTTGATCGCGTGTATTGACGACCTTTCAGTTTTAGGACTCTGTGATAAGAATTTCAGAATTATGGTAGTCAAAAATGGTAGCCTTGAAGATGTACGAATTAACAATAATTGTTCTGGAGTTCTAGGATAAGAAAAAGAAGAATCGAATTGCCCAGATTGCTGATAAATTTTTTCAGTGTACATTAAAAAATGGCTACCACCTCTAACACCACGAGAGAATCAACAATGGCAGTCTTAAGAACGTACGAATTAACAATTGTTCTGGAGTTCTAGGATAAAGAAAAAAAAAATTGAGCTATTCAAATCACTGATAAATTTTTTCAGTGTACGTTAAAAAATGGCTGCTACCTACGCTAACGTTACAAAAATTAATATCGATTGGTGGCAAGTGAATTCGTTATCAAAGGCCACGTGAACCGTGTAAGTGGATTGTTTACTCGAGTTCACGTTTGCAATTCCTTGAATTGCACGATGCTATCGCGCGTTCCCTAAATCGTGTGCGTCGATGGAGACGACCCCCATATCGTGGCCAACGACCCCGTAAATTTCTATAGGCCACATGACTCCCTCACGATCGGGCGCCATCGACATGGTATCGCAACGCGGAAGTCACAGCCATTGACTTCCAACTCTTGGAAAGATCAACGTACGGAAAATGATCCTAAAGTAATAAAGATGGCCCTTCGGATAAGATGGAAAATTTTTCCCTTCGATCGTGTACATATTACTGTCGTAACATTTTCACGGGGTAAATAAACGGATAACGAATACTTTACGAAAAAGAACGTTTATAATTCTTCGGATAAAATGGAAAATTGTTCCCTTCGACCGTGTACATGTTACTGTCGTAACATTTTCACGAGGTAAATAAATAAATAACGAATATTTTACGAAAAAGAACGTTCATAATTCCCTGTAAAATATAAAGTGACTTCGATTCTTCCGATTGTATAAAAATGAATGAAACTGTGTACACGTTTGTCTAAACATTGATTAAAAAAATTAAGAACGTAAATAATACTTTACAGAAGAAAAAGAAAATAATCCACTGTCCCGTGTGTCGCTTTGAAACAATTAAATAAAGCGATTGCGAGTGTAACACGGTGTCGAATCGAGTGACGACCAACGGAACGGAAAACAATTGTAAAATTAGCGCGTGAAATTGATCGAATAACGATATTTTATAATATTGCGTTGAATCGAGTCCGGCCGAAACAATTCGACTCGATTGAACGTGGGCGGGTGTTGTTAATGCGCCTTCGATACTTCCCTCTCGATTCACATCGATCCGTAGAAAACGTTACCACCTTCGGGCAATGCGATAAACAATAACGCGAATTCAACGCCTACTTTCCCCTCGCGTGGTATCGGAGACGAAGCGAATGAAACCGTGATTCGTTGTTTCTCGATAGAGGAATAAAAGAAAGAAAGAAAAAAAAAAAAAGAAGGAAGTCACAGGCGGATTGACATCGTCGGTCCTGTCTCTCCTCTTTTTATCAATGTCCTGGAAATTCGCCGACAAAATTTCGAGCCACCGATCTATCAAACATCTAGAAAACACCGGGCATCCGACGGAACCGATCTGAAACGAGGACTGTCCGCAGGGAGGCCGACAACTGTGACCAAAGAAACCACGGATCCAACAGTAAGCACAAAATGGCTCCTGTAAAGAGACGTCCTCGCGAGCGAAGCCACCGCAAGATGAGTGAGTCATCATCACCTTGAACAAAACTCGCGAAAAAATGAATTTCTATCCATTCCTTCGCGCGGAGTTTCGATCGTGTCGGTCCGTATAATCCGAAAATGAATATTGAATATCGAATTCCAATTTATCGAGGGAAGAAAAAAAAAGCAACAACATTTTTCGGAACGTGGTTCAAGGGTGGAGGGTGGCGGGAATGACAAACTCGAATAACCGAAAACTCTCCACCCTCCCGGACACTAATTAAATTCCAGGGATGAACGCTGCAGAACGCAATTAAAAAGGCTCTTTTAATTGTTTTCTAATGAAACGGTGGCCACGATTTTAATCCCTACGAAATGCGCTTAACGCGTTTGATGCGATACTTCCGCGACCGGCGCGCGTACAGTTTTTCACGAAACGTTTATCGTCGATGGAAAATACTCGTGGATTCGTGACAAATTGGATCAAATTGTTTGTCCTTTGAACGAGCATTCTTGTTTGCACGTATATATCAAGGACACCGGTTTGTAGTAAAGTCTCGTTATTCGTTGACCACTTCGCCACGAACTCCAACGTCAGGTTCTGTTCAACGTTTTCTAAAGGACAACTCGTGTGTAGGAGTTTCCATTGACTTTCTCCGGGGAACTCCGTTGAACTCGTTTCTCCTCGACCCATCCGGACCTAACGACCACGTGATATAAAAGGAAAAAAAAGAAGGAACACACACGCACGCACGTATATTTATTTACAAACTCCGCTTCCCAGGTTCGAACTTTCCAACGAGGCTCTTCGACGCGGCAACTTTCCGAGGGAGAAGTTTCTCTGTCTCGAGATTTCAAAAAACAAAAAAAAAAAAAAAAATAGAGGAAGAAAATGTTTCAACTCCAAACTCTCGAGGCAGTTCTTCAATTTTCGAGCACTTTTCAAAGACACACGACTTTCGACCCTGAAATGTCACTTACCCTCGACTTGACCGTTTAAACAATTCACGTGGTGACGAAAAAAGTATCTACCCGCATGTTCCGTTTAAACAGGCCTAATCCACCCCTATATTATTCCATTTAAACAGGCCCATTTCTCCTCTATACTATTCCGTTGAAAAAGGTCCTCTACACCTCTATTCTGTTCCGTTTAAAAAAGTTCTCTCCAGCTCTCTACTATTCTGTTTAAACGGGCCCAATCCACCCCTATACTATTCCATTTAAACAGGCCCATTCCACCTCCACACTATTCCATTGAAAAAGGTCCTCTACACCCCTATTCTATTCCGTTTAAAAAAGCCTTTTCCAGCTCTCTACTATTCCGTTTAAACAGGCCCAATCCTATACTCTTCCATTTAAAAAGGCCCATTTCTCCTCTATACTAGTCCGTTAAAAAAGGTCATCTACGCCCCTATACTGTTGCATTAAAAAAAGTCTTCTCCAGTTCTCTACTATTCCGTTGAAACAGGCCCAATCCACCCCTATACTATTCCATTTAAACAGGCCCATTCCACCTCTATACTAGCCCGTTGAAAAAGGTCTCCTACACTTCCATGTTTCCTATACTGTTCCATTAAAAAAAGTCTTTTCCAGTTCTCTACTATTCCGTTTGAACAGGCCCATTTCAGCCCTACACTGTTCCACTTAAAAAGGTCCCCTTCACTTTCATACCATTCCGTTCAGAAAGGTTCCCTCCACTCTCGTACTCTTACGCTAAAAAAAAGGTCCCTTCCACCCCCATACCGTTCCGTTAGTTTCGTTTCTCCAAGCTTGCTGAAAATCGATAAAAACGATTCCTCCCCCCGAGTCGGTTGGTCGATCGTTCGCGTTCGCTACTTTCCCCCGAATCGAACGCGAAAAGAACCGGAAGGAAGGGTCGCGCAGGATACAATTACAAAGATCGTGAAAAAGTTTGGAAACTTCGAATGGAAAGTCGATTTAGGAGGTTCCAGCGGGCGTGTAAGGTGGAATGGCGACGTTACGAGGGCCGTGACGCAGCCGACGATATAAAATTTATCGCGTTTTAGACTCACGGCGTCCAAGCATCCCAGAGCTTGTGTACAAGTTTCTCAGCCTGGGCTGCGGAGAGGGTAGAAAGAAGTCGTCGGATGCCACCTACGAGTATTGCCGTTTTTGCAAGCACGGGAAACGCCGCGGCGAAGTTGTGAATTCCCTAGATTCCCACGGCAAAAATATGGTCAACAAACGACGGGACACGAAAAAGAATTCCAGGGTCCACCGTGTCAAACGCCGCCATACTGCCAGAGATCAGACGCTCTCGAGATGTACGCACAGCCGCATCAGAGGTGAAGGTCAGGGCGATGTAATCACTATACGCGAACACTTTGCCAGAATCGAAGTATTTTCATTTAAAAATTATAATTTCTTTTCTCATTATCGTATCTTCGTGAGAACATCGCGAACGAATTGCAGAGATTCTCCCCTTGAAAATGAGTCCAAACACGACCCTGTTCGGACGATTTTTGATTATACGAAATTCCAAGTTTTTCGAACATTTTTTTGTATCGCGTAACGTGTAAGTGAAAATAGTCGGAATTGGGTCGTGTTTGGACTCTTTTTCATTGGGAGAATCTCGCCAATTTGTTGGTAATATTCTCACGAAAGTACCGGTGAAATATATGAATTTATACGCAATTTGGTTAACAATTGTACACACTTATGTGTATTAAAAGGTCAGATCATCTCTAAGGCATCAACGAAGAAACAGTGATTGTTTTCCCACTGTGTGATACATTTATTGAACGAGGAGAATAGATTCACTTATCGAAAGTAACTCGACGACTCTTCTTTTGTATTAAATAATTTCGAATCACATTTCAGGTGTGAAGAAGATGAAAAAATACATTCAGAAAGCCTTAGACTTCGGCGTGGAGTCTGGCTATCTGATCCCAAAGGATGCCGAGTACAGAATTCTGCGTGTCTCGTCGGACCTGATGCACGATGGCAATTACATGAGCAAATCCCGAAACTCGGACAGACTAGTGTCTCAGGAGAGGGACGAAACTCCTCGTCAAACGCCGATTAGGTTCGAGGATTACGAGGTGCAGGACGCCAAAAGACGAAAAAGCTCTCACAGAAAACGGAAGAGATCAAGAAGTAACTCGAGGCGAAAAAGGAAACGCGGAAAGAGAAGAAGGTGATCGTTGCAAATTAATTTCCTTAACGCGTTCACTGTTGCATTATACACAGGGTGTCTCCTCCACAGATCTATTTCCCAGAGAAATATTTACTGGCTTGTACAGAGACAACTTGTATAGAATTTTGTAAGATTTTTCGTTACAATTCCTCGAGTATGCAAAGTGGGAAAAGAATCTCTGTTGGGGTACATCGTTGGGATTTAAGGGAAGCTTTCGTGGGATTTTATACATTTTTTTTTATCATTCTTTAACAATGCAAAATGGATAAAAAAAAGATACTTAGGATAAATGTTGTTACCAACAGAGAAACCTGTTCAGAACTGCAATAGTTTGTCATATGGTTCAAAAAATTGAATATAAAGGAAAGTTTGAAAAGTCGAGGGTTGTGTATTGCTTGATAAATTTTTCTTACAACAAAATCCACGATAGCTCTTAATGCACTTCGACGTGAACCTTTAGGTCCGAAGGCGACGATGTAATCGAGAACGAGGACTACGAGTTGGACGAGAGCGGGAACAATGCTGAGAACGTGAATAGAGACGACGAAAATGAACGATCGAATCATTCAGACGGTGAGAAAACGGTCAAGAAGACAGAAGACGGTTCAGAGTTGTCCGTAGACGAGGACGATACCGACGAAGAAGAGAAGAAGAGAACAGAGATGCAATCGTAACCGTGAACATATTACCAAATTCTGTACTTATTTGATCAAATCGCAAGCGCGTGAAAATTGTTCTCCTGGAAGATACTCAAAGAAACGGCACAACGAGAAATTATACAAATATCCTGTGATAATTATTCTTCATCCTTAACTGGAGTACACGTGAACGTTGCCAAATCGTGTGTGATCGTGGTTCGTTCGAATATACATTAAACTGATCCATGTTTCTTTAAAAATAAAATAATAGTGCACAGTACAAAATAAGCGACTTTTTCCTATTTCTTATACATTTACAAACTTCTCTACACCGACCGAGTTTCAACTGCGATTCATCTTTGGTCGAAATATAGTTATCCTTTCCTCGTTAATAAAGTATTACTGTAGATATTGTTATCCTAACATTTTTACCGATATACGCACAATGGACAGAGGTGCAATTCATTTGAAATTACGAAAGCAATTCCCTGTTGTTCGATACACTGTTCTATTTGTCTCTTCGAGTTCGTTTAATATCGATAGGTTAGAACCTCGTTTCGAATATGTATGGAAATCCCGGTAATTCCTGTGAGCGTTCTCCGATCATCTATCAAATGCGTATCGCGCGAGATGTAAATTTAAAAAAAAAAATATCGAGACGAGGGAACAGATTTAATCTCGTGAGTTCAAAGTTCGGTAATTTCGCGAATTTTTTGCCACGTCCTCTTTTCACTTGCAAAGCTGGACGTAACTCTCGAACGTGAAGTTCGCTGTCGTACGGTACAGTCGATCGGAAGTTCCATAAGTGGTTGAAATCTTGCCGACAGCTGATAGCCATTCCTTTTACGCGCATACTTCCCGGCTTGAACGTTTACAAGAATCCACGGAATCCCCTCTTAAATCATATCGATATTCCGGTGTGAGAAAGGTTCAAATTTATGACCGACAACTTGTAAGTTCAACTTTGCCCTGAATATGCTCCTTGCGCGACAATATACGAAAGATGTTTGTTTTGAAACTGATTTAAAGCTACTCTTTCGTTCAAGAGAAGAGTACGAAAAAATGGTACAAACCTTCCATACATTTTTATACATTTAACATTGAATTATGAAATTTACAAAGGGTACGTTTTAAACGTTAAAATTAGCTTGGAAATATTAATAAAATTCTACACAGAGAGCAGAATCTTTTTCTATGTACTGTTTCAAAGACAGACACCTCGACCGTGAGCTATAGGGCCTGATGATTTTTGACAACGAAGCTTCTAAAGGGCTTGGGAATCCCGTGCTATAGAAGTCGAAAGTCCGAACTTTATCCCACGAGACTTCGCGATCAGAGATTTCGTAGGTAAAGCTCCTCGAGCTTGAATATTTGAGGTCAGAGCTTCTTGAGCTTGAACTTTGGGTGTCAGAACTCCTCGAGTTTAATCTTTCGGAGCCAGATCTCTCTAATCTTGAACTTCCAATATCTTCTCAACATTGTACATTCAAGGTAGAAGCTTTTAAACCTTAAGCTTTTGGGAAAGGGGGGAGGGTTAAAACATTTTGACTCGTGAGCTTCCAGAGTCGAAATGCCCGAACGAACTGCCACGCGATTACCAAACTGAAACTTTGACGCACCTATGGCGTACGTTGACACGAGAAACTGTATTTAAACGTACTTCATAAATCGCTATAAATAAATTTCATTATTTCACGAATTCATTTCATCGAATAATACTGATACTTGATTTTGCACGAGTACTGTATCCCGTGCATCGGTGCATGCTACGAATGCAACGATACGATTCGACAATTATGTCAAAGAACCTGACAAAGAGAAGCTCGCGTACACGTGACACCGTTACAGAGAAAAACAAAGTAATCGAAAGGAATATGTGTCATCCTCGTGACCCTCCTTAACGCTACCTATAAAAATAACGCGTTGTCTAATGTTCCATACTTAAAATAAACATCGGTGTTATAAAAGCTCCCTAGACTCTCGTTCCCTCGTATACCTGTTCGCATAAATTCGAACCACCCGTGTGTTTACATCAACGCAGCTCGTAAAAAAAAAAAACAAGAAAAAATAAAAGAACGGAAACCAACGTTTCCCTTTCTTAATCATTGCGTCGATCGTATCTGTGCAATAAAACTTGAGCCCCTGGGCCCCTCGAAACTCACGGTACACGAATGTTAACGTCCATGGCCGCCCTCGACTAGGGTAAACGACCTCTCGTGGAATTATTAAGAGCCTACCCTCGAAGTGCGCGCGAGGAACAAGGGGGGGGGGGGGGTAGAACAAGCAAGCCAGAACGCGTCTCTGTAACCCCGCTGCTTAAATAGTCCGTCGATAACCATGATAAACAAACATAAGCCTCGATGTCACCACGAAATTGACCATTGGCCAAACTGGACAACCGTGACAATTTGTAGGGAACCTTCTTATGCACCTAACAGAGTCAGGTTGGAGTCAAATTGGATTCAGAAGGACTGTGTTAACTTAATCTACTTGAATTATATCTATGATATTTTTTTATAGTTGCACGTTTAATTTAGATTCTATTATTTATCATAATTTTGCAACTTACCTTCTCTTTCATTTGGGTGGTGTATTTTCTAAAATTGTTTCGAAGCTTTCTAAAACCTAGAAGTTAAGGAAGACACCATAGATCTATATTAGATTTAAAAATACTAATGTTAACTTATTCTACTTCAATTATATCGGCGACTTTTTTTACAGTTACATGTTTAATTAAGATTCTACTATTTTCCACAATTTTGTAACTTACCTTCTCTTTCATTTGGGCAATATACTTTCTAACAAGCTTCTTGGAACCTAGGGGTTGATAAATAATTCATTCGAGCTTACCGATGTTGCTCGATGAAACCAAACAGTGCTAAGTCCTGTCTGAAGGTTGTCTTGCATACTTACCGGAGGAAAAGGGGTGAAAAGGAACTTTCGAAGTATCTATTGGTTCGTTACCTCGTATGGTGCTACCATATGAATCCCAAGGGACGAAACGGATACCAGTGAGCCTTAATTGGATAGAGACAAAGGCCCAGCCAATAAGAAAACAACGCGAACACGTTTTCCAGAATATAAATACGACCCGTGGTTCCGTGTTTTGTTTCCCTCAGGCTTTTATATACCTCTTTTCATGGATTATGGATCCGTTGTTTGGTTCCCGCGTACGTGATTTCCTGATGAAGGGGGATGATATTTCAGAATTTGGGAGTCTGGGGATTTCTCGGTCGCTGGTTCACGAGAATAATCTTCATCGAGTGATGAAGTGGACTCGGTGAGAATATTTTGTACCTCGTGGAAAAATACGAACCACAATGATTCGTTAGTACTATAATTAATGTATTGTCGAGACGCGGGACGCTCTGTATTATTCTGTTGGGTAGTGTGTATTCGAGGTGTATCGAGGTTTGTCGATATTCGAAAACAAAAAAAATGTCGTTACTTGTTCGTAACATTCGACGCAGTATTTTTTAATTTTCTATTCGACTACACAATCGTGCAAAATATAGAACAAGATGTACTACGGTCTTATTAGTGTTTCTGACAAAGCTCGAGTACGTCGAGACTAATGTTTCATGTATCCATTAGTAAAATTAATAAAATCCACTGCAGCTACTGTTGTCATTAACAAACACAAGGTCAATCCTTATTACAAACTTCATTAACGTCCTCGACCCACTGCTTGAAGGTCCTCTTTAGAAAAAATTGTTTGACAACTTTATAATGAATAATATCTGTTTTTGAAAAAGTGGTATATTCGAGGCAGCGGAACTGCGCGCAAAAAAATTCATTTACTAAAAATTACTTACGAACGAGGTTGAACATTTGAAATAGTTCCACATTTTATGTAATAATTTTAGTCCCTGTTAGTATTCTTCATCGAAGGGACGATGTAGACCTAACTCAGACGATACAATCTCGAAATGTTTAAAATATATTTATCTTCGAACTTGTGTTTTCCTTCGTTCGAATTTCTCGGGGCTGAGTACCACGCAACTCAACGGTATAAAAATTTATAATAATCCGAAAATTAAAAATCGATACACAATGTATAGAAACTAAAATTGTACACCACACAACATATTTATTATAATTTCAAATTTTCTTTGCATCGCTATTATCCACATGGATTATTATCCACGTAAATTACCCGAAAGGAAATTATTCGGTAGAAAAAATTGCGAGAAACGTAGAAATAAAAGAACGGAACGTTATATTTTCTTATCCGAGTAACACGAGATATTGCAGTCGCTATCGCGGACACTACAAACAGTTTCCTCGTGCAACGTGAAATGGTTCTCGTACGCGACGCGAGTTATCCAAAATTGTTCGTTACGACGACAATGGAAATAAAGGGTTGGCCCTTTACGCTCCGACGGCAAAGAAAAAGCGGCACTTCGTTACGCGGATATCTACGAAAAACGAAGGGTGCAGCGTAACGCAGAAACGACGCCGGTCCGTACAAAACACGAGCATAAAGCAACGATTATTCAGCGGAGTTCAATATACTCCAGTCAAGGTTAACGCAGAACCGCCCCGCCCCCTTTCCCCCACTCCTTCCCCCACTTAAGAACTTCCCGTCAGATTTCCTTTACGACGCGCAATATCCAACCTCCTTAATTTCGCGGAACGATTTCCCGGTGTACGTGGGCGCGACGAAGACCACGACCTTAAAACATGTTCGACAAAGACTTCGTGACCGTTGCCTCGCGTCGTGTACACGAATAATCTGGTTTACCGCGCGGAAGCACTTACGAAATTGCACGAAAAAAAAAAGGAAAAGCGTCGCGCACACGGTAGCACGAGCCACGGACGCCGACGTACCCCCACCCCGCGGTCACACGGAGAGGAGAGGGGGCGCAGGGTGGCGTGGGTGGGGCGACTGCAACCGCGGCCAAGCACTTGACCTTCACCAGCCCGTGAACCCAGCAGCCGAAATTTACGAGCGAAATCCTATCCTATCCGCTCACGCTCTCGCTTCTTCCCCCTTGTGGATCCTCGTCGTACCCTCCCCCTCTTACACGCCTCCCCCCCGCTCCGCCCACGTCTCATCCCCCCGTGTTCGCGCGTTGCGTCTTCGTTCGTCGCGGGTTCAGCTCGAGCGCGTTATCCTCGTTCCACACGGAACGCGGTGCACCCGATCGATCGTCGGCTGCATCGTCGACGACGACGACGATGACGACGACAACGACGACGACGACGACGACGACGACGACGACGACGACGACGACGACGACGACGACGACGACGACGACGACGACGACGTTTCCCGCTTCGGTGTTTGGCGCACAATGCCACAGAGTCGGTTTTTGATCCGCTCTCGGCTGTAGCAAGAACGCCCGATGCTCGGCGAACAACCGAGGCTATTGGGTGTGTAGCGATGTTGATGGACAGTATCGGCCGCCAGGGACCGGAAGTTGAATGGCAGATTCGTGTTTGGGTTCTTTTTTTTTTTGTTGGATGAACAGTACGGTCGTGTTTTTTTTTTTCTTTTGTTGTTTCGGTATTTTTCTAAGGGAGATTCAATCGTTTAAAGGTCGAATTTCGATGAGAGTATTTTAATTGGAGATTATTTTCTGTATCTCTTGTGTTTGTTTCGTTTTTTTATTTTCGGGTGTGTATAGTACGAATTTTAGACTTGCATTTATATTTGTTTTTGGTACTTTCTTTAAGGGAAGTTTAATCGGTTCAAGGTTAAACTTTGAGAAGAGTATTTTACGGTCATCGTCTCTTTAAATTATGTATTGGGTTATTCGGAAAGTCATTTCGTTTTCCAAAATGGAGAACATATAATTTAATGAAATGTTTATATGCTTTAAAAAAATCGTGTTTTATTTTCATCAAAAAAAAAAAAAAAAAAACTAAATGACTTTCCAAACAACCCAGTATATTAAGTTTTCCAAGTAGGTTGGTAGCATCTAAGAATTAACCACCTGAAAATGTAAAATTTGACACGTTCGACCATAAAATTGAAAATCCTTGATAAAATCATGACAATGGATCAAAGCTTATATTATTATTTCGTAAGAGCAATAATCATCCGCGTATGTAAATTGATTGGTATTAAGAGCAATCACAAATTCAGCGGAAGATAAATTATACGTTCGGATAAATAAATTACATACATAAATAAATCTAATAACGAGTGCATTTTTATTAGACTGCGGATTACGCGTATTTATAGCGAACGTTGACACGGAGAACATATGCAAAATATATTTGACAAATTAATATAACAATATTAATATCTAATTCTGCGTAAAAGCGTACCTTCTGCATACGTTTGCCGTATACCCGTTATAACAGTATTCGTTATAGACGTATAAAATCCGCAGCCGCGGTAATATATTACCATTTAATTCGTTATCGCGCATACGGATTACCGTTATCCGACCTAACCTCAAAATACCCGGATAAAAAATTGCAAACACGCAATCATCCTGCATTCCCCGCGATTCTATCACATTTCCCACCACGTTTATTTACTTTTTAAATGAAAAACTATCCCTACTCGCCGAACGAAAGTTTTCCACCCCGTTATGAGTATCGTGGGTCACCGCAGACCCACGCGACATCCCTCCGACTTGAATTCCATTCCCACCTCGGCGTCGGTTGCCCGTATAATTCCCATTCCAATTATTTCTCGCGAACTTTCGCGTTACAATTACAAAATTCTCGCAACAACGGTCACCGAAATCGAATTTCTGTCACACTCGTACCAACGTTCCTTTTTCCCAAACGCATATACGCGCGCGCGCGCGCATACACACACAACACTCCCCTAATGCGATCAAAAAGTAAAATCAAGGGCACATTTGGCCTGTTCGACGCCCAACGTCGCGAGCGTCGACCGGTCGACGGTTGCGCACCACGTGGCTCCAAGTTCGCGCCAGTAGGGGGTGAGTGGTAGGGGTGGACTGCGTCTCGCTGGGGGTGGGGGCAACAGAGACTCGGTGGGGGTACGGTGGCGTCCCGTGTCGACAGACGCACCCGGTCCCCCTCCCCTTCCGTCCGAGCCACCGGAAGGAAAAACGACGGCTTCAGTCGACACGCGGCGTCGCGACGCACTCCATCGTATGCGTTCGTCCGCCGAAGCGAGACGTCGACGACAATACGTCCCTATGGATCTACTCGATCGCGCGCGCGCCCGCGTACAGTGATCGACGAGGACTGTGTGCAGTGAAGGGAGGATTTCTTTTGCCCGTTTCTTTCATATACCCCGACGAGATCGCTCTTCCTGCGTTCCTTGAACCTCGGGATTGCGAGCGTCCGTTCGACACGAGTGTCACATCTTCGCTTGGTAAGTTGGGAACCCTGTTTTTCGTTGCCCCCGATTCTTCGCCCCGAACGGTCTCGAAAGTTTGTTGACGTTTCTCGATCGGACGAATCGATCGGTATCGTCACTTGACCAGGTCCCCTCTGGGTTTCTCTTGTCGTCTGGTTTTATTCTTTAGTATATATAAAACGAAAATCGTTTTTATTTTGTTCGAAAACATCGATACCTCGGATCCTGACCGCTATCGAACTTCAATTTCATCATTTTCTCGAATTATAAATCCTTGATTTTCACCCCTCTGTACTCCTACCCTTTTGTACTCCTATCCTTGGCACAAGTTCATAGGTCTGAGTAGTCAGTTTCTTCGTTTCATTAGATTTACAATTTTTAATTTTCACCATTTGCCACCTGTACTCCTATTCTTGGTATACATTCATACGTCTGGGTAGTCAGTTTCTTCATTTTGTTAAATTATAAACTTTTAATGTTCATCATTTGCCTTTTGCATTTTTATTCTTGGCATAGATTCACACTGGGTAGTCAGTTGCTTAACCTTCTTGGATTATAAATTTTTAATTTTCACCATTTGCCTTTTGCATTCTTATTGTTGACACAGATTCATACGTCTGGGTAGTCAGTTTCTTCATTTCGTTAAATTATATATTTTTAATGTTCACCATTTGCCTTCTGTACTCCCATTATTGGCATAAATCCACACTGGGTAGTCAGTTTCTTAACCTTGTTGGATTATAAATTTTTAATTTTCACCATTTGCCGTTTACATTCCTATTTTTGGCATAGACTCATACGTTTGAACGCATCTCTGATAAACATCTTTTTTTTCTTCATCATCTTCCAATTGTTTTGGTGATCTCGGAGGAGGTAGCCGGGTGTTCACTTTGTTCTTCGAGACTACCCACAGTGGTTCGATGGTATTTACATCGGGTAACTTGGCGGGGGAAGATGTAGTTTGTGTTTCTCGAACCGAGCTCGAAGTTCTCTGACTGTGTGCACGGGTATGTTTATAATGTTGGGAAATGGTATCTTTGTTTTGGAAAGTGTGCGCGAACTTTCACGATATTTAAAACATTCAATCGCCACCTGCTGGGGGTACAACGACCATCATGGTTACCAATTAGGGGACTCGTTGAATAGTAGAGTATACCCCCCCCCCCCACAGGTTTGAATGTTGACAGTAGAAAATCAACGTGCAAATACATTACTATCGGTGTTCGTTTATTGTTTTCTTTATCCCCCATAGATCCCCTGTAAAACGGATTTATCAATTGTTAATATTCACTGCTTGCGCAACGTTTAATACTGCCAATTAACAACGTTCCATGGAATTCAATTCGTATCAAAGTGACCATCGATTACTATACTCGGTGGTTTCAATTATTTCTTCGTGAATTATATTGAAATTCGATTCTTTTTTAATACCATAGATACAAATCCCTTGCGGTATTAATTTATCGGTGTACTACTCACGCGATGTTTAACGTTGTCAATTATCGTTTCGTGTAATTATCTGGGAGTTAATCGTGGTTTACAATAATCGTGATACGATTATACGACGATACGGTAATAAAATCAGAGGGAGATATTTTATCCGTGCCACGTGCATGTAATTACGATTAAAAGCGACGGAAGAACTCTATCGATCTATGCCTGTGGAGTTACCGCTTAAATTAAGAGGGGAATTTCAATCAGTCTCTGCCGGTGTGTTTATTAAAATCGGAAGAAAACTTATCGATCGATATCACCGCGAATATTATCCAAACTAACAGAAAAAAAAAACTTGCTCAAAGATCTCGAGAAAGTTGTTAACTTTTAAACAAATTGTACAATCGCTGAGAAATTTCGAGTAATTTTGTGTCGCTCGATGTTTCTTATAGGAATTATAGTATTACAGATTCCAATGTATTAAAATGCTTGGCAAAAAGATATAATATATACAAATTTCTCTCTTATCGATTTAATCTTTACTAATCCATCGAAATCTCTACCGATTTCATCATCCTCTTAGTTAATTTTTCTACTGTATCCGTCGTGATATTATTCCATTCCTGCTGGGACACAATTACTCGAATTCTCACAATTTTTTACCAATTCAACATCCCCTACATAACTTTTCTACACCATCTATCGCAAATATCACCTCATTGTTGCAAATACAATCGCTTAACTATTCCCAATTTACATCAATTTAAAAAACTAGGCACAATGGATAATTGTGTCAATCACTCAATTATTCACAATTCTCATGAACTTCGCGTGATAAAAACGACAAGAAGCTTCTCAGCGTCGTGAAAAAACATTTTTCAAATATATTACTATCGGTGTGAGCACCCCACCCGAAGGTTTCCCAATTATGGAACCGCGATCGTTCCCATTCCGAGTAACCGAAGTCGAACACGAGTTTTCAATTATTAGATAACGAGGGTTACCTAAATTCGTGATCCGCGCCGTATACCGTATCTTTCGCGAGAAAACAGCGGCTGCGAGCTCTGCAACGGGCACTCGGTTGTTCCCCGTGTCCCTGGTATCGGTGTACGTGTTTCGAAACGTTACAACACGTGGGAACTCATGGCGAATCATCAACCGGAAAATATCATTCCCGTCCCGTATCAGACCCGTTTGCCTGTCCCGTGATCCAACTAAGTCCACTTCGTTTTCCACGCGATTTTCCATCGTCGTTTTCCCACCGTTCGTTTCCTCGGATCTGATAAATTTAAGCGACTGCTTAAGAATGCCCGATTGGGATTTCACGGACGGAACAGCAGGCAAATTGTCGAAGAAGCGGCCGGGGAATTCCAGCCACGTTTCTGCGCGTGAAATGGTAACTTCCGTGTGCCGTTTCATCGAGTATCCGACGAGCGTGTATCGTAGAGAGGAAACGCGTTGAAAATTTGTCGAAGAAACGATCACGTCGCGAAACGTTTCTTGGGGAATCGTTTCCATCGTTGGACGATTTCAGTGACTTACAAGGGGGAAATTTTAATACGTCAATTTGAATATCGATCACCGTCTCTCACTCCCCTCTCTCCCCTATCTTACCATGTTTAGTAATTAAGCGATCCTACGAGCGACAGGTTAAAATATTCAATGAAATCCTCCCCTCTGTGTAGGCACAGGAATCCCCCACGGAATTACGTTACCACGCGATCCAACGATCCCTCCTCCACGGTTGTTAATATTTATACAACCTTGGCCGACGTACGCCAACCTGCGAATTAAAGATCACGAGACGACTCGCCGAGTCGTTCGATGTCGCGAAACACTTCGAGACCAGGGGAGTCCCTATCGAATGATTTTTTTTTTATTACCACGGAAAGAAATATTGCGCGTAGATGGTCGCCAGAAGGTGTTTTCGGTGACCAAACGACGAAATTATGTGCGAAGTAAGTATGAATTATACACCACATGAGAGAGTAGATCGATGTTGGTATAGAACCGTTCCTGTATACACGTGTAGATTTTTATATAAAATATTTTAATTTAAATGATTTTTAAATCTTCACACCGCGCGCAACTGGACTGAAAGACAACGTGAGATCGAAACGAAAGATTGTATACCAGAAAAAATCGAGTTTTCGAATCAACGTTGTTCTCGAATCGAAAAATCAACTGTAAAGATATTGATACGAAAAAAAGATCCAATTACCGCGAAGAATACGATTTTTCGAAACATCGATTCAAGATTGGCGCGTGTCTAGCCAATCTTGTTTATACACACGATTCAATTCTTGCGGAAAAAAAGTGATAATTATTTCTTCATAAATTTCTTCAGAAATCTCTCGAAAAATCGATTCGAGATCAGCATCCCTATTTTGCACCAACGTTGTCTAAATTCGCTAGCCGAGACACTCTGTGCATCGTTTTGTCGTTATCGAAAGTTTCTAACAATACCAAAACTTTCTCGCTATCGGGACTCCACACGGAATGTTTCCCTGGTTAGGTACAACGTATTTCGTCTCTTTATCTCCTCTGCCACGAAAAAACCTCTTTGACGTTCGTAGCGCCGCAATCGTGATTCCGTAAAGTTCACTGGTAGCAGTCGAGCAATTCCTGAACGATTGGAAACAAGAAATTGAAATTTATTTCCATTCGTGGTGAGTCGCCTCTGACAATCGTCGCGAATAGAGAAATTTTCGAGCTGCATCGACAGCGTAGATATTACCTCGATGTAAGCGAGAATTGCTCGCGCTTTTAACGGGGAAGGTTTCGCGCAACGTGTTCGTTATTTAATAGAAATAGAAAATTCGAAGGGGAAGAGAGAACTTTTGCCAACACGTAGTACAAGGATTCTTCGATTTCCTGTCGTCGTATAGTCGACAGTTGAATTCTACGAGATTCACTGCAACCATATTTTACAACACCCGGTAGGGAGAGAGAGAGAGATACCTTTTCGAACGTCCGAGAGAAATGTGCCATACACAGAAGAATGAGTTAGTGTCGAATAAGTCACGGGAGGAAAATCGATAAAAGCTTTCTCTTCGTACGTAATACAAACGAAATGTTAACACGTAAGAAAACAACGTTTAATGAACGATCGGTGCACACGTGATATGTTACTTGATCAGTTTCATCGTTCAATAAGAAATGAGAGCCATTAGGTGGGTTCGTCGTTTCATTTTTCGAAAGATGGTGATACTGTTCGATGAACATATGTGAAGTTTCGTGTAGATCTCTCGACTTGTTCATATATTTACAGTTGTTCGAAGTTCAAGTGTCGTGATATTTCTCTACAATGGAGAAACGACAAAACTCATTCAACGACCTATTATTTCCATTAATTTCATGGAATTATTCACAGGTGTGATGAAAACAAAACTCGTGATAAACTTGCACACAGAAGATAATTGATAATTGTCTGTACTTTGATCGTCCATTGCAACTTTTTCGAAACTCAGAATCACGATCTTCATGGGGAGGAGTTATAAAATCCACAAGAGGCACCAAGAAGAAATTGTTCACACAGGAAAATGAATAGAATTACATTCTCCTCGTGTCACTGTCATCTTGTATCGTTAACAATTATTCTTCTCTTCTTAGAGGGGGAGCGTCTTGTAAAAATGTTGAATACAAATTTGAATAAATACCTTTGGGGGGTGTCTCGGATAATTGAACGATACAACTGTATAAAAATAATTGAAAATCTCGCCTCTATCGTGAAACCACGCTTCTGTGTCAATTCATCGACCCAATTAGGTTTTCGTTCCAGTTAGACCTTGCTTAGAAATTATTAGAGGAAATGTACACAATGCATCGTTAATTTCGCTCAAAGTTTCGGCCGTGATTATATGCATACTGTCTCTTCCTCCCCCTGCTGACCGTAACATTGAATTTTATCTCCGCGGCGTGTCTTATATCACACCATCTGCCACTTATCTTTACAGGGAAAGTGCATTTTAAAAGATACCGCTCGAGCACAGGGCCGAGTTGCTCGACTGGAACACATTGCGCGAGAATAATGCTCGAAGTTTAGGAGGACGTTTTTGATACCCGCCTAGGCGTCCGCGAAACGTACATCACGAAGGGGGAGAAAAAAAAGAAAGAAACGATGTCGAAAATTTGCCGACACGAGCCATTAACTCGAAGAAGTTTGTTTAAATTGTCAAGGAATTACCACGATAACGGAACAATCGCGCGAGTATCGTTACGCGATTGTTGCACGTCGTTGGGTAATTGTTGCACGGTTTCGTCGCGAAAAATTGAATCGAAAAGGTGGTATAAAAATTTCGCCCACGTGGCTTTGTTTTCGAGATAATCAATTTGATACATTTTCGGGGCACGCGTGCGATCGTCGATTTAATTAATACACGTGGCCTCGTTTACGAGAAAATCAATTTTGCGCAATACGTTTGCACATCAGTATCGGTTAAAAGGGTTTACTGTCACGCTGCCGCCGATATGTGCACCAACGCAAGTAGAAATAATAAATAATGGACAGACGCGTACGCCGTCTCGTGCTCGATCACTCGCGTGCCCCGAAACTTTTCGAAGAAGATTTTCTCGAGAACTACGACTCGTGTGGAAAATTTTCTTTCCACGTTATCGATTCATTTTTTCACGGAGAATCGCTCCCTGACCGCTAGTACCACATTTTCCGAGCACATTGTACGATTTTTATGTTAATGAGACAAGATCACGAGCACGCTTTGAACGACTGTTTCTAAATTGCTGCAAAAGTTTTGAATTTTAAAAGCGTTTCCCTTTATAGGTTTATATCGGTGTTCCAACGAGTAGTAAATAACTATTAGTGTATATTCTTGGGAACTATTCGCAATTGTCAACAATGTGAGATTTGTTTTGTCAAATAAGAAAAATTATTGGTGCTCGTCTAGGGTGGATCAATTCCTAGAAATCGACTGACCTCTCTGTATTCAAACTCGGGGAAAAAATAAATAATATATTCCACTCTCGATTCAATATTAATGTGTCCTTTTATAAATCACGATCGAAACAAGTATCAAAAGCGACTATTGTGCCCCGGTAGACTATATGGTGGACCAGTGTCGTCCATCTTTCATAATCACATCATAGTTCGCTAACGCTTCTAAACGTACGTGTATGAGTTTCTTTCACCAACGATGTATTGATAACATTCGCAACACGAAGCACATTCGAAGCACGTTCCGTGGGCAAAATGCTGCATACGGAATGGAAGATGGAAAAAGCTTCCTAGCTTTTCGTTAAATATTCGTACACACACTCGAGGCGACATTACAGCGATCGTTAAATTCTTCAGGATGAATTCACTGCAAATACATTTTGTAAAATTACATCGACAGCGTGAACATCCGCGATGTAAACAAATATTCTCAGGTACGTTAACAAGAAATGTTGAATCCACGCGGGAAAAATAAAGGAAAAATAGATATCCTTGTAACGTAGAATTTTTTTTCTTCTTTTTGTTTACCATTTAAATTCGAGCAGCAATTATCGCTGGATAATAAAATTTCATGCTCGCTCGGTGTAAACCGCAACTGTTTAATTGCCTTTTACGAGCCAACTAATATCGACGTTCTCAACCTTTTTCTTTTTTTTTTTTGGATCCCTTCCAGAAACCGAGTTACGTTAATATTAACGAATACAGAGGTATTTTCGAATAAAAATTCTCACCCCGATGTACAATTTTCACAATTTAAAATACACAATCTCGCGTAAACACGATCGTTTAAAATAAATAGACTTTCGTGAGACGCGTTAACGTGAAATAAAAATTCTCACGGTGGATGCACAATTTCGTACAAATGAGACACGGTAATTTAAAATAAAAAGACTTTCGCAAGACGCGATAACGTGAAATAAAAATTCTCACGGCGGATAAACGATTTGGAACAAAAATGTGTACACAGATACGTAATGTTCATTTTCGCATTAAATACCTCTCCGTTCGCGTATAATACCGGTACCCATTCCCTGCAAATTGAATTTGAAATTCTGATTTTACATTCTCCTCCCTCTGAAAAATAAACCAAAAAAAAAAAACACACAGACACACAAACGAGTGATAAAAGACCATCGAACGACCGTGAATTTATTACGACAAATCGATTCGACCCCGATACGAATTTATCTACCCAGCGTTTAATCATCAACCAGGTACACTTTCCCACGTTCTCGCGGCCGAAAAACTCCACCGGGTCGCCGAACGGAGTTACTCGAATAAGTAATAGTAATTTACTCGGAGAACGTAGGTCTGAAATCGAGACATCAATTTCTCCCTGCTGTACGGCGGAACGATTTCAGCTCGTGTCGCGGGCTTACGTGTCGCACGGAGGGCGAACACGTGTCGTCGCGAGGCGTCTGCACCGGAACCACCGAGGGTGAGGACTGCACAAATTGCATGTGCACTCGCAATCGTTTCCCGGCGCTCGCGACACGCTCCGTTCGGAAGATATTGCACCACCCACGGTAGACTCTGAACAAGGGAGACCGGTACACTCGACCCGGCCATTTCCTTCGTAAGGGTAGGCGAAGAGAAAGGGTGTAATAAGAACCCCGCGAGTCCTTATCGGTGGGGCTCGTTCTTATCGAACCACCGCGACTAACCGCGACGATACCGCTCGTCGTGACACCGCGACTCGCGAGAAAGAACCACCGGGAACTGTTCCAAGTGAACGAGAAACCAACACCCACGTGCCACGACGAGAAAATCCACGACAATTTGGCACCCTTTGACGCGCTTGTTTACCAAGCGGATTTCCAGAAATGGCAAATGACCGAAGGCAACGAAGAGATCTTGTGGGTGAAAGAAGATTGTGGACAGAAATGAAACAGACAAACAGGGGTGGGTGATAAGGGGTAAGTGGCTTTGAAAAGTTGTTCAGAGAGAGAGAAAGAGAGGGAAAGTTTGATGAAAGCGTGGCGTACGATGGAAATTATCGTCCCTTTTCGACCGAGAAACCAAGGAAAATCGCTCCCCCAAATGCAAGAGGATTTTTTCACAATGTGGAAAATTGCTGCTCGTGTCGATTAAAAAGCTCCTCGATTCTTCGATTTGGGTGGGACGGTGTGTGCTTCCGTGTGAGCACAATACCCTGGGTGAAATTGTTGGCGAAATTCGATCGAGACGAACCGAGATTGCTGTTCACTGTAACGGTACCTGAACTGCTCCAATGGCGTCGCCTCTTGCCCCCAAGAAAGGGGCAAATTGATGATTTTGAAATTAGTGGATTTATTCGAAACTTTTGTGAGTAGTTTGAAATTAAATTGTGTTTATCGGTTTGGAGTACTCGTGTAAGGGATCGGGGATAGGTTGAATGTTTATGAGAAATTTATCACGTTGCTATGATTTAAATAGAGGCGATGGATAATAGGAAATCTGGAATGTCGAGTATGTGTGTGATTTTGTTGACACGTTTAGAAACGGGGGGACTATTTGTCAAACGAGACGAATGGTGTATAATGTAACAGAAGAAAAATGTACCGGTAGTATACTAATAATAGATGTCTAAATTTTTCACATATTTCTGCCATGAAACTTTTCTTTCGCACGCCTCGTGGGAATCGCACCCCTTACTTTGGGAAACACTGCTTTCCAGGAAAAAGCTTGGAGAAAGCTGTGGGACGAATGTTTGGAATCAAAGATTCAGAATATCCGACTAGAGGATTCTTTGAGAAAACGTCGACGCTTTCGTTTTTTCGAGAATAAAAAATATATAAAAAAGAAAGACTTGTAGGTGTTCGCCGGGACCAGGAAGTGTGAATTTGCAAGAAAAAAATCTAGAGATCAAACGGAGGTAAAAACGATTAATCCTCGGTTGTTTTTTAGACAAAGATTATTTTTACAAGATAAAGATTACAGTGACGGTGAACAGAAGTTTTCGATTATACAAATTTTTCTTCGAAATTCATGACGCATGTGTGCGATTTATTTTGATATTTTCTATATGGAAGAGCTCCAGGCTATTTTAATAAATCTGTCTCAGGTAGAAATAGACATAGAAAAGTAGTTATAACTACTTGGCTACGTAAACATATCGATAAATATGAAATTTTTTTCTGAAATAATTTACGATTATAGACAACCAAAAAAAGAAGAAAAATAACAGCTTTTAGAATTCGACGCAAAAATGCGTACAATACTGTTAAATGGAATTATGTGATTATCGTGTACATTATAAGGAAAAATTATTCGTATCAAAATTGAGAAATAATAATGAACAACGCATGTATAATGTAAATTATATCATATTCAATTTCTCGGCCCCAATTGGATTAAAATATAACAAAAAAAAAATAATACAAGTACATAAATTACCTATGTAACGAATTACTGACTGTTAGACTAGTTAAAGTTCGATAACAAAAATCTTTTTAGTATTTAAGAAAAATTTCTACTTTTTGACAATAAATTTCTAATGCATTGCTGATACATACTTTCTATCTGGCAAAACGAATCTCATTTCAATCCGAGAGTGAACAGCACTACAAATAGAAAATATCCAAGGTCGAATAAGGACCCAACAACCTTTTCTTATTTGTACATAAATTCAGAAACCTCCGGTAGGCGCCTCTGTGTACGGTGCAACAAATCGTCGCTCATCGAATCTCTCAAAGGATTCCCGAATAGATTCGTAACACGAGCGCTCGCCGGTATGGCCGATGGCTAGATCCAAGAACAGTTTGGAACTCGGTTAAAACGACGGAAAGTTCACGGGGTGGGTCGCAACGACGTTAACTTCCGTCGTTGGTCGCGATCCAGAAATTAGGTTCGTGCCATCGTTCCGTTGGAAGACACATGCGCGTGTATCTACACGAGCGGAAAACTTTCTTCTCACCGTGGGCGAATCGGTGTCGTTTCGTTCGAGCACGTGGCGCTTAAACAACAACAACAACAACAACAACGACAACGTCGAACCAAGGAAACACGTTCCCGCTCCTATGAAACGAATTGTCGCTCGTAAAAAAAAAAGTTTGTAAAACGAGTCACAGCTGAACCGGGCATAATGCAACGGTATAGGGGACGGTCTTGAAAGAAACCGCAATTTTTAAGCATCCGTTTTTATCTCGCCACATGGACCAAGATAGTAAGTGCGAGCCAACGAGGACCGCCGCGTCGCGTTACCTACGCCCACACTTTCGTCACGACGTCTAGCTTATTCTTCTGGCTACGCTGAGCTAGTTACTCCCACTCCTTCGACTTCAATTAGAACGTACACACGTGTGCTCACCACTCCGCTGCACGGTGAGACGCCACGAGGACATCACGTTACCTACACCCACTCCCTCGCCTCAAAATCTACCTTATTCTATTGGCTACGCTGCGCTACTTACCTCCACTCCTTCGACTTCGATCATAAGTGTGTCCCCTACTCCTTGAGATTTCGACTATAACGTACACACGTGTGTTCCCGCTCCGACTTTAATTGTAACGCACGCACGTGTGTCTCCCACTCCTTCGATTTCAACTGTAACATACTCACATGGATCCCCCACTTCTTCGATTTCAACTGTAACATACACACGTGTGTTTCCCCACTCCTTCGATTTCAACTGTAACATACACACGTGTGTCCCCCACTCCTTCACCTTGAACTATAACGTACTCACATGTATCCCCCACTTCTTCGATTTCAACTGTAACATACACACGTGTGTTTCCCCACTCCTTCGATTTCAACTGTAACATACACACGTGTGTCCCCCACTCCTTCGCCTTGAACTATAACGTAGTCACATGTATCCCCCACTTCTTCGATTTCAACTGTAACATACTCACATGTATCCCCCACTTCTTCCATTTCAACTGTAACATACACACGTGTATCCCCCACTCCTTCGCCTTGAACTGTAACGTACTCACATGTATCCCCCACTTCTTCGATTTCAACTGTAACATACACACGTGTATCCCCCACTCCTTCACCTTCAACTATAACGTACTCACATGTATCCCGAAACTCGACGGCTCGTTACTTACCCCCACTCCGTCGGCTCGAAATCTAGTTTATTTTTCCGACTACGCTGACCACGATGAACCCATCCCGATAGTCGTCCTTACCTCTGTATACACGCGCCGACGTGAACCCACTCACTGGTATCCATTCGAACGCGTCTCGTATAAACAGCGAATTTATAGCCGGGGTAATTCGAGTCCCGCGTACTTTGAAATTTATCGTAGCGGCAGACAGTAGGGAGCCCGAGTTTAAATGAATATCATAAATCCCATCGGAGCGTGTCGGTACGGGTGTCGTCCAGTAGGCGTAAAAATTCCATTCGGAATAACGCTGGTGAATAACCGCAGACCCATCGATCGATCGATTCCCTCGGCTCGAGGTCGGGTAATCGACACATTTCTTTTTCCAAAGCAATGCTACAAATAAACTGCCAATCACTCCGTGCGGCATGGTAAACGATGACTGTTCTCGATCTCGCGGAAATTTCGAAATAACGAGCAAAGGATACGGGTAGGAAATCTCGATTGTGAAAATTGTAGGGCATACGGGGATTGGCAGGTTGATCCGTTTAACGAGAATTGCGAGCAGAATCTTCTGTTTGCAAGTCGATGGATTCTGATCAATTAAGGAAGACAGATTCCGTGTATTCTCGGAATTGACGAACGAAAATTGAAGTATTATCGTCTGCGGAGGATTTTACAAAGTCTTTTACCTTTCGTGGGAACTATTTATTCGAAACTAATCGATTTACTCAATCCCCTGTAGACGAACCAGAGGATGAAGTTTTAATTTGAATTGTGCGAAGGTAAGCCCCTGGTGTCCCTTTTTTAAATTAACGAGAAGTGATAATACACTGCACATTGAAACAAGCTTTAACCAGTGAAATCGTTAATACACTCCGAATAGAAAATATTAACCGATCAAGGTCGTGTCACCATCCCCCACTTTTGCGCCACACCTCTTTCAATTTAATCTCTTCCAATCTGCTAACGTACACGTATACACAGACTCGTGTTTAGTCGACCTGGTACCCCAGAGTAACGATATAAACTCGTTTCTTCATCTTTTGCTACATTATCGTGATAAATCTTCTCGAAAAGTTTCCGAGAGGAGAATCAAAATAAATACAAATCATTTTCACAAACTTGACAGTGATGCGTCGCTTCCGTTCGTTCATTTTTAAAATTATTTTCAATTCTCCGACGAGAAAATTACCAGAATTTGGTCAACCAAAAAATTTTACATCAATATTAGAAATATTCGCGACTGAATTTCCCAATGCCGGAACACGGCAATGTCGTCGCAAGATTGATTGATATTTTTCAACAGGCTTCCTGAACAGATCTCCACCAATCCGGATACGTAGGCTTCATCCCTGACAGTGACAAATACTTTCTCCGTGCCGTGTACGTTACAATGGAAAGCCCCCAGGATGATCCTCGCAAGACGTAGCTCGCGAACGTCTGCCTAGAACCTATCTTTCTGATACACGTTGCTCACGCAACATGGACACAAAGACAGCTGAGAGACGCGATGGAGACCTCTTTGACGAACCAGTGAGTGCTTATCAACCCCGACCCGAACCCAGACCCTATTGCGCTGTGTATCGTATTTAACGACACGTGGTCGATCGTGAATCGATACCTTTCCACGGAGCTACGTGGTCTGTTGAACCGCCCCCCAATGTAAGGAGAGCCTCGTGGATGCGAATGCTCGAGAACCTTTTTCGATGAAAACACGCCGCTCACATGGCGTGGCTTTCGAATATTTCAGACAAGTGGAACAACTCCAGCCTCGCTGAAATGAATTGTCCCCGACAATTCCCAACTCTCAACTCTGGATGGGTGTCGCTAACTTTCTATACCACATCGAATAACTCGGGGTACCGCGAAACTCTCGTGTTTAAAAAGTGGAAATAAAAAACAACTCACCGAATGAAATAGTGTGTATATAAAAAAAAAAAATGCATTCTTTCATAATCGCACGAGTGTACTATATAGTCAGTTGCCTAGTCAAGTTTGGATGGGTATAGCTAACTTTCTATACCGTATTGAATTACTAGGGGTACCACGAAATTCTCTTTTGTTTAAAAAGTGGAAATAAAAAACTCACCGAATGAAATAGTGTATATAAGGAAAAAATGTTACTAACTTTCTATACAATATCGAGAAACCTAGGATACTACGGAACCATCATCTTTCAAAAGTGGAAATGAGACAATCCACTGTATGATATAATGTACGAAGAAAAATAAATTTCTAATATGTTCGAATGAAATAAGTACACAATGAATTATGTTTATTACGAACTGGTAATGTTGTCTATTGCGTGCAAATATAAAATTAATTCAGAAATTCTTGAGGTCTTTCGTTCAGGATTTAAAAATGTTCAAACTTATTCTCGAATCATAATAAAGATGTTTCCACCGTTTTAATTTATGTATAGAGTGTGTCTTTGATATTTACAAGAAACAGCCTCGAACTATGGGACGATGAATTTAAAGAGACTTTACATATTTATAGGCTGGGCGAAACTAAGTGACACATGGAATTTGTTAGCAGAAACTCAAACTCCAGGGCTTCCGTTTAACTACCTCTCAAAGTTTTAACTGGTTGATGTTATCTTAGACATTATTGACAATATTGAGAAAGCCCACTTATCTAAATTTTTTATGAGAATTAATACCGTTGAAGAACCGTGTTCCTTCTCATCTTCCAAGATCGTCTTACTTTTCTTATTAATACCTTTTACGCTAAAATTGTTAACATCTTTCCTCCGACTATTTGTTACAATAACTTACTTCTTAACGTTACGATTGAATTACCAAACAAAAAATGAACCTTTGAAAGTTATTTTTACGAAGAAATTTTTCTATGATATTATCGGACAAAGCACTCATCCCTCGTAAATAAACAATCTCTCGATGTTATCCCCGTATACAAGTATGTAAGCTTCGAGCTTGTTAGTCGAAGTTCTTTTCCGAGAAAAAGGTATTTGTCCGCGACATCGCGTTAAAGTAAGTTTAATGCTTTCGAAGGCGTTCACGTCGCGTAACGAAAGTTTCGCAAAAATTATTAGCGCGGATCAAAGGGAGCGCGAATAAAGCAAAAAACGTCTCTTTTGATCCCGAGAGTAAAGACAAGAAAAAGTTGCAACGAGCTACTTCTCTCCGATCTATTTATTTAACCTTCGTTCGACGTCTTAGATCTTCTGCAGCCGGTAATAATTTTACACGGAATTTTTTTTTTTCTTTTTTTTTTTGCCCTCGTACACATCGCTCGTCCCTGCAAAGAAACTTTTTCCCACTTTTAAAGCGTAACAAGTTACCCCGGGGATCGAAGGATAACGTAACATAATCGACGTGCCAAGGGGAAGTCTAATCTGCAACGTGAACGCTCCATGGGAAGCGGTACAGTAAGGAGCGTATATTTTCGCGTTAATGAAGGTTATGAAACCGCCATCGAGAGAGTGAGGCATCCTCGATCGCGACTCAACGAAATCTAATTCGGGGTTATTGGTCTGTTAGATCCCCTGATCTATGACATCGAGGATATCCAGGGGCGATGGAAAAGAGATTAGGTTTGACGCCATCTTTGCACACATGCCATCTTGTGCCTCGTTTCTCGCGGTAAACGATCGTTGATACCTTGTATGCACGGTACTGCGAACTTTACGTAATGAAAACGTCGAATAAATAAAAAGAATAAAATTAAAAAAAAAAGAAAAAATAAAATAGAGAGAACTTCCCTAAAATGTGCGAAATTCACACAGAGTCGCGCAAATTTGATTTCATTGGAAAAATGAAATAAAGTGTTCTCTCAATTGCAGAAATTTTCGTCGATATTGCGCGAAATATTTTCAATTTAATTGAATTGACCACAGTGTTCAAAAAAAAAAAAAAACATGGTTTAACATTTTCCGGGCTCGTACTATTCACTGGTCCGAGTAAAACATATCCGATCAACACAAGTTCTCTGATTAACCCTTTTAGAGCACGTAATTATTTTCTATTTCGATAGTACGATTTACACGTAGCAAAATATAATTAATATTAGCCATCGACTCTCTAGTGGTCACAGCACACATACGATAAACGATAAACGATAAAAATTCCACTAAACTTAAGGATGACTCAAGAATAAAAAGTCTACCGGTGTTTCGCTTATTGATAATCGAGGGACATTGTCGAACATTACGCGAGACGCTACTCTACTACAGGGATCTGATAAGTTGCCGAATATTACATTAACTTCAATGTACTTTAACAAATTACAATCTTCATGATTTTCTTACATCACTTCCATGCTGCATCCATACTTTCATCGTAAACCAGAGCATTAAAAACCCATCTTGCCCCTGTGACGTTTCGCTGGCCAACTTGCCAGCTCTCTATGATACATCGAAACGAAAGATTCGCGAAACACCTCTTCGAATAAATCCAAATATGAAATTTAGATTACAATATACAATTTAATATAATATACAGGAGTATCCAATATGGATATGTATGATTGTACATACAAGTGACACCACTTGTAACTGAAAATGAAACCCCAAAAAGACCCTTCTGCACCAATATGTGAAGACAGTCTTAAAACTAACATCGACCATTCGCTAACGCCATCTGGCACTGTTTTAGATCATTGATACAGTCACTACAACGATAACAATTCCGTGCAATCTCTAATAACGATTTCTGGTCGTTCCTCGAGCGATGAACACGTGTAATATTATACGAAAAAAAATTTGATTCACTTACCTGTGTCGAGCAGTCGCTTTCTAGTCGGTTCGAAGAGCACCGCGAGTCATGAAATACCTGGAACCACGTTCTCGGGTAATTTTCACCCGCCATTGAGAGAGAAGGTTGCAACTAATCGGTCTTCAATGCCGAACATTAACCCTTAGGGGTTGCTGAACGTTCAGATTTCAAGACATTCAAACCGAATGTAAAGCTGGGTCGGTTGGCGAGCTCTGGACGGGTGTTCCGCGCTCGACCACCCGCAATACCTTACGGTTTATTATCGTAGCAATTATGGCGAGCGCCGAGTCGGCTCCTAATTGCTCGCCACAGGGGCTGTTCGCGAAAAAATTCCCGCGTTCGTTCTCCGCACTCGCGGCCAGACAAATGGATTCTAGATAACCGACGCGAAATTAATTAACACGAGGATTTTGAAAGCGTTCGAAGTTCCACTAATTAGGACTCGTCGAGGGTGAAACTGCGGGTACAGCTCGCGTAAGCGAGACTTTGCGTTGGCCACTTTGAGCAGTCCCTGCGTCGAGGGAAAATTAGAACGGGGAAAACGAGAACCGAGTTGCACAAAGCTTCGAAAGTTGCGTGTTCATTAATTTCCAGCGATGTTTACTTTGAATTAAGTTTAAGAAAGCTTGTCAATGTTTATCCGCTTCGCAGATATTTCTTCATAGCCAGATCACGGCGTCATTGGACAGGTATACGTTCCTTCCGTGACCGAATCGTAACTGTAAACCGGTGCATTAATTGTTAATCGTTTCTCGTCGCGTCTCGGTGGCGAAGATAACGTGCAAAGCGATGGAAAATACGAAATAATTTGGGCGTAATTAGAAAATTTAATATTCAAACTCGATCTTCGTAGAAGGCACGAAAAGTTCCATGAATTTGTACTTTCATCTTCGGGCAGTAATTAATTTGCAATCAGCTCGTCGATAACCGTTGGTTAATTACGAAGCAATTATGCATCGAACACTAACCCGTGGTGGTTGCCTCGGTTAGCTCAGTTTCCTCTGGAAGCAAAAACTTCCACGCCAATCTTTCATGTAGCATTGACTGCCTCGATACCTGCGTGGCTCTTCATTAAACTTTTCTACCAGTTTGTTTAATCATCGTGAGCCGGTACTCCTTTGAGAAGAAACACCCACGACGTTCGTTTATTTCCAATCCCACAAGAGAACGTTCGTTTTTTCGAATCAATGGATGCATTTCATAAAAATTCCACGGTCGAATCAAAGAACTCTTTTATGAAACGTTTTAAATTCTGATTTCCTGAGAATAGAGTTCCGCGAACGAATTTTTACGGTAGGTACTATTACTTTCGGTGTCTCTTAAATTGTCAAAGTTCATTTTCAATGTATTATACTCTATCGTCGGAGTAACACATGAAATTCATCTCACGTTGTATATTATTATATTATGACAAAATTTTCCCATATCTTGGGTTTCTATATCGATTGCATCGAAGAGGATGCAGAATTGTAACAGCTATTCTTGTCGAAGTTTATTTTTAATACATTATACTCCATCGTCGGTGTAACACATCTTGCAAAGATACGAATTAATCAAATTCATTTTACATTGTATTATTTTATGACAAAATATTCCCATATTTTGGGTTAAAATTCACTTTTCGTATCGATTGCATCGAAGAGGATGCAGAATTGCAACAGCTATTCTTGTCAAAGTTTATTTTTAATATATTGTACTCTATCGTCGGTGTCGCACATGAAATTCATCTCACGTTGTATATTACTATATTATGACAAAATTTTCCCATATCTTGGGTTAAAATTCTCTTTTCGTATCGATTGCATCGAAGAGGGCGCAGAATTGCAACAGCTATTCTTGTCAAAGTTTATTTTTAATACATTATACTCCATCGTCGGTGTAACACATCTTGCGAAGATACGAATTAATGAAATTCATTTTACATTGTATTATTTTATGGCAAAATATTCCCATATCTTGGGTTGAAATTCTCTTTTCATGTCGATTGCATCGAAGAGGATGCAGAATCGCAACAGCTATTCTTTCGTAGCATTGTGTTTCCGAGTACAATGTACATTATTTGAATGGTCGCCAGTATTCGAATCAAATTGGAGCGAAACATGGCGGAAGTAGAGAGGAAAGAAGACCAGGAAAAGTCGCGAAGGGGTGTCACTCCACGCTCGATACTTAAAGAGGGTATTGCTCCACTGTAAACCCAGATTCTATTTCTGGTACGCACGACGCTTAGGCAATGCTCGCGATTTAACTCGGCGTCGTACGATTCCCCGTGACCGTTTTTTAATTCTTAAAGCGACCGCGACATTACCATAAACGTCTTCCGGTACCCGTTCTCCGTCCGCTTGACATCGTCATTTTTAAATCACCGATCGTTTCCACCCCAAACGGTGTTCGAGGGAGCCACCGAGAGTCGTTTTCCGCGGGAAAAGATCGTTCGCGTTAATGTAGGAGTAAATTATTAACAACGTTCGTTCCCCGAGTCTCCGCCATTTTTCTGACGCCGGATAAAGGCGACTTCGGAATCTCTGAATAATTTTATTCCGTTCTGTACTCCGAGGAATATATCCCAGATGGAATTATCGGAGAATTCTGTATTAATGCAGAAAAACAAAAAAAAAAAAAAAAGAAAAAGCAAAGCAGCTCTTCCATTCGATAAATTTTAAAATATCGAACCTCAACGATCGTCGAACGTTAAAATTATTGCGATCGCTTCCGAAGGAGGATGCGCAAAAGTGATTTACAATGCTCGGATTACGTGCAGGATGTACACGCGACAAATGCACAACAGGAAATGAATTAATAGCGACAGCTTGTTTTCGTTTGGTTAATTTACGAGATGCTGAGGGTTTGCGTATTCTTGGCGATTTTGTGACGGGTCGCGGAAGCGTCGCGTGGTGCAATTATTTCATAAATTTTATAAATATGCGTGGTTTCGTTAAGTAAATTGTATTCGAGGAGAATAACCACAGATGCTCGAGAAGCATCAATCATCCAGAGTGGCCATTTCGTACGATTTCTTTTCCCTGGAACTGAATTAATTTATCGTCGCTTTGGTTTGGCCAGTGTTAGGGTTATACTCCTGTTTCACGGGAATCGGGAATCCAATAAATATCTTAATTTTAAGTTAAACGAAACCTTTCTTCATTCTGTAGATCATCGAATTTAAATTACAACGATAAGGACCTAGAATGGGAAAACGAAAACATTTTAAATAAAATCAAATTCCTTTCTGTCACGGTCCTAAAGATTTGCGTACTCGTTTTATGTTAAAAAGACGCTATTGGAATTTTTACATTGAAAAAAAAAATAACGTATTCCAGCAAGACGTCACGTTTTATTCTTAGCTGCGCCCTTTACGCTTCGCTTCGAATCCCGATAGAAATATTTCGGTATCCTTGATGCCCCTGAAAAGAGTCGCACGCAGACAGAGCGCTCCATATTTCATCGACACACGTGCTTCAGACAGGATTTTGTGGTTATTCGCACGAGGGATGATATCGTTGGTACAGACAGACTAAGATGAAGACGGAAAAACTGGGTGGCGAGAGGCAGTAATAGATTTGTGCATTTGATATTTGCGAAAAAATTGGGAACCCTGGAACATTGAGGAATAACGATAGACAGAACAGCCAGAAGGTAATAAACCCTCGAAACAAATAAAGGAGATAATAAAAAAGACTGGATGTGACACCTAATAAAAAATACACGTGACATCTAATAAAAAGGAATATATTAAGTTGTTCGAAAAGTCATCTCGTTTTCTTTTTTTTTTTATGAAAATGAAACACGATTTTTTTAGAATGTGTAAACATTTTATGAAATTATATATTCTCCATTTTGGAGAACGAAATGACTTTCCGAACAACCCAATACATTGACTGGGTACTGTTGAGAACTTTTTACACGACTTTGGATTATAATACACAGTTTGGTAACAAATGGTACGATCGAGTAGTCAGTGATTCTGCGAAAAATTTACCAAACTTTGCGTCCGAACGTATGCAATAGTTACATCCGCGTGATACTGTAACTGCACCCGATAACCGAATTATAAGAGCTTTCGAAGCTCACGACCTTTTTACATTTGTTTACACGAAAATTCATTTATTGAAAACATTTTCTCCCCCTGGTATTTCCAATACTCGATGTTCCAGAGTACAGACCGTCTACTATTATTAGAAAAACTGATTACCGACTCTGTCGATCGTATCCGAATATTCGATATTTGTTTTCACAATTTGTGTTTATATACCCTGGAAAATTTATGTTCTAATAGAAATCACACCATTAAGGTCTCACTACGTTGACCCAGAAACTTTCGTTACTCTAGAAATCTTTCACGTTATGAAAAAATTTAATTCAATTGAAAAAAAATTATATACATACAAAAAAAATTATATACATATAAAAAAAAACTCTCTCTCTCTATAGAAAGAGAGAGAAAGTGTTAGGGTCGTATTTAAAAGTAAAAGAGAAAATATCATTTAAATATTCAAGCACGACTTTTGAAAACACACACACACACAAATGAATGGACCAATATATTTCGTATATTCGAGGCTTCGAGAAGGGCGAGGTTCAATAGGATGTACGTCACTCGATTCTACGAATAATCGAAGACTATTACTCGCGATCGGGGCGCGGTACCTACGACAACAAATGCCAATTCGACGATGGTGGGGTGAACGGGGTAGCTCCACGAAGAATTTGATTCCCTTCTTATTCGATATCCTTCTCTCGAATAATCCACCATTATGGAATTAACCTTGGCGACGCGTTGCACGATGCTCTTTCCTCGCGTCTTCGGGGCTCTATCGTCGGAAAACCGAGAACGGATATCCTTCGAGCGATCCCCGGGGATAAACCGCGACAATGAATCTTTTAAAAGTTGGATAATTCGAGATTCGCTGCATCGCTACATGAAGCTGAATCTTACGTATTACCTGCAGCGGAACGGAGAAAGATAAATACTTCTCGAGAGAATTTCACGAACCTCGTTAAATCTAGCGAATTTTCCCCGAGAATGAAAAGAAGAAGAACTTTCTAAAATAACGTTTCAGTTTCTCGTTGTTAGCGACGATTATACGAGAACACTCGAATTAATTGATACATTCGAAACAGAAAGTGTATCGTGGTTTATTGCGACGATAACGTTGTTTCGTTATGCGAGAAAGAAGCGAGTGTCTCGATGCACATGCACATGCACATGCACATGCATGCAGAAGATTCTGTAATCGTTTATTTAACGAAAAAATATTCACTCGCCCATGTACGTCAGTCGAATAAAATTTCATTCAAATAAATCTTTATCCGAATCAACTTTTATTTCTTTTATTCGTCCCTTCTCGAAAGTTAATATTTAGTTTTTAAATATCGTTTCAAGCTACTTGTAACATTTTCGTCTCGTTTTTAGCTATGAAATATGTTAGCAACGTTTTCATCAGTACCTGACAACCTTAGATATTTGTGATTCGTGTATATTTGTGATCCATGTGAGTCATTGTTAAATTGTGTATTTAAAGTTCGAAACAGGTACGATGGAAATGCAAAATATCCTTTTCTTTTGTGAATCATAACGCGTATATTTTGGTAACGCGAGGAAATCTAGTTGTCTACTGAAAAAGTTTAGAACATTTCGCTCTTAAACAACGTCTGTTGCATAAACAAATTTCTAAGAATATTTCGCTACACCATTACTTCAAATACTCAACTACTATTTCTGAAATTGTTTCGTAATATCAGATAATGTTACTTTATTCAAAGAAATGAAGTAACTGTGAAATTAAATAGAATGTTATTTGAGATGATAATACAATAACAATCAAATTTACCGTTAAATCATTATAAATGGCATTGGATGCTCGTGTTTGCAATTTCCACCACGTAGACGCACCAGCACCTTCTCAAATTTCCGATTTTTATTCTTTTTTATCTCTTCGTGAATAATTTGATCAACTTCGAGTAACCACGCTCGGTCCTTTTTTTCCAATAATTCTATTTTTTCTATTTTTATCTTCCAGGCACACAAGCATTTTCCCATAGTTTCATAGTTTATTCTTTTACATTTTTCTATTAACTCCGAGAAACTTCACGTGCTCGTTTCTTCATCTCGAATAATTTAATTTTTGTTCTCGTTTCCCAAACACATGAGTATTTTCTCAAAGTTTCAAGTATGAATCTTTTCAATTTCTTCACTTTTCTTTTTTTTTCTTATAATTTTATCAATTTCGAGTAACTTCGCTCGTTTTTACGTTTCGAACAATTTTAACGAATTTTCATCTCGAATAATTTAATGTTTACTATTCTCATTTCCCAAACACATGAGTATTTTCTCAAAGTTTCAAGTATGAATCTTTTCAATTTCTTCACTTTTCTTTTTTCTTATAATTTTATCAACTTCTAGTAACTTCGCTCGTTTTTACGTCTCGAACAATTTTAACGAATCTTCACCTCCAATAATTTAATTTTTACTATTCTCGTTACCCAAACGCACAAGTACTTTCGCAAAGTTTCGACCATGAATCTTTTCAATTTCTTCACTTTTCTTTTTTCTTATAATATTATCAACTTCGAGTAACTTCGCTCGTTTTCACGTCTCGAACAAATTTTAACGAATGTTCGCTTCGAATGATTTCGAACGAGTCGTTAGATTCTGATTTCGCTGTGAATCGGTGTCGCTGGATTTCGCAAAAAAAAAAAAAAAAAACCATCGCCGCTGCTGTTTACGCAAACAGAATCGGTGTTGGTGCACCAACGGGGAGCGACGGCTCATCTGGAGTGCATTCAGCCCGTAGCGTAAATGAAACCAGACGTGCTCGAGAGAGTTCGATGCTAATTATAATTCGCTCGGCGATTCGAATCGCGAGAAGTCACGTAACGTGAAAATCGACGGAGATCCGTTTAACGCGATTATGACAATTAAAATGTGTCGCCGCTCGTTGTCGATCTCCTCTGGTTTGCAATGTCTTTAATCGTCCATAATTGATCGCAGATTGGAGCGTTGTCGACACGATATTTACATCGAGAATCTCGACGATCCTATCACGGAAATTGTTATCGTTAATTCGGAGATTTCCTTTATTTCACGGAACTCTTCCTCAATCTTGTCCGAATGCAAGAACAAGAAAATAATTTTCGCAATCATTTTTTCACTTTTACAATATTATATTAAAAATGTCACTCCACTGGAACCTAAATCGTTATCGTTAATTCGATTTAAAGATCTCAGGTACTTCGTACAGTTTTCTCGATCTTGTACGAATAAAATAACCACCGTACCGGGGGAAATATTCGACGCAATAATTTTCCCCGTTTTACAATATTTTATTAAAAATGTCGGTCCAACGGATCGTGAATAATTGACGGTAAATGGAATTCCTATTGACGCGATATTCGCGCTGAATATATCACCGAGAGAAAGCGATCGAATCTTTCGTCGTAAATGAAGCGAGATCGTATTATGCATTTTCCTCTGAAAGATACGCAATATCTTCCCGTTTCTTATTCTAATCGAAAAATACCTTCGCCTTTATCGAAAGTGGACAGACTGAATATATTCACGGATTCGAATTAGTGAAAATTATTTTACGGTGCGACGCCCGTAAAACGTGAAATTCTTCGTGGAGCTGAGACCACAAAGGGGAACTTCTCGCCACTTCACTAGCCGGTTACTGCATTAATTAAAACGACTCATTATTCAGTTCCTTCTTACTCCTAAGAATGGCAGTGGAAATTAAGGAAAGGAACATGTAATTTAATTACACCACCTTCCGGGGTAATAAACGGTCCTCTCCGTTACTAATTAAAAATTCAAGAACGTAGACACGGTGTGATAACCGGTTGTTTTGATTTTTAATACAGTAAAATGGTGGACGATTCGAGTTCCCCCGGAACTCTCGAACATCGAAGGGAGAAGGTATATGGAAGATCGTAAAAATCAAAATTATTGCTCCCGACACTCTACCCGAATAACTTTCTCGCCGAACAAGCTATCCAATACTAGAAAAGCTTCAGTATGTTACAGAAGGTAGAGATATTTCATAAAAATATTACCGTATCGAATATTCAATATTTTCATCGTTCTTCATATTCGGTCCATTCTTGAGAATCCTCCGGAAACATGATCCCTTATTCGCATCGAGCAGTATTTTTACACGCGAGCTTCGAGTATTTCTCGATTAACTAATACTCGGAGTACGTACTTGAAAAATTTGCTCCAATCGTTCCAATTGTGTTTAGCTTTCGAAAAGAATTGCACAATGGAACATTGACGGGACACAAATTGCAACAAATTTTAACAAAGGCAGCTGTACACACCCCGACGTAAAAAATTGTAATTAATCGTTATTACGAAGCAAATTTGTTTTAGCACACTGTTGCTTTAAAATGAAAATTACACGTAACGGTAAAACCAAACTTATATATACATATTGTTAAAGTTTGATTTTATACACGCGTCTCCGCAGAGGCACACAGTTTAATCAGGGTCAAGAAAATGACGTTAAAACACCCTTAACTTTACGTTCGTTATAACCAACAATTAAATCCAACAATCCATAACAATAAACCACTCTTGCAACTACCCGTTAAATTGATCTTATTATTCCAATTAAATTCAATCTGAATCTCTCTACACCGATGCAATTTAGACTCAGTGATACAGTATTTTCTTAAACTTGATCCATTGCACTCAATTCTTCTCTGCTACCAGAAACTGGCACCTCGATGAAATCCTTCGAATCGAGTAATTAATTTCAAATGGAACATTCTCATTGCAACATTTCGTATACATATGTTTACATCTTACAAGAAAGTATATAATTTTAATTTCAATTCCAAACCACGATGGTTCTCCAAATCGGAGAAAGTACACCGAATTAAGTGGCCCCACATTACACCAACAATTTCTTAAAGACCATAATCTAAATCTTTGACTGCCTGTGAGGACTGCTTGGTACTGATCCAAAAATGATGAATTTATATAATACAGACACTAGTTATAAGCACTATATACCGCTACAAGTTATAAGTATCTAATTATAAGTATCATATACCACCACTAGTTACAAGTATTTAATTATAAGTACATATTCTGTACAATTACTAGTTATAAGCATCTACTTATATATCATTTTGTATGTTCGGATAATCTTTGACTCCTGTATACCATTCTTCTTTCTATTCTGTTAATATGCACACCAATGTGCATGCTGCTAATAACCCTGTACTGGGTTCACAGCGTAAATAAAAAAAAAATATATATTACCCAAACAATTCAAACGCGATCCAAAATTGAAAATTAAAATACCTGGCCAATGAAACGTCAAAGTGTATACAAATTTTCCAAACGTGGCATTTTAATGTCCACCCGGAGATGGTTGGCTCCGAGGTGCGGAAACAATAATCTCGTAAGGTCGTAGTGACATTTCCACATTCCACGCGGTCGCGCGTTCTACCTCGTTAAAACGATGTCGGACAAACATCGAGTTACGTCACTCTCGTTACACAGAAGCGGGGCCGGCCGCGAACGAACCGGGCAAAGATTTACGAGTAATCCGACGTGTCGAATTTATTAAAGCGTGCCGCGACCCATTCGACCAGAAGCAATAAGCAGTTCCCTGCCAACAATTTGCCTCGAATTCTCCCTCTAATTAACCGACTCGGGCCGTGCGCGTTACACCCCTATTCGCGACGCGCAGAATTATCGGAAACCGAGCCTCGTAAAACGCGTCGTTTCGATATAGGGGTTTTGGTTTGGTGTACGGGGAAACGAGAGGGCAGAGGTGGGGGGAAGTTGCTCGTTACCGCGTCGCGAAAGGTTCGTTAACAAAAGAAAGTGTCATAATCTTTGTCACGGGGCGAGAAAGCGCGAAAACTAAGAGGGTTGTGCGCGGATTACACGACCGAATCATCGAGCACACTGGGGTGCGTCTTTCACCCAGACCTAACCCTGACCACCCTCGGTCCCCTTTCATTTCCACGGTGCGACGAGCCTCGAGAAACGTCGTAAAAACTTCCTACACTTCGTCAATTTTTTTTTTATTAGAAAAACCTGGCTCCGTGAACGAACACGGTTCGCCTCCGGTCCGTTCGGATTTGATTTTCAAGGGGAAATTTTTATCGGGGGCGAAATCAACTCCGAAACAACGGGGGTGGACGAGGAAAATTGTTATTCGAGATGTTACGTAACGTTCTGTTCTCGGCTGTTGGGAATCGACGCGTAAAATTAACGAAAGCTTGCCTTAGACATTTCGTGGAGATATTTTACTACCGTGCGGCCGAATAAAATTGAACGTTTTAATAAAGTGGAATTTTATTCAAATAACGTGTGTCTACGAAATGTTTCGGTAAAGTGATATATATATTGTACGTTCTGTACCTTTCGTCTTAACGTGACCTTCGAGTGATCTTCGATAGGTCAATTTTTGTCCACAGCACGTTACATACACTGTCGTGTGTTTTCGTGCTTCGAGACCATTTCAAGGCATACGTTGCCACAGTTCGTTAATATCGTCTCGGTGCTCCGTGAAAGATAGGTGAATAAGACTGTAGGGTCGTAGGTGGAAAAAAAACTAAGGTCACTTTGAAAACGTACAAAAAATATTAGCCCGCGTCAAGGACCTTTTTGATCACCCCTTATGTTTTACTTGGAGCAAACATAAAAACTTCGTCGATGTACAGAACCCTGCTATATTTATGCACAAAGCTTTTGATACTTTTTTTTCTTTTTTCATTTTTTTTTTTTATGTTTGGAGCTTCGTTACACTTTGAGAAAACCGTCTACGAAAAACAAAACGTATACACTCGATAAATAACCAGGAAAATATCAACCGAACGCTCCCCTAGGACAAAGTAGAAAATTTGAATTTTTTCCACGTTTCGGGGCACATAGGCGTAGCACTGCGATTCGCGGAGGCAATAGACGATTGCGTGGAAAAGAATCCACAAAGGGGTTCGTGTGAACGGAACGAGGGGGGGAAACAGCCACGAAAGACGAACAGCGGTTTCTAAAACGGTACGCGCGAACAACCGAACCCGAAACCATTGTGACGGTTCATCCCTTGTAACGGGGTGATCACGAATTATGCGCAATACGACGCAAAGGTCGCGGCTACTATTGGATCTATAAATTTCAAGTAGGTAACGCCGAGTTCGAACGAAAACGCCAAGTACGAACCGAAGTGGGAATAAAAATAAATAGACCGAAACAGAGAAGAGAAAGAGAGAGGGAGAGGGGGTAGAGGAGGCGTCTTTATTCGCGAACTTGGTGAAAATTTATGGGTCTCAAGTTCGCGCGGAAACGAGACGAATAAAGTCTTATTCTACCTCAAGTCGAATGGAGGATATTTGCGTAAGTTGCCGAAGAAACTCCAAACGTTCGAATGAGTGGTTGGATTCGAGAAGAGAAACTTTTCAGAGATCACTTCTACCGAGGGTTTCTCGCTTGTAGAAACTTTGTTCGAATACCGGTATTGAAAACATTCACGCGAGATATCCAAATTTTCTCGTTCGTGATCAAAAAAAAAAAAAAGTCATTGATGTTCTCTCGTTTCGAACACAACGGATTCGCTCGACACTTTTATTGGAAGAATAAATTTACAACGAATAATATTCTAACTGACTCGTCGATTAAAAATTCGAGTTTTCTTTACGCGAAGAAAATTGTAATGGGTTTAAAAAAAAGATTCGAGCATCACGTTACCACGAGTATCGTTGCTCTCGATTTTCTCACGGTTAATAGTCCAAGTCCACCTAGTGAACGTGAATTTCAATTACCGAACGTGTTCGATTACAATTGATCGTTCCCCGGGTGAATTATGGGTGAAAATATATTATATACATACATATATAGGTGAAAATACATCGAGCAGATTGGGATTCGAGTAAATCCCCATATCCGCGATATCTGTTATCTTAAATCGTTGATCGATAACTCGAGGAGTTGGCCCTCCTCTTCTCTTGAAGAAATTTCGATTTATTTGCCAACACCGGCTCGCCCTCTCGTTCCGCATGAAAATAAGCAAACAGCCGTGCGTATACAACGTGAAAGCTTTTTTTATCGGCGTACCGTGATTTACGCGGTACGAAAATAACTATTCTGTCCGTCGTGTGCAAATAGCCGAATCCAATCCTTCGACCTCGATGCTGTGTAAATACATTCATTGTCAGATGAAAGTGAAACACCGTTCTACGTGTACGATTACGCAAAAAAAAAAAAAACTAACAAGAGGGGAAAGATCGCGGTAGAAAAGGGAGAAAACCGCGACACGGTGCAACTGACGGCGTGACACACATTGGCGTCGCCACGTTTCCCGGAACACGGACGGACCGATGCGCTGTAAACGGTGGATGTATGAAAAGAATAATGGCTCGACCGAGTTTTCTATGAAATTTGAAATGCTCGACGGGTCTTTGAAGTCCTTTGCCTCGAGTAACGTCCGTTAACGATCTGGCGACGTCTGGAAATCATCGATTCTGCGCCAAGCACTCGGAAACGTCGAGTCGACCCGAGCAGACTCACAGATTTCACGCTGATACGTGTCCATCTTTTAAGTAGAAATTTCATTCGCATTTACACACGAATCGATGTCAATTCGAATCGATTCGATCGAAATCACTCGCTGGGTTGCTTCGAATGGATTCGAGGTCGAAACGAAAGAGAAACAAAATTAACCATTGTCGTCAACATCGTCATACGAATATTGCAAGACGTCGAGACGCCGGTTAGGAGTTAATTGATGGAACAGATAATATCGATCGGTGGTATACGTCGTCGTCTCGCGACCGAAAAGGTCAAAATTATTCGGTTGTTCGCGAATTCTCGTTCCAAGGTGAGGGAGCATTTATTTTTCCACCGATTCCTTTCGACGTGGACGACAGACACTCGAGCCTTTCCGATATCGTCGAACTGTTCATTTTCGAGAGACTTACGTAGACACGAATGATACGAAAATTACGAAACGATAACAGGAAACTCGATAATTGCGTTTTACGGTTTTCGTATTCGTTCGCTATGTATTTATTAAGCCCCGTTTTCACGGACGTGAAATCCCAAACAACGTTAAATTCATTGTAATGTTTTGGACAAGTTCTATTATAACGCGGAAAATGATATTAAACTTGTTCCGGAACGGTGGAATTACAGCCGCAGGTAATTTTGTTCCCAGCGTTTCAAGTGCATATTTTGTACGCTCACAATTAATTGGGTGAAGTCACGAATGCAAACAGTGGCCCCGTTGAACAGTAAATGCGACATCGCGTTACCGTTAATCCTTTGTTCTAATTAATAAACGCAACACGAATCTATCATCGCATTTTGCGCGTAGTAAACATCGCTCGGTGTACGTTTATGAACGTTGATCCCGATTATTCGTCCACGCGTTGGTAAAATCGTTGCGTGTAATCGATATTTTTGATGCATCGGGTAAACGAACCGTGAAACACTCGCTACGTAATATTTTCACGATAAATAATACGTACGATTACTTTTATAGAAATGAACAGTTCGCATTTGGAACTCGCGCTCGAAGACTCGCTACCCTTGAAAATTTACGATAATTACCCGTATACGTATTCGCGGAATTTTTCACAAATTAATGGTTAAATTGGTTTCGTTACCAGTTTATATTTACCGTTGAATTTTGATGTTTGAATTATCGGGAATAAAATTTCATCATATTAAACGAGATACGTTTCAAATACATTACGATCGATAGCGGTTGATTAGGAATCTGTGGTTATATGAAACGCTCGTTTCTCGCTGAACAGAATTTAGGTGAGAATTAATTATGTTGACTATCTGTGGAGTTAATAATAGCGTTCGAATCGTTGGATCAGCGAGAATGTAATCGAATCGATGTTTCAAAAATTTGGAATAATGTGAGAGAAATTCTTAATGCGTACTTCGCAAAATAAACTCGACTATTTTTAATCCTCGAGGTAGTCACGTGTTAGTGGAACGATCTCATCGAAACAAATCACGAGTATTGTTGTGTTCGACTACAACGAGATTATAAGTATCGAGATTGACGAGTACCAGACATACTATAGAAAGAATCACGGACACGTGGATGGTGTACCATTCGAACGTTATTCGTTTTCATTTTCGATGTTTCGAGTAGCAATTGGCTCAAAACGCATCGAATCACTTGAAACATATGACGCAAGTTTCGAAACGGTTCGAATAATATTCGAAACCAGGAGTTCTTCAATGTGATAACAAATCTTGAACCACTCGACCGCCTTGAAAGTTATCAAACGTCTTAAAATTTATGAAAACTCTTGAAACTTTTGAAAAATTTGAAGCTTCTTTCAGAAGTATTATATTAGAAAATAAATATCTACATCTATCGAAAGTAAAATTAATCATTTCCTTTTTTTTTTGTTTTTTTTTTCAAACTTGAAATATAACAAACTATACAATGCTACAATTTTAAATAAGATTGGTGTTAATAACGTGCGGTATAAATATCTTTTATTCATTAATTCATAATTTTATTTTCAAGGTTCTTCAAATTTGATAATACATATGTTCAGTTTCAAACACGCTTAGAAGTTTCAAGATTTTTCAACAATTGCAAGGTATTTGAGATATTTATGATTTTTTACAACATTTTCGAATAGTATTCGAAGACCCATTGCTAATATCGAACAGGATTGGTCATATTTAAGTATTCAAATATTCTAATAATGATAATCGAATTTTAAATTATTCGAATACTCAAATATTTGAATATTCCATGATTAGAATACTAAAATATTTGAATATTACATGATTCGAATACTCAAATGTTTGAATATTCCATGATTAGAATACTTAAATATTCGAATACTCAAATATTTGAATATTACATGATTGGAATCCTCAAATATTTGAATATTACATGATTTGAATACTCAAATATTTGAATATTCCATGATTAGAATACTAAAATATTCGAATATTCAAATATTTGAATATTACATGACTCGAATACTTAAATATTCGAATACTCAAATATTTGAATATTACATGATTCGAATACTCAAATATTTGATTATTCCATGATTAGAATACTCAAATATTTGATTATTCCATGATTAGAACACTCAAATATTCGAATTTTCCATGATTCGAATACTCGAATACTCAAATATGAAATTACACGAATACTTCGTTATTAATTTATTCGAATACTCAAATATAAAATTACACGAATACTTCGTTATTAATTTATTCGAATACTCGAATATTAAGTTACTCGTATACCCCGTTATTAATTTATTCGAATACTCGAACACTGAATGAATATGTCAATAATCTACGTTTGCTCGAATAATCCAAGTCCTAGCTTCAAGCTACCGTATCGTTTGTCGCAGCAGTGTGAACGAGCCATAAAGTAACAGGGCTGCGTGTAGCAATGTAGTGAAATTTCCACGAGGGCGAACTAATCGATGCCTTGATTTCATCAATCGGATAACCGGAGGTCACAGTAGAAGCCAACGCACTAACACCATTACTTCTACCATGGCAATCTATTACGAGTTAGGGAAGGTGCACAAGCTTCGTTAAGTTCGCAGACCAAAATCTATCGACGGTATTGCGCAGAATTTCGTAATAATGTGTCAGTCTGTCAGACTGTCAAGTTCTGGAAAGGCTTTCGATCAAATTATGTTACATTAATACATCGCTACTACCCGTACCGCGACTCACTGATTAACTTTATCAGTCATCGATATTCATTTACAACATTTTTATTCATTCGGGCCCTTCGTAACAATTTTTAATAATCTCGTTCAAATTATATCGTGTAACGTTTCGATCTTTGTTCCAGATCCTCGTTAAAGGTACACTAAACGAAAACAAATATAAATAATGTAAAGTAACGCGACTCACAAAGTACTTCGCATAAAATTATAAAAATTGTTTTAGAGTGTGAACGAATAAAAAAGTGTGATACATCTTTTTTTCTTTATATAAACGTAACGGAACTAGTTGTACACTTTCGATATTTAATTCACTTACGAACTTACAAACGCGTAATTTAACTTTGTCAAACTGTTTGCAATTTTCTTCTCAATTGCCATTTTTATTCGTTGCATTGGTACTCGCGGAGATCTTGAAATAAGTACGACCAAGTAGTATGTATCGTGCACGTGTAAATAATAAATATCTCCCATCGTTTGAGATCAAAGCTTGGGAACCTCGCGCGATTCTGTTGCCTTATGTCAAAGCTGACGTTTGAAAATAATGATTCGATTCGAGGATGATGCTTTGAACCCGCGTACTTCGTTTTCAAACGGAATACGCACGAATTCGAATTATCCCATAACTGTGTGCCTCTTATGGGAACAAATCCTCAGAGAAGTAAACGAGACTAAAACGCGTTTATTTAACCGCTATTGATCATCTATCGTACACGAGATATCGAGTATTGACTACAACGCGTTAATGCGAACATTACTGCGCACCCATTATATGCAAAACATCGAATAACGACAATTCAAAGGAATCGAGAAAAGTTCTCCGTCGATTCTGCTCGATGGATTAATTACGATCCCTAATGGGGTCTGTCTGGCCCTCTTCGATATTTACACTCCTCTCGGATAGAGATAAATCGAGCCATGTCGTTTGCGTTCTCTTGTTCAAATAAGCGGGGCTGCGACGCAAGAAAGTGACATTCAAGAGAAAGATCGACGACGTTCAACGAGGAAAAGTATTCTTTGTGCAAAGAGTTAGCGGGAAGCTCGGTAAACGATTTAATCTCGTAGGAAGCGGGACAGGTGAACGCGGTATAAAGAAAATATTGAAACTCGGAAGCTGGTCGAAGTTTCGAACTCGAGTAAATACAAAGTTCTCAAGTAGCAATCGTTAGTAGAGTACCTCTTCGTACTCCATCCGGTAGAGTCGAATAAAAAAAAAAGAAAAAAATAATAAAAGAGCGTTTCGTTGCTTCGTGCAACGGTGATTTTTCGGGATAACTTGACCGAAGTTAGTTGACGAAGCCGGGAACAGCAATTTGTAAACAAAAAAAAAAAGAAACGAAATGGAAAGAGATTCACGAGTAAATGAAATAATAAGGATCCATGAAAGTATCGCGATTAATGGAGACTCGTGAGATTGAATTATTTTCTGTAAATGGGGAACACTTTTACGTGTATAGAAATTTTTAAATATGTATAATTTTTTTTTTCCTAATAATGACAAGAAATTATTTTAGAAAAATCGAAAATTCTTTCTTTTGTGTATACGTGTTCTTAGTAAATGTTGAAAAGTGGTTCGTAACATTTTGTTATTTGGAAAAGATCGATCACACCAGTAGTAAGTGTTTTAAACTAAGCAAGCTGTAGTATACGATGACAATTTGTAACAAAAATTAGCGTCAAATACTTTGCAACTTTCCTCACCTATTATTAAACGATTCACGAGCAAACGGAATTGAAACTTGAGCTTCTTCGAATAAAAAACAAGTAAAAAAAAAAAGCAATCAGACAGTCATGAAAGAGATGTTACCTTTGACGTTAACAATTTAAAGGAGGGACAACGCAGAAACAGTTTCGATGAACACATCGAAGGGAAACGAAGACAAATAACAGGCGACAGAGGCGTCGTTACTCGAATTTTAAACAACGATTGATCGATCCTCTCTGCCTTCTGACCTGTTCAAACGCCTTTGTTTTACGTATCGGTCTAGCCAATTAAACCATTCATATTGTCGACGAATCCTCTTTCGCGCAAGTCTGATATCGAGAATCAAATGGAAAGATTGCTACAATTATGTAACAAAAACGGCACATAAATTAATAAAAATCAGAATAATAACAGGTATATCAATTTCTGATTAGATCTAAATAAATCATTGCGAAAAAAGTCGATTCAACTTTACCCAATATCATTTTACAGAATTTATTCTGTATAAAATTCCAGTTATTCGTCGTGTAAAATTGACTAAAAAAATGGTTAAGTTCCTTTTTTGTTAATATCGTTTCTTTTCTAACGTACAAAACTACAATTACTCGTTAAATACTTGTGTTTAAAGTTCCAGACATAGTTCTCCAAGAACCATTGCCTCTCCCCTAGTCTTCAACGCGACAGCGTTGGCTCAACTTCTCTAGGGTTAAGTATGCTAATGAGATCCTATAGAACCTTTACAAGATCCTGCTTTACTTGGATCAGTACTTGATGGTCCAACTGATACTAACTTAAGTCCATTAAGAAGATCACCAGCAAAAATCATTATTCAATGAAAGTTTTCAAAAACCTTTTCTGTTTCTAACAATAAATTGAACCTAGAGGTTCAAGATATACAGAAGATATATAAATACCTTCAAGATACAAGATACATAATGAAACTTTAATTTAGGATACCCAAGAACTTATTCAAAAATAGTTCAGTTCATCTACCATTCAAAAGTATAAAGAAAACTCTCTTACCTTTAAAAAATAATACGTTTCGTACACAATGTCTCTCAATTTTATAACTCAAAAATACATTCAGAGAATTGACAGTAGAATATTTTCATAAAAAAAAAATGTATATACTTACCTTTAACCGCAGACAAACCTCTTAGAATAATTAACTTCAAGCCCTGGTAAGACTAACTGAAGTCCATTGAGATCACCAGCAAAAATCATTATTATTCAATGAAAGTTTTTAAAAACCTTTTCCGTTCCTAACAATAAATTGAACCTCGAGGTTCAAGATATACCAAAGATATATACCTTCAAGATGCAAAACTAATAAAACTTTAATTTAGGATACCCAAGAACTTATTCAAAAATTGTTCAGTTCATCTACCATTCAAAACTATAAAGAAAACTCTCTTACCTTTAAAAAATAATACGTTTCGTACACAATGTCTCTCAATTTTATAGCTCAAAAATACATTCAGAGAATTAACAGTAGAATATTTTCATTAAAAAAAATTGAACCTCGAGGTTCAAGATATATCGAAGATATATACCTTCAAGATACAAAACTAATGAAACTTTAATTTAGAATATCCAAGAACTTATTCAAAAATTGTTCAGTTCATCAACCATTCAAAACTACAAAGAAAACTCTCTTACCTTTAAAAAATAATACGTTTCGTACACAATGTCTCTCAATTTTATAGCTCAAAAATACATTCAGAGAATTAACAGTAGAATATTTTCATAAAAAAAAAAATATATATATACTTACCTTCAACCGCACGCAAACCTCTTAGAATAATTAACATCGGGCCCCGGTAAGACTGGATCCGCCACTGTCACAATCACTCTCCTACTGTAACCGAAGAAGATTAATTGGACGCGAAATTTCACGGATATTCTCGTTCCACCTCGGGACATTGTACCCAAGACTAGCCACCTGTGCGAGCAATTTGATATTCACCATAAATCGACTGGTACAATTACCGCCCCAGAACCGTGGAGCACTCCGTGGAATGAACTCACCGTAAAATCAAGAAGACAGAGGGTCCGTACACCTAGCTCCACTCTGTCCGCGGCGTACCAAAATGGCGGTCGTATCTGTGGACGATTTCCCTCGCTGGCTGCGGACAGACTTCATCGTCGCGTGTATAATTAAAACCCGTGGCAGCGGGCGGTGGCCCGGTGAAATTGATTAATTGCTCACACGATGCGACAGAGTTACACGTGCACGTGACCGACCGTGGATATAACCGCGGTCTGACCCGCTCAATAATTCACCAACGTTTCGATCCGTTTCGTTCAAGAAACGAATCCACGCAGGAAGTAATTGGTGGAGTGGTTAACGATGTAGGGGACGGGTACCGGTGGAAATTGTTTGCGTTTGACATTTAGAAACGAAGATCTTGAACAGAGGGGATCGAGAACGAAGAGACAGTTAGGAGTTAGGGAGTGTCAGTTGCACAGGGTGCTGGAGAAGGGTGGGGACCGTACTTCGTGAACACGTGCGTTGGGACAAAATAAATGGAGGAACGGGACCCTAAGAATTACCGATTTATTTAGTGAGTTAAAGGAATTGGACATTTTTTTAAATAGAGAGAGAGACAAATGGGAAATATAGTAGAGAAATAGAATGATTTGAAAGAAAGTATCAGAAAGAATGATATAGTATAGAAGAGAGATGATTGGCGGTGAGAAGAAAATTTGTGAAACGTTTTCGGTGTACTGTGTACGCGTGAATTGTATATTATTAAGTCGAGATTGAAATGCGAAATTGTACACGTTTGTTGGAAACAAATTGCAAGATTCGAGACAAATTATAGGATCGGTTGTATCCGATTTTAGTTACGATGTAGTGTTGAAATTTAACACGTCTGAGCCAAGTTATAAAGTTCCAATTCTCCATGAATACCAGAGATGAGCGGAGTTGAAATTTCCCATGGTTGTACGGGACGAGTTGCCGGATAACTTTCATGCATAGTGTTATTTTGATTGCAATGAAACATCATCGGGTTCTGGTTACATGCAGCGTCGAATTTACAAAACGCGTATTTCAATCTCGAATTTAAACGATAATTGCGTACCGTTGATTTTTTTTTTTTTGTTACGAGTTCGTTTAAAATTCGCGGAAAAATGTCTACCGTAAAATTTCGATCCGATCGGAATCCGACCTAAAATTCCTTCTACTTCAAATGAATTTTGAAGAGAAAATATGTTTCACCGTCCCGAATAAAACAAGCGATACGCAACAAAGAGTGAAAGCTCGGGAAATCCTGGTTCCTTGGATATGCAAATTTTCATCGGAAAGCTCTACTAGACGGAAAGATAGAAACGCGAACGAAAGCAATCCTCCTTCCGGCGAGTCTTGACATCGTGAATTTCGCGTGCTCAATGAATTTAGAACACGCAGCCGGCGAACTCTGTCCAGAATTTCGGTTCGTCTTCCGGAATTACCGCAAACCGTGCTGAAATTTAAATTATTTCGACGAGTTAATTTCAGCGCTAGTGTAAGTGAACCGAATTTACATATAACCGGGGCCGCCGGGAGGCCCGCGAATACGAGAAATCCATTCCAGGGGAATATCGCGATGAGTATTTACACTGTCGCTGAACGTCTGTCCGGGGCAGAGTTTCCTGCACCAGACCACAGGAACATTACTGCGCAATCTGGATGCAAACGTATTCACGCTGTACCGTACAGCTAATTCGCGCGGAATAGACTTCTAGACAATCTAGCACCGAGAACGAGACACAAAGTGGGCTGAAAGCTCGGGAAATCCGATAGGAAGAAATTTCGTACTGTATATGATGTTGGTACATCAACAACGCAGGTGAAACTGTACCGTGATACCGATGGTTCGTGTGAAACTGATCTTCCGGACCGTGTAATATACAGAGAACAATTAGAACTGTTCCGAACTGTGAGAATCGCCGATAGAACGGAATCATTTGCACACTTATTGCACTAACGGTATCAGAACTATACGCGAAAGGTTTAATCGGTTAACTTTAACACACAGAAGCAATAAAAAAAAGTTTAAGTACGTACGGATTGGTAAACTAATCGTTTTCGAATCATTGCTTCGTGCATTTTATTACGAAACGTAATACTCGAAATTCGAATAGTGTAATGTGTGTTTGTATTTGGAATAAAATACATAATTTTTGAAACCGTAACGAGCAAATAATTTGTACGCTGTTCAACTTGTTACTGCATAACAGATCATCGCATATTTTAGGTTACGTCGTAATACAACACAATTTTGTTACTTCTCTGTTTTTCGCATTGACGTTCCACGTCGCATTATCTGTCACGTTCGATTTTATATTTAACGTTACATCGCGTATTTGTTTAACGACTCTCGTCTATTCTGAGACCGTTTTCGAAATAGAGACCGAAAGCGATACATTTTATTTGCTTATAAAGTTTCAAAAATCATGTATAATATTCAATAGTTAATGAAAAGAGAAGAGTATTGAAAGAAGAATTAAATAGAAATAGATGTATAAGAGAAATTGCCTTACCTGAATACTGCTATAACCTCAATCGAACCACGTTTTGGCAAAAGAGAGGAACGCTTCGCTCGGAGAACAAATCGATCCCCATTTCTTTTCCATAATTGTTGAACTGTTTTCTTTTCTTATCCGGTCGACACAGCAAACAATCCTCTACGTGTGTTGAAAGAAGACACCACGATTTTACTGCCCACCAGAGAATAAAATTGTTTAAAACACCAAGAGTGAAACAAAGAGTTCACTAACCCCACACACGATCGCTGCAAGAAGAAGGAGCCAAGCGCTCAACGGCTCGCGTCACGTCTCGCGTTCTCCTTCCGGTTCCCTTATTGGTCGCTTAATTACGGCCAATACGCGCTTCCGTATCTGATCTCGCCACCAATATGCGACGACATTTCCGTAACCCTGACACCTGATTGGTCCAAGGGAAATTCAGAGCCGAAATGTACACGTCAGCGTCCTCATTACTCCTTGCCGCGCTCGAAGAGGTCACATCATAGCAACAGTAATGTCTCGTGTAATCATCATTCGGAATCTGAAACAGCCTTACACGTGTACAGTGCACATGATTCGCTCGCCTTTGCATTTTACCGACAACCTACAGTCGAAGAAAAGGACAGCGAGTGAGAACGAACGAGAAAGAATGAACAGCAGTCTAAAGAAAAGCCAGCGCGTGAGAAAGCGACATCAAACGAGGAAAAAAGAACAGCGAGAAAAGGAGAGTGAGTGAGACGACCGTATACTTTTCGTTCTTTTTGTCCATTTCAAATAATTATCTTCATTTACAAATTACTTCACCTATTAAACATTTCTGATCGCGTCACGATCCGTAGCCAACTTTTTACGCGGAAAATAATTAACAAAAAAATAGATTCGAAAACGTTTCATAATAGAATTCTTGAACCGACTAACGATTCAAGAAATCTTCTCATTAACACGAGCATTAATTCTGATGATATCTGACGAGCTCAGAGTCTCGTTATCCCACGTGTAACGGCTCAAAGAGTTTAGATTAAAAGCAAAAAGAAAACTGATCATTTGAACGCGATTAATTCGAGAACCTGTATTTTCGCCGACTGTCTTGAACGCTTTGGTACACTCCGTGTAAAACGTGGGCTACATTTAAACGCGAATATTTTAATTCGCAGCGTTTAATTGAATCAGCGAAAATTCTATGAAAGTCTCCTTCGTAATTTCCGTTCGAAATTTTCCATTTATCAGAATATTTCTCGTTTAAACCATGGAAATTATATTCGGAATCGTGAAAACAGAGGTTATGAAACAAGAAAGAGTCCTTCGTTTTTCCGACGTTACGTTTTGCCCCGACCCCAGGTAACATCTCCCCTCCGACGACGGCAACAAAAAATACAAAAAAAAAACGCAAAAATTCATTAAAGAAACGGGCACCGTCTTTGCGAGCGTAAGCTTTGTTTCGCCAATGCTCGTAGCTTTCGAAACGAATGGCTTTTCACGACAGATGTTACGGTCGGCGAAGCTGGATAAAGCACCGTGCAGTATTTTCTTTACACATTGCGGCCAGAAAGCGTGTAAACTATTTAAATGGCTGTTCTTTAGCATTGAAATCGCCACACGATGTTAATTTATATCCCCTACGTGAAAAACGATTCGTTCCCGACTGATATAATGGAATAAAAATTGTAGGAAATACAAAGAGGATTCTCTCTCGTTTGAAGATGTAATTCTGGAAAACACAAAAAAAAAAAGAAAGAAAGAAAAAAAAAAGAAAAAACCTGATCCTGTGTTCCGTGTTCGCAATACTTCAAGCGCGATTACTTGTCACCTGATTTTACGCTCGCAAAGACATAAGTGGAAACGTCTTTTACAGCGGTACGAATCTGCGCTTCTTTTTTCGTAACGTTATCCGTCTTTGTCTATACGTTGCAAATTTTTTACGGATTGCAATTTCACTGTTTTAATATTATTATTATTTTTTTAAAAGGAAGACTCTACTGAGAATCTTAGCTACTCGTGAAGGTAAGTGCTTCGTACATGAAAATTACCAAAAGACTTCTTCAAACACTGTTATACTTACAGATATATAATTAAATAAATATATATATTTATCTCCACACCATATATATATATATATTAAAAAATATGTTAAGAGCACATATTTTTCCGCGAAATATTCACCATAGATATTTTTATAGATCACTTACAGATATATAATTATATAAATAAATATATATATATCTATGCATATTAAAAAATAAGTTAAGAGCACCATTTTTCCGTGAAATATTCACTATAGTTATTTTTATAGTTCACTTACAGATATATAATTATATAAATAAATATATATATATGTATATTAAAAAATATGTTAAGAGCACCATTCTTCCACGAAATATTCACCATAGGTATTTTTAAAGTTTACTTACAGATATATAATTATATAAATATATATATGTATATTAAAAAATATGTTAAGAGGCCCATTTTTCCGCGAAATATTCACCATAGGTATCTTTATAGTTGAACCGCTGGATTTCAGTTTATTTGCAAGGTGACCCATTTTATAAATATATTTATAAATATATCGATTTCACCTTTTGGCCAACTAGTGGAATTCGACGCGTTTCCACGATGGATGGATTGCTCGATATTGTATAATGCTGTACGTAAACACCGCGATATTTATGGTGGTCTTTTAGCAATATTTATGCTACATTCGTTACGAATAAATGTACTCGTTTTATTTGGAAATTTTTGCCAGAGAACCGTATAATACATCGCCACGCGATCCGCAACCTTAACGTAAATAAAATATATACGAAGTGCCATTTAAAGCGACATGAAAATTTCCTCGTTGCCTTCGCCCAGTGACCTTAATCTTTTAATTTAAAAATAATATATTCAGTTCGTACAAAACGTGTTCGCCCCGCGTATTAAAAATAGACTCGTTCCGGTTAAATAAAATACTCACCCCGTCCCTAACAAACGAACGAAGCTTATCGTTATGTACGAAATAGTTGAAAAATATCGATCTACGAAAATTATCGTACAATTCCCACCATTAATATCTCTCTTCAAGAATCTATCGAATATTCCATCGAAAATGTAACTTCATCGAAAAATTCGATACAAATGGTAAGTATAATCGTTAACGGAATATTACGTAATCTCAAGCTTTCAACCTCCCTCAACGTTTAGCCCGAGTCTGATTCGTAAGGATCGTTGAATATATACGTTGAAAAAAAAAGTGAAACGCACGACCTACAACACGGCTCGTCCTCTGTTCATTACCAAGAAAAAAGAGAAAAACCCTTTTCCAGATACATGCATGGAAAACACGATGATAATCAAATTTCCCCCTGGCGATTCTCCAATCCTCTTCTCAGCAGAATCTAGAAGAAAAATGGTGCAAAAGTTACCTTTTCCTTAGGAGTCGCTTAGTTAATCAGCCATCGTCGAACATACAGATTAAATAAAATACTCCCCTCGTCCCTAACGAACCAACGAATCGTTATCGTCGTTAATTATCGTACAATTTGCGCGATTGATATCTCTCTTCAAGAATCTGTCGAATATTCCACCGAAAATGTAACTTTGTCGAAAAATTCGATGAGCTACGTTTTCTGATTAATTATCTAATTACCGAACCCTCTTCCCAAGACATCAGAATATAACACGTTACCTCGTAGCCCTGTACTGCGACAACGCAAACTGCACATTCGTGAAACATTGTTTCGTGTGTTTTCTGTCGAATGATATTGTTCAGATGCGCGTCAAGCTGAATAATTTTCGGAATATCGACAAGTCCCGTTTAAACGCGAAACGATGACCATAAACTGTTAACAATTGCTTGGATCGATATCGTTACACGTGCTCGAGAGTCGATTAAGCGAACCGATTTAATCGCCCCGCGACCGTACAATGTATACAATTTAATCGTTGCATTAAAATCGAATTTCCATTTATTATATATATATAATCTCGGAGAGATAAGAATTTTTTTTCGAGCAATTTCGATATTCAGATCGTTTTACATTGCACAAATATATGTAATTGGTTCGATCGGTACACGTAACCGATTAGATAATGTAACACAGTTTCGTTTGTAACAATTCATTCTTACGGATAGTTCGCAAGTTTCGAGGTTTCGAACTTGGATAGAATTGATGTTGTAAGAATCGCTTTGTGAAAAAAATGACAATCGTTCGAGAAAGTTTTCCCCGGGAACGTTGTAACAATATCACGGGTATCGTACGTTTAATCATCGATGCGAGTATTTTGCAAAACACACTGGCCGATTTAATGAAAAGAGAATATGGGTCAACGCGAAATACAATTCACGGAGATCGCGATTTCGCGTGAAATTCCATATTAACGGGGAACATTTTTTTTTTTCTTTTTTTTTTTTTCAAATATTGTTTCGTTCCTTTTCGTTCGTACCGTTTTCAACGCGAGTTATTCAACATTCAGACGCGACGTAAATTAATTTCGAAGCTTCGTTTCTCGATTGCGGGCCGGGTCGAGAAAATGCGATGCCTCGCTTATTCTCTCTGTTGTTGGTCGCTTCTAAGTTACGAGAACGTGTACATTCAGGTATATTTGTAACTGTTGAAAATCGAGCACAATCGTTATATGGATTTCGAAACATACTCTCGAAACATTTACGAAAACCGACAAAAATTTTACAACCGTTACGGATATATTGATCCTTACCGATTTCGATTTCGGTTATGTCGGTTCTATGACTGTTATTTTTCGATTCTGTACCGATTACGTTTCTCTTGTATATAATACTGACACGTATATTATTCTACGAAACAAACGATTCCATTTCGGCAACGATATTATCGCAACATTGACGATACATTAATTGTAAAATTAAATCATAATTAACACAATCGAGAAGGATAGTAACGTATGGAAATAATTTGCGAGAGTAAATTTGAAAAATTAAATTTCCATAAAATATTCAACGTATTACTTGAAATATTTATACAAAGTAACTAAATTGCAATGAAACCGATATACGACTATGTTACGTACAATCGAATCGTAATTGATAGAAAGTCGAGAAGTAAAAATAATAATTGTACAATCGTACTAATATGGATAGATAGATATCGGTATATCGTATCGATTCTACAAGAATCGATATAGAACCGTGACCAAAACCAATATGGACCAGATATATGACAATTCGAAACAGATATTTTCGAAACCGTTTTCAATCCCTGGTTTCGAGGTAACCGACGATATCCCGCCAATTTTTATCGGATTGTAATTTACGAATGAACGATGTCCTTTAATTTCATCACGACGTTCGAAATCAGTGTGGAATAATGCGCCGCGGTGTGATAGTAAACGATTCCACGCAGAACGTGTGTTGAACATTCGGTCGTTAATAATTCCCCTCTAATTAAATTCGGAGCGATGAAAAATGAACGGGGGATACGGATTCAATCGCTGTCGTCGCTTGAAACGCATTTCAACGTTAATTATGTAGAATTAACTACTCGATGTCCCTCACACAAAAAGCCTTGGTCGTCTTTCCATAAGCTTTTAATCGTTAAGTGCACTCGAACGCAACCTTGAATTTAGATTTTATCGTATTCTTTTTTTTTTTTTTTCTTTTATCATATTTAAGTTTCTCGTTCGGGTGAAAAAGAATGGAAAAAATCGTCAATTTTTTTACTTCCCGGTGGTATCGAAGGGACGAGAGTGAATTTTTGGCGGCACTTTGAAAAAGCGAGAAAGTAGAATCGGTTCAATTTCGTAGCAATTAGATACATCCCGAGCAGCGGTCGGATGAAAAGAAAATGGCTTTTGCATAAATTTCGAGTGCATCCTCTATCATCGAAATGTAGGTCGAACTACGGGGAATCGAAATTCAAACCGATCCATTAGCGAAGTCGAATCAATGCGGTAACGAGAATCGTTAGAGCTGTGGACGCATCTCGTGTATCGAATTATTCGTGTTCGAATTGCTTCTTCCATTTCCTTTTCGTGTCGATTTATCGCTCACGTCTTTTTTTATTTCCAATGTAAACATTGGTTGTCGTCCATTGAGCGGATTTAATTATTATACATACGCTATTGTACTTCTTAGACTCAACACTCCTACGCGAAGTTCGAACTTGGTTGTAACGAGAACTGCATCGGTGATGCATTAAATCTGCAGTCGTGCCTGAAACGCTCGATCTGACGAAGGATCGTTTCAGTGGTTATATATCGCCGCTAAACGAAATCGTTAATTTTCAATTTAACCGATTTTTGATCGAAACGACTGTGAAATATTTTACTTGAATTTTTTCATTTCGTATTTCGTCATTGATTCTCAATAATCTCGCGAACCGATAGATTCAGAAAACGAAAGAAATATCAGAGAGGAACAAATAATATGTATCTATTATATACATTCTTGGGAAATAAAATCAATATAAAATCGTTAACGGACACAACTCCACTTTGTAAATTTTAAAATTGATTTTACAATTTCATTTCGTATTTCGTCATTGATTCTCAATAATCTCGCGAACCGATAGATTCAGAAAACGAAAGAAATATCAGAGAGGAACAAATAATATGTATCTATTATATACATTCTTGGGAAATAAAATCAATAGAAATCGTTAACGGACACAATTCCATTTTGTAAATTTTGGAGTGTAATTTTACCAATTAGATTTCGACGTTTCAAAAATTTCTTCAATGTTTTGGAAACGTTCGTATGATAGTACGTTCGTTACGATCGCGAACCATCCCATGGGAGTGCACGTAAATTAAAACCGTTATGACTTTTACTCGTTAGAATCGTGATCTCATTATTTTCGTGCTGGTTATAATCAATTTCGGCCGTGTTCACTTCGCTGTAGCGTTTTGATGCTCGTGTTTGCACAATTGTGTTCTCACTTTCGGCCGATTTCGTGCGAAAGTAAGAACTAACGATTAACGTAATACGAAAGTGAAAATAAAGGAAGATCGAGAACTCACGGTATCTGGATTTCACGATTTATAATACGGAATGAAGCAACGAAATTGCCCGCGTACAAGTTTCTCGATCACCGTGTAACAGAGTCTCGACACACTCTTAATTCTCATTCTAGTTACGGTACCCGATGCTTCCGCACCGTAACTACTCCCGCCCTAACAAGATTATTCTTGCCACGGTGTTATTTCGACGTTGTGGTTCTTGGCATTTATTCAACCGGTCCCCGACGTTACGAAGTAAATTTCAAACTCGACGAGTCCGCGTATCATTTCATCGTCTGCATCAACAGCCACTTACGCTATCATCCTTTGCTCCATTGATCGCAAACAAAACCGCAAATTGATCGAAATACACTCGTGAATTTGTGGCTACTGTTCCCCCCCGGAGCGAGATCGAAATTTTATTTGTTCGAGGTATGGTCATTTTGTTGCTGTAAATTGTGTGTAGCCGTGTGTCCACGGGGTGGTTTGTAAATACACCGAATAAAACGGGAGAAACAAATTGATCGTACGAAAACTGTACACCACGCCCTGTGCGTACCTTCTTAGTTCGTCGTTGCGCGTTTACATTGTAAAAATAATACATTCCATAAAATTCAAGTAGGAAAAGTCTCGCTCGGGACCCGGTCGGCCGACTATCGAGATTCGTAATTATTTACATTCGTCCTAGTTGTTGAAAATTGTAACGTAGAGCGGAGAATAACGTCACGTTGTACCGTCGTCGATATTAACTTCAAATAAGCTCTCTGTATCGTCATTTCTGTTTCACATATCGTTTACACACACCCCTCGTGTCTCTACAGTGCTCAATTCTGCGAACTGACCACTGAGAGACTATTCTTCTCGTTATTTATCAAATTACGAACAATGTTTCTCCTCTCGAAGACGTTAACGAACCAGATCCCTCGATAACTAAATTCTTTCACGTTCTACAAGTATCTAAGTATCTCAATTTTCGTTAAATTTGCAAAAAAAAAGATATTCACCGTATTTAAAAACAAACGAGTTTCTCAAAGCCTTCAGTGGTTAAACGACTACCCTGCAACTAAACGAACGTTCGTCCAAACACGTTTCGTATCGAGTTGTTAGGAAAGTGATTTCGTTTTCCAGAATAGAGAATATGTAATTTAATAAAATGTTTACACACTTTAAAAAAAAATCGTGTTTCATTTTCACCAAACAAGACGAAATCACTTTCCGAACAACCCAATATAATGCACGTTCGTGTCACAACCGACACCTACCCGCAATACTATACTACAATCCAGATACCGTAAGTCACAGCTTACGCTATGATCAATTCCCGTAATTATTATAAATATTAATCCCATAAATATTAATCCCACAAATATTAATCCCAAGCAAAATGAATCGTTCGTCTAGTTAATCATCGTGGTAAGGTTCGTTTCGTAGAGAAACCGATCGACGTACGTGGATGCGCACGGTGTTGCTCTGTATCGAGAAACGGCCGCGAGAAACGTCCCCCGAGTGCCATTTTTCGTTAACGCGCGCGAATCGAGCCGGTGTCCGTGACGTTCGGTCGCGCGGCTTTAAAAATAAAACCGTATCTCACCGAACGCGCGGAGAACCCAGTACGAACACCACCCCGAGCGACGAAACACAGTCCGTGTAAGGCGAGGGGGGGTGGGGAGCGCGGAGCGCGCGGGAAGGGCCGTCGGCGCACACGGTCGTGCGCAGCACGACGCGACGGTACAGCCTCGCGTACGGAAATAACCATGGACACCATGGACGTGCATAAAGGGAATCGAGGAGCGAAGGACGTTTTCCCGTTGACCCGAATTACCTGACCCGTATACAGGACGCTCGTAGCGTCGACCTGCGAGAGCTCGACGACCTGCGTGGGCGTGCCTGCTCCTCCCGGAGTGCTCCCGTGCCCGGGGTTAATTGAAATTCGAGCGTCGGGTAACTCGCGTTTAATTGACCACGAGGAGTCTAGCGCGTATTACGAGTCGCGAGGCGTTTACCGATTGATGCAACCGACCGCCTCGATAAAACTCTCGGCCACCAACGAGGATTCTTTGAGTACGTTCGTCGATGCGTCGCGTACGCGCGTGCAATGATACCGGTTTGGAAATCGGTGCGTTCGATTTCCCGCTAACGGGTGTTGTGAAAGGGTTTGTGAAAGGAGTGTGTGTTAACCGAGTGTCAATTGACGAATTCCGAATTGAGACAATACGGAGAGTACAAAGGTGCGGAGCTTTCGTTCTTTTAGGTTTGTGGGTGACGTATACGGACAGTGACTCGTTTAAAGTACGGATTTCTACCTCGATAAATGATCAGGTGTCGTCCGTAGCGGGGAATTTGAATTTTGGAATTTTCGTGAGTATGGAGAAGGTGAGGATTGTTTTGTTAAATGTGTTTTGAAAAGGGATTGTGTGTTTAATCGGTGAAGTGTTGTATTGATTGTTAAATATTAAGTAAACAGTGTAAGAAGCATGGTGGTGTGGAGCTTTCGTTCTTTTAGATTTGTGGGTAACGTATACGGAGAGTGACTCGTTTAAAGTACGGATTTCTACCTCGATAAATGATCCGGTATCATCCGTAACGGAGAATTTGAGTTTTGGAATTTACGAGATTAGGGGGAAGGTAAGAATTATTTTCTTCACTGAACTTTCGACCAACGAGAATTAATAACCCCTTTCGGGCACAGTATATACTAAAATATACATAAATTTCGAAAGAGAAAAGCGCGTGTTTAACCGGCGGAGTATTAATTACCGAGACCCGGGCAAACAACGCGGGGCGCATAATAGTGTGGAGCTTTCACCCTTCCGAGCCTGATGATAACATATGCAGCGAGTAACTCGTTTAAGGTAGAAATTTCTACCTCGATAAATGTTCTAGCATCGTTCCCATAGAAAATTACAATTTCTCTGTTTCCAAGAAATAACACAAAAGATTCTACCAGAACGAACGATAATAACAAAAATCAACCCCCGTGCTCGTGGAATCCCGTAACACCAAATTGACTATCCCCCCCTCCCAATATTCGAAAGCCAATAATAATTCCCTTCCACGTGCCTTACACATCTAAGAACAACGATCACTTCGCAAATTCCACTTTCGAAGAGGTTAGAATCCCCCAAAAAAATTCTTCGATCGATCCAAACTGTCATAAAAAAAGAAAAACCATCGAACATTCGATGAACGATACGCAAGATCGATCCCGATCGTTTTCTTCGTCTCGCGGTTAACCGGGAGTCGTTCTTCGTCTCGCGATCGATTCGACTTTTCTCTCTGCTACGAGCACCCCACGAATGGATTCTCCTTTTTTCCAGAAATGCTTTCCCGAGACGTGATAACGGCCGACACCTCGTAAAGGGCTCAGGCCGCTTGAAAGGGTCGTCGGTGCTTAAAATTTGATTTACGGGCACGGATTCTCCATCTCCGAGTTGCCGTGAGGGAGAGGGGGGACAAGAAAATCTGGGCTTATTCCATCGGGTTCGGGAATGGGAAGGTAGGAATTATTTCTCGATAGAAAGTGGCTCCTCTCCTCTTTTCACCGTGTTTTTATCCAGCCTGGAGTTCTTTCGCTGCAACAGGAGGCAGATGTCCCGTTGTTTCTTCTCTTCGAGGGTGGTCTCGCCTCGAAACCATAGGGTTCGTCAACCTTGACCGACATTCTCGAGCCTGGCAGGGTGGAAGGAACGTCTTCGGTGCTCCCGAGTCGAAACTTTTAATGCTTCGGCCTATTTCAGCGCAATTTACTCGTCGCTGGGAAAGCGGCTTAACGCCGAAGGCTCGGCCAAGTAAGTGATTTGCCCTGGGAAAAAGAGGGGGGGAGGTACGGTGATTTTTATTGAACGACGAAAAGTAGCGCGGGGATAATTAGACAGCGAAATGACCGAGCAAACGACGTTATATCGGGACAACGAGGCGTAAAAGCAACTTTTCGCGGAGCCTGTTATTCTGGTCAAGAGTCAGAAACGTCCATTAACCTCTACGATGTTACTTGCACGTACGTGCACGTTTTCGATTTATTTTGGGTGTGTTTTTTTATTTTTTTATGTTCAAAGTTGCATTATAGACGAATTAATCCATACATCTTGATGTACAATGTACAAATTGATACTCTTCGAGAACGTTGTAAGATTTTTTCATGTTTCTAACAAGAGTTCGTTATCTCGCCTCGTGTCACTTTTAATCTTCTGTTTATTTCTACCACGGTGAAAGCCATTACACTCGAGGATAATACGTTTTATGCCGAGATCTGAATTGCAATTTGGGCGTCTTAATGGGTTTCCTATTGTTATTGGATCTAAGCGAGTCAGTCTCGAGTGTTCAATTAATATTCGTATTATTTACGATCGATCGTATCTTTGTTTACTTAAATCCGGTTTCTAGTACTCTTCGGCTTTGTCGTACGTCATTCTCGCTGATACGAGAACGATTGATTTTTTGGTTCATTGTGGATAAAATTACGAATAAATAGTAATACGTGACTTTCTATTCCACTAGTGCAAATATACTATTGAAAATTACTAGAGGATCTCGTATTCGAGTCTCAAGAAAAGTATAATGTATACTTGTGAATATTTGTGTTGTATATGATACGAGAGCGATTGATTTTTTGGTTCATTGTGGATAAAATTACGAATAAATAATAATAGGTAACTTTCTATTCCAGTAGTGCAAATATACTATTGAAAATTACTAGAGGATCTCGTACTCGAGTAACTTCAAGTCTCAAGAAAAGTATAATGTATACTTGTGAATATTTGTGTTGTATATGATACAAGAGCGATTGATGTTTTGGTTCATTGTGGATAAAATTACGAATAAATAATAATAGGTAACTTTCTATTCCAGTAGTGCAAATATACTATTGAAAATTACTAGAGGGTCTCGTATTCGAGTCTCAAGAAAAGTATAATGTACAATATTCACATATTGTGAATATTTGTGTTGTATATTTTATAAATATTGTCGTTTTTAAGCGTACCGAGTTTCCTCCGTCGATAGAAATTCGATTCGTTCTCTCGAGTGAGCTACATATCCACGTGGTCGATTGATTGAACTTCTATATTTACACGTCAAATATTACGCGTAAGTAAATGTCATGGGGCCACTATGGGTTTTGTATTTCCGCTGCGTTATTGTACGAACGAAAAGCGACGAAACAGTGTAAGTATAATAGTAACACACAACGCGAAACAACATTTGACGAATAAAGACGGTCAATTACCGTGGTGATATTGAAATAGAAAATTGCATATTACTCGGAGCTGATTTCCACACCGCTGTTAACAACACCTCATCGACGTGTAAATTTATCTTTTCATCGCTGATAGTGAGCTGCGTAGATAAAATTACTCGTTAAGCGGATACATTTTATTACGTTCAATTATGCACCGACACGGTCAAGGACTATCCTGTAACGAAACCCAGAGATACCATAAAGAAATAGACTGGAACTTATTACGTTTTTTTCGTAATATAAATTTCAAATACGGAACACCGATCGGAACATTTTACCAACCAGAGCTCGAAGGTCTCCAAGAATTATTTCTAGAATTTATTTCACGATACAATTTAAACGACACTTTTTATACGATCACACGGGCCCTCAAAATTGATATTATAACAGAGAACGTGGTGAAATTGAAAGTCGTGGAGCAGTATATTGGACAATGAAAAGAATTTCGAGTAATATTAATTTTGAATTACTCACGCGTAATTAAAAATGATAAAATTAATGGTCAACGATCCACGTATCGTTTGAAATTTTTTTTATCGAAAGATTTTTAACGTAACTGGGATCAAGATTAAAATAAACATTTGGAGGGTTCAAGCGACAAATCTGGTCGGTTGAGATATATTTGAAGAGAAATTTTAGAAATGATTATCGAATATTTGGATTCATCGACACGGTAGTCGATCCTGGATTTGAAAACACATAGAGGATTTCTATTTGACACTCGTTGACACCGAATAGGCAACTAATCTGCCACACTTGATCGTTTTCCACTCTCGACTATTGACACATAGATTTATCTTCGATTAGAAAGGAACACAAGCCATTACACTAAGAATCGAAGTCAACGTTGATAAAGGGTTAAGTAAATGTTTGCTCGATCGTCTGGCTTCGAACCAAACGGTCGAAGACGGCCTCGAAATATTGCAATGTTGTAAAAATAAACTGAAACAAGGAGTGACTCGTCGGTAACGAAAGAAAGTCTATTAAACTTTTCGCAACTTTTTCGTTTACCATGAAAACATTTTCTACGTTGACTTTGAAACTTTATTGGCGCGTTCAAAACTCAATTATTTGTTGACTTTACTCATCGATGACAAAAGGTTAGACACAGACGCAACGGACATTCGTATTCATTGAAAATACATCCGTTGATAATAATACGTTTCTTGTCGAACGACAAAAACGTTGAACGGATTAAAAGATATTGCAATAACCTGGTATCGGGGGCTATTAAATTTTTCAATGCAACGTGACACATCCTACCCTTTCTTTAACGAGGAAAATTCACTCGAAAATAAAGTGGTTGCTAATGAACAATATTAATACAAAATATAACGAAGTTCGAAGATAAAAGGACAAATATACGAGCAGAAAATTGCGAGTTTTCGGAGGTTCGTGAATTTCGTCTTATTCGTAGCAAATTTAGTGGATCTCGTCAGGCTTTCTGGAGTTACTGGAAGGTTTACTAACGTACCAAAGTCAGGAAGTGGCTCCAGGCATTGAATGGTACGTGTTTACAGTCAATAACTTCCACCATATTGCTGCGTAAATTGCAAATCCCTGTTGCGTGAATTAGAAACTAAATGAACATAATTATTCCGTCGAGAAGATTTTCGGTAATACGATATTATATGACATTGATTGTGATACGATAACAATGGGAAATATACTTTAAAATTGTTCCTCGTTATTTCATTAAAATAATACGCTCGAAGAAATAAAGTACACCTATATTGCAATATGCATTATTGAGATTACGTACGAAAATATTTAGAGAGCACATTGATAATTACACGCATCAAAATGTGCACTTTTTAATATTAACGAAACCGATACTTCGGGAACGTGTCTCGTGATACAGAGAATTTTTATATTCTCTTTCCTGGAAAACAATAACCTCATTAGACCAAGAATCCCGTACTTTCAGCTGATATGAAGCTCTGCGTATCTGATGTATGTGAAAACTTTAACGAAGAATGCAAAACCATTGGGGAAAACTTTAGCTAGTACTTGAACTACCGACTTATGCTGTGATATATAATAGATGCTGTGCAATCTGCTCATGTTCCGTACCCGCTTGTAGTAAATTAATTTCAGAGAACCTAATTAGGTAAGGGACGTTGTAACAGTTACGTAACAAAATTCGAATATTTACAAGCGACTCCAAGAATCTCTAAAAACAGTCGGTATCGAGCAATACCACTCATCGAAAGCATGATTAATTGAAAATTGATTAATTTTCTTCGAAGAAGTTTGCGAAATTGTGGCGGGAAAAAATTAATCGAACACTTTGAAAAAAAGTTTTTTTTATATCTTTATACAAAGAAAAAAACAGAAAGAAATTTTGACTTCGAAGAATGTTGAATAGCGAAAAAATGTTAATTAGGAATAAATAAGGATCTACTGTACAAGTGGAACTCCTTGTAAGATCGAGTTGCCTCGATAACAGCAAAACCTTGATACCTGCAACTATTTTCAACCCTTTTTTCTCGCAACTATCAAGCTTACTATATACTCTACTATAGATTGAATTAAAATGAATACGATCAGTATCGAATAACTTTTACCAAAGTCTTCGAAAACTAACACTAACGTCTGACCCAATACGATTCTCAATCCCTTTCAGAGGTAAATTTCTCAACTCCCGACAGTAGGTGTCCCTCTTTTAACCATGACACGATTATGTGTCATTCTTCAATGATCTATTCCGAGAGTTGCTAAATTTACTTGTCCAATTTTCTCTTAATATTATCCTGGTGATCAATCGATCAACCTGCACAGTGTTTCCACAAATGTTCAAGTTCGAACAATTATGATTTTTGTTCTATATATCGTAACATCGTCGCGAAATTAATATGAAACATCAATCGTACCTTTTGTCTGAGAAAATTTTCTTCCAGCACCCGGTACAAAATTATTAATACTTTCACAGCGTTCGTAATTACGTTTCCCAACGTTAACTACGTCCCTGTCGCCTCTGTTCACTGGGATGATACCTAATGGTGAATTCTCAGCACGCGCGCGCCAGCGAGCCAATAACTATGAATCTGGAAAATGGAATCCTCGAATTAAGGGGTCGTGAATCGCGAGGCCATGGAAAGCGTAAGCGCGTGCGTCATTTGCAGCTGAAAATTCACGTACGCGTGATTTAACCCTGACACACATGGTACACTCAAGATACGCAGATTCGACGAGAGGTTGGTTACGATATCGTCGAAACCCGAACGCTCGCGAGGGGCTACCTCATTGTGAATACTTGTTTAATTGACCCCGATGCACAAATATAAACAATGCGTAGTAGACTAAAATTGGAACGTTTATTTTCACGGTTGATCGTGCGCTCCCTTGCCACGGTAATGTACATACAATAAACAGTTAGTTTCATCTCTGGAAGAGTTCACAAATCGAAGATTCTGGAGAGAGTTTTCTGGAGCATCGAAGACGCTCATGATTTCTTGAATCCGGGGTAAAAGCTATTACTTGAAAGAGAGAGTTACCGGAGATAAAGACGCTCATGATTTCTTGAATCCGGGGTAAAAGCTATTACTTGAAAGAGAGAGTTATCGGAGATAAAGATACGTTCAATCGACGCATCAAGAGATGAAAAATATACATAAAACCAATAGTTGGTTTTATCTTTAGAAGAGGTAATAAATCGAGGATTCTGGAAAGAATCTTCCGTAGCATCGAAGTGTTGACGAGAGATTTAGGCGTACAGAAGCATGATTTCTTGAATCCGGGGTAAAAGCTGGTACTTGAAAGAGAGAGTTACCGAAGATGCTATGATACTTGTGCCAAGATAAAGATACGTTTAATCGACGCATCAAGAGATGAAAAATATACATAAAACCAATAGTTAGTTTTATCTTTAGAAGAGATAATAAATCGAGGATTCTGGAAAGAATCTTCCATAGCATCGAAGTGTCGACGAGAGATTTTAGCATTTGGAGGCATGATTTCTTGAATCGGGGGTAAAAGCTGTTACTTGAAAGAGAGAGTTACCGGAGATGCTATGAGACTTGTACCAAGATAAAGATAATGCACATAAAACGAACAGTCTCGTCTCTAAAGACGTAATAAATCGAAGATTCTGGAAAGGATCTTCTAAAGTATCGAAGTGTCGACGTGAGATTTAACCAAAGAGGCACGATTCCTCGAATCCGGGATAAAAATTGTTAAATGCTACGGCGTGTGCCAAAACAACAAGTACGTTTAATCGACATATCAAGAAATGGGAACCGCGCGTAAAACAAACAGTCTGTTTATCCGTGTTAGAGTTCATAAATTGTGAGCTCTGGAAATGATCATCCGAGAGGATTGAAGGGTCGATGAGGGATTCGGAAGCGAGGGAGGACGGATTCCTCGAATCCGGGGTAAAATTTCCTATTCGAAAACAACAGTTACTGGAAAAGGTGTTACGGCCGATAAAGCACGAAACACGTTTAACCGTCGCGTCAATAGATAAAAAATCATCGTGATTTCGGAACCGGGTATCGATATTCAATCCCCTCGTAAACGTTACAGATTCTGTTCACGGCAGATTTCGATGACCGACACCTGCTTCGATTTCATCGCAATCGGTCAATCCTATTCAAAGCGAAAGTGACCTAGTTTTCAAGATCACAATTTCGAGATCACCACGTCAAAGCCGTTTGTGCTTCGATTCAGACTAAAGTGGGATGCATTCTGCCGCGTATTAAATTGCGAGCGTTAATATGACCGAGCCCCATCAAGACCTGTCGATTTTCCTCTCGTATTTTTCCCCCTCCCTTTTTTTCCTCCCTTTTTTATTTTCCTCTCCGCGCAGCCTCCATTAACCGTGTGCGCCACTCGGAGTCATTGAGTAATTCAGGCGGACACTCGTTCGTTTCGATGGGGGAAAGACGAACTCCTGCCACGATCAAATGCGAACAATAAAAACAGAATGTCCTCGGCCATCGTACATATCCAATCCTTTCAATTTAACGTGCTCTCCGCGATGTATTATATATTTAAAGTAGGACATCTCCTTCCCGTAGCTCCGCGAGAACGATAAGATGAAAATCGTATTAATAATTCGAAGAGAAATGTAAACACAACAGCGGAACGAATCTTTCGAATTCAAAATTACTTTTACGTGATAAAAAAAGCAGTTGAATGGACACATGATCGAACATCCATTAAAGAAGCAATTAAAGGACGATTGAACATGCTGAACATATTCTTGAAAATATCACCAGTGACTTAAATACAAATTAGAAAACGTAACTTAATATTCCCCGATTGATCAGACTCTCTGTAAAATAGTTCACAAGTTAATAATTCAATTTACCATCCAAATTTCTCCGACTCTCTGTTAAACGGTTCACAAGTTACTTAACCAACAATCCCTAATTGATCGAGTTCCGTTAAACGGTACGCAAGTTAATCGAACTAAAAAATTCACCAATTTGTCACACACTTCGTGCGAAACGGTTCACAAATTAATCATTCGACTTACTATCCCCAATTTATTCGACTCATCTTTAAACGTTTCCCAAGTTGACCGCGATTTTCATCGAATTAAATAAAATGTCCATTTACCACCGTTGAAACGTTCATTTTGTCGAGAAGTTCGCGAGAAGAACACGTCCCCGAAGTGCAGGCGGTCGTATTATCGTCCCGATCCCAGTTCTCCGAGTGGCTGGTGAGCGTTATATTCAGTTCCAGCGACGAAATTAGGCGCAAGAGCGACCAAGTTCAGAAGCTAGATCAGAGGCTACCTCTCTTATCTCGTTCTTACGATTCCCTTCTCGCTCCGCCCACCGGTACCCCCACCACCGCCATTATTTCCGAGTATTCATTAAAACGAACTTCCGCGATCCATCCGGGCGAGATCTCGTCCACGCCCCTTTCCCCCACCCGGAGGATGTAAGTTTAGTTTCTCATCGTTCTAATAGCTGACTGACACAGATCCAACGCCCCGAAACATTATCTCGCTAGACTCAAACGCTAAATAGAGTCGTCTCGACAGCCGAGGGAAACAACGTTCAGGGCTTCTTTGAACTCCGACGAGGAAGCGGTCGGTGTACGTGCACCGGTGCTCGAATGTTCAAATTGAGTTTGCTATTCGTGTTCGCGTGTCGGTTGCGTTCCGCCAGAGCGCGTCCCCGCCCGCTCACCCGCTCACCCCCCCTCGCCCGAGTGAATTTCCCAACCTGACGCACGGGCCCCCGCGAATAATTTAATTGCATCCGCTACCCTTGACTTCGCGTTAAACTACGCGGGGTCGGTGTTTAAAAATGGAGTTCGACTCGTGGCGGGGGACACGTAGACAGGGAACGGGGACAGATCCCTGGAAGATTCCGTATGTACAATAACCGTGGAATTTCAGTTACGAGTCGAACTTGAAGTTCGAAATTAGTTCGAGGGAGAAGTTTGCTCGTGGAACGTCACCTCGGAACGTGAATTTTACGGTGTGATTCTCGAACCTGTTGTTTATCGATTTGTACTTGGATAAATAGACACGACGTAAGTTGGTGTACGTTTCATCTTGGTGGGGATATCTGGAGAATTGGAAAGTATCGAAAATATTTTTATGGAAAGATTATTCGGTAGAGTGAGTTATTGCACGGTGTATTTAATTTTTCTATCTTTTCTTAGGTAGCAATATTGATGAAGAGAATTTCGTTGGTTATCTCTAGAAAGATTGTTCAGTAGAGTTGAATAGGTTATTGGACGTATGTAATACGTGTTATTTATTATAGGACGTATTGGACGTGTATAATTTTTTTATCTCTTCTTAGGTAACAATATTAGTGAAGAGAATTTCGATTGGTTGCCTCTAGTTGCACGTGAGATATTCCAACGTGTCGAGATTAAACGGACACCGTGTATGTGTAGGTAAACAGGGAGATAAAACCAGTGAAAAGAGTCGTTTGTTTGCTTCTACTTGTACGATGACTTTGAGGTTAGGTTGAACAGCAGCTTACTCACCGTTGCGCCAATTATTCCTGTAAAACAATACGCACACTTGTTATATCCGTGTGTATGGAATAAAAGTGTTTAATAATCATAATAATAATAATAATACGAATGTGCCCCATTCGACCTTATTTCCAAGTCGAAGCTATTTCCGATATTCCGGTGCTTACCTTCACAGGTGGTGCTCGAAATAAACTTCGACTACTAAATATACCTGAATTTGAATTATTTCGCTCACTGAACAATCGAGAGGTATCCCGAACTTATTGCGCGTTCTATGGAAACAGTTTAACGGAATCCGTTGTATCAATTTCGTTCGTTACCGGAAATTACTGGGGCACGAAACTCGGAAACAAGGGCAAACAAAGGACACGTACCTTGCGTATCAACCCTTCTCATTGTTTACACGTTCCCTGAAAACAAAAACAGCCCGGTGAACCCGATAAAATTGGAGATTATCACCATGCGAATTACGAGTTAAACGAACTTTTGAAAATTTAACTTCTAAATATACTTTCTATTTTTCCCAGTACAATAATTTTTCCTTTCGATCTACGAACGCTACCGAGAACTTACCATTGTAAAATCCACTTTTCATTAGTGCAGTATGGTATTTTAATTCAAATTTTTATCGTAATTCAGTTTTGTAATTCAAAACGAACGATGAACGACCGACTGCTTCGCGAGAATCATTGAAATCTCACGATTTTGGCAAAACATCTAGACCCGAAAGTAACTACCACGGATCGTTGTCCATGGTTTATCGTCCCGTCCATGAACTACATTTTCAACGTGGCGTTGGCGTAACCAATGTCCCTCTTCCTACGTTGTCCACCGTATGGAATATCGATCGCGCATCGATATTCATCCCGTCGGTTGGTAAACAGAGGGAATTTCACGGTAGTCGATGAATCGGGAGCCGATTTCCTCGACAACGACTCCCGCTCGGTGATACCGCCAAACAAACGCCTAATTACGATCGTGACCCCGTCGAGGAGAATTTTCACCATGACCGTGAACTATATATCCCGCCCCCGAGTATCGATGTTAATCGCATTTACGCAAGGACTTCTGTTTCCCTCATTTGCGTCTCGTTATTGACGATAACGCAACACAGGGTCGCCACGCGATAGCGTTACTACTATATTGAGGACGTTTCGATCCGGTGAGGAAGCGGCTGTAAAAAGCTCGATAACCCGCGGCCAAGGGCGTTGGATGATATAACAAGGAATATCACAGAGGAGACCGTGTTGTCGTTGCGCACCTGGGCCTCGCGAAAGAAATGTATACACGCGTGGAAATTCAATCGTGTTTCAAGGTGAGGCACACAAGAGATTGAACTGGACACGGGGAGGGGGACACGGTTTAATGGACAAATGGACCGATAAATATTTCGATACCGAGGGAATTTTTCATCGATCGAGGGAAGAACTGGGTGAACCGAAATAGAATTAATTTGTACATCAGTGTCGTCATTCTTTGGTGAAATATCTTTTAATTCGATAAATCGTTTGGAGAATGAAGGAACCGAGATTGAATTAATTTTTATAATAGCATTGTAACTTTGTTTTCTTAGTTTACTCTTGGACGAAAATTGGGAAACGAAATGTGGTAATGTCGCTTGTTCGAGAATCGGTTTTATTTATGATGGAGAAAGGGAAAGAATTTGAAAAGGTGAGTACGAAAAGTAATCTGTAACGTGAAAAATTGGTTTGTTCAATCGGATTGAGTAGTTAATTGAACGTTTGTGCGAAGATAATAATTTTTAAGATTGTTAAGGTCACCCTGATCCTCTGATATTTGTCTGTAACATGAAAAATAGAAGAGGACACTTAAGAATAACATATGTAAAAGAGCATTATAAAATACACCAAGATCAACATATACGAGGAGGGTGTAATAATTAAACAGACTTGAAACCGTAAAGTTTCTCGTTGTAACAAATTGTTTGAAGATATAAATAACACGGCGAAGTTTAGTAATATTTTATATTTATGTCGTGATAGCGTGCACCTTTATTCCAGATACAATGAGCGTGTGCGAGTTTGCACCTTTTGTTTTCTAACCTCTTCAGGGGCTAGAACATTACGTGTACGTATAACTTTTAAATTACGTTCAACATTCTATTTATGCTTATACAACTCTTAAATTACCCGAGATAATGAAAATAACTGTTGTACTGTTAGGCGCTGGCTTGTAAATTAATAAAAAAAATTGTTCGAAAAAAGAAACATTAAACATTATACAGCGTTAGGAAGCATACATGTTAATCCACCCCTAAATAGGAGTACGAACTATTAGCTCTCTGACAACATAAATTACTTTTTATGATACTCATAAATTGAACGAAGACCATATCTCTAGTCGAGAATATGAACGTGTACGCATATAGAACAACCAGCCCACTGTATACAGTACAAACAACTATTTTTTAGATGGAAATGAATTCTTCTCTCTAAATTGCAGAATAAATATATTTTGTAATACACGAAGTGTATCGTTGTATCTAAAATTGTTTCTATCTAAAAAGAAATTAGAAGTTTATTCTAATCGTTAAACGCGTATGTGAAAGTATGCGCATGAGTAACAACCAGAAGAAAATGATCTCTTAGAAAACCTAACCTCGAATTACTTACATACGCAGAAAAATCGATATGGAATCTATGAAGCAAGTTTTAATAACCAGAAGAAAATGATCTCTTATAAAACCTAACCTCGAATTACTTACATACATAAAAAAATCGATATGGAGTCTATGAAGCAAATTTTAATAACCAGAAGAAAATTATCTCTTGTAAAATCTAACCTCGAATTACTTATATCCGCAAAAAAATCGATACAGAATCTCTGAAGCAAGTCTGTTGTTTGTAAATCTGACAAAATTGGAATTTGTTAAAATTTTGCGGAAAAACTTGTTATCTTGTACCGGAACGAGATAAAAAATAACAACGCGGAGAACGGAAGCGGATGTACCCTCCCGGCTAAAGGGAGACTTCGTCAGTAATCAGCATCCATCGCAGTTAGGATGAAAAATAGGGAAGTTGTTTGCAGGAGGGGTTCCTGCGGCCAGATGGTCGGGGTGATTTGGATCCCGGCCAAATCCCTGATATTCCTTGCAGAACGATAGCCAATGGAACAAGTGGCACACGTTACGTTCGTGCAAGAAATACGCCCGTGCAGGTGTAGAATTATTCAACTGCCCACGCTCCCTCGATAATAAAAAGTTCGTTTTCGAAATATGGAAATGTCCCGCCATCCGGCGAGCAATCAATAATACCGTGTCACCCTTCCTCGAAGATTTTGACGTTAATAATACAGAGGAATCGTGTTCGTTGTTGCTGTCGTTTGCCACGAAAAAATCAAATTTTCACTCGTGATTAAAATACTCGGAATTTACTTTCGATTCTGCTGAATTTAAAATTATGTGCAATCGTCTAGGATGTTCGTAAGTGGACTATAAAACAACAACAACAAAACATACTTCAATCAGCAGCTTGAAATTAGTTTCGATCGAATGCAGGGGATAAAATATGTTTTGTGGAACTTTGGTTGGATGAAAGATCAAGTTACTTCGATCCAGTCATCGGCCATCGTTCACATCAATCTCCATTAACATCGTAAGGTGCACCGAAAGGAAAAAGATTCGATGCACTACCACGAACACCGATTCGTTCGTGACATTGTGAATCAGCCTTATTCATATCAATCCGAAAAACGCCCGTCACGGATACGTCAATTTCGTTCCTTTTCCATCCCCATTCGCGCGTTTACCTTCGGGTATCATCTCCCCTCCCCCTCCCCCCACTCAGCGAAATGTCAAGGTTCCCGTATTGAAACTTAATTACCCGATAGCTGTATTGAATTTCCGTATCGGGCCCGCGACATTTCCGTCACTAGCATCCCCTTAAAAAACCTTCGGTTGCGAATTCAGCCTGTCGATCGTCGGTTTAATCGTTATCGAGCCCGTTACTCTGACCATCCGACTAAGTTATCGAGTACGCTATAGTCGCGTGCAAAAGTTTATGAATTAGTAATAACCTTGATACATTGCACCCAACGCTTCTACCTTCGAGTTTAAGAAATTTAAAAAATTCAACTGAACGAAATTGAAGTAGTCGATTTTCGAATAAATCGAAAATCGTGTGTTTATGTTTGCGGTATATAAAAGATGAATTTTATTGAACTCTTTACGTTTCGATCTCGGTGTAGGGCTCTTTCGGAAAATAAACGTGGTTCTTAATAAAATTCTCCGACACGAGAATAGTGAAGAAAGGAAAACATACACGAAGAGTATTTAAATGATAAATTGTATATTAATTTAAATATTAAAGAAAAACAGTAGATATTGACAGCTCTTATAAAATAACCATAAAAAGAATATCAATCTATTTTATCAAAGAAATGGTTTATTTCGTTTTTAAAATCGCTATAGGTGGTAGCTCGAAAGATCTGTCCTGAGTGGGCGGTCCTTCCCCACCCAGCCCTATTCGCCAGAATGTGCAACGCCCCCTTTGTAACGCCCATCTGTCACCTATTGGTCGATACACTATCATCTCTCGAATTCGAGCTACGATCTGTACCACGACCAGACTAAAAATGAAAAACCGAAATTTCGATCACGGGATGCAACAGTTGTTCAATTTCTAAACGTACTTCGCGTTCCAATTTTCCACTACACATTCTCCACGTTTCACGATCGCGCGATACAAACTTCTTCGCCACACGGAAAAGCAAACGTGTGCTTCCGATATACGACAATTACTTTCCGGGATAACGTGAAAAGTCACATTTGCACTGTGTCGTATTGGTTGCACTCGCAGAGGACGAATGTCAGAGGACATTCACCATGAAATGGAGTACAAGAGCTTGGTTGAGGCTTGCGTCTTCGTGTTATGCGTCATTCTGTTTACCGCTCCCCTAATCTCGGATCGACAGGGCTCGTAATGGAGCGACTCGATGCGCAGAATGTTTTTTTGCGATCAATTAGACGCTAGGGTGGCGGAGAGGAGAGATTCCAGGACAGGTTCACCGATCAAATTGAATCGCCAAAGGAAGGGGGTGACTCGTGATTGTTCGGTCGGTTCGTATGCAACTTGTTATGGACGACGAGGTCGTGCTTATAAATTTGTGCGGCGGACAGATTCGATAACAGATAAGATACAAATGTGTCTCTGTAATCGGTAAAAATCTATAACGTGGGCACGATCGTTAACCACCGACGATTGGGACTAATTATTGGTTACGTTACCGATAGCTTTGGATCAATTTAATCCTGATCCGTTTAAGCGAACCTTAGGTAATTAGATATGTAACAACACTCTCTGCGTAGCTTCTCAAAGGACTAACGTTAATAGTGGAAGGTTCGTTAAACGCTCCGAAATAAGTGAAACATATTCTGGCGAAGTCGATCAAACTCAACAAAGATTATCCGGAGGGTAAACATATTCCGTGGCAGAGCACTTAGGAAGTTAGAAAGGAGAAATTTGGGCGACCCGCAGGATGGAGAACGGTTTAGTAGACTAGCTGCTCTGGCTAATTAATCTACCTGTAGTGTCTGTTGGCCTCCACCTAACTCTAATATCATAATGGATACTGTCTGTTAAGGAAACGATGTGGAAATCTCGGTACCGTATGGACTCAATTATAATACCACTTCGTTATAAGGTCGAGGAAATTGTAATCTCCTTGTACACGGGGTTAGGTCAACATTGAAAGTAACAAACTGTTCGTAAATAACGAAACAGTTTATTCTTCATAAGTCATACTCAATGGAGTTTCTTGACAGTTCTTGGTTAGCAGTGTCGTTGATTATATCTCCGACTTTCTGACCTTCTGACTAATGTCAGCTGATTTTCTAACAGTAACTACGACTGACTCTGTAACTCTCTAACTTATTCGTTGACTGTAGCTGACTCCAACTTTTCAACTCATTGTCTTTAAGTGACTCTAGTTCTCCTATTCATTGACTCTAGCTGACTTTAACTCTCTGATTCCCTGTCACCAACTGACTCTAGCTTTCTTACTAATTGACTCTAACTGGTTCCAACTCTAGCTCACTGTCTCTAGCTGACTCTAACTCCCCTACTCGTTGACACTAACTCCATTACTTTCCAGCTAACTGCTGACTCTAGCTCTTATGCTCATTGACTCTAGTTGACTCAAATTCTCTAGCTCACCATCTCTAACTGAGTCTAGCTCTCCCACTCTAAATGACACACGCTTCCTTCTATCTTAATGACTCTAGCTGACTTTAACTCTCTGACTCCCTATCACCAACCGACTTTAACTCTCCCACTAATTGACTCTAACCAGTTCCAACTCTCTAGCTCACCGTCTCTAGCTGACTCAAGCTCTCCTACTTATCGATTCTAGACGACACAGGGTTCCCTTGCATCCCATTAACTCTCACGTCCCCAATTACACTCGCTTATGCAGTTACCGTACTCTCGGTTGTCGATTTTCTCAGAGCTGACAGGCGTAGGGGTGGATCACCCCGTGAATGGTTATCTCGAAAGACTTCCGTGACGCAGATTCGAAGGGATCCACTCGCACATGCTCTACGAAGATAACAAGGAAAGGTCAGGTTTCCCTTCCTGCATCGCAGCATCCCCGGAAATTTCCACGCCACAGATCCAACGAGCCAGCCCCTCCCCCCGCACCGCGTACCCCCCTTCGACGACCAACACTTCCAGAAATCGTTCGTGCAGCAAAGTCAGTCACACCTCTGTCGCACGCGCTGAACATTCTTCCAGATCCTCTCTCGTCGTCTCATCATCAATTGTACAAATCGTGGTAACACAACAAAGCAATTATCTATACACACGATCGACTTATATACGATATTATATATACGAACGAATTCATTTATAATTTTTAATGGTATCGAATCGAACAGAATTGTAAGTTAAAAAAAATATTCGTCACCGTTTACTAAAGAAAAAAAAGAAAAAAGAAAAGGAGTCGATACATCGAGGGTTTCGAAGTTATTTATACCGAGGTAAACGTTTCTACCATTACGCAATCCTTCCATGTTGCAACACCTCGTTAACCTGCCGCCACGGTTTGTAACACAGGAAGGACGTGGTCGCGATGTTTGTTTTATTAACAAATCGCCCGAGACGCGAACAAAATCGTAAACAAATTGCGTATCTATTCGAAAATAGATTCCCTCTGTGTAAACAACCAACCGCCCACGGTTACGAGTCGGACGGTGTTACCCGACGAAGATTTTCCTAATCGATGAACTTTCACCTCACAAGATGGAAACCACTACGCTAAGGGAGTAAGTGTGTATAATCACTTTTCGTCCGACGCGTGGGGGAAACTTAAGTGCCATCGAAAGTGATCAGTTACACGGAACGTTTCAACCGTGATACCTCGGAACACGCTTGTGTCGCACGGGTTCGTTTCTACCCATCAAGAATTAATTCCCCTGTCGATCAAAAGCCATTGCTGCGAGTAGCTGACGCAATCACCGTGATACGTAATCGTACGATTAGGAAACAGCCGAAAATTCAACTCGAGCCATCTGACACGACACGAAGCTCCGTATCCGTGAGCGTTTCGAGACAGCAACTAGCGATTCGTAATTAGGCGGAGGACGTCGCGATACGGGCTCGATTATCGTCATCGATCGTGGCATACGTGACACGCGCCAGCCTCGATTTCGTATATCGTAACGAAACAATTTAGTTCGAGCCCGGTCACGGTCCACCGTGCAACGCAAAACCGATTTTACGAAAGTGGACGTAGATCGATGGATCATCCGCGGTTGAAGTGGAGCGGGTCGATCGAAACCAGACGCATCGAAGTTGAAGTGGCACGATCGATCGAACCCAGACACGCAGAACCCGATGTTACGAAACAAGAATACACAGAAAGGAAACACCGTTTCGTATATTGAACTCGTTTGAATATATTTCAGTTGCCGGGACTCGGCTATGAATAGCACCTTTTAGCCCGATGTCGCGACAGCCTTATCAGCGGCTACCATTTTCCGCAATGTCACGGACTCTCGACGTATCGGGGACACGATTGCGTTTCTTTTCTCGTTTGTAACGCGAAAGTGCCGAGCGACGCTATTTTTTTTATTCGCGCGGCGGTAATTGGCTGTTGAGGCCGGTTCCTTTCCATTGGTCATCGGAGAGAATAAAGAACCAATGAAGTGAATCGCAAAATTAAAAAATTGTGATTAGATTCTAAAGGGTGAACTTTTCCTTCTGTCGAATTCTACGGAGCGAATTTGTTCTTTTTTGTTAAATTCTAAACTGAAGATCATTTTGTATTATTTTCTAAAAGGTGAATTTGTTTTTTGGTTAAATTCTAAACAAATCATCTTGTATTATTTTATAAAAAGTGGATTTGTTTTTTTTTTTTGTTAAATTTTAAACAGGTGATCATTTTATATTATGTTCTAAAAAGTAAATTTCTTTTTTGGTTAAATTCTGAACAGAAAATCATTTTGTATTAAGTTATAAAATGTGAATTCGTTTTTCTGTTAAATTTCAACAAGTGAATCGTTTCGTATTAAATTCTGAAGAATGAATTTTTTCGCATTCGATCCTACAAAGTGAATTTCTATTAAATTCTGAAAAAAAGAAGAAAAAAAACAATTCAGTATCGATCGACGCGTGTGAAAAATAATAGACTCGTGATTAAATAATAATGATAAATATACCGCCTTTGGGGAGCAAGAAACGGTATAATTTTTTAACAAATTTACCAGAACCCAGAGCATACCTCGCCGAATATATGCAACAGCCCAAGTACAATATACCCTCGGTCTTACCATTATTATTATACCAACTGAACCGCCGTTATCCGGGATAGGAATTAGGCCATGCGTCAAATACAGAAGGATCGATATCTCGACTATCGTCCACTCTACCGAAAATTTTTACGGAACAAAAAAGTTGTAAAATTCAATTTGTAACAATTTTCGTTGCACACACTTTTATCGTAAAAGCGACGGTAAACGAGACATCGTGTATCCCATGGTTGTCCTCCATGGCTCCAATTACCGGCCAATTTTCGTCACGATTATCCCGTTTCGAAAACAAATATGATAAAAGCATCGTTGCAATCTCGTGTCAACCGTCGAGTGTCGTTAATACCGTCTCGACGTGTTGCGTAAAACGAAACGAAATTAGAGGAAAAATTGCCCGAAGCAATCTCCCCTCGTGTTTCTGCATCGCGTTCAACATACTTCGAGGAACCCGCCGGCGAGAGAGACTTATTTACGAGGCACCAAAGGGATCATTAAATCCACCCCTGGCCGGTTGGGGTGGAAAATAGAAAAAAAAATCGAACACGTTGAATTCTCCATTGGCCGTCCTTATCCATTAGCGGATATTTTTAGGCGGCGTAACAAATTGCTCTTCGTGACAGGGTCCCAAAAGCGAAGCAACGAACGATGGGAACGAAAGAAACGAGTAATCGATCGTCGACGCGCTGGTTCTTGCTACCGACCTTACTGCCATACAGTTTTCCCCTCGTCTGTCGCGAAATACATCGAAGCGACGTCGTGAAAATTTTCCCGCCCGAAATTTGTGACGAGAGAGAGAGAAAGAGAGAAAGAGCACGAGAAAAAAAAAGTCGAGACACAACGACGAGCGAAAAAAAACAACGATGCATCGAGAAGATTGCTTGTAACCGAGCGTGTACCTAAAGTACACAGGTGAACGTGTTGGGATTTTCGTTACGTTTTTGGAACGGATCCAACTAAAATTTGAGTAACGGAAATTCGTAATTGAAATACATTCGTATTGTAAGATATTGGGTTAGTATCGAGAGTCACCACTGTTTATGTTTCTTCGACTCGACCGACCCTCGTTTCTACGGATATACCGTTGTGTTTACCTTCTTGGAATGGTCGGTTAGGGTTCAACCTCGCACCGACAAAAGATCTACCTGTGGGAGTCCCAATTCTCGAACATCGTGCGAAATAGTATTAATTGTTTTTGATCGGAACTCGATTTTTTGTTTACGTATTTTCTAAGTATTAATAATAACGAATAGTAGAAGTATCTTATTTAAACCAACACGAACGAGTCTATAATTTCATTCGAGTAATCAACGTAACGTTTTAACCTTTATTTCGGGTCTTTTTTAAGGGTGAACCGAAAGGTTGTGTAAATAAACGAAAATTAACCTGAAAATAATTAACGAAAATAAATACTGTGAATTATAAATTTGCTTGTACCAATTACCCGCTTGTTCGATAAAAATATCTAAATGCCCCGAGTTATGATACAAATTTGGGTAAGTAACTATTACACACTGGTATGTATATATTCCCAGAAAATATTTTTGAAGTTAATTTGCTTAATTTATGTGTATCTTCGATTCACCCTTGAAGAAGATCCAAAACAGATACGTTGTTATGTTGACGATTAAAATAACATTATGAACACGTTCCAGAAAAATATTCTTAATTCAATGGACGATACACGATCGCAAGAACGCGTTTCACGTTATTGCGTAAAAGTCCCGCCAGAGGGCAAACAAACAACACTTAACCTCTTACCGTTGTTACATTACTAACCCCTCATGTTCTTCAATTACGACGATGGTTAATTATTGGAATAGATAATTGCAAGTTGTTCGATTGTTTAGACGTGTATTTCTAGTACGTAATCGTTCGAACGATTTCTCATCTCTGTTTACAACGACGACAATAATTACAGAATAGGATAAAACCAATGTATCGTTATCGCGTGATCTACGTCGCGTGAACGAGTAATGGCGATCCATTCGATAACGAACACGCGTATTCGTCAACACTCCTCTACCTGACGGCCATGCTAATCGTTTTCAACAAACTGTTGACTCTGTCGATCGAAAAGAATTTCTTCGCGATTCTTCCGCGAGACTCCAGAATCCAATATGGCGGACGAAATGAATTCTTCGTCTTCGACGCCATCGGTCTCCGCGAGTCTCCGGGGCGTTCGCCTAATGGCTGAGAAAAAGGGAAACACGAGTACCGTGGGAACGATAGCAAACAGGGAAACACAAGATGCATCGTGTTTTTTCACGAGAATTTATATCCTTCGGTCGTCAGGGCGAAAAATATGCAAGTGTGTAACGATGAATAGCGACCTCGAGAGGTGGTTTCGAGAACCTTTCGAGTGTTGTTACAACATGGTGGACAATTGTTCCGAATTTCGAGGTAAAATGAAATATTTGTAGCTGGGGGCAGGTTTACGTTTTGGGAAATCGAGCCAGAGATAGAAATCACGTCCAGAAATCAGATATTTCGTTTCGTCGATAAAGGATACACGATCAACCCCTTTAGTGGTTTATTACGTTAACGTGGGTGGTTCGTGTCGATAACACGCGTGTTTTCAATCGAAAATGTAAAGTACTGTCCGGGTGAAAAATGGAAAAGAGCACGAAGTTCTCGTTTGTAAAAATAAATGTTAGATTTAATAGTATATTGTTTTTTTACACCGCGGGCAACATTATCGTCGATATATCTTTGTATCATTTGATTTTCGTTTTCAATTGCATTTTTTTTTTTTTCACCAAAATGTGCAAAACGTGTCCTCACGGGTGTAAACGCATTTTTAACGAATCTTGTTTTAAAATTTTCGAAATACTCTCTTCCGTATCAGTTGTCCAGGAATTGTTGTACGCGGTGATTCGTTTTCGAAATAAATGGGTTTAAAAGTCTGTATCTCGAATCGTGGCGATTATCCGCGGGTAATTTTTGATAGCGTTTTATCGCGATTTCAGGGAAATTTCACCTTGAACTTTAGGAAAGCGCTCGAGGTTGTTTGAAAAAAAGGAAATGAAAGAAAAACAAAGAGAGTGCCCCGCGAGCAATGTATTTCGAGAATTAAACCAAATGGTGATTCGAACGATTCCTCCGGGAGATTTACTGTACACCGCAGCCTTCGAAAAACGTGTTTGGGGGGTGCTTAATTTTGCCGATAAACTTTCGATATCTCTGCAACCTTGGTCGTACAATCTATTGCTTGTAATTCTCAGTGACCGTGAATCAACGTATCGCGAAAAAACAGACGGGTCGGGGAACATAAAATAGCACTTGTATTGTTCCTTCCGTTTCAAGTCGAGGTACAGTAATGCTCGACTATGTGTGTGTGTGTGTGTGTGTGAAAAATCGCAACCATTCGCAAGTAGCGAGAGTTGATCGCGAATTCGTTCCAGGAATCGACCTCCTTTGTCTCGAGCCAAGCCGAGCGAGTCTCGTATTACAAACGCTCGATAGACGAGCTTCGAAACGACGCCATAAGCGTATCCTCACGATAGCCACTAAGGGCGATAAAAACTTTTACACCTCTCGTTGTATCGTCGCGAGAGTATTATCAACGTATCGGCGAGATTCTCCCGATGGAAACGAGTCCAAACACGACCCCGTTCGGACCATTTTCACTTCCACGTTATACAACCAAAAAAACAATTTTCGAAAATCTTCGAATCGCGAATAATCAAAAATCATCCGAATAGGGTCGTGTTTGTACTCATTTCTGACAGGAGAGTCTCACCAATTCATTGACAATACTCCCAAGAGGATACATCAATAATTGTCAAAAATTTGAATTTTCGATTTTCGAATAAAATTCGATCCTGCGTGCCTGTGTTACGATACTTTCCCAAAGGCGTATAAACAACGATGGCGATTCTTTCGCGTACATTCGAACGAAATCGTCCAGCACTGGCGAGCATTACATTGAAGAATATTTACGTTTCGGTTTTTCAATACTGGAGGCGCGAAAAAAAAACGTGTTTTGGCGGAACAGAGCCATCGTTTACTCTCCGTGGTGGAATCCAGTCTTAGACGAAGTACGGTGAAACCGGTCTGTAAGTGAATTGAATCTGATACGTAGATCGGTAAAGGTCGGGTGCAAAACTAGCTCGCCGTAAAACGGAAGCGCGATTCAGTTTGGGGAATTGGATTTATCGTCGCTGGAACCGGCCACGGTCGAGTTTCACTTTCGTTCGATAAATTGTCCGCGCAGCCTTGCACGACTGGCCAAGCATAAACGTAAAACTCAACGAGATGCATTTTATGGTAATGCGTCTTGCCAGGCACACACGATTGAGGAATTGTCGTTTCGTAAGCGTCTAGCTGCCGGAAACGTGGCGCAATAACGCGAGGGACCTTGGTAAAGCTCGTTCCAAGGGCAATTTGGAATACTGTAACGAGAATGGTGACACATGTACGAGCGGGAGGAATTTCTTGCGAGATCTTACGAGACGCAACGCAACGTTATGAGTCATATTCAACCGGCAGAAAATAATAACAGGAAGCCAAGGGTTGCCGTGGAGGATTCAACGGTACGATTCGTAGGTATACAGTGGATGATATTATATAAAGTACTCGAGAAGGAGGGAGAAAGAACGAGAGTGGCTTTTAACAAAACTTCCATTCCGGAGAATTACAGAATTTCACGGAGAGATGCGATGGTCGTTTGAATGTAAAATTCCGAATGGAAGTGAATTGGTGTAAACGATAGTAATTGGAACGTTGTACACGGGGTTGGATGTCAATATGGAGATGAAATGGTTTGAGAAAAAATAAGTATAGAACGTAAGAATATTACAGAGACTATATATTACGATTACTTAAAATTGTAAAATATCTACTTCCTTGTTAGGGTGTACGACGGATGTATAGGAAAAGTCTAAATTCTTTACTTTCGAGGGTTGACCTTCTTCAAAAAAGGACAAATTAAAATCATGACAATTACACATAATATGGTACACACGTTATAAGAGAATCGTTTTTATAATACTGATAAATCAAACTTGTATTATTTCAAATTGTTCTCCTTTTCCAAAAATCCGCGAATGTCCAACGACGACTTCCTGAAAAATGTATGAAAAAAAAAAGAAATCAAAGAATTTACATCTCGACTCTGGATCGTTTACAATTACCTGTCCAATTTTCAGAGATCAGAGTTCACCCCGTTTTGAAGAAACGAGCCTGCAGTAGCTCGACACAAAGTATCAAACAGCTAAGTCCCTGGCACATGAAGAGTATCTCGAATATAGGACGGAGCTGCTTCATGGTCAAAATTTCATCCGTGGCTTGATTTAGGGCTATTTGCTTGTCCTCCTCGAGCATAAACACGTTGTCCAGTTTATATATCATCCCTATCTCTCGATACCGTGTGATGAGTCGTCGGAGTGGCCTTCGATATAGGTATCCTCTTCTGGTGAATAAGAACACCGGAAATCTCAGCACAGGTTTTGGCAATGCATACATACGTAGACTTCGATTGCTCCTATATTCCCAGTTGATCCTGTGCACAGTGAAGTGTTGCAGCACGGCTATACCATTATCCGTGAGCACACTCTCCAGCGCTTCTTCCGGTCCTGATACTTTGTACCTGTTGCAAAAACATTGACAGTAATCTTCGACGGTGCTTCTCTGGGATGAAAGTTTTTAGAACAATCGAAAAGTGTACAAGATTCAATTTGTACGTGAAAAGATGATTAATTCTACGAAGGACAATTAACGAAAAATTGTTCCATTGCTTTTTGCCTACAGAAATACTTCGACTCGAAAATAATATACAGTAAAATTTCTATACTGGTGGTTGATTACAATCCAAGAAAGTGAAATAGAAAACACTTGAATTCTCGTCTGAGTTTTCTGTTATCTTTAGAATCAAATATACAACTTTCCATAGTGCCTCCAACTGTTACCACACAGCATAACATTCGTTACTATATTTTATCATTACTTGTTACTACTTACTCGTAAGTGTAATATTTTACTATCAGTTACTCTCGTTGATATCGAACGGGGGATTAACGAATGAAATTTCACGCTGTCCACGTTATAGCGTTCGCAAAGGACCTTGAAATCTACCCCCGCGCGTACAATTCTCTGTTTGCTGTAATCTCGTTGGACTAGGCCGCGGGTTATATTTAGAAAGCAAAAATAAAAAAAATATCTTCAGACTGTCCATCGTTAAATAGCAGACTCGCCCACTCGAGAATCTGTTCAGCAAGGTCCAAAGTTTTCCAACACACCCGGTATCCGGTCATAGGAATCGTAAAAGCGTCCGAGGCGTCAAGTTCGACCATTTTAGAGCGCGTTTATTGCACGGCTTGGGTACGCTATAAACTAGGCGAGTGGAATTCGACCAAAGGAGAACGTCCCGTAAAGTTTGTAATAAAAACCAAGGGGAGCCGAAGCAACCGAAAATTGATCGCAAAAACCTTTGTGATTACCTCTCGCGCAGCTCGTTTACGGCCGTATCCTGTAAGTTGTTGAAGTAAGAGAGAACGATGGCCGGGCCGCTGAGCGGTTGACCGGAGTCACGTACTTGTTTGAGATCCTTCAGGAGGTCCTCGGTCTCGACCTCGGCCAGCGAGCTGGTGAACGTGCTGTTATAAGTGATACTCAAATAGAGCGAGAACACCATCCACAGTAGTAGCACCAATCGTAGCCCGATGTTCCTCGGTAAATTGACACCGTGGGAGAGCATTATCGAGAACACGTACTCGAATTTCACCCGTTCCTTGATCAGTCCCATAACCGTCAGTTTCCTCAGAACGATCAACAACAGAACGTAGAGGACCAGTAGGAAGATCACGCACAACCAGACCAGGTAGTGAAACGGCACCAACATTATCAGGATGTCATTCGGGATTGTCCTGACCCGCACCAGACCAGCGAACACCATGTCCCGGTACATGTACCAGCAGATGATCTCCATGTTGTCGAAAACACGCAGATCATCCGGTCTGGGACCCACTATCACGTCTATGTCACGGTTAACGAGCCTCGTGATCGCCTCGGTCCAGGTCATGCTGTTCCCAGCGCTCGAGTCCACGGTGATATTATAGTAATCCCCGAAGTGCTCGACGAGCAATCCGCCGACTGCTTGCAGGGATTCGTTTTCTGGTGGAAGATGGAAGGTGCAAGCGGGGGTATAACGGAGGACCGAGGTAAGAGGGTACCTTTCACTGGGAATCCTCAACCCACGATAGGGGAGTAGCACCGTTCGCGATAAGACGAGATCAAACGCGTGACGGTTTTAACAGTAATCGAGGGAGTGTAATTTTCCCGACGGTTTCAAGAACGATCGAGGGAACGTGGGTTGCGCGACGGTTTTAACAATAATCGAGGGAATGTAACTTTTATGACGGTTTTAACAGTAATCGAGGGAGTGTAATATTTCCGACGGTTTTAAGAACAATCGAGAGAATGTGTGTTAACAGTAATCGAGGGAATATAGGTTTCGTAGCGGTTTTAACAGTGATCGAAGAAATGTAACTTTTATGACGGTTTTAACAGTAATCGAGGGAGTGTAATATTCCCGACGGTTTTAAAAACAATCGAGAGAATGTGTGTTTCGTGGTTTTAACAATGATCGAGGGAATATAATTTTCTCGGCGGTTTTAAGAGCGATCGAGAGAATGTATGTTTCGTGACTGTTTTAACAATAATCGAGGGAATATAACTCTTATGATGGTTTTAACAATAATAGAGGGAATGTAATTTTCCGTACCAATTTAAGAGCAATCGACAGAGTATATATATATTTCGTGATTATTTTAACAGTGATCGAGGAAATGTAACTTTCATGACGGTTTTAACAGTAATCGAGGGAATATGAATTTCATGACAGTTTCTTTAACAGTAATCGAGGGAATATGAATTTCGTGATGGTTTTAATAGTAATCGAGGGAATGTAAATTTCCTGGTGGTTTGAACAATAATCAAAGGAATATAATAACCGTGTCAGTTTTAACACTTATCGAGGGAATGCAATTCCCGCGATGGTTTCAACAGTTCGTCTACATTTCGACCTGATGTTTCAGTAGCGACGAAGTTTTTACTTGTCGAAAGATTCTTCACGAGTACGAACAAATCTTTTCTTTTTTTTTTTTTTTAAACACAATCGTTTCGATCAATTTGCATCGATACAAAATTCCTACGAGTCTCACCGTTCCCAAACTCGTTGAATGTAAATAGCTCGACAATCGACGCTAACTCGTCGCACCGAAGTATCAATCGACGACGCAATTAATTCGTGCGAACGACAGGATTGTTAAGTCATTGTGATACACATTCTATGTCCCCACCCCCTTCGTCCCGCTCCAGAAAGTAATTGATGCGCCCCGTTCCTCCCTGTAACCGGGGCTCAATGATAAATTACCCGAACCAGCAGCCCCGTTTTCGGTATTGCTCGTGACAAGGCGAGTGTTTTCTTTCATTGCCAAGGCAGCGGCCTTGTAACGATCATTTCTCAAACACGCTTTGCGTGTCGGAATCGTAAGCACGAACTGAAATACGAAATGGAAACAAATAAACCCTTAAATATTTACAAGAGAGGAAACACGGCGGTGTCCTTGGACCGAAACGATTGCGTGGTAATATCGATTGGTTCTCAAAGCTTCGAAAATCAAGCCCGCATTACCTATCGCTAATTTAACAACCGTCAAACTGATCGTGTCGCAACACTGTTTACCGATTACAAACATTATCCTACTGTTTATCCACTGTTCGCGTTATATCTTATTTTTCATCGACTCTTTCGAGCATCGAACCGATCGTAACGATTTAAAGGATGTTTATAAATATCGAATCCCTCCGTTTCTTGTTTTATGGAACGGTCTGGCTTTCGAAAGTCTCGTAACGATGTACACGTGCGATGAACGAGCAAAATATACAGATAGAAATTGCAGATAGTTGTGCAAAATGATCGAGGGGTTGTCGTTAACTTTGTACAAACAAAAATCACACGTGCGTGCATGCGTGCGTGCATACAATGAGATAATAAAATGTAACGGTGGTTATATACGGGATAAATACCATCCTGGATTACAATTAAAAGCGTCATAAATTGTTCGAATTTAATTCGAGATCGGAGATTAATCAGCTTACTGTGTACGTGATTTTCTTTCAGCCGAAGGGGATGGAAAGCTTAGATCTAAACGTTGGATCGGATTATTCGACACGTTCGCAAAGAAAGAAAAATTTACAACCGTTTCGAATTCGTTTATCTTTAATATTTTTCGCACGGTGTAGATTCTCGAGGAGCAATGTTCCTCGATGGAGTCGATGAGGTGGCCATAACTTCGAGCTCGCGAGAAACATCCGCAAAGCGTCCAACGGCGATTTCGATGAAACTTCTCGAACTCGCGAAGTATCCCGAAAAGAAAAAAAAAAGGGGGAAGAAATGTTTTATATTCCGCGCTAACTCGGTACGTTCGAGGAATAAAATTACCCATTAAAGTTTCACAAACAAGTTTTACAACCTCTGCTCTCGTCTGCATAAAGATGTTGATAACTTCGCGAATGGTGGACAGAAATGATCTCTCGCCGAAATTTTACACACGGCGGTCCTCCACGATGTCACTTCCCCTTTGAAACACTATGAAACATTTGCTCGGGACATTCCTTCCTATCTCGAATAGTTTCCAAGATACCCATCGGAGGGTTACATCCTAGGAGGGTCTACCCTCTCGAGCTCGAGTCACCGAAGCTAACGAAAAAATAAGGGTTGGTTATTTACGGCCAAACTTTCGTCAAAATCACCCACGAACGGATCACATACATTTCTCGTTAAAGATTAACTTGAGCCCCGATAAACTCAACATCGACTACCGAGCAACCCTCTATTATATAAATTTTATTTTCTCTCCCGAAGAGGAAATTCTTTCACGAGTGTTCAACCATTTCCCTGCTCCAACACAAAATAATACGTTTCCTTACCACGCTTTCGAGGCGGTACAGTTCGATAAAAACGGGGAGCCAATTGTTATCTTATCTACGGTATAAATATTCGTGGAATATTATTCTAACAATAGATACAAACAACGATTACCTAAGAAAACAAAAACTGTTCAAATAATTGAATACTCAAATCTTAAGTAATTGAATTTTCAAATCTTTCCTCTAATCTTACATCTCTTAGCTTCTGTTATTATTACAATCGATTTCACTTGTCTCTCCAGAGAATACATACATACAAATAACAAGGAAAATTAAAAAAAAAAATACTTTTCAAACAAGTAAAAACAGTTACAGAACTGACTCTGCCCTAAACGTTACACCTCCCAGTTTAACTCGGCAATTAAGTGATGAATTAACTAACAACGAAACTCTCCCCTCGGTATCGTTTTAAAGAATCCCCTCGAACCATGTTTCTCCGGTGAAAGATTCAAAAGGGAAATTCTCAGTCACGGGACTCGCCAGACAAGAATTCTCCGCGCGGAACGCAGTTGACGCGTGCCGATCCGATCGGTTTGCTCACGTTTCAGCTTGAGCGTGTCCTCTTTGCGCCAGAATCTCACCGTCGCGTCCGCTACCATCCCGTACTTGAGGGTGCATCCTCCTTGTGGACAGTACCGGCGGGAATCCGTGGCGAACGCAGGAATTCGATCCACATCGTTCGCGAACGCTCCACACGATCCCATAGATCGCAATGTAATCTCATTTCCCGTTCCGTTCGCACGAATGACCGTACCGACGTTCCCCGTGTCGTCGAACGCCAGAAACGCCACGTCCCGATAACCGGCGTTCCGCAAATCACGCGCGAACGAAAGTACCTGCACTCTGTCTGCTCTGGTCACGAACAGGTACTGCAACGTGCGTAAACCCTGCTCCCCCGTCAAGAGGATTCTTCTCGAGCCTGAAAACAGAGGCTGCTTGTCGAATCTGTTTGTCGTTCGAATACTCGAACACTTCCGCGGTTTCGAATGTTCGGTGAACGTGCACTAGAAATGAGTAGAATTCCATCCGATCGAAAAACGACGAATGGATACGAATTGTACGACGATGGTTACTCGGTGAAACTGTCACGCAAGATGTGATATCATTTTGTAGTTTGAATTGTATTATTCGAGTAAGTGATTCGAGGTAATGGTACTCGAGTAAGTAATTCAAAGTAGTGATATTCGAGTAAGTGATTCGAGGTAATGGTACTCGAGTAAGTAATTCGAAGTAGTGATATTCGAGTAAGTAATTCGAAGTGGTGATATTCGAGTAAATAATTCGAAGTGGTCATGTTCGAGTAGATAATTCAAAGTAGTGATATTTGAGCAGATAATTTGAAGCAGTGATATTCGAGTAGATAATTCGAAGTGGTGATATTCGAGTAGATAATTTGAAACAGTGATATTCGAAGTAGTGATATTCGAGTAAGTAATTCGAAGTAGTGATATTCGAGTAAATAATTCGAAGTGGTCATGTTTGAGTAGATAATTTAAAGTAGTGATATTTGAGTAGATAATTCGAAGTAGTGATATTCGAGTAAGTAATTCGAAGTAGTGATATTCGAGTAGATAATTTGAAGCAGTGATATTCGAGTAGATAATTCGAAGTAGAGATATTCGAAGTAGTGATATTCGAGTAAGTAATTCGAAGTAGTGATATTCGAGTAAGTAATTCGAAATAGTCATATTCGAGTAGATAATTCGAAGTAGTGATATTCGAGTAAGTAATTCGAAGTAGTGATATTCAAATAATATTATTCGAGAATCCTGATATTTGATTAGTACAATAATATTCGAATCGTGATATTTAAATAGTACAATAATATTCGAATTCCGATATTCAAATCATACAATATTATTCGAATATTCAAATAACGAGACACGAATACTCGACTACTCAAACATTATTCGTATTATTCGAGCGCCCATAAAATATTCGAACAGTCCCAAATCGTACCTGAGAATCGACCGTGCTCGATTATAATGTAACTCGGTATTCGTTCGTTTTTCACACGCGTGGTTCGATCGGTGATAAAAATGGCAGCATTCTTCGTACAGGATTTCGCGATGGCGTCCTCCAGATCGCCGCGTTCGTTGCATATCACGTCCACCCGTCTCTCGGGATTGAAGAGACGTTTGGCCGTTTGATTGGTGCACGAGACGATGGTCTCCATCGCGGTGAACTTTTCACGATGAAAGAATTGGTATTTTTCTCGTGCGATCGAGACCGTCGTACACGTTATCAGAAAGAGATACACGAACACGAGTGACATTGTGCGGATGTTCCTTACTTTGCGAGAGGTTCGTTGAAAGAATAACTCGGGAATGAGAAACGGAAAGCGAGGGTGCCAATATATGGGAGCAGATTTTATCTGAAGTGCGAAAGTGGATGTATCGTTCCAGGAACGCATCGATTACATGGCTGGCGGAGATTGTTGTGAAATTTCTCTTGGTCGAAGGCTTTATGTTTCAATTTGGCGCGACATGTACCGTAGTTTCGCAACGCGAATAACGAAAAATTGCTCGTGTTAGTCTGGACTCTCGATCGGGAGGCTAGATACTGTGACAAAATACAGACGCGAGGTTTGAAAAATAGTGGAGTGAAAAGTGGTGTAGTAAAAGCAATCGTTCGTTCGTCTATCGAAACAGCGTGAAATCTCTACGTGAAAAATAATTTTACCGAGCTCCGCTTACGGTAGAATCAATACACAAGCTTCCGAGAACAACTTGCCAGTTACTTATTGTGTAATTTAATACACGCCGTTGGAAAATTGCGACGATGTTACAAACGAATGGTAAATTAATATTTCCTAATAGAAATTATAAAACTATTGCGTCGTCGTCTTTGGAAAGATTCCAGCCTCTCTTAAAAAGAAAAGAAAATTTCTGTATTTGAAATAAATTGTAGACTCCTACGATTATTCTTGAAAGAAATATTTAAATTATCCATGTTTCTCTACAGTAAGATTTTCTTTCACACTTAAGAACTCTCCTCATAAATGGAAAGGAAATTTTCAAGCTGAAAATAAGTAGACTCCTACAATTATTTTTAAAAACGATGTGTAAGTTAATTATTTTAAATTAATTTTCTTCCATGCCTCCCTAAAGGCTCCCCCAACCTCGTCAAAAATAAAAATAGAACTTCTACTTTCAAGATAAATGGTAGACTCTTGCAATTATTTCCGAATGGATTATTTAAATTATTCCCTTTCTCTCTACATTAAACATTTTCATTCGTGACACTCTACTTAGTGAAATATTTCCTTAAATCGTTCGTCCTGTTTTCTCTACTTGTACCTTTTCTTTTTCTTTTTCTTTTTTTTTTTTCTTTTTTACTTGGACGAAGTAAGTCGAAGTGCTCGATTGCAGTCAGGAAACAAGAGTTTACGTACCACGTATTTTGAACTTGCACATGCATCGCGTGTACGCGTGCAATTGCGTGAGAGCTGTGAAACTTGTCGCACGTGTCGATGCACGTGAGCCAGCCGCATAGGTCTCGTAGCGCGACTCCGTTTAAAATGGGAATCGTCCGTGACCCCGGCTGGTGCAGGATCTGCACGAGCTCGGGTGCAAGTGCAGGGTCAAGTGCAGCAGGCAGCTCGCCAAAGCGCTCCCTCGTCCATCGAATTCTTTGCTGTTTGAAACGACGATCGTTGGACGACTCGTGATCGGGATCAGTCGCACAGTGAAATAGACTTCCTGAAACGCGGTCAAAATTGAGAAATCAATTTATTCGTTGTACCGTTGAATACGAACGTGTTCAATTTGTAGAAAAAAAAAAGAAAAGTAACTAAAGGAGGTGTCGATAACATTCATCGCGTGAAATAAAATAAGAAAACGAATAATCGAAAGGAGCTTCGTAAAATAATTAAAAGGAGGTGTCGATAACATTTATCGCGTGAAATAAAAGAAGAAAAAAAAGTATAATCGAAAAGAGCTTATAGAATAATTAAAAGGAGGTGAAAAAATATAATTCTTCTTTTTTCTTCTTTTTTTTAGTTTTCCAATCGAGTAACGTAGAATAATTTTCAATATTTTGTAATTTAAACTAACGATGAAGTTCTATACACACGAACGAAATGTTAAGCCCACGTGTTTAATCAGTGGTAAAATTTCGTTCACTCGGGAAAGTTCAACCAGTAATTTCTTTCCCTAACAACTTCATCGACGAATAAATATCGGTGAAAAAATTGATCGGTTCCATTATCGACATATATTTCTTCTTCTAATCATTCCTTCGGGCTGATTGAATCTCTCCGTGTGGGAACACGACCTTTGAAGGAAAGCAATTTTTTATACTGCGCGTAGGGGGACGTACTCACGATATAATCCAACGAACCGAAGATCGTATACGATTCTCATTTGCAATTGTTCCCGAAGTTCATCCTCCGAGCTTTCTCCAATAATCGATCGATAACAATTCTTTGCGCAAAAAAGAAAAACACAAAAATCCAAAGGAATAATCTCTCGAATAAAATCTCGTAACAATAACAAAAAACACTCCTCCCAACTTCGGGCGTGCAACTCGTTCGAGCTGAATCTTCCAGACTCCTGAGCTCACCTTGTAAGGTAACCTTCTTCTAAAAATAACGCTATATAGGGTTACGCGGAGAGACAACGTTATTCCCTTATAACGTAAGACGCGAGAATTTCCTAATAAACGTACAGATAAATTTCCACCGCGTCTCGACGATTCGGTCCCAACGGACGAACTCGATTCTACGAATCGAGTGTCCGAACGAGACGGCTACCTGCTAAAGTGATTTATCGTTTCGTTGAGCGACGCGCCAAGAATTTGTATTCCCGGAAGTCCTACGTAGGAACGGGACAGACCGAAGTTCGATCCTACGTGTTGGCCGAGTCCCGTGAACGCGAGTTGCTTCCCCTATCGACGTGTCTAGCGATACGAAATGCTCGCAAGTTCGAGAAAGCACGTTTCCTCTGTCTGCGTGGCGTATTGATCCGCGGCGGCCACGTTCAGGGAAAAGTTTCACAGGGTGTTGTAAAATTCTTTCCAGCCTTTTTGCGCGCCCGAGCCGATACCGCGAGTGCCTCGAGATCCTCCTCGACCTGCACCAAGCACAATTAAACGGGGCGAACCGGGCGCGAGTTAATCGACTTCGAGAGCGAATCGGAGTTCCGATCAATTTCCACACGATTGATTTCTCGTATCGTTGCGCTTATATTGTATTAACAATCGTCGCTGGGTTAACGGTAGATGGTATTTCACGTTGTTCGATTTATGAACCGGAAGTCGAATGATTTTTTATCATCTTTCTAGACACAGAAACGAGTTTCTCGTTTACAAGCGAGAGAAAAAAATACTTCTCGAATTATCCGGGAGATTTTTCTTTGGAGGTTGGAGATTCGTGGTAAGTTTCAAAATTGATAGAATTCTTTTATGTAATATTGTACTATATTGTTAGTAATTTATACTACCGTATAAAAGTTATTCGCGAGGTTACTCCGATATTGTTCTAATCTACGTGACGGTGGATCTTCGAGGGGATCGATCACGGAACAATTATTCTAAGAAGCAAGTCTGTCCTAACCTAACCTAACCTTTAGGTTAGGTTATACTATATCATAGTATAAAAGTCATCGTTCGTCTAATTGTGTAATTTTCGAGTCAGAAGTTGGTTTCATTCGGGTAATTTTTCTATCATTGGGTATAAAAGAATTTTTTTTTTTTTTTTTTTTAAATATTATACAATTTTTCGTTAGTTTTGTAAGTGGGTAAATAATGATGGAAACGGAATTGTTTCTGTTCCGGGAAATTTCTTTGGCAGACTGTCAACGTTCCGTTAGCGTACTTCGAAATCTTGAAGATTGTACGAAGGATTTAAAAATTGATAATAATCGTTCCAAGTGATACGTCGGTTTAATTCTACCGTATAAAAGTTATTATTCGCGAGGTTACTCCGATATTGTTCTAATCGACGTGACGGTGGATCTTCGAGGGGATCGATCACGGAACAATTATCCTAAGAAACAAGTCAGTCGTAACCTAACCTAACCTTTACAGCTATAACAGTTCATTCGTAATTAACGATGGACTTTAGAATATTACGAGTTGGTTTACAATCTTCGCAGCGAGCGTTGCTCAAAATCAATTCCCTTCGTTTCTGTAACGCGAGATAGAAGACGGACCGAATTGAGGTTAGGTTCGTGAACCCCTCCTTAATCACGCTTCGTTTACCAATGTTTACCTCGCGGAATACCGCGGCACGTCGAACGAATAAATAAATAAATTTCATAACCGGACCTTGGAACGATGATTAATCACCATCGATGGTATTTGACATCACTACCCCCACCCCCCCGTGATTACAAGATTAATTATAATTCGTTCCACCCTCTGACGGTGCGATTGTCACCGTGGACGATATCGTTCCGAGCGAATGACCGAGACGATCTCGCTTCGTGGCAACGTTTCCACGAGAACGAATCGTATAAAGCTTTTTCGAAAAAACTCGTCACAGAATCGACCAAAGAAACGAAATTCACCTCGGTGCCTAATTTAACCGAACTATACGCAAATACACGGTTTTCGCGTCCATTGAAACGCGACAAACGACCGATCGAAAATGGAATCCCATTAAGCGCACGTCCTATGTTGTGGAGGGGGTAGAGCTCCGAGGTATAGGGAGAGGGGGGGATAATTAATGCACATCGGTTCGAAGCGCACACTTTGCCACACTGGCCCGGGATCGGTCGATAATCGAAGCAAACGGGGCGGTAGTGACCGCGACCTTGTGGAAAATCTGAAAAACGCCCCGACGAAGGAAGCTTAATCGCGGCGGGGTTCAAGGACGCCGACGCTGGACGCTAGGCGTCACTCTGTCTACACGAGGAGCGTCGTCGTCTCGTGCTTATTCTCTGGCCGCGCGTGACCATGCACCGAACCGAGGCCAGAAACTCGCGAGAGAGGATCAAAACGAGAGAATACGGTTCAGGGGAGGGGTATTTCCTTTTTTTATTTTTTATTTTTTTTTTTATAAGAAATTAAACGTTCCCTTCGAACATTATCGTCGTCCGAGGAAAGCCTCTCGGTAGTAAATCTCGCGAGGAGGCTACGCCCGCCTGTAACGCCGTGGTGGGAATAGCCCCTCGGTGACCTTGAGCGGCCAATTGATTTTGTGTCGACTCGCGGGACTATTTCCAAGGGACGCGCGCAATTTCCGCGCGCGTCACACCGGTGATCGGTCACGTGTAGTCGCCGGAGGCAATATAGTGAATTCCTCGGGACACACTTAAGTGGGATAAAAGTTGGTGTCCTCGACTGGTAAACACGGCCGACACTGTCCGCCGCGAAGAAAGAATGCGTGCCCATGTTTATTTATCGAGCGATTCTTCCGCCGCCACCGTCTCGCAAATGAGTAACTCTCTCGCAAATAAACTCCCTCCCACGTGAATTTTTGTTTTTTTTCTTTCTTTTTCTTTTTTTTTCGAGAATTATAACTAGACGTTGCTTCCTGGTTGTTTACACGTTCGTGAATCAATCATTTCGAACGATTACCACAGGATGTTGTTTCTTCGTTGGTTGCACGTTGGTGAATCGATCGTTTTGAAAATTTACAACGACAGGTTGTCTCTTCGTTAGTTACGTACTCGTGAATTGATTTACTTTTAAATTTTACACGTCGGTAGAACCGTGATTGTATTTATTTATGGTTTATATAGATGGTGTTAGTTACTGGAATTTGTTTCTCGTTTACTATTACATTTTTGTGACATATTTTTGGCAATTTTAATCTATTTTTTACGCGATATGTACTTATTGGATAATACGAGTTTTTTAAATTTTATTTGCATCTTTGGAGAAAAACTATGTATTTAAATTTTATAAATGACTGAACCCACAGACTGCCAGGTGTTTGTGTAAGAATACGTGCACAGATCCTTGCGAAATCTTCTCAGCAATATTTCCAGACATTTTTTATATCACACGTTCATTTGTTACGTTTCTTTCTCCGTTAAATAGAATTCTTTTCTTCGATCGAAAATAGAGAACAAAAACTATAGAAACCTTTAGGACAATCAATCTCATTCAATTTCTACTTTTACACATCGACTTTTTATTTCTTACTCACAAATAAAACTTATTTACGAAGAAATCTTTTTCTTCGTCATTTTGTGTAGTATAATACAAAATAAAAATAAAATTTTCTAATATCCGTGGATGGATGAATTTGTTCCGATCGTAGCACTAATGATCAACTCGTGGATAAATAATATTGGATTGTTCGAAAAGTCATTTCGTTTTTTTTTTGTGAAAATAAAATAGGTTTTTTTCAGAGCGTATAAACATTTTATTAAATTATATATTCTCCATTTTGGAAAACGAAATTACTTCCCGAACAATCCAAATATAATATTTTACAACGATTAATTTCGCGTTCGTTTCAATCGTTCGTTCGACGTCAAGAAGTATAATCATTTCAACGAGCCACGCTCGTCCACGGATGGAACGATACTTCCGATGATTCCGTGATGACGACGATTTAGCGGACGATTAACACATTCCTGATTTATTTTCGCGTTCGGCGAGCTTTGCTCGGAAAAGCCGTTGGATTCGCGCGCATAATTGCGGATCTAAATACACGGATATGGGATTGGACCGAGCCGTGATCCCGTTTCAACGATGTTATTTAATCTTCGGGGATAAATGTACACGAGCCGGGCAGCGATCAATTGTCCTGGTGATTTTCAAACACGAAAGATGAAATAATAATTTCGGTGTTGCGTTACTGAAATTTACTCGAAACAATTACGAGATCACGCAAATGTGCAACCAATCGCACGAGTTTACACGCAAATTACAATATTGTGTATAATAAAATACCGGAGTGTCGAGCACGTTGAAGTTATCACGTTCCTTGTTAAAGTTGAATAATTTTAATTGCAGCTACAAGGCAGTTGATTTTGTTTATCAAAAGAATGAATGTTGCACTTTTTATATCGCGTGCGTGTTGTGTTTTTCATATCTTCGTTCCAAGTATTCGCTCTCGTGAAAATATATTACAATATACTAAATTTATCGAGAATAATAATTAAAAGTTTTTTACGAAACGTAAACGTAATTTGTGATCAAGTATCGAAAGATGCAAGGTCGGTTATTTGAATCGATCTTCAGGTGTATCTTCAGAATTATTTACCGTGTAAAAAAAATATTTTGAATGTAAATAATACGGTTTGAGAAGAATGGAGGATAATTCGGTGCAAGAAGAATTTATAACACCGAGTGCAGTATCTAATGGACTTTGTAAAGAGTATCTTTGAACGTTGAAAAAATTCAAGTATTTATCGTTACGGTATGTAAATGGAAAATTATCATAGATAATTGAAATTTAAAAAGGGATCTCCCAGATCGTTCCCATGCAAATCGTAACATTGTTTCCCAATCTCCGCTTTCGTTCTACCTTATAAAAGTATTCTATCCCCCAACATATCGTTTGTAAAAACGTCCCTATCCTCCGACATATCGTTTGCATACACCCACCCATTATGATAGCGCGACAACTGTGCGGTGACGTACACGGAATATTGCTGAGCACGACAGAATGTAACGACATCGGGGACTTTGCTGCAACAACAGATAAGAGTCTGCGGTCCCGGGTCACGAAATCGTGCGGCAGTTTTCGTGCAATGGGGTCGATACGAAACGGACCCTGGGTGCCATTTTTACCACTACGGGCAGTAACGCTCCCGAATTTAAATACGTTGAATCGTCGAGCAGCCCGAGACCGGCGGGAAATTTATGTTTCGAGGTACGACGAGGTTCGACGATTACCGCGTGTCACCCGGGTGCCATTTTTACCATTACGAACGCTACTCGTGAATTCGAATCCGTGGAATCGTCGAGCGGTCTAAAACTGGCAGAATATTAACGATTCCAAGCACGATCAAGTTCGAAGTTACAGGACCCATGGGTGCCATTTTTACCATTACGGATAGAACTCGCGAATTTAAATACATCGAAGTATCGAGCATCAAGGCTGACGGAGAATCGATGATTCGAGGTACGATCGGGTTCAACGATCGTTACAGAATTTCTGAGTGCCATTTTTACCATTACGGAACACTACTCTCGAATTTAGATCTATCGAATCGTCGAACAGTCTAAGATTGACGGAAAATCGATCTCTCGAGATACGATCGAGTTCAATGATCGTTACAAGATTCTTGAGTGCCATTTTTACCATTACGAATAGTACTCGCGAATTTAAATCCGTCGAATCGTTGAACAGTCTAACGGAAAATCGGTGTTTTGAGGTACGATCAGGTTCAACGATCGCTACATGATTCTTGAGTGCCATTTTTACCATTACGAACAGTACTCGCGAATTTAAATCCGTCGAATCGTTGAACAGTCTAACGGAAAATCGGTGTTTTGAGGTACGATCAGGTTCAACGATCGCTACATGATTCTTGAGTGCCATTTTTATCATTACCGGACAGTACTCTCGAATTTGAATTTATCGAATCGTCGAACGGTCTAAGATTGACGGAAAATCGATGTTTGGAGGTACGATCGGGTTCAACGATCGCTACAGGGACACTGAGGGTACCCTCAAGGTGACGCAAATACGGGCGATGCTCGACGATACGCAGGTGCACCATTGCATACGCTTGAAACATCGCCCGAGATCGCCCATGAGGAGCTGCAAACCTTGTCGTGGAAAAAACACGACGTATTTTCGCGTTTGTGCCCGCACTGCGTACATTTACGCGTGTAAGAGCTCCGTCTCCGTGCTTTTGCTGGTTCAATTTCAACGTAAGAACGCTGAAAACCTCGCCAGAATGCAGCACACGGTATACAGGGTGTCTCGAAAATAAACATTGTAATAATTTCTTCCTCGACGAAAATGAACTTTCATCGTTGTAACAATCTCACCGAGCCACGTTGCAACTCGTAAGGCGTCTTTCTTAATCTGAATACCAAAAACCTACAAATTGCATTTGCATTACTTTCAACCTCGTGTTGAATAATTCTTAACCACGAATTAAAAATAAATGAATTTTCATGTTCCGTCGCGAAATACACCTAGAAAATTCTAAATAAGATAACGAGAATTTCTTATACGAATCACCCACCGCAAATTGACATTTAAAAAACACGAATGAACGCGTGTACATTAATTTACACACGTTCGTGTTAATTTCAACTCCGAGTTAAATAATTTCCATGTTCAAGTTCACAACGAATTGAACCTTCATAGGGTTGTCAAAGCCCATAAATTACGTGATCCGTGCGTCTTGTTGTACAGCTAGGAATTAAGTAACTTATAATTGTAATAAATTGTAATTGACATTAATTTCAGCTCCAAATTGAAAATAACTTCCAAGTCTCGAAAATAATAAAAATTCGTACACTATTCATCTTGAATCAACATTTGAAGAGTGTGGAACGCTCTCTAAATAAATAAATAAACAATAAATTATAAATCATACTAAATTGACCTCCAAATTGAAAATAACTTCCAAATCTCGAAAATAATCAAAATTCGTACACTACTCATCTTGAATCAACATTTGAAGAGTGTGGAACGCTCTCTAAATAAATAAATAAATAATAAATTATAAATCACACTAAATTGACCTCCAAATTGAAAATAACTTCCAAGTCTCGAAAATAATAAAAATTCCTACACTACTCATCTTGAATCAACATTTGAAGAGTGTGGAATACTCTCCAAATAAATAAATAAATAATAAATTATAATTCACATTAATTCGAACATCAAATTGAAAATAACTTCCAAGTCTCGAAAATAATAAATATTCACACACTGCAAGCCGTGAATCAACATTTCAAGAGTGTGGAACGCTCAGGTGTACAAACACCCGAAATAAATAAATAAATAAATAAATAAAAACGATTCACATTAATTTAAGAGAACGTTTAAAGAGTACGAACCAACCATAGATCAGAACGTGCACGCGATTCACAATGGCCAATCGTTTTCGTGGAGGCAAATGATTGCGCTGCCAATTTTCAGCCACGCCGACAATGATTATTTGTGAACCGTATTATTATTCATGGTACGCTCACGGAGAAATTGTTGCCTATCGTAGGTGTTTCGTGGCGCCACGACGCTGATGACGTAGGCGTGCCAGCTATCCACAATGCCATTCAGCAAGCCGCAACCTTAATAGAGTGTAGCGAACAAACATTTTCACTGTGTGCAGACAGTCGTGCACCGAGTATCGACGTACTCCATCCGTGGATTAGTGCCATTGGTGAGGATTTTTCACCAAGCCAAAAATTGTTCACGACCGTGGTTGACCTATCTTTTTATTCACGTAAACGTACGCTTTTAATCCGCGTTCTCCTTCAACTCTTTTTACACTCATCTTCGAAGGTCGCGTATATTAAAATCAAACGTTCGACGAGATCCTCGATTTGCCTCCAAAACAACCGAAACTTACGCGACGATGAATTAAATATTCCGAACACGAAACCATTGAATCGCACGGAAAGTAATCTCGTTCTCCAAAATGGAGGATATATAATTTAATAAAATGTTTGTACGTTCTAAAAGAATCGTGTTTCATTTTCATTGAACAAAAAAGAAAATGACTTTCCGAATAAAATATTACATTGGTGAGGTAAAACTTGACAATATAATTTCTAAAGTTTCAAAATTTGAAAGAAAAATAACACTAACGTTTCAAAAATCTACAAATATTTCCAACAATCTCTCTCGTCTTACCTTTTCCCAACAATTGTGTAACTTTTGCGCGAAACATATTTTTCTATAACAATTTACAATTCTTTGACTCGTTAATTGGTAAAGTAGGATCTGACAGACACCGATGAATTTTTTTTATCGCCAAAAATCCAATTTATTCAGTTTCTTCCAATAATTCGCAATGTCGGATTCTTTTCTACCTAATGCTTACGTATATTTAAACAATTACAGATTCTATCGTACACGTGACAAGATAACAACCAAGACTTGAATCCTTCGAAAGAATGCGAATCGAGGTTGAAAAAATTCCGAGGATTGATCGATAAACGACGATGAAATGTATAATAACCGTAACGAGAAGAAAAAAATGTTTCAGTGTTGCGTTAAAAGTCGGTAACAAGAGTAAAGTGAAACGTTGCGAGTATTACACCGGTGGACAATGTTCTAGATTTAATATTTCAAGCTTTCATCAAGGAGCCTTTCATTATAATCAAGGAACAGATTAAACTAGCCTATCTGCTCGAAAGGTGTCCCGTCTTTCGTTACGAGCTTTTATAAATTCCGTGTCGTTTTGCTCGTCGACCTAACCCGTAACTTAGAATTCCTCTTTAAACGTCAGAGCACCTAAACGTCAGCCAGAAATTTCATTACAGAACGTCGCTGTACAAGCTCCCCGTGGAGACAAGAAGAAGAACACGATTCATGAATGAACGTGATCGTCACCAACTCGTCGTTGTTCGAGTCTCGTTCGCGGTACGATTCCACGCAGCGAAAAATGAAACTTGACCGCGGGAAACGACCGGTTTAATTATTAACCGTTCAATTTTTCGCGTTTCCTCTCGTTCGAGCTGAAAAAGAAACAAAAAAAAAAAAAAAAAAAATAAACCGTACCCCCGTGAAATTGAATTTCCGGCCGACCAACCCTATCCACCCCCGAGTTTCCTCCCTGGAGGACAGAGGGTAGTCCCCTAAGTCGAATGTTAAATTCGGAGCGGAATTCTTCGTTAAAAATTTAGATACTATACGTGTTCGAACGGATTTTAATTTTTTTTTTTTTCTTTCTTTTAATTTCTTTCAATCGGAGAAATTTTCTCGTAAATTTATGTTAATACACTATTGTACGAGACAGTTGTCAAGGGCAGGAGGTACACCGTTTATTTAATTCACGAACGCGTAAATGATTTTCATCGGTGATCCTGGACGTTTCTGTAAACGATCGCTCGTGGAATCGTGGAACGGTCCAGTTGAAAGTTATTGCACAATTGTGATGGTTCGTTGGTTACGACCGATACTGAAAGTAATCGTACGAAAACAAGAACGACGAGTGTCTTTTTCTACATATTTTGGAATTTTCTAATCACCGCGCGGTTCTCCCTAGAAATTACAACCCCAAGAATATACAAAATACACATCGCGTGTATTTACCAGATTTCTCACACTCCGTTTCGCGATCGAATGCAATATCTATTTACTCGCGTTGCACTTGTGCATATTTGTACGCATCACCAACGAGGAGTGTTGTTATGAGGGGTCATAATTTTCAAAAATTAAGAAAAATACTATAAAACAACGAGACGATCTCTCGATTGAAATGTAACAACTTTCAACTTGGTAATTTTTGAAAAAAAAAAAAAAATTGTAAGTAAATAAAACGAAAACGTGGAAATTCACCACTTTTATATTACATTCCCATTTTCTTATATCACCTCTCGATACATTCGTTATCGAATATATTCCTCGAAAATATCTTCATTACTTTACAAAACGTTAACAAACGTCCAAACGTGGACTTATTTACTTACTTATTTACTTACTTACTTATTTACTTACTTATTTATTTACTTATCTACTTACTTATTTACTTACTTATTTACTTACTTATCTACTTACTTATTTACTTACTTATTTACTTACTTATCTACTTACTTATTTACTTACTTATTTACTTACTTATCTACTTACTTATTTACTTACTTATTTATTTACTTAGTTACTTACTTATTTACTACACTAACGAAATAAATGAATATTTTAAACAACCTAACGACTTATTACGTATTTTCAAAGATATCAAAATAATACGAGATATTTCCCGATAGAAATTCTTATCGAGATATATTTCCATCGTGGTTTCGTTTCCTCGAGCTCGAGATCGAAAAGATTCGATCAATTCGAGCCGCGTTCGGGACGCGGGCGATCGTCTACGGGTACGGAGTTTAATTAATCCGTGGTCCGTTCATCGATCCAGCCGGAATTTAACGATACATTCTCGTCCACCGTTGATCCACAATGTCCGTCGCGGGCGGTTCGAATTTGCCACATGTCTCCGTGTCCGCGGTACCCGTGGCAGGGAAATTAATTCGACAGTCGCGACATATTTCCCAAGCGTATCGAATCGCGTATGCAACGCCCCTCGGAGCGAGCGACTCGTCCTCCCTGCTCGTGTGCTAATTATCCAGCAACGATTCGATATCGTTTAGCCCTGTTACGAGAATTTTTCGTTCACGGTGACGAAAACGATCCTGAATCGCTGCAACACTCGAATTCACGCGCAAAGAAACGATTTCATTCGAACGATCACGATTAATACTTACGGTCGATTATTAACCGATTAATAATACTTTTCGCCATAAAAAAAAAAAAAAATTGGATCCCCATTTGAAATTCCAATCCTGTAATTAATAATTAATAATTTGCAATATCTAGGGATTATCGATCAATGATCAATTACAACTCGTAGGGATTATTGATCAGTACGTATACTTACTGGAAGAATCTTCACAATGTTTGTCAATACATATTCACGAGAACAATTATTCTCAAAGAGCGACGATAAAATGTTACATTTAACGTCTATAATTAAAAACATCGATATCTCGATGAACGTCACCTGATATCGAGAAAATAATTTCAAGATCGAAAACGTTTAGTTTCTATTCAATAAATATTGAATAAATATTCTCTGATTTTTCAAATTTCTGTAAACGTAATTAGAGAAAAGTAACGTCACGTTTAATCGACTCGAGATTCGACAAACGATGTAAATTTTCCTCAAGTGTGATTTCTTTGCGAAAGAACGTTGAATTTGTTTCGAGAAAGTCGAGAATCAATTCGTGGAAGATCGTCGCTACCTTTGCTCGTTCTGGGTCGAGGGAACGATAAGGTTCGAGTTGCCAATCAACGGAAATGAGCAACGCGTTCGCGATCGGTTCAACGAACCGATGAAATGGAAACAACGAGGCTGAAACGGAACCGTAAACGAGAAAACGAGCGAAAGAAAAGGTGCACGACGCTCGTAAGCGGCGTTACCAAGCACTCCGTGGATTTTACAAGAACAAGAGGGCTCCATTAAGCGACGTTACAACCCTCGACGATTTTCAGGGTGGATGATGAACGAGCAACGCCGAGATTGCTCGCCAAGGTCGCCGAGACGAAGGAAATAAATCAGTCGAGTGGTTCGATATTTCTCGTCTTATCGCGCGCGAAACTTTTTCTCGGCTCTGCGTACAACCAAACCGCCCTTCGACCACCTCCAACCCTCTATACTGTTACCAGGTGAGCAATTAGTCGAACAACGCCTGGAAGCTGAAATGTATCGTATCGCAACGTGAACGAGTCCTTCGACCGATAAACGCAGAGAATTCTCGAATAAAACGAGTGTCGAGAGACTCGATTCGAACCTTTACGTTGTTCGTCGAAGGGATTCAATTTTATCAAAACGAACAATGAGAAATAATTACGAATTCGTTCTTAAATATCGATGGATGTATGTTTTTATTCTTATACAGGACAATGTTACCGATGTTTTATATGGAATATTTTTTAAAATAAAAATATAAAGGAATGGTGCGCGGTACAATGAGTGTGGATCTCGAAGAATTTACGAAGGAATATAGGTGACGATTGCGAAGTTACGTGTGAACTTGGTTAAACGAAAGAAATATAGAAAGGAATGATAAAATGTACAGAAATTACAAGATTGGAATTTTAAATGGGGTTTCGACTTTTTCTTTTTCTTTTTTTGTGGCGGAAAGTATTTATTTTTCAACTTTGGGTTTTGTGTACAGTACATTTTTGAGAGATACTCTCTCGATCGAGGTAATATCGAAAAATTGTCGAACGCTATTTTTTTCCAAGAATTTTGAAGAGAGTGTTCGTTGATCTAAATTAATAAACTTTGTCATCGTAGGTGGGTAATTATATTTGTAAAATTTGATATTTTTCCCTTTATCAGGAAAACTCTGTTCCCCTATCTTGGCCCTGTAAATAATACACTCAATTTTTATCTATATTTAAAACACAGGCAATCTATAATCTATTCCAGTGAGGGTCTACTGTACCCTTAAAGGGTGCTTAAGGGTTACCGATAAAACCCTTGTACCGAAGCCACCCATTTTATTTATATCTCTACCACTCTTAAATTACAAAATATATTAAAAGAATGTTTAAAACAGGTATTGCACCCTCTTCACGGAGGCTTGAAAATCAACGAGAAAGGATGTCCCTTTTCTTTTCTTCCGAACGAGTTCCCTCGTTAATTGTTACCTTTGAAAACGAGATTCGCTCGTTTTTTCATCTTCCTCTTCTTCTTCTACTCTTCGCTAAATAATCGTCTTCGCGAATTCCACGAAAGGTAACCAGTTCTCGTTCGTCTGTTTGCGAATCCTCTTTACAAAAACACGTCTACGATGAAATCTTCGGGAACAGTTAAAGAAAGTTATTAAAATCTCTCGAAGCGATTAAGGGAACTTCCTCGACGGTCTATAAACGTGTTATTTTTCTCCTAACTCTCTCTCTCTCTTTTTCATCGAATACTTTCCGCCTCGATAGCAACGTTTGCCGGAACGACGAGGTGAGATTTTTTTTTAAAAATAAAAAGGAACCTTTTCGCGGTTTAAAGGTTGCCAGGGAGGTTCTTCGGGGTGGATTCGATCGTCGTTGAAATTTAAGGGGTCGTTCGTGGTGTCGATCGATAAATATCTCGGCTACTCGTGGCCTGCTCGTAAACTACGTGAGGAGTTTAACATTTATACGCAACCGATCTCGATCTCGATCTAATTCCGCGCGGTACGCGTTAATCGTGAACTATACGGTGGAACTCGATAACTGCGCTCGCGTAACTGACGCATCCGTAGCTGCGTGAAATCGATTAACGAAACGCGGGTATCGAACTCGCGTTATCGATGTTCACGCACGAGCAGCGACGTCGAAAGTTTTCGAACCGTGTCGCAATCGATGGTGTGTCCGAAGTTGCTGAACTTTCAACCCCACCCTGTGCAACAATCGATAACGTCGATGTTAATGAATAACCAACGAACTTCCGTGCATCCTCGTTTACCCGCTCACCGATTTTCCACGGTAAATACATTTTCTCAACGAGTTCCTTTATCTCGTCCCCATTTTCTTCTCCATCCGGAGAACTCGACGATTCGAAAAAAAAAAAAAACATGAATTTGAATGAAATTCAAAGGAATTTTTAATAATCGAACTTCGATTATTACCTGAATCCCGTCTTTGAGAATTCTACAAGCGGAGGTATACGAAAATTCGTAAATTGTACATTTTTTTACCATTTTCTGTCTGATATCTTCGTCACGTTTTAATTTTAAACAATACAAATCTACATTCGTCGCTAACGAAACGTGTATATTAAGTTAGTTAAAGTTACTTTACTTATTGTTGTTGTTACAATGGAATACTATAAAATTCTTGAAATAAACGAAAGGAAATCTAAAAGAAATATCAAAAACCGAGAAAATGGCAAACGAGAAACGATGATCGTTCGAAACGATCGTTTCGTATTCGTTTGTTTCGTGCACGCGGATCATTCGAGACACAAAACACGGTGTAACGTTACAATAAGATTTATATTTGTCAAATGGATATATGAGTTTTCAATTGTTGCCCATTGTTTGGCGGGTCTCGATCGGTAAAGGGCGGTGGACGCTCGACGAGGGGTAGGGGACTGAGAAATTAATCCTTTGGCGTCGCTCGCGTGTTCGTTCGCGCGAAAAAAACCGAGCGACTGTCTCCACGGATGCGCGAAGTTTCTTCTTTCGCAAAAAGAGACAGGAAAAATGCAATTTCACCTTCGCTCGGCGTTTCGTCGCGCTCGCTTGCTCCCTGAAGCGCTCTCGTTTTGTCCGCGTCTGGTCGAAGCGAAACGCAGAGGGAAAAGCTCGACTTCGCGGAGATGACCTTTTGCCTCTTCGAAAGCACGGTTCGAGGGGTCTCGTGGATAATCTCTTTCTCGTTTCTTTGCCGCGCGTGAAAAGCGATTCCAACTTGTAGCCGGAGATAGCGCACAGAACAGCGAGAAAGTTTCGCTGTTCCGTGTGTGTGCATAAGCGAGTGAACCAGAGAAAGGGAATGTGTGCGCGCGAACGAGTGAGCGAGGAAGTGGTTAAATGAGTAAATGAGTAAGTGATTGAACGAATGAGCAAGTAAGTGAATCGGTGAACGAGTGAGGGGAGAAACGAGTGAATAGGTGAACGAGTGAGGGGATAAACGAGTGAATAGGTGAGCGAGTAAGGGGAGAAACGAGTGAATAGGTGAGCGAATAAGTGATTGAGCGAGCGATTGAGTCAAAGTATGAGTGACTAGGTGACTGAGTGAATGAGCAAGTAAGTAAGTGAGTAAATAAATGAACGAGTGAGAGAGTCAGTGATTGAGCGAGCGATTGAGTCAAAGTATGAGCGACTGAGTGAGTGAGTAAGGGAGTGAATAAATGAACGAGTGAGCGAGTTAGTGATTGAGTAAAAGTATGAGTGACTAGATGACCGAGTGAGTGAGTAAGTGAGCGAATAAACGAGCGAGTGAAAGAGCCAGTAATTGAGTATGCGATTGAGTGAATAATTGAGCAAGTGAGTGAGTGAGTAGGTGAACGAAAGAATCAGTGATTGAGTGAGTAAGTGAGTAAATGATTGAACGAGTAATTGATTAAGCAAGTGAGACAATGAGTAAAAGAATCAGTGATCGAGTACAATTGAGTATATAATTTAGTGAACGACTGAATTAATAAGTGACCGAGTAAGCGAGTAAGACGATAAGTGAAAGAGTCAGTGATCGAATACAATTGAGTAGATAATTTAGCGAATGAATTAATAAGTGATCGAGTGAGTGACTGAGTAAGCGAGTAAGATAATAAGTGAAGGAATCAGAGATCGAGTACAATTGAGTAGATAATTTATCGAATGAATTAATAAATGACCGACTGAGTGACTGAGTAAGCGAGTAAGACAATAAGTGAAGGAATCAGATATCGAGTACAATTGAGTAGATAATTTAGCGAATGAATTAATAAGCGACCAAGTGACTGACTGAGTAAGGGAGTAAGACAATAAGTGAAAGAGTCAGGGATGGAATACAATTGAGTAGATAATTTTAGGGAACGATTCAATCAATAAGTGACTGTGTAAGCAAGTAAGACAATAAGTGAAGGAGTCAGAGATGGAGTACAATTGAGTAGATAATTCAGCGAACGATTGAATTACTGAGCAAGAGAACGAATGAAGAAGCGAGAGAGTAGTGTGGACTGGATAGACAGAGAGAGCCAGGTGAACGTGTTCGCGCGTTGTGAGAAGGATGGCTAACGCCACGCCATGAATAAGTGAATTCATAAGCAGGGTAAGCAAGCGTTGGGCAACATTCCCCGTCAATTTCGCTGCGTGCACACGGTACTCGTACACGCGGCACAACAAGAACGTATGCAAATGTATGGATTCCTCGCGCCCGTGTACACGGTCCGGGAGCATAGTTTGCGATACACAAGAGATGCCCGGGCGTCGCTCCAGAGAATATACGGCTAACCAGCGGAATATTAGATCGTACGAGTGGACAAACGATGAAAAGGATCCGGAAGACTTAGGGGTCGTTCGTTACACCGTGTACGTGTATTCGAGCGCAACCCCTAAATCTTCATGGGTGAAAACAGAAGGATTATGTTTACAGTTCCCCCATTGAATTGTCGTAGCAATATTTAACCAGTCGTCTCGTGAACTTATCGATTGTCTTATCCTATCTCGAGTTCGTGGAACGCCACCAGCGCGACAGTATTTCCAGAATGAAAAATAAAATTGAGAATCGTCGATACTCGGTGTATCCTACCACGGAGGAGGCAACGAGATTTCACGAGAAAACAAAGTATTGCCCCCACGGCTGGATAAAATATCGCTGAATTATTCGCAATAAATAGCGCGGTTTTATTCCGTTCCGTGTCCAAAGCGGAACGTTGAAACTCAATTACCCGAAGCGTATGAAAAAGGAACTGGGACAGATTTATTTAATCGTACGTCAAAGAACAAGCATTCGATCTTCGGGGATTTAAAAATCTTTGGGAACGGTTACGTTTGATAATACGTAAAAGGATTCCCCGATATGACATTTATTAAATCACAATGCAAAACCCGCATCGAGAACGACGTTTGTCGATACGGAGATAAAAGGGCTCCAGGTACGTTAAATTTGTCCTCGTTATTCTCGTTAAATAAGTAATCATTCGAAATTTGTAATAATTTAAATACGTGACTCGCGACCGATTAAATGAGTTTATTTGGATAGCTTCGCGATCATCGGAGAAAATTAATTCGGTACATTGAATTATGATGACATTCTACGATTTTACAAGTATAATATTATTTTTACTATTTTCTTTTTTTTTTTCTTTTCGATTATCGTACTCGCGCAGAAAAATCCTATCGTATTTATTTTACCAAATTGTGAACCACGACGGATCATTTCTTTTTTTCGAATCGTGCCAAATTGATTTTTATTTCGATCAACGAACAACGTGTCTCTGCAGGATTACGGATGAAATAGTGGGATAGATAAACAATATGGTGGGGATAGGTGATTAGTGACCTTCAACGGCCAATATCTTCTATCTAGTATACGCCGTACACTGTTCGCGTGTAAAACTATTTAAACCCTACCTTAAATATCTAGAAATTTCATATTGAAAAAGAGAAATTATAAGAAAGAAACAAAAGAAACCGTATAAATACACAAATACACAATTAATATTATACTGTCCATCTCCATTTATTACCATATCCGATAGAACACTGGTACAACATTAGTAGAAGCAGTCGACAAGACAACAGCTGCCTATCTCCATTTATTAACATACACAGTAGAATATTAGCATTCATTATTCATCATTAACACGTATAACAATATCATAATTACAAACAGCGATCAATTTAAAAATCAATCTTTCAAAACCACTTGAAACCCTGTCACAAAATTTTCACGTAAAATAATTCACCTTCTTGCCAAGAGTCCAACGTTCTTAGAAATATTAAAATTTTTCAATAACCGTGGTCGACAGATTCTCCGTGATTCGTGTTCAGTTCAAAAGAAACTCCGCAAAGATCACCCCCCGGTAGTCGTTACAAAGTAAATTCCATGTCAAACGACGTAACTTGTTTATCAAGTCGACACTCTTCGCTGTATGAAACAAGACTCGCGAAAATCTGGAATACCTCCCGTTGGAAATTCCAACGTGTATTCACGCTCGTAGCCAACCATATATGTTCCAATCGTCTTCCCCGTTTAACGTCAATCTTCCGCCCACGTCGAAAAGCTTCTGTTCAAACACGAGCGAACTTCGCTCCGGGAACTTTTCGAAGCTCTGTTCCTCCGAGCCAGTACTGTTCGCGTCGCGAGCTAGTTGGCTGTTGCCCCGTTAACAAGGTGTACCTAATCCACTTTTATTATTTCGGTGGGGAACTTGCACCTCGGAAAGTCTACCTCTGAAAAGTCACGCCCAAGTGAACGACAGCCGCGCGAGTAAACGCGTTATAAAACTGCTCTCTCTCCCTATCTCTCTAGCTCTAGCTCTAGCTCTAGCTCTATCTATCTATCTGTCTATCTATCTATCTATCTATCTGTCTATCTATCTATCTATCTATCTGTCTATCTATCTATCTATCTATCTATCTATCTATCTATCTATCTATCTATCTAACTATCTAACTATCTAACTATCTAACTATCTATCTATCTATCTATCTATCTATTTATCTCTCTCCCTCTCTGTCTCTCGGTTTTTCGCGCGTTGCAGGGCCCGCCTTATGAATATATGTACATACATTCCGTTCAGGAATACGTCCTTGGTAGCGAGACTTTGCTCCGAGTGGCGTTAATAACACCCCTTTCGCTCGTCCTTCGAACAGGACTCGAAACGCTTCGAGAGAGAGAGAAAGAGAGAGAGAAAAAAAAAGAAAAAAGAATCAACGCCATCTCGACAACTTTTTCGACATCGCGGCTACCCGCGAGACTCGTGGCGATCATTAATGCGATTTACGTGCAATGAATTGGGAACAAAGAAAGAAAAAAAAAGAAGAAGGAAGGAATAAAAAAAAAATTGGATTAATCATCGACGAGTCGCGAGCGTTGGACGCGACACACGCGACCCCCCCCCCCCCCCCACCCTCCCGTACTCACATCCGAGGAAAAAATGGGCGGTTTCGTTGCATCGGGCGTAACTGGATCCGATGTCCCCTCCCCCAACCTCTGATCCTTGTCGTCGTCCTTTTCACCGCGCGGTAAGAATTCGTCCATCAACAGCAGGTTAATTTAATTCGTATTTAATGCTAATGGAAGGTGAAGTGCTCGTGATTCTTCGTACGCGTCGACCTACCTACACGATTCGTCCGTCACGAGTCCAGTTGACGGAAGAGGACTCGTGTCTTCCTCTTTCCAGATTCCAGACGAGCAACAGCGACCTCTTCCCTTGGACGATTCCGAGATATTTACGTCGACTTCGCTCTACGAGCGTCCGGTCGAGGGGAAATTTTTCTTTTCGTCGACAGAGATGATCTTTACGATCTATGGAATATATGGTTCCAACAAGTAAACTGAATGAAGGGGGCTGTAGAGGTACTTGGAGAGAGAAGTATTAATGTCGTTGCTTTCCGTTACAGGTGTTATGGGGGAAGAATTCTTTTTGTTTTGTTTTTTGATGGACAAAGATTATTCGTACAGGCTGTAAAATTCAATAGTAAGAAACAATATATCGGGACTATGATTTTGAAGGTGAATTTCATCAATGTCTTTCTTCTAACCACTGGTGGGTGCATTAGTTATGCATTTTGATGTTGACAAGGGTGTTCGTGAGTAGATTTTTTATTGCGAATAATAAGGCTGCGAAATGTGATTGCAATAAGAAAAATGGATGGAAGAATGGACCTGGAGAAGAAAGTCTCTATCTCGTCATGGACATCCATCTTTGTTCCTTTTATCAGTGGAACTATGTAGTGTGATTTATATGTGTTTCAAAAGTAGATCTTTTCTCTTATCGGCAAAATTAATCTTGCAAAATACAATTGGAGTGAGTAAATTTGTAACGAAATTTTAAACGACGATCCAGTAGACAATTTTCTGAACTTTGTTTTCGTCGATTGTCTCTATCGATAAAGATGCTTAAGCGACGATATTCGATATTATCCGATCTCGGTGTAGGTTCGTTGTTCAAAAGATAAGTAGCTTTCTCCGTCGTGAAATCGATATGTACTACTCTGGTTTCGTTAGCCTTTATTTACCACTCGAATCAACGACAGCTGCGCTTAACCTAGGTGCTCCTGGAGGCGTTTCGATGCTACTGTGGGGGTTTCAATTGTCTGTCATTATAGCTGCGTCATCGACCTGCCAGATATAGTTGACGTATCGAAAGTCTAATCTATTCAAAATAAAGAAAGCCCTAGAACTTTGGGGTACACCAGATTTGATTTTACCAAACCTGAAGTCTGTATTACTTGAAAGTATCTTTCCAGGTTTCTATCAGGAGGTAAAGTTGTCTCGGGATTAGATTCTTAAGTTTGCATAAAATTCCAAAGTACGACATTCAATTCCCGTCCAGCCCCGCCCCGCCCCGTCCAGCCCCGCCCCGCCCCGTCCAGCCCGCCCCTTTCCACCCCGCCCCGTCTAGCCCGCACCGCCCCGCCTCGTCCAGCCCCGCCCCGTCCAACCCGCCCCGCCCCGCCCCGTCCAGCCCGCTCCGCTCCGCCCCGCCCCATCTAGCCCGCACTGCCCCGTCTAGCCCGCACCGCACCGCCCAACCCCGTCCAGCCCGTTCCGCACCGCCCCGCCCCGTCTAGCCCACTCCGCACCGCCCCACCCCGTCCAGCCCCGCTTTGCTCCGCCACGCCCCGTTCAGCCCCGCTTTGCTCCGCCACGCCCCGTCCGCACCGCCCCGCCCCATCCAGCCCCGTTCCGCACCGCCCCACCCCGTCCAGCCCACTCCGCACCGCCCCGCCCCGTCCAGCCTCGCTCCGCCCCGCTTCGCTCCGCCCCGCCCCGTCGAGCCCCACTTCACTCGGCCCCGCCCCCACCGCCCCACCCCGTCCAGCCCGTTCGGCACCGCCCCACCCGTCTAGGTCCGTTCCGCACAGCCCCACCCCGTCCAGCCCCACTTTGCTCCGCCCCACCCCGTCTAGCCCGCTTCGCCCGCCCCGCCTCGCGCGGTCACATTTCTAACGAAAAGTTGAGGCTTGCCAGCCTGTCGGGCGCGTTCCGCATCGTCGATCACGTGGTTTAAGTATGAATAATCGAGATGAGCTGGGAGACGATCACGAGAAGACCGCAAACGCGAACCGTTGCGAAAAAAGATGCACTTTGTCAAACGTTAGATACGTTGCAAACTTGATAACTGTAGGAAATTGTTTCACTGCGATATACTGTGCTTTCTTTTTTGTAAGTCGACCCTTTAATTTCCCAATAATTGAGAACCCTAATGTTCAATAACACAAATTTTACTAAAATTAAAGCGAAAGGATCGGTAGTGTTTAAAGCGGGGCACTACTGTACATTTGGAAAGGAAAACAGTCTCGACAACAATGATGAAGAATTAAATAACACGGTGTAATTGATCATTTTTACGATTTTCTACGGGAAAATAAATTTCGTTGTAACGTACACGTGACACGAGTTGCGATTGGTTCGATGTTATGTCATTCAATGAACGTTGTAATTCGTTTAAAGTTAAACGATCGGTAACGTTTATCGGGAACGCGAATTCGTGTCGTTGGTACACAGAATTTCGTATCATAAATTAATAATACGTTCTTCGGCGATTCTGGAATTCGATTCGTGAATTTCAATCCTCGGTGAACGCGAGCTTACAATTTCGCGTCTCTCTAGAACGTTATAAATACAATAACGAGAAACATTATCGGCTGGACTACGTTCTGAATTTTCTATCGCGAACAGGTATTGATTATGCAAATTCCTTTCTTCGTTTCGAATAGATCGGCGTACGGCTGTTTGAACAGTCGCGATGCCGCATTCTTGCACGTAATATCGAGACTCCCCTGCTCACGATGTCGTGTGTTAACACCGGAAGTTGAATGCAAACAGTTCCCACTATTGACTTTTCACAATTGTGTTTTCACATGCCGGAACGACCGCTCGTAAAAATAACTCGCGGAAAGCGCAATTTTTCGCGATTTCACTACGCTCTGGTGAACAAGTTAATGACACTTTCAAACCAGTTTTACGAACATTTCGATTCTAGCGATGCATTCGGACAATTCGAGTGTAAAAAGGAGTTTGTACGATTTTGTTAATACACCCGGAACGAAATACCGTTTGTCGGTTCAAACAGCTTTTTACTGAGAGTAACTAAAGATACACTAATACTGGTATCCAGTGGATTAATTGTCGTAATAAATGTTTAAATAATTATTATTGGTCCTGAAATATTACATATGGAAATTCAAAGTAATTTTATGGTCGAATATGCCCAGTGTTTTACTTGAAAGATCAGGAAGAATACAATTTCTACTTGTCTGATCATGAACGATTCTACTCTGTTCGTCTTATAAAAAAGAACTATGTTTTCTACTCGTCTGATCAGTAAGAACTACTCTACTCATTTGAACAAAGACAACTATATTTTCTACTCATCTGATCAGTAAGGAGTACATTTTCCACTTGTTTGATAAAAAAGAACTATAATTTCTACTCGTCTGATCAGTAAGAACTATATTATCTACTCGTCTGAACAAAGAGAACTATATTTTCTACTCGTCTGATCAGTAAGAACTATATTATCTACTCGTCTGAACAAAGAGGACTATATTTTCTACTCGTCTGATCAGTAAGAACTATATTCTCTACTCATTTGAATAAAGAAAACTATATTTTCTACTCGTCTGAACAAAGAGAACTATATTTTCTACTCGTCTGATCAGTACCGATACAATTCTACTCGCCCGATTAGAAACGACTCCGTCTGTTCGTCCGATCGGAAGCCATCCAGTTCTACTTGCTACTCCTGACTTGCATGTCTGATCGGGCGCGTACCATATCTACTTGAATAATGCAGCACGATTCGTTACTTAAAGAAATATGTATATGCGGTCTACTTACGTGACTAAACGCAATGTGTCTCCACTTGTTAGAGAATATGCAAGGTGAGTCGTTTAACCGTATCACCTGAATTCACTTGCAAAACTATGTGTCTATCATTAATTATAATCTTTATAAATATAACAACTCACATTGTGCCCCGTCCTTCTACAGTATATTTATTCAAATTTATACATTTTTCCCACTCTGTAATTCGTTTATATTTCTATACAATCTTTTCACAGTAAAGACGTCCCACTACATATTACTTCTACACTATTTAAATCGTGATGCTGCAAAATAGAATTTCACCGCATAAAGACGTCCCACTACATATTACCTCTACACTATTTAAATCGTGATGCTGCAAAATAGAATTTTACCACACAAAGACACACTACTATTGTTACTTCTATACTATTTGAATCGTAATGCCACACAATACTTCGTTTCTATTTCTACGCAATCTTACCACAATAAAGACGTGCTATCATTACTATTATTACTCTTATACTTTAACAGTGATATACTCTAATTACAATTATTATTATTATACACTTATACAATTTAAATCGTACCCACAATTGACGCACACCGCAAAAGAATCGAGGTCGGAGATTCTAAATCCTCGACAACGTTTTTAAAATATTCTTCGCGCGTTTCGCGCAAAATTTGAAAGGACGTTTCGTTCGTTCGCAATTTCCTTTTTCACGCACGGAGTCAAAATTTCCTTCGACGAGAAACAAAAAAAAAACAGAAACGATGAAACAAGGGAAGATTCTCGATTGAATTTTCACCGTATCGTTTCTCGTCTCGTTACCAAGTTGTTCCACCGTTTCCTTCGAGGTCACCAAAGCGTGTTTCAGTGTACCGTCGAATTTTCTCGTATGTTCTGCAGTCGTAAACGATCTTCGTATAATTTCGTATCGTGACAAACGAGAATCGGAACACTTAACGCGTTTAACGTAATTTGTTTCGAGCACGTCACCGGCACGTCATTCGATCATCTGTGCGCCGGAGGCACAGTTGGCAAGATAATTGGCCCGTTGCTTAAAATGAATTGCAAATTCGTCTACGCTATGTTCCTCGTCACGGAGAGCAACTTGATTAGCGGATACGTCGAAAACGAAACCGAATGTGTCACCCGTAAATGGAACGACATATGGATACAGATATAAATCGATACTTCGCGTCCGCTTCGTAAAATATTAACGTACGATAAGACGATGGAAAACGAAGTGACGAAAATTCGATGCAATTCGTGGCTGGAATTTTATTTTTGCAAGAAAGAAAATAGAAATTAAGCGCGCGAAACGAAACAGAATTGACGCGGTAGTCAGTTATTATTTTTCCGGGAAATTACAGCGATTGAAATCGCTCGAAAGTTGAATGTTCTGTAAAATCTTGTTGTGGTGTCGCCCATTCAATCGTTCCGTGTTCCCACGTGGAGCTACGAATCGGCGTAAAATTAATTTAGTCGAACGCGATACGATTTCGTTTGAAGCGAGAGCTACTCGATTCGCGAATACACTTTGCATGTTGAACAACCACGGACGATGATCCGCGAATGAATTTACAGGCCAATTTCGTTCCGAATTTATCGTCGTTCGGCTTGTATCATTTTTCGTCGGCGATTTTCCATTTCGGGTGTGAACACTTGTACGTTGAAACCCGTGTCAGGTTTCCCACGGTCGAGGATGTGCACGATGTTCGTTCCAAGCATATTTATTCAAACGAGTAGAAAATATAGTTCTTACCGATCAGACGAGTAGAGAATATAGTTCTCTTTATTGAAACGAGTAGAAAATAGAGTTCTTACTGATCAGACGAGTAGAAATATAGTTCTTACTGATTAGATGAGTAGAAAATATAGTTTTCTTTATTGAAACGAGTAGAAAATAGAGTTCTTATCGATCAGACGAGTAGAAATATAGTTCTTACTGATCAGACGAGTAGAAAATATAGTTCTCTTTATTGAAACGAGTAGAAAATAGAGTTCTTATCGATCAGACGAGTAGAAATATAGTTCTTACTGATTAGATGAGTAGAAAATATAGTTCTCTTTATTCAAACGAGTAGAAAATATAGTTCTTACCAATCAGACGAGTAGAAATATAGTTCTTACTGATCAGACGAGTAGAAAATATAGTTCTCTTTATTCAAACGAGTAGAAAATATAGTTCCCTTTATTCAGACGAGTAGAAAATATAGTTCTTACCGATTAGACGAGTAGAAAATATAGTACTTACTGATCAAACGAATAGAAAATATAGTACTTACTGATCAGACGAGTAAAAAATATAGTCTTTTTTATCAAACGAGTAGAAAATATTGTACTTACTGATCAGACGAGTAAGAAATATAGTTCTCTTTATTCAAACGAGTAGAAAATATAGTTCTTACTGATCAGTGGAGTAGAGAATAGTCTTTTTTATCAAACGAGTAGAAAATATAGTTCTCTTTATTCAAACGAGTAGAAAATATAGTTCTTACTGATCAGACGAGTAGAAAATATAATGGTTCGTACTGATGAGACGAGTAGAAAATATAGTTCTTTTCGTAGTGTAAAAAGTAGAAATATTCGATAATTAATCAAGTTCAAATACAATTATTCAAGTTCGTGTCTTGTAAACGCTTTAAAGAATTGTAACTTTGGAGCGTCAGCGTTCAATCAATCTTATTTGATGTAAAAGGATCACTAGCCTGTAAAATGAAGATTATTATTATTATATATTACCTCTTAACCGTTCTCTATACCTGGAAATAGATATCGAGTCGATCGAAACGTCGAGGAAGATTTTTACGACCATCGGGTGAAAAACGAGCCCGTGAATCGATTCTCGACGTTCAACTTCCGGAAAGGCTACGAGTACGAAACGAGAAACTTAACGAATAATTAAAGACACTTCTCCTTCAGCTAAAAGTGTCTATTATGATACCTAACCTCGATTGGATTAAATTTACACGATTATTTTATTTGCATAATCGTAAATGACACTCACAGTTACAGATGATACTCTCCGCGGTTAAATACACTAATTACAAAAAACCTAACTTCGATTAATGTACTTTCACATGAAAGTTTCATTCGATAAACTGCTCACAATACTCACCAGTGTACCACTCGATATAATTTGCACTTCGAGTACTCAAAACTGAAAATAATTACGTTCCAAAAATTCAAAGCACCGGTAACAACACCTAATAATTATTTCCGTGCAATTTGATAAAAACTAACACCACCGACCGAACCCGTGACGCGAATCACGCCCCGAATAATAAAACGATGAAACTCTCCGGCTGGCGTGGAGATTAATCGACAGTAGCTTCCGTAAATACCTCAAAGAAAAAATGAGAAACGGAACGAATAAATTGAAAGTACTTCTTCGCGGCACCTTCCTAATCGGATTTTCACTATTCGCGGCTACGTTCCCCGTTCCGGTTATCGAAGGACTTAATTAAATCGTGGAAAAAAGACGGCGGCGAATAACAAAAAAAAAAAAAAAAAAAAAAAGGAAGAAAGAAAGAAAGCAAAAAGTCGCCCCCTCGTCGTCGTCGTCGTCGTCCGGATCAGCGAGTAGCTGAATTGGATGTTCGATCTGGAAGTTGATTATCGAACGCCCCCAATCAAGCGTCGGTTATATCGGAAATCGAAACGGTTCCCAGTTGGAATCAAAAATACAATCGCAGCACGAGAAAGGAACCGCGCTGACACCAATCTGTTGTACCGTTTGTCATTGCTCGCAGGGAAATTCGTTTTTCGTTTCCAGATGATTGGTTCCGGGGCGTCCCTTTGAAAAAAAGTATCGGGCTCCGCGGGGCTCTGTTTCGTTGGCAAAAAGTGCAAGGAAATTCGTCGACAATGGTACGGAAAATACGCGTTGATAAAGCGACACGACACGGCACGACGATAGTAGACGCTCGTCGTCGCTTCCCCGTCTCGGTCCCTCTCGCTTTATTCGCCATGGGATTGTTGGTTTCTCGAAGAACTCTCGGCGAAAGTAACCCGGGAGATGAAAGAGCATCGAGTTCGCCATCGAGGACGTCTAATCGTTTCATTTCTACCGAAGAGGGAGGTCTCCACCGCGAGCCTCCTTCCACCCAATTCCAGAAAAGAAATCGTCGACCATCGATCGATTCGTCGAATAATGTTCGTCTCGATTCTACTGAAATTACACTTGCTAAAGGTCGGTATGAGGTTGTCACGGAGATGGAGGAAAAATTGTATTTAACCCTCGCAGTACCGGTAGCGCGGGAGAGACCACGGGAGAGATCACGCGTGGGTCCAAACGGACCCACGCGTGGAAAGATTCTATCGTTTATCATTCTATCGTTTTACCTTTCTTTTCCTTTTTTTCTCTTGAAAAATAGTTCCAAGGGTATGAACGAGGAATACAAGTCTCTCCGGGTCCGAAAAGACCCAGACGTGTTAAAACGAGGGTTAAGGGTCAAGATGATTATAGTTGAAGCTTCTATCGTTTAACCTTTCTTCTTTTCTTCTCTTGAAAAATAGTTCCAAGGGTATGAACGAGGAGTACAAGTCTCTCCGGGTCCGAAAAGACCCAGACGTGTTAAAACGAGGGTTAAAGGTCAAGGTGATTATAGTCGAAGCTTCCTTTTCCAGCTAATTACCGAAAATAGAAGTTTTCAGAAGCTCCCGGCGATGTTGTTATCAGCAGATACCTATCTTTCGTAGAATAGTGTAGTTAATATTCCACTCTATTATGGGGTAACGCATGGGGAAACATGTTCGTGGAAAACACGATCGCGTAACTTGTAAATAAGTACAGTTCCGATATGAAACCCTGTGTTAAGCTCCGATAGGAGTGCACGATACGAGAATTATTTAAACAAAAATAATTCTACGTCAACCTGAGAGACACGTTTGTCTGCTTAACCAAGGCGTTGTCCCTGATGATCCTCATTGATGATCCACGCAGCACTCGACGCGTTAATGATGTCTCATTCAGAGCTTTCGTGTAGCTTTATACACCGGAACTGAATAACGAGTACAGAATCGATAGACGTTTCCCAGCGACTTGTTTGAATGGCTCGTTTGAACAGCTAAGTAGTAGTTCGTGGTAGAAAATTCACGCTGCGTCTTTATTTATGTCAAAGTGCACGGTGATCGGATATCCGACTGCGTCCATTGTACCGATTGGTCGAAGCGGATACACAAAAGTGACGAAATTCTTAAACGACGGGAAACAAAACTCTTCGAATGAAATATTTCTCGCGAAGACCAAATTTTCGACGAAGATAAAGTTTTTCACGTAGACAAAATTTCTTACGGAGAGAAAATTACTCGCGAAGATAAAATTTTTCACGTAGACAAAATTTTCATACAGGAGAAAAGAATTTCTTACAAAGAGACAAACTTTCTTTTAATATTTCACAAAGGAATCCTGACATTACGAATTGACAATTTTTCAAGAGAAGAAAAGATTGAATGATAAACGACGTTCGATTTTAAAATCAATTCTGTGTATTCTCCGGGGAGAGTATCGCGTGATTGTTTATTTGTAACTGACACTCTTTCGATTTCGAACGTCGTTTAATAAACGACGAGGACGAAACCAGGGGAAATACGAGGAACGTTTTATTTATAGAATGAACGTCGCCCACTTTGGGATAACTTTGTATGATTTAAAACTTAATAGAAATACGACACGAAACGCTTGTATCGAAGTGTGTGACGTAAATGAAAATATTGAGAGTGAAACATTGGAGAAACGTAATGCGATCAATTTTAGAATATAACATTTCTACGTGCATTCACATTGTAGAGGGATTCGCGATGACCGAGAAGAGAATAACAATTAAATTGCAATTTTAAATTCACATTAAGAAGTTCTTCGAATTTTCTTATTAAATTTTCGAACCAAAAAGAAGAAGAAAATAAAATATATACGTACGAAATTTCTCTTTAGATTGATCCTTACAAAATTACCGGAATATTAAGTTTGTAACACTTTGTGAAATATTTGTACTGTTCACGACTCGCAAGATGTCCTCCAAGATGATACAAATGGGTTAACCCTTCGTCCTACGATTTAAGTTTCGATAAAGCGGGTCATAATTAACCACAAGGTTGTTCACAATTCTCACTGTCCTCATGAACGTTAAATTTTCTTTTCAAAAACATTATACAAGCTTTTCTTTTTAATATTTCCAAGAAAATATAAGGACAAAACTTATGGTTTTTACATTTGGCCCAATTTCCATACCACGAATCTCACACACGATATTATGAGCAAAAGGATTGATAACTATTCAAAGAATTTGAATATTTCCTTTCGATGTAACCCGTAAAATTATCACACAATGTTTTAGAGAACATCGTAACAGCCTAAATATTAGGTTCTTCGGAAAGTCATTCCTTTTTTTTTTGCGAAAACGAAACATGATTTCTCAGAACGTACAAACACTTCATTGAATCACATACTCTCCATTTTGGAAAACGAAACGACTTTCCCGAACAACCCAATAATTTTCCATCGAAGCGCAAACGGTAAATAATTTCGTATCGAAGCTTAAACAGCTCCTCCCAGAATCCATACCGATACCTTTGCAAAATCTCTGGTCGTTGAATATATTAATAGAGTACCCCGTGTAAATATCCCACGAAAAAGGGTCCGCGAAGGGTTCCCGATCCGAGGTGACGAAAAATATTGCACGAACGGCGTGCCCGGACACCTGAAACCGTGAGCATCTGTTTTAGATACGATCGATCGGGAATTATTCATCCGTGTTCGCTCGTTACATCACGCTATCGTTATCAAACTGATGAAAGAGTTACGTAAATTTTCGTAAGCGACAATCGTAGAAAGGGGAGATAAGCAGGGAATAAACCCGTTCCCCAGCCGCCCGTAGGTGACAGTATTGCGAAACAGACAGCCGAAACAGAGCCACGGTCGAACACTCGTAAAGATCCCGAAACGATTATCGATCGTCTTTTATCGCCTCGCTCGATGAACAAGCGGAAGTGGCACGGGATCGGGACGAGTCAAATTGCATCTTCCGTCCTTTGACGTTTCCCGAACATCCTGAAAACGATTCCCAGTATCCTTTGAGATACATCGCGGACATCCGTCGGTCGTCATAGGTGCACTCGCGGACAGAATCGCGCGTATTCGAACTTCTAATTAAACGTACGCGCCATCTTCTGGTCTCGGTCCACTCCACGGATGAAACGATCGAGGAACCGGTCGGGTGTGAAACGCCGGAGGCTCGATCGGTCGATCGTTTCGCGCGATTTGCTATTTTCGCGTCGCGATTGATCAACGGGCCGATCCTCCCATCAAAATCCATCTCGTTACAACGATATGCGGCGAAAGCGAGCGGAAGGGCTGTTCCAATGATTAACCGACCTCGTAGCGGCCTTCTGCTCGATGTGAGCGCGGAGTCAAAGCTGCCCTACGATGCGTGAAAAAATAACAGGGATAGCTAGCCGTGAGAGTATACCGGGAGCGCAAACTGCTAGTTGTGTCGATGGTTAATCGATCGTTCGTGGATCACCTTTAGCGACGTTGAGCGTATAGTTTCTATCAGTCATCATTTCTCAGCGATGGTATCGGATCTGGACCGTGTGGAGAATATACGAATGTAATTGCGCGATCAATGTTGTCGATGATAATGGTGACGAGAAAATTAACGCGAAGAAAGGGAATGAAATAGAAAAATATATATATTATTATGGTTTGGTGATGTTCAGGCGGTGAATACCCGAGAGAGAGGATAATTATTTAAATTGAGAAATAAGAAACTTAATGAGAAAATTAAAAGTAGTTTTTGGTCTAAAGCAATGAATGGGAGCTCTTAGACTACGTGAAGAAAGTGAATGGAATAGAAAAATATATATATTATTATGGTTTGGTAATGTCCAGGCAGTGAATATCCGAAAGAAAGGATAATTATTTAAATTAAGAAATAAGAAACTTAATGAGAAAATTAAAAGTTGTTTTTGGTCTAAAGCAATGGTTGGAGCTCTTAGACTACGCGAAGAAAGTGAATACAATAGAAAAATATATATTATTATAGTTTGGTAATATCCAGACGGTGAATACCCGAAAGAGAGGATAATTATTTAAATTGAGAAATAAAAAAACTTAATGAGAAAATTAAAAGTAGTTTTTGGTGCAAAGCAGTGGGTAGAAGTTCTTAAACTTCGCGAAGGAAGTGAATGAAATGAAAAGTAGACGATGAATACTTGAAAGAAAAAAAGATTACACACTTGACTAAATAGAGAAACTGAGGATAAAGCGAGAGAAAGAAAAAAGAAGAAGAAACTTGCGCAGAGATGGAAACGTCGGGTCTTTGAACGAAAATTTGTCAAAATCGTCTTATAATTTTTGTCTTGGCGTTTCCCTGCCGACGAAATATAGCAAAAACTCGAAATTTTAACACTAAACAACATGGAACTGATAATTTGTAAATTACAAAACTGAAAAAAAAATGCAAAATAGACGGTATCGCTAAATGTATAATCAGAAACTGGAAAAATGACACTTGTATTAAGAGGAACGCAGTGGTGTGTGTTCAAAGAGAACGTGAGTAACTTCGAGTAATTTTTCTCAAAGATCGAGGAAAACGTCCGTACCGATACGATTCGCGATTCCTTCGAGAGGTAATCTTCTCAACTCGGCACAGTACATGCCATACGACGCGTATCGATTTCCAAATAATCTTTCGTTGCTATCCGACTCGACTGGGCGTCGAGCTCTCGATTCACGCGAATTTCGCGCGAAAATTAACACACTAATAAAAATAATGGATCGTTGCATCGAACAAATTACCTACGAAGTGCACATTGGTCGTGCAATGTTTTACGAGCGTCACAAGAGTATGAAAGACACGGAGATTGTTAAAGGGGTGAAAGGAGTTTATGGAAATTCGTCGGGCATTAAGAGGGTCGAAAGCGGTGATTTTAATGTCTCGAGCGTACATCAAAGCGGGAAGGTCCATTACATTCAGCGCGGAGAACGCAATAGCTGCAATTTAGCCGGCTACGGAACGATCTGGTGAAGATCTGGTCACGGAGCTTTAATCATGCTCGACCGTCTCCAAAGGTTCTCGGTGAACGTGGATAATGAACGAAGAAGAAATTCGCCACTTGACGAGCCCTCGTAGATTACGCAAGGATACAAAGATTCACCACGAAAACAATTTTCATTGCATTAAGAACGGAAGAGGGGACGAAAAAAATCGCAGTATCGATTGTATCGAAAATACAATTATCCTACACGCACGAGGTGAGTCATCAAATCAGAAAAGAATCACATTTCGTACAAATGCAACGATGCACCTGGAAAGTGCATTCTTCCTAACCGAAACAGTATCTCTCTTGTAAAATAATTTTTCTTCGCCATTTTAACCATAAAAAAATTACGAAAAAATAATTTAAAAAACGAACATCTCTCGAGACTGTTTATACATATTTTTCATTAGATATCTTTTTGCAGTACAACTACGCCTATGCAAGTACCTTTCTATAATTCTCGGGTCGAAAAATTCTAAAATTTAGAATTTTTTTTTTTTTTTTTGAAGCAAAACCACGCGATCTATAAAATTGAAACTTTTCACCCTCGTCGGTACACTCGTGAAGAAGTTGTGGGAATTTTGTTACAAAATTTCCACCAATGATACCCGAGTTATAAATAATATATCACGGTGTCGGTGTTTACGAGCGTTGAATTTTTGTATACCAATGGACGATTCGAATATCTCGTCCAACGTTTCGTTGATCTTCGTGCGCTGTTAATATCCACCCCCTCCCCTTCCCCATTGACCATACATTTCCCAAAATTCTCTGTATCGCGGCAAACGGCACCGGATAAATAACGTTCTCGTATTTCAAACAATCCCAAGTGAAAATCCCCGGGCACACGGGGCCGCGTGAAATCCGAACGGTCGTTCGTTAATATAATATTACACGGTGCATTAATTCGCTAATACATATTTATTCAATCGTGCGCGATTTCCCACGTATACCGGAAACGGTGTTACAGCGCCCACGTTCGTTCGCGTTCCATCGGCGCGAAATCAGCGAAGTTCGACGAACGTGAGGTTCTCTCGCGTCCCGTGTTCCACGAGGCGTGGTTAAACGGCACGATAACTGTAATCGCGTGAAAATGGCCAAGAACACCGAGCCTGGCCTTAATTACAGCGTCCCGTAACGCGGTTTGAAACGGATAATGGACGTACACCGCGAGAAAACAGCGAGCGTCGCCACCCGCCTTAAAAATGCGCTTCCGCGCGACTGAATTAATTAAGCGTTAGCCCAGGCCCGTGGAAAAGAAGTGGCCGGCCAGTCGCTCGTACGTTGCTTCTGATAAGCTCGGAACGATCTCGCCGGCAGGAGCGGTTAACCCTGCCAGCGGTCATTTGTCTCTCTGGGAGCTTTAACGCTAGTCGCATCCGAATTGCAAATTCGAGATAATGGAAGACGTGCGGGTGAATATAAACTAGCAGTGGCCCCCGTTGGTCCCCCACCGTTTGTGCACCAAGACTGCGTTTCTTCGACAGATTCCGTTACAGTCGGATCAACTCGTAGGGGGAGCGAGTTTCAGACCTAATTACTCGAACATCCCAACGGGGGACACTGTCGAACGCGTTCGTTCGTTTGTGAGAAACAATTTTACCCCTCGTGGAGAAATCTTGGTAGAGGGGGTCACGGGGTTCTTATTTGTTCGGAGAACGGACGTTTCGTGGAAGGGATCGATGCTCGTCGAGCGTGGATTGAAATTTCCGTGTGGAGAATGCGAGAATGAAAATTCATACGGTCGTACGATCGCGAGAGGATCGTTAATGGATCGGGGAGATTCTCGCGATGAAAACGAGCCCAAACACGACCCTCTTTTGACTATTTTTGATTACGGCTCACTCATATTTTTTTTTTTTTGAAAAATAACCAAAAATTAAGTCGGTTGTAAATACTGTGGAACACGAGGGATCGATGATGCTCGAACGAAGAAATCGAAGGAATGAATTTCACGGAGGAATTCCAGGGGTACGTCGCCGATAGAAATGAATTTTTGAAATTATTTTTGAAAAATTCCGCGGAACTAAAAATTAACTAAATGGGGTCGTGTTTGGGCTCGTTTTCATCGGGAGAACGTCACCGATTCGTTGGTATTCCTCTCGTGAAGATTCAACGAAGAATGTAAAACTATAGTTAACTAAATATCGGTGTACATCGTTTACTTTACTCGTTAGAAGGTACGTGTGAGAATGAGAGTAAAAAAGGTCAATTGCTGAAATAAGAGCGCTACCTTCTCAGTGGAAACACCCTCCCCCGGTTTCTTGTAACCGGAAATTGCCGCGAATGTGCGCATTTAACGTAAATGTTGCTCTTAGCGCGCAATAGCGTGCTGGAGTGTTTAAATCGTCCCTGTACGCGTGTTTGTGTACCCGGTTTAATTTGTGTTGCGCGTGAATCGGTTCGGTATTCGAATGCAGGAATGCCTGAGTGTTCTAACAATGCGCGTCACCGTTGGATCTGACTTATAGTTCTTGATTCCGCCGGTGCTACACCCGATGCTCTTTGTTCGGTCTAACCAGAGTTTTCAAGATTTATCGCCTCGATGTAGGTGGGTGTTGAGTAATTGTAATTGGTGGAGTTGAATCTCCTATCAGTTGGAACGTCCTACTGACAAGGGTGGGGAGAACCAGTGACTGGAGATTTGCATGAAAATTCCTGGGGTGGAACAATTAGTTCGTCGAGAATGGGAAGAGGGTCTGAAAATTTATGACTCAATTACAACTGTGTAGAAGACGATCTCGCTACGTCAATAAGCTTAAATTAAAGTCAGAGAAGGTACGGACATGCGATGTATATAATTCACCGTATTATTCTTTACCGCGAACCGTATTGCATCCATCGCATAATTTCAATCCTCCGCGCGTATCATTCTCGCGAACGATACGAATATCATCGAATTTCTTCTAAGTGTTGAAATCCACTGTTAACGACTTTTCCTGGTTGTTTTTTTCTTCTTTTTTTTCTCTCGTGAAGCAAAAAAAAAAAAAAACAAAAAAAGAAACAAGATGTAAAAATTGTAATAAAGCTGTACCCCGTCCGACTGCCGCCATTTTATCAATTTCGAAACTTTTTAATTTGTTCCAGTTCAAACGAAAGCTGCACTCGTGCGGAATAATAATCTCGCTGTTTCCATACAGCGCACGGGTCCGTTATTAATAACTCCGATATCGTGCGAGTAAATTACACGAAAGAATTCCTGTAATATCTCGGCAAGTATATTAATAATCGTCAACAAATTACGGTCCGATACGTTGTGCACAATTTTTTTTTTTTTTTTCGAATTTCCAAAGATCGCGCGTAAAAGAGTTCCCGTGGTCTCTCCGCGAGTGTGTTAACAATCGTGATCGAAATACGTTGCGTACTTTTTTTTTTGTTTTTTTTTTTTTTTTTTTTATTTTTAAATCTCGAAGATTGCACGTATCTCGTGACGATGGAAACTCGGTTAACACCTTGACGACAATTTAAAAAGCACTTTGCGTTCGTTACCGGGGCGTTTACGATCCGGGGGCTATAATTTGCAACGATATAAATTATAATCGTTACAAGGGTCGCAATCACGGTATCTACGAGCACATCGTACGGGACACTTAATGCGTTCCACGAGTTCGCCAAACACGCTGTATGCACAGCTGTTGCGCGTAATCGCGTGCACGGGCTGATTTATCGAAAGAGCGACCGGGCGGCCATTAAAAAGCGTTTCGTAGCCAGGGGGTAATCGCAACAGAATGCGGATGTTTGTTTCAGAAAGTTCGAGGCAAAGGGTGAAGTCTTGGCGGTCGTAAAAGCCGCGGCCAAACAGTGGATAGACGAGAAAACGGGGTCAAGGTTGAAATCGTTACCGAAATCGAGTAATTTCCGGGTCCTATCCCGGGTGGCGTGACGTTGTCTCGAATTGATGGTGATATCACGACGAATTTATCGCCACGGTCTCGAATCACGATCTGAAGCGGCAGAGGTATTAGAGGCCAACGTCGAAGTCTACAATGGCAGTGGACGATTCGTGTGAATGCATGGAAGGTTAGTAAAATTGATCTGCAACGTAACACCGTACTCGAATCGGTGTTGACGATGTAGGCTTCGAGTCTCGAACAATCGCAGAAGTTCCCGAATGTTGGAAAGCTCGAGTCGTTCAAATCGATTTACTTTGTTTCGTTTATTCTAGATTTTTATTTTCATTTTTATCGAGTCGACAAAATATGATCGGGTTGTAACTTGGACGAAGTTGTTGGGGAAATTTGAATAATGTGGGTTTGTTAGATTTGTAACCAGAAAAGTTCCGAATTGGTGGTCGAATTTCAGACTCGAAGACACGAATGATCGAGTACGAAAGACTTACACGATACAAGGTTCGAGACTCGAAACTTCAAGGACTGGGGTTTCAGATGCAAGACTCGTGGACTCGAGCTTTAAAAACGTTACGATCGAGCTTTGATAACTCATCACTCGTATTTGAACTTTCAAACGTCGCGTTTCACGTTTTACGTCGAGCTTCAAAGACTCAAACTTCACGGACCAGCTTCGAAGACTCACGTTTCGAATTAAACTTTCAACTTACGAGGACTCAGACTTTCTAAGCAAGCTTTGAGAACTCACCTCTAATGTTGAGCTTGAAGACTCAAGCTTTATGTGCCAGCTTCGAAGACTCACGTTTCGAATTAAACTTTCAACTTTCGAGTACTCGAGCTTTTTAAGCAAGCTTTCATAACTCACTCTCAATACTGAGCTTCTGAGACTCGAGTTTTGTAAGCAAGCTTTGAGAACTCACTCTCAATACTGAGCTTCTAAGACTCAAGCTTTGTAAACAAGCTTTGAGAATTCGCTTTCAATACTGAGCTTTTAAGACTCGAATGTTGTAAGCAAACTTTGAGAACTCACTCTCAATACTGAGCTTTTAAGACTCGAGTTTTGTAAGCAAGCTTTGAGAACTCACTCTAAATACTGAGCTTCTAAGACTCAAGCTTTGTAAACAAGCTTTGAGAACTCACTTTCAATACTGAGCTTCTAAGATTCGAATTTTGTAAGCAAGCTTCAAGAACTCACTTTCAATACTGAGCTTCTAAGACTCGAGTTTTGTAAGTAAGCTTTGAGAACTCACTCTCAATACTGAGCTTCTATGACTCGAGCTTTGTAAACAAGCTTTGAGAACTCAGTCTTAATACTAAGCTTCTATGACTCGAGCTTTGTAAGCAAGCTTTGAGAACTCACTCTCAATACTGAGCTTCCATGACTCGAACTTTGTAAGCAAGCTTTGAGAACTCATTCTCAATACTGAGCTTCCATGACTCGAGCTTTGTAAGGAAGCTTTGAGAACTCACTCTCAATACTGAGCTTTTAAGATTCAAGCTTTGTAAACAAGCTTTGAGAACTCACTTTCAATACTGAGCTTCCATGACTCATACTTTGTAAGTAAGTTTTGAGAACTCACTCTCAATATTGAGCTTTTAAGACTCAAGCTCAGATCACCGTCCCCGAAACCTCTCACTTCGTATTCAACTCTCAAACATCGACATCCACGAGCTTTGCACACAACCCATCAAAGTCTCGCTTCTAATGACACGCTTCGCAGCTTGGAAAACCAAACCTCCATAAGCAACGAATACTTCGCGTTTTATCTAAAGCTGCAAAGAACCTCGAAGAGCCAAGCTTTGAGAACTCACCTTCGACGTTCAGCTTCGAAGCTTCCCATAGACTCGAGACACATCCTTAACCCGAATCCACGCGAAAAACCAAATTTGGTATTCCTATAATTATACGAAATACAATCGAACGAGTCAATCGTCGAGACGCGTTGAGTCTCGCACGCGATTCTTCATCGGCGTTCGATTCACGCGACGAGTTTGAACTCGCGATCACTGAAACCCCGGCTACATTTTCAGAACGTTTCGACGCCGACGGGACAAAGGATCGCACGGTGCAACGGGAACACGAGCCGCACGACTAATTCCAATCGCGCGAAATTTCCAACGCCTTGGCTGGATGCGCCATGTCGTTCCACGAAGGGCGTGTTTACGAGCGGAATCTTACCTGAAGACCCGAAGCCGTGGGAAAACGCCCGGCTTGGAAGCTCGCGAATTACAATGTCAACGCCCGCCACGGACCCACTTCCGTCCACCGTTTCCGGGGAATTGACGACCGCTCTTCTGCCGACGGTTACCAAAATCGATACGTGGCTCGACAATCCGATCTCGGTGGTTTTAGCGGTGTCGATAGTCTGCATTTTGGCGGCGATCACCATCACCGGGAACTCAATTATCCTGGTCGCTTTCTATAAGTACAAGAGGCTACGGACTGCATCCAATTACCTGCTGGTCTCTTTAGCCGTTAGCGACTTCGGGGTAAGCATTAAAAGCGATTCCATGGGACAAACGCGCGTGTACTCGTAACGCGAATACCAGTGGCGCGATAGTACGTATACTCGGTACTCGAACTAACGGATTGACTCGATCGGATAAATACACTGCTCGAAGTAATTACGGTGCACGTGCAAATCACTTTATCCCGATACGAAGACTCGAATGGATTCAACGTGGCTGTACACGGGCCGACCTTTCACGGAAACATCCCTGTATCGAATATAGTATTAGAAACGTTTCATCGTTGCGATTTATCGAGGTGAGATTTTTTTTGTCGACGAGGTCGAATTTGTATTTTGGATGGAATATTACAGGGATGGTTTCCTTTTTTGAATTTCGTACTGAAATTTTTTCATACGTTCTCGGTTCAAATTTGTGAGTATGAAATATATCATTTTTATGGCTCGAATTCGATTTATTCCGGATGGTTTTCCATTGCCACGAACGCTTCGGAGATTTTTCAGTGGAGATGCTTTTAACGTCTATAATTTTAACTCTTTGTATGATATGATAGATTTGTTTAAAAGGTTGTTATTTCTTTGATACTGTTACTTTGTATAACAAGTTCAAATCGTGGAGATTCCATTGTATACCAAGAATTATAATTCTTATGATCGTTTGTCGAAAATCATCTCAACCGACTCGAAGCAAAAGTTCTTTTTTAAACATTGAAAAGAAATTACTCAAATTTGAACGCAATAGTACTCGCGAAAAGGTATTTCCTCTTCCACGTTCTTTTTCAAGCATTAAAAATAATTCCAATAGTAGAGATTCCACGTTATCGTTAAAATAATATTCAGAATCATAATTGTCCTAATCTAAAAAAAAAATAGGAGACCGTGAAAATAGATCGGTCCCAATTGCTCAAATTTCAACGCAATAGTACTCGCGAAAAGGTATTTCCTATCGAGTTCCCTATCGAACCTTTCGACAGCTCCGTCAGAGTCAAAGAAGGCATTGACATCGAAGAGCCTCATTGTACCCCGAGATTGATCGGCTAATCGAGTATTTTAATTAGTCCATCGATCGTTTCAACCCTCGAGACGGGGATTTTCCGGATATAATTCGTCCAACGTTGCCCCCTCCCCTTCCCACACGCTTCGAGAAGTGTCTCGAAGCGTTCCCACTTTTAATTAACCGTTGCGAAAACCGATGCATTTTTACAAGTTAATGGCCACGGGCTGTACCAATCCGTTCGAGAATGGCCCGATATTTACGAGCAGGACGTCGCCGCTTCGTATCTCGTTTAATTTCATAGTCGACGGTGCGCGCGCAACCATTTCGAAGCGCAATTCACCGAGCTGAAATTTCGAACGGCCGCGCGATATCGCGGGAGCTTTCATTTCCGTGAACGTATTTCCTCGCGCGTCCGTTGTTTATCGCGAAAGCTCGTGAAACCGAGGGTCGAGCAGGGGGAACCATCGCGCCATCCGGTCCTCGTTTGGTTTGCAAAACCGTGGTGCACGTTAGCACGGTAACAATCCATTTGGAAAGAATATCGACTTTTCGAATCGATACGGATCGGACGTTGGAGATTCGGTCGATTGAACAAATTTATACGCGGTGTAGATCCATCGGTGTAAAAATATTTAATAATGGATCTATACCGGTGTCGAAATAACAATATTTTTTACCGATGTAAAAATGTCCATGCAAAATAGATCTACCGGTGTAAAAAAATGAATATTTCTCAAATTTCCCGATGCAAAAGTAACAATATTTAATAGATCCACCGATGTAAAAATGTCCATGCAAAATAGATCTACCGGTGTAAAAAAATGAATATTTCTAAAATTTCCCGATGCAAAAGTAACAATATTTAATAAATCTACCGATGTAAAAATGTCCATAGAAAACAGATCTACCGATGTAAAAAAATGAATATTTCTAAAACTTCTCGATATAAAAATAACAATATTTAATAGATCTATCGGTGTGAAAAGATCACTTTGTAAAAACAAAATCCGTAAAAGAAGTTATTTGAATTAAAAGGAGAAAAGTTTTTTTTTTTTATACCGATCCGTTTTTATATTGAAAATAAACGATTCAAGATCGCTTATGCATTAAAATTCGATATTATTTTCACGCAGGTCGGCTTGTTTATGCCCTTTGGAGTGTACCTGGAGCTTGTCGGGCTACCCGAGGATGGAGTGTCCACGTTGTGCATCATCCCCTACTGCGTTGCAATTGCACTGTGCAGCGTGAGCGTCCTGGTTACCGTGGCGATCGCTGTCGATCGTCTGACCTCGCTTGCGCAACCACTCAGGTACAAGAACATCATCACTCACAGCAACATCGAGAAGTACATCGCCTTGTTCTGGATCTACGCGATCGCGGTCGGTTTCTCCCCGTTGATCTACGCGAAAGCGATCAGGGGGAACCAACAATACGGGTGAGTTCAGCATGGAACATTTGATTCGTTAACTATTGAATTATTTTCAAAATTGAAAATTCTATTTTCAAAATCTATATCTTATTTCCTATACGTTGTAAAATATGCAACGAAATTTTTCGTTTTCGAAGAAATCAATTCTGAAAATTTCTTGTACACAATTTCTTGTACTTATGTTAAGTACAACATAACGTGTCCGTCTATTGCTCGTTATTTCTACCGATATAGGTGTTTGTAAATACCGATAATATAGTACAATATTTCCCCTTTCAATCGATTTACAACCTTCGGACAAACTTGAGTCGTTAAATACAAATTTATTATTTCTCGAATAAGACATTACAAAAATACAATATTCAAGTGCGGAATTACTTATTTAAATTATATTCGCATCGTCCATCGTTATTTCCTTACCGTATTACAAAGTGGACCGTGTAATTCCACCGTGTCCATTTTACGTTCAACGATAAAAGAGTTAACTATTTAATAATACCTAAGCTGCTGCTACGGTACTCTTTATTTAACTTTAATAGTATAGACGTAAAACGTAGTTGCGTAGTTGCACCAGAAATAAACCAACCTCCGTCCTGCAATTAAATCCCCCCCCCCCCCCCCGATTCTTCCTAATAATTTCAATTACAAAATTTTCTACCATATTGTACAACCTTCGAAAATTTGAGAAAACCCCCCTCGATGTTGTACCAACAATTGACGTCTACTTGTCGGACAATCTGCGAAAATTTCGCAACCGAATTATCCACTAGTCACGTTCCTCAAACAGGGACAAACCTAACGGAAGAACAGAACCGAACCATGCGGTACGTAATGTCTGCAATCACACGTTTTCATTAAGAATGCACCTGACCGCATTCGGTATCCTCGCATTTGTCAAACACACACACACACACACACACGGAAACAAATAGAACAAATGTTCAACAAACTGCCACAAACGTTATCAATTTCTTCCAGTCGGTTTTTAAACATTTCACCGCACCGTGTTTACCAAGAGACACGGTTAATACGCAACTAGGAGGGCTTTGTCTTTTATCGAGTTTCCCTTCTATTTGCCGACGCGTCTTGCACGAGCTCGTAAACTCGTGAATGCGCTCTGCTAGCAAACAAAGCGGGACGCAAAGTAGAAATTCCATTCGATAACGGGCACCCGGTTAATCTCGATTTATCGTTCTCCCATTATCGTCTCCGAACTTTGCATTGACAAATGACTCTTCCGTTACAACCGCGGCGTAATCGAATCACTATGCAAAACCCGTGGGTGGTACAACGTGGATCGTTGAAACGTTAGATAGAACCGTCTCTACAAATTCCTAGCAATATCGGTCCCTTTGGATATTATGGGCAGCATCTGGCATTAAATGCGGGGAAACTTTACTAATAAAAGTTAGGGGTTCGAATACAGATCGTGTGTAGCCACTCATCCAATATAAAGGAGCATAGTCGCAACCTTGACACGTATTCTGTTTACATTCCTGCAACAAGCACCATTCGATATCCTCGTATACTTTACAATCGGAGCGTGATCTTCCCTCGGTACTGAGAAGAGGGTTGCTAATTTCGCGAGCTAAAGTGCACGTAATGAAATCACCGTTGTGGAACACAATTCGTCTCGATGGGTATTTTAAATACGAGTTTCGTAGAATCGGTTCTTTGTGAAATCGATTCGTCGTCTGTTACCCGATCACTAATTCGTACTAATCTCTCGTGCTAATGTACCTACCATGTACCATCAATCGCGTACGTGTATCCCACAATCGAGTTTCCATCTATGTAGTATAGTAATCATCTATCCTTCCGATATACGCAATTACCTAGAATACACCTCGTTTAGGTATATCGTAAAATCATTAATCCCTCTATTTTTACCTAACGCTTCTGGTCTCGTTCTGGTTGTTACTTTTCAATATTTTACCAGTACTCTTGCTATTTTTTCCTAGAGTTCGATGTACGTACATATCCGAGGTTAAATTTTTAATAACATTATTTTACCTACACCTCAACTTTCACGTACTCGTAACACATACCCATGTATTATTCCTTAACGAATATAAACGAATGAAAAGAACAGCTGAAACCTAACCTCAATTGTTTCGATAAGTGTTAAGAAACTAACCTCAATCGTATCAATGACACCACACAGAGTTACAGATAAACGAATATAAAAACCTAACCTCAATCTTATCAATGACATCATTAGACGTACAAACGAGTTAATATAAAAACCAAATTTGAATCGTATCGATGTACAGATATTGAACGTTAAAAATCTAACCTCAATGACATCATGCCTCTATAAAGGTACAGATAAATGAACACGAAAAACCTAACCTCGATCCCATCGATGACACCGTACATCCGGGTACAGGTACACAAATACAAAATCCATACGATCGATGATTCGATCGCGGATACATTTCCCATTAACTCGATAAAAACGTTAAAACGATTAACAGAATAAACGAGTGGAAAGACGAACGGTTTCGACTCGTGAACACGCATCGTAGATATACCGCGTAGACGGCGGGCACGTGTCACGCGTTGCGAATCGTACGCGGCACACGTGTGTCAGAAATTAACAGACACACGGGATTGCCGAGCTAGATTAATTGGTCGAATGGCTGTCGTTGCATAACGAAAACCAACTAACGAGTAACATTAATTGGGTTTCTATTACAGGGAAAGCTGCAGGTTCGGGGCAGCGGTGCTCCCACCGGTGAGGGTGTTCCTGGTAGTGGCGGTATGGGCTCCCAGCGCCCTTGTGCTTCTCGGGTGCTACATGTACGTGTACCTGGTGGCGCGTGCACACGCACGTGCGATCTATACGGTGGAGCTGTCATTCAGGCATCAAACCCAGACTATGGCTTTGCCGCGTTACGGTCAAACACTGGCAGTCACGGTCGGCGCATTTCTCATACTGTGGCTTCCCTTTCAAGTGAGTAGACCACCTGAACACACGTCTCGCATGTATCTCCATTTACATCCAAGCCCCCGGAGCATGTGCAAGTTCTTACGGGGGTAACCTCTCTCGTTGCTACGGCTCGCGTTACCCTCCGTCCGACTATTATTACTCTCGTACTACTTGTCCGACGGACACGCGCAGCATCAATTCCACTTTGTCAGGAGTATGCGGTTGTCGAGGTCTCCGACACGAAATTTCGTAGCTGCGTACACGTAGCTTCAACCTAAAATAACATTCTCTACCGCGAAGTATATTTTCATGTCCGTGACCTCGCGTCGAATAACACAAATGTTGCTAATAAATTGGAATTTTCGTTCGAGTGTAACCGGCCGCGATTTCACCGCTTTCGTTACGAAGAATTTCGGGGGACAATTTCGGTCAGGTCGAAGTGAATTTTAATATTTGCGAATAAAAAATAATAAGAAAAGTTTTCTTATACTAATAAATTTTATTTACGAAACTACCAATCGTATCGAGTTCCTCCTTTTTTTTTGCTCTCTTCGAGAAGAGTCGATCTTTCGGAATAAATTTTCTTCCGGACCCTTTTTTGGCGGGAAAATTATACAGAAATTGTTATTCGGTAAATTTCGGATCGAAGTACATCGATCGAGAATCTACCAAACATGTGCTCCGATTCTTTGAAACTCTACGTAAATAAATCGTTTCTAAAGTATGTATTTTATGATTAACGTTCCGATTAAAGCTTCGGTAACAAATTCGAGACGCTGTCCCTCGTAAAATCGAGTTTAAGGTATCTTCGTAACGCGTGAAAATATTATTTAAGTCGGTGAAATGTGCGGTCACTGTTGCTTCAATCGCAGACAATATTAATTTATCAGTTTAACCGAGTACACGAACGCGAACGGAGTGTGCACCGCTAACACAAACGAAAATATACACCTGCAAACGTAAATGTGCAAATAAACTAAAACTATCTTTGTTTGCGAGATGCGTTTCTTTGAAAGGTACATAAACCTTTCTGAGATTATCCAAGACCGACCGTTTCTTAATATGGACCCATTCCTCGATCTTAAAATAACGTCCTTTTTTCCAACCGTGACTCTACCTAACTTCGTATTCTCTGATACTTCATGTTCAGTATTTGAAATTGACGTCGTTCCATTTTCTATATGCAACCACTTGTGGTTCCCGTGTACACGTATTACACAAAGTATCGAGTTCCGTGAAAATGTTCCGAGTGTATCAATATTTCCGAAAAACTGGTATTTTAATACGAGTTTCCACGCTTTTATCCGATTCTACGCGAAACTTATCTTTCAATGGCTCGATTATTTCATTAGTATCTTCCACGGTATCGCTTTAAGTACTTCGTACAACGATGAAACTTCTCGGTGTACTGTGGACGCGATCCACTTTTTCACTTTTTCATTTCGTAAATCTTGACTCGTACTAAAACATTAATAAACGTTTGTCGTTCCTCTGTTCTACGCAAAATTCAACTCGATGTATATTGCAATTAAATATTTATTATTCATGTATCGTACCCTAAAACTTGTATGCATTATCCCCACGTGTGTCTTTACCACTTGTCCCAAAGAAGCAGATCCAACCAATCTTTCTCCCCTATTAGATCGAATAATCGAGGAACTACGGTATTTGAATATTGTATCGTAAATCCGTTATATATATATATATATATACTTTGTTTTTTCATCACAGTTCTGTATTACGTATTTCATTCGCTTCGTTATTAGCCTGTCAGGTGGCCCTCGATTACTTGTCGCACTTGCAAACGATAACACCCGGTTGTAACGCGCAGCAAGTAGTTTGCAACACGTTGTAAACGAGGGCGGTGTTGCTAGTCGTACCTGCGAGACTAACACGTGCGCCGACTGTAAAGAATTTAATAAGTAATTTACGAGGCAACGGGAACTTCTGAAACGGGATCGTCGGTTTCGAAACTGTTACGAGGATTTACAAGTGACGCCGGCGATAATCCACCGTGATGCAAACTTTTTTTTTACAACGAACGATTTAATTTTACCACAGCAACCGCCGCGTATATATTATTTCACTTCCGAGGAACGTATCTCCGGGTTGTTCCTACACGCAACGATAAAGCCTGACCATTTTTCAATGCGCGCGAAAACAAACTTTAAACGTTCTGTTTGAATTTAAATTGCAAATATTTAGCTACAGTTAACGTTTCGGAACGTAACAATACGGTCCGTACGTATTTTTGGTGCCACGGTTGCGAATCTCGTTTCGTTCTATTTAAAAAAAGGAGAAAAAAAAAAAACTTCGTTTCTGGGATTGAATTCAATTTCGGGGAAAAGGGGGGGAATGAAAAACCATTTCAAATGCCTCCGTTGCGGGGCTTTTTTTTAACGCGAAGAATCATATTTCACGACCATGCGCGATAATATTGCTTTATCTCGATTGAATTTGCACGAATAAAATGTTAAACACTCGAGAACGTATCTTGAAACTCGATTTCGCGGATATGCATTATGTTTACCTAAATACGAAGGGTTTACGAAATTTTGAATTTTGATCTCTCGATCACGGTTCCGTTCGTTGCTTATTTTTCGAAATTCAATTAATTCCATTCAAAGACGATGGAATTGATTTCCCCTTCGAGAAGAATAAAAATTCTAACCGACGTGCATGCTCGCGTGCACCGAGGTGGCTAAGGTGATCGATTGATATTGCGAGAATCGACAGGGCGAGCGTGGTAATGAGGTTTTCGTGACGCGTCTGTCTCCATCCCCCTCGGGCGAAAGTTCCGCGCGGCTGAAGGGTGAAAAACGACGTAACTTTCGAAATTGCGGCAGCGAAAGAAGTTGCGGAAACGAGCGCCAGGCGAACCGCAAGGAGAACGAAACAAGCCGAGCTTCGATAAACTTGCGGCGAAAGCGAAGTTCGTTCCCTTTTTGCGTCGATTTCGTTCGACTATCGCGGCGAGAAACTCCGCCGTCACGACAATTACAAACAATTTCATTGTACCGGTAGCAACACGACCATGACCGAACTTATTCTCCGCAATGCGTAGAGAAACGGTTGATAACTGCCCCTTCGGTTTCACACTTCTTCGTAAAATTGAATTTGTAATTGAAATTGTTGTTAATTTTAACGCTCGAGATGTAAGCGAACCGATAGTTACTCGCGAGAGACCAGCGAAAAAACGATCGAATTGAATTGAACGTGCTTTGTGAAAATAATTCATTTTAGAAACTTTCACGAAACCGAGTGTAATATGATCTAACACGGATATTGTAAAAAATAATTCTTTAGTAATACGAGAGATTGAAAGTGAATCGAGAAACCGAGTTCTATCGTTCATGAACATTGTTTAGGAATTTCTACGAAAGAATGTATATATGGTCTGATAGAAGTGATGAAAAATAATTCGTTGGTAATACAAGGGATTAAAACTGAATCGAGTGACTAAGTTTCACACACGATGTACGCTAGCTGTGCGCCCATAATTCACAAATGAGGCGTTTAATCGATATTTCACTGTGGTGGTTCGTGAAGCGAGGTTCGTTACAAAATATGCATATTGCATCGGTTTTAGCAGAAGCTCCATAAAGAAGCATGGTCTTTGCCACGATTAAAAAGTAAATTTAAAAATCCAGTGTCGTAAAGAAAACGATCTTACGAGAACTCGATTCAAGATCAAGATCCCCAATCCCATTTGCACCTGTATCCTCTTAAGTGTGCTTCGATGTGAAGATTACCAAAGGAAACTTTTTCCAATTGCAAAAAGAAATATGTCTTCTTTTTCATTCCGAAAAATATATTCGCAAATCCACCAACGAAAAGATCCACTGCTAGGTACACTGAAGTGAAAAACTGTTGCAAAAAAATTGATCTTTCGAAAAATCTATTCGAGATCCTAGCGTTAATTTCGGAGCTATCGAACACACTGATTCGTGATCGTCGAGTGGTCGAAGGACCGTAAAATCCTCACCCACGTTCCAACATACGTGCAACATTTTACCAGAGATTTTCAGTCGCTCGAAATGCGCCCAACCGTCCAGAAATATCCAACACGGCGTCTAACCAGCCACGTTCGTTTATCTCCTTCCCGACGAAAGAATTAACTTTCCATTTACATCGCGGATACAAACGCAACCGAGCACCGAATGCATAATGTCCCCCGGAACTGGAAGACTCGCGGCGCGGCTTTTGTTCACCGTGACGTTCCATGTGGCTCCCTTCCATATTTTACGCGGGGATAAAAACAACCAAACGGCCGAATACACACTGATTTCAGCACCACGAGCCTTCCCACCGACTTCCATTAATGGAGGTCGGTACAAATAGCTCGCGATTTCGGCCCGTATATCACCCACACATTCGCTCACATACGTAACGATGTAGTCTCGGTCGTACTGTTCATGCTGTCGGGACATTAGAGCCGCCCACGTGGACGAATCGAACAAGAAACAGATACTCGGCCGGATAAAGACGAGTTTCTCGGTTCCCAATCGTCCGTGCCAACCTTGGCCCTTTCCGTGATGTATTCTATCACGACGTCTCCCTTTGCACACCGTTTCTATAAATACGAAACGTGTAGTACGGTACCGTGGATGAAATTGAGCGATTCGAGCTCGTGGGAACGTATAAAAAACGCTGTATCCGTTTCGTGGATGTAAAAAGGTCCTTATTGGGAACGAGTGCCTCGTAAAATCAACCTTTACTTCGTAAGTTCGATAGTTGCGCGGAAATATTCTCCTAGCCGTACATAAACTCGATCGTTCGAGCATCCTTGGAATTTCTTTGTTGCCCAACCTTCACTTTCGACGCTTTGCAAAAATTCTTCGAGCCTCGTAAACGAGCCATAAATAAACTGTGCTTAAGTATCCATCCTCCCTACCAACGGAGGAGGAAGGGATATTTGGTATTTTCTTAACGAGTACGACAGGTATGAATAATTACCAACGGTAAGAAAAATACCGAGGAAGTTTCGGTTGATATTGGACAGCAATATTAACCGTTCAGCAGTTTTGTTATTCTTGCGCTTAGAATCGTGAAATATGTTTTGCAAAATTCAGTACGAAGAATACTACCGCGAATATTTTATCGGACCGTGTTCGTAAGCAACGTGCGAACCTAAAATATAATAACGTATTACAGATCGAGTCGATAAAAACTGCTATCTGAAACGCCTCGTTATCTATTGATTTGGTTAAAAAAAAAAAGGGTTTGGTGTGAAATACACCGTATCCAAGGATGCTCACTGGACGAATGTCTTTTAATTTGTTAGGTTTTATATTTTCAAAGAGGTGAAAGTGAAGCACACTTTACACGACAAATAGACCACGAACGAATTCATCCGATACGGTTAAACGACTCGCTTAGATCTTCTCGACATGATAAAAAATTCTGTTCCGCAGACGTGCATGCTGCTCGATATCTTCTGCGGCACCGACATCCTCTCCGAATGGGCCGTTGTGTGGCTAGGGCTACCCATCATGGCGCACAGTGGCGTGAATCCCTGGATCTACGCTTTCCATCACGGAGAGATGAGAGTCGCCGCGGGAAAGATCACCGAGAAACTGGTAGCACTGTTCGGTGTGACACCGAGTCGATACGGTTGCTCACCGATGAGACGTGGCTCGAACACGAACCTGGAATTGGCTGCGGTGAACAACAGCAACGATGGCCGAAGACACGCAGTGGAGGATTGCTTCGCCGCGAAACAGAACAGCACCCTGTGCAACAGCAAACGATGCCTGAACGCGTCGAGCAAACACACGGACATCTCACCGGAAAGGAACCCCGATCACGGGTCATCCGAGAGCAGGCAGTCCAACATCATCGACGAGGACATCCACGATCTGACGAAGATGCTCGATCTCCAGTACATTATCGACCGAAACCACATGATCGACTCGAATCACAACATAGACAAATTCAAGAACCTGAAGTACCTGCTGGACCCAACGTTCAACAAGATCCGTCACTTGAGACGCCTGAACCACAAACGACTGACCAGCAAGAACTTCTCGAAGGCGTCGGAGCCGAAATTCATCTCGTATCAGAACCTGAAGAGCGACGGTACGTTGAACCGCAAGACCCTGCAGATGAACACAATGTCGGACCCGGTGTTGAGCGCGGACAGCCCCATGGTGCACACCAAGGATTTCAACGACGCGCTAGGCCCGATCAACACCAAACGAAGGAACTCGAATCTCTGCTCCATGTCGGATCCGAACATCAAAGCGGCGACGGGACACTCGGAGGTGAGTCTGAGGCTACCGGCGAGCGGGACCGCGATCGAGACTCACAGGTACTCGGTGCAGAATCTGAATCACAACAGGTACGAGGGCGGTCTGGCCAAACACGTGATGCTCTCCCAGCAAATGGAGAATCAGAAACGATTCCAGATTTACCCCCGTCCCCGGGTGAAGATCTGCAACACCTTCGGTAGAACCAGCCCCAATCTGAACTTGAGATTCCAGAGCAGTCACACGTCACCGTCCACACCGGACAGCACAAGATCGAGCCTGCTGGGCAGCCAGAAAACCTCTCCCAAACACATGATGATCACGCCTAACCAATTGGCGAACTTGATCCACTTGGATCACGCGAACCCGCGTACCCTGGAGCCCAGACTGGACACAGCGTCCAGACTGCTACAGGCCAGAAGGAACATCGAGATACTGAAACATTCCGAGTCGATCAATACCATCGAACCGATGACCCATGCCAGACTGTTGGAACCGTACAGGATCATGGAGACTCTTACTGTCCCGACGATACACTCGGAACCACCCAGTCCCATAGACCCGCTACCTCTGGCGTCCCTGGAGGAAGAGAGCACAAAGAACTCCGAGACATCGAAACCCTCGGTCAATATCGAACGCTCGAAATCCCCGCTGGGCAACAGGCGAAGCCCAGTCAGGCACTCGGATCCCGTGATACCATCCGTCTTGCTGAACATCGAAGATTACAGCGAGGATCGTCGATCCGCGACGGAGAAATCCAGTCACGACGATTCCTCGAGCAATCCACCGTCGTGCGGCGTGGCAACCACCATGGAGCCCATAGATCTGTTCGAGGCACTGATGAAAAATTCGGAGAGATTCAGGGAAGGTAGACTGCCTGAACCGATATTCGCCGAGCACGACTCGACCAGGTTCAGCTCGCGGAGACCGTCGGACTCGAAATGGTCCGAGTCCTCCAGGAGCCAGGAGATCCTCTCGAACGTCTCCGAGCACCAAACCTTCCCCTCGTCGTACTCAGTGAACAACTTCCAGGTGTGCAACAGCGGTAGCGATCTGAACGATCTGACGTCCCTCGATCCCTTCATGTGCCCAGGCGCCTTGACGTCCTCCCTGCGCGAGTCGTTCTTCAGCCCGCCCTCTGTGCCCGACTCGGACATCTTCACGTCCTTCGAGGAGAATGACGAGTCCATGTTGACCACCGATTCCGAGCGGGAGTTGTCACCGTGCAACATGGAGTCGACGAGCCCGAAGAGGTCGACAAACGTTGCCGAGCTCCAAAGCAAGTCCACGGAGTCCGTGTGCCGGAACAGGTGCCTGTCGACCAGATCCTGCACGATCCTACGACTGGAACCGTCCCTGCACCGGAGCAGGCTACGCATCAGACCTAGCACCGACTACATCCTCAGGGACACGTCCGCCAAGAGGAGGCAACGCTTGGCACCCCTCGCCACCCCGACCCCAACGGACATTTGCACTCCCACGTTCGAGTTCGTCTCGGAGATCAAGGGTGACAGCGGTGTTGGCGTTAGGGTATAGGATCCGCTTTCGGGGGATGAATCGCTTCACGCTGCGGATCGAATCGCGCCCCGTTCGCCGGGACGAAGATTTTTACACACGATTGTCGCGCGAACGACACGATCGCGCCACCGTCTGTATTTTTATAACGGCTCAGGAGCCCGCTGGAAATTATTCTGTCTACCTGCTTAGGGGAAACCTACCGAAGTATAGATGACAATTATCGTGAAAACACTGGTATCGAACTTTCAAGTTGGACTGTGATAGTATGACGTGTCTTTAGCGGGATCATAGAGCGATCGCGTCAGAGAGGAAAATTCTATAATTATAGCTTTACCGACGATTAATCCTTGGACTACTGAGGAGACAGACCTGGGATGCCTGTCGTCGAAGTGTGATTTTTTCGAGAGGATCATTTCCATATTTTAACTATTAAAAGGAAAGATCAGTCGAGATACCGCGTTCACGGTGTTCGTTCGTTGAGAGCTCGCGGCTCGGGATAACCGTGCGAGCTCTTAACGCCGAGCTGACACTCGTCCGGGCGGTCGTCACTCGTGTCTTTCGGTTCCTCTCTCTCTCTCTCTCGTCTTCGTAACGCGGGAGTGAATCGAACATGGCGGAGAGACTGCCGAGCTCTCAGCGTGTACGCTAAAACCGAGCTCTTAACGAATAGATACCGTAGCGTCGAACGTACAATATGAAAAATCTCCCTTGAAAGTGATAGATTTAAAAGTTTAAGGCTTCGAGGACGAAACTCTTTACTTGTGGCACGGATTCACTTCAAAATTTAGATTTCCCCTCCCCTGTCCCGCCCCTAGCTCAAAGATTCAAGTTTTTCCAAAGCAAATCCAGACAGTTTTGCAAGTTGAGCTCTCGGAATTGTCCCTCGAAGTTACTCAGATTTTTATGAGTCTTGGGATTAACGTCGTAACACAAATTTGTAATATATTACAGAAACTACACTGACATATTTAATATAAATGAAAAGTTCAAAATGTGAAATATCAGAAGGCGAACGATTTCGAGTAATATAATTGATTTAATTAACTGTTCGTGGATATACGAAAAAATCATTGTTCCAGATGTCGTGTACGTACGCAACGACAACGCGATTTGTATTTATGAATACTGTTTGAAACATAAGTTGTGTCGATTGTATTTCTCGTAACGATGTAATCAATTGGACGCGAAGAAACTTCGCGTCCCAGACGTTGCCTCGCTGATCGTGGCTGACCTGGCTGATGTTTAAACAGTTTCAGGCTTCTCCGAACGTCGCAGAAACCGTGCCAAGCAAATCGTGCGATATTGGAATTTCTTTCAGACGAAAAACAAAAGCTGTGAACCACGAACAATATTACCGCTTGCGTACCTGATTCAAATCGATCATTTACAGGCGAACAATGTTCTTTGCGGAGCTTCAAAGTTTCTCAGAGGTGATTTCACGAGAAACCTACACGCTCTGGCATGTAGACCGAATACTCTGAACAGATACCTCTGAGAAACCATGAAAAAACTTCAACGACGTTTGATCTTGCGCGTTTGATCTGAACCTACGAAATCAATCCCTCCCGTTTTTCAAGTAACATACTCCACGGATTTGTTTGTTCTTCGTTTGACTAGTCACAATGAATTATAGTCGATTACAATTAACCTAAGTCACGCGACCTAACGTTCGAGAAGATTGCTCGCCTAGCGATCAACCACGTTCGAAGTCTTGCAAAATATCCAGCACCGCGATAATCGGCATTTAGGTGCAACGCACTGAAGGCACGTGATCACGTGACTATCAATTTACAATTTTTATAGCCACAACAGCGAATTACGACATTCGTGTCGCATTAATTAACCGAGGTGCTATTACCGAGGTGACATTCCCAATACCACAAGCTGTGCAAGGTGAAAACTACAATACGCGAGCGAGATAATTGCTTAAAGTTACGGCAGGTCGTATTCGTTCAAGGGCAATCCGCCATATCTCCAAACGCAACCTCTTCGCCCGTGTATTGTAGATGGTAGCACTGTCGCGGCGTTATTTGAACGATATCATACATTGGCTTCGAAAAACTTATCCGCGCTATCGCAGTACCCGCTTTCAAGTGACAAAACCGGGACCACGTGTTCGCTTGAAAACGAGGTAACTTGATTTGTTCACTTTCTATGTAAATAACACCCCCGCGCCAAGATCATATCGCGTTACACGTTGTGCCCTGTTTATAGCAACAAATGTCACGACGTAAGCACACTGTCGTGACTATAAAATTCAGTTTTATTGTCACGTGAACACGGACCTTGACCATAAACCTCTGCAACATTACCGCAGAGTATGTAGATACTTTAGTGTAAAGTAATAACAAGAAATTGTTGTTCCAATGTTAAGTCTTGTTTGACAAGGAGAGGCCGTGCGAGAGTCGTTTCAGATCGTGCGAGATATAATTTATTTAAGGAAACTGTATAGTAGAAGGAACGTAAGGACCAAAAAATTTTAAACATTCGAATTCTGCTGGGCGTTGTCAGTACTTGGTTCGTAGTACGTAACGCATGTTAGGTACACTTTCAACGTAATTGATTCTGTTCTTACGTAATATGGTAATTTTCGCTTTCAAGCGACAAAACATCGGGAGTCAGTTAACTCGAAAACAGGGTAGGTAGCGATTTTTATCTCGAGTCGAGCCTCGCTTGTACCGTCCGACGAGGAACGTAAACGCAATATAAAACGGAAGTGAACTTCAAAGCGACGCTACCCGCGAATTAATTTTTTAATCGTTAACGCGAGATAAAAATTTCTATACTTATCATTGTATCTCTATGAAAGTATCCTCGATGAATTAGCGTCGTATTCTGGATGAAAACGAGTCCAAACGGAACGTTATTCGAAAGCGTGTATATTTTCAAAATTGAAAAACAATTCGTTTTGCATCGTTAGAAATAATCCAAACGATGTCGTGTTTGTACTCATTTTACTCGGAAGAACCTCATCGATACATTGTTAATATTGTCACGGTCGTTTAATGAAAATTATTTAAAAATTTTCATTTCTCGATGAGATTTCGTTACTCGAGTCGGGTGTAAAAATTGTTACTTGAAAGCGGGATTTACTGTAACGATCGCGCTCCCGGTAGTCTGACATTCAAATCAATCCGCGGATGCTTTAATCGAATCCTTTAACTTTTATATTACGCAGCTGTAAAACTCGCTTCGCCAGTTCGGATTCCGAAAACTATCTCGGGACTATGTAGAACGTCCCTTCAACCACTCAATGCCAATTAAACGTTAAAACTACTTTTATACAATAAGTTCATGGAACGGTGCCCGGTGAAATGAAAATTATTTTTATCGCACGTTTGCGGTATTTTTTAAAAATGGATTCCCCTATCCCCTTCCCATCTCCGTTGCTCGTCTGTGTGTATGTGGGTGCGTGTGCGGATACTGTACTATTTATTAATAGAATGTCTCCCTATTTTTCGGTTCAGTTAAAGATACAAGTGTATGTAAACCTGTATTAATAAAAGTATTTCGTACGCAAAGTAATTCAGAAGTATAAGGAACAAGCATCTTCATGAACGAACGATATTATTAATAACATGGAAGAAACTGTTGCTAGAGATTAATATTGAAAACTATCCGTTCGAATTCACGATCATTTTCACAGCCCGAGGTCGGCGCCAAATATTTTGGCCGTTCAAGGCCACATCTCCGACTACGAACAATGTCAGAAACTACCTCCTCTCTTAAGCATCTGTGAGCAGATTTACACTAAACGGCGAGAATTAAAGCGGTAGACTAGCTGAACGTTATAGTCGTGTTTCTCTCTTAATAACCTTGAGCAACCACAATATTTGGCTCTCAATTTAGTTACTTAAAGAACAATACACCGCTCAAAGTATTTAGAGGATCACCACCTACAGTCGGATCAAGTTCAATTGGCTGCTCAAGGTCATTCCCCCAATCGTGAATAGTACATGTTCTGATTTTAATATTATACATTTTTGCGCATTAATGTATCCAACAAATTTAACGGAACCTATTCTTTATACCGTATTCTATACCTTTTAATGCACCGATCGATGCACTTTTTTCTTCTCTGCAAGAAAGTATTAAAAAACTTATGCCTTAACACAACTAATTTAAAAGTTGATGCAATTGAAAATTTCACATATTTTGAATGAAACATCAAAAATTACCAAAGAAGACTTAATTCTTATCTTAAATAGTGTAAAGAAAAGAAAGTAAAGAAAGTGTTTAGAACGCGGTGGAGAGTTTTTTGAAAGCTGACTGCAGTGTCAGTCTTCAACTATATCAACTGATAGGAGTAAATTAATTTAGACAAATAAATGGACCGAGAAAACTTTAAATTGCAATAACTTTTAAACTAGTAGTTCCAAAGCACGAGCCTCTTAATATTTTTACGTACAGAAGAAAAGAGATTGCATCGATTAGTGTATCTAAAAATGTTATGTACAATATAAGAAATAAGTGTAGTCGAAGTTTTTAGATGCATTAATGCATAAAAATGGATAAAATTAATAACAGAATATGTTCCATTCTTATCTTTCTTCCAATTTTGTCTTATGGCATTTTTTCTATCTAAAAACGTTTCAAAGATATAATTCGTCTCCATTGTGTGGTACAACCTGTATAGTGTTTCAATTGTTTCTTATATTTGATTCGTTCTCATAAATTATTAAAAAAATGTGATCTCTTGATTGCTTTGAGCTTTGTACTTGAGAAATAAGCCAGAACTAATTATATTTCTCTGGAGAAGACGATTTCACGGCTCGAATGCTCTTTATTTTTATGAATACTATTTCCATCCTATGCTTACCCGGTACATTTTAAAATATTCCTACGTATACAACTTTCCTGTACTTAATATTATGGAATATGAAAAGTCTTTATTGGAATGTATCCGTTAGAAATAGTTTATTATCAATTTCATGAAGATAAAGAATTATTTCATCGCGTATTCTGGATTCCTGTTTGAATACAGCTCAAAGAGTTTTCTCAAGATACATGCTAACGTTTCGCTGCGTTAACGACTGCAAACAATGTACAATCAATTTTTTTTAAGTATCTCTAATATAATAAAATAGGTTCCGCACCTTTTCATTCCTTACGGCGATTCGTTCTACGGAACTGTCTTCCATTCATATAAACGTGTGGAGGAACAGAAGAACGAGGACTTTCGTTCTTGTGTCGTGGTATAACGGCACTTTATGCGACACTCGATATGGAATCTCTGTACAAATAAAAGATAACGTTCATCAGAGTGGGAGGCACCGATATATTTTTATGAAAAAATCTATTATCATTCTTTGTAGGTACAAAATGTTCAGATAAAGAAAGAATCACGAACAATTTCCCGTAAGATTGTTCGACATCATTGTTAGTTAGATGAACGTACGCTGCTACTGTGTATTTACCGAGAACGGTCAAATCCGATAAAATCTGACTAATTCATCGACTGTAAGGTAATATACGATAAAATATTGTAAAATGATTCCGTATATTCGTGTTACCTCAACGAAGAATAATTTATCGATAATTTACCAGAAAATCGTAAGCAAATGATTGTACTGATTCGCTTTCAATTTATTACATGTATTATATCTTCCTTTTCATAGTATTTAATACTACTGATTTGCAGTACGATGTAAATGCGGAATTAAGCATACAATGAGTATGCAATCAGTCATATGTTTTTGTATATATATAAAAAAAAGTGTAATATATTGATTAGATTAAAACAATTCGATGTAATCATTTTCCCTATTAAACAATGAAATAATTACGAGTACATATTGAAGCTACAAGCAAGGGCTTTTACTAAATTTAACGAACGATCTATTACATAATCTATATTTATTTCAATTAATTACCGTAAGATGACACTACTATTTCAAATATTGCCAAATAAGATAAATTTACTATTTCTGTAAATAGTTTAATAGATTATTCAAAAAGTCTATGCAATGCAAAAACTCTTTGGCTATCACATATGGTTAAAATTACCAATAAATATTAACGAATATATTTATTTCTACGGCAGTGCATTTATAAAACATCGTCTTTAAATACAATTTTCTATTTAAAATGTACAAATGCGTGCGCAGGAAATATAGCGTGCCGGGATTAGAGAGCGACATAACCTTGCAAAAGTTGTGACTAAACCCACGTAACATATGACATACGTTTCTCGTCTAACTTGTTGTTTAATCGTGTTTACAAGTTGGAAGAAAACCGAAATTAACGCAAAATGACAGCGGAGGGAGTAGAAATTGACACACTAACATTAAATGGAACGACAGATGAGGATATTGTAACACCCTGGGATGTTACATCTAAAAACGAGACTGGAATTGATTATGACAAGCTAATTAGTGAGTTCCATAAAAATAATATTTCATAAAAAAAGCTTTAAGAATTAAACATATTTGTATTGTATTAACGGAAACAACTATTATTTTGTTATGTTGATTCCATATAGGTTATACATTTGTAATAATGTTTCTTGAAAGAAGACAAAAATAAAGTTTGAATAACATACATATCTGAAAATATGCAATGTGCAATGAGCTAATGTGCAAATACATTTCTTCAATCAATTTCTCTTTATTATTGTAGAAAAATTTGGAAGTTCAAAAATTGATGAACAACTATTGGCCAAGTTTGAGAAAATTACTGGTCAAAAACCTCATCATTTTCTTAGAAGAGGAATATTCTTTTCTCATCGAGATATGCACACTATTTTAAATCTGTATGAACAAGGAAAACCTTTTTATCTTTATACTGGTAGAGGACCTAGTTCAGACTCTATGCATTTAGGCCATCTTATACCATTTCTGTTTTGCAAATGGTTGCAAGATGTGTTTCATGTTCCATTAGTCATACAATTAACCGATGATGAAAAAGCAATATGGAAAAACATAAAAATAAAAGATGCAATCAAATTGGCCTATAATAATGCAAAAGACATTATTGCTCTTGGATTTATGCCAGACAAAACTTTCATTTTCTCTAATTTAGAACATATTGGAAGCAATCCAGCATTCTACCAAAATATGATTAGGATACAAAGGTGTGTTACATACAACCAAGTAAAGGGTATATTTGGATTTGGAGATAGCGACCCTATTGGAAAAATTGCATTTCCACCTACTCAAGCTGCACCAGCAATTTGTGGAACTTTTCCTTTTATTTTTAAGAATGCAAAAATTCATTGTTTAATTCCATGCGCCATAGATCAAGATCCTTATTTCCGAATGACAAGGGATGTCGCACCAAGAATCGGCTATCCAAAACCAGCTTTATTGCATTCTGTATTCTTCCCAGCCTTACAAGGCTCCAAAACAAAAATGTCTGCTAGTAACAATAACACTGCAATATTCTTAACAGATACAGCTAAACAAATAAAAAATAAAATTAACAAACATGCATTCTCAGGAGGACAGGCTACTATTGAAGAACATAGACAACTAGGAGGCAATTGTGAAGTTGATATATCATATCAGTGGTTACGATTCTTCCTAGAAGATGATGAAAAATTAGAACACCTTAAAGAAGTAAGTTGAAAAGAAACTAAAATTTATATTTTTTTAATTATACAAAAGAACATTCTAAATCATCAATTTCCAGGGTTACACTAGTGGAAAAATTTTAACAGGAGAACTTAAAAAAGAATTGATTGATGTTTTGCAACCTCTAGTAGCTGCACATCAAGAAGCTAGAAGTAAACTAACAGATGACATAGTCAGAGAGTATATGGTTCCTAGAGATCTTGGTTTTCTAACAGAGAGAAAATAGTTACACAAAAGTGACTTTTTATGTATATAAAACACTCTTTTCATGAGTTTATTTAATTTTATTTATTTTAAAAATTACAGTAGAATTTCGAATATCTGGTGTATTCGGGACAATTGGACATTAGCTCCACATGTAGTGATAAAAATAAAGCATTTATTTTGAAAAACAACCGTGGGTAATATAGTAATGCAATTTATTAATAAAAAATAAAATATATATATATGACTTTAATTTAAAGCTAGTGACTCTGCAATTATTCAAAAGCAGAAGGGCCTTCATTACTTTAGCTTAAAATGTAATCTGTGCATAATTGAAAACAAGTTACGGAATTACAGAAGAGATGTACTCTCTTAAATCTGAATTCAGACTGACTATACATAGCAAAGGAATAGAACTACAGTTACATTGAAATCAAACAATTGTATTCCTTCATTTTATTCGTCATTGTTAGTATCGACGTCACTGCTGGATGCATTACCGAAGAATAGTCGAGGTAAATATGCCGATTAATCGGACCATTTCGGATAATCAAAATTCTACTGTATATAAATAATTGATTCATTTAAAACTTTATTTTAAAAATTTTGTGATAGATTAATAGATGAAACTGCTTTTCTAAAAATATGTGTTTTATTTTTATATTTATAATCCTTGTTACTAAGATATAAATAAGAGTAAAACATTTTTTTCGTTTTATATTTTCAAAATAATATTTAATCAAAATATGTTATTCATTAATTTTCCATAAAAATAAGTTCTCTATTTTGATAGGAACTATTCTTACATAATTATTTTTTTTATACTGATTACATATGTATAAAAAATATGCACAAAACATTTGAAAATATTAATTGCCTAAACCAGTTTAATTTTATCAGAGTGAATATCTTGTTACTACTGATCCAATGTTGCAGTTATACAGTGGGCTTTGCAATATCTAGAATAAAACTTTAAAAAATTAATACTTATTATAATATCAGAAATAAATTATTACATTTTATTAAAGAGCAAAAAGTATTTATCTTTTCCTTTAATTGTATCGTTTCTTCGCGTAACGAGATAAAAGATTAACCGCTTTTTTCTTATCAAAGTATAAAATTACATATCAACAGTTTATAAAATTGATAATTAAAATGTTTTTCGAATAATTACAAAACTGAAGTAAATCTAACTAGATAATCTGTCTATAATTAATGATTACATAAAAAAAGAAATAATGCTCTTCAAAATACAATCACTTACTAAAGAATAATACGTTTTAGATACTATTTATGATATGAAGTAATGTTAGATACATTACATATAAAATAATTAAAATTATTACAGAATATAATTTTCTAAATATCAAAAACTCAATATTATAATCAGATTGATCAAGAACTTGACAAAATAAATTATGAGTATTACATACAGTAACCCACAAAACTTATAATTATGTAATTAGATGTAATTAAAGTAGGATTTCTAATTTTCAAATGGAATAGATACAAATTAAATAAAAAGATTTTTATTTAAATAAGAAATATTTATTGGATGGTACAAATGATATACAAAAGTCTTTATATAGTTAGTAATGCAATCTATTAATACTGAAACTAAAATTGATTAATACTTTGTAGAGTAACCTTTTGTTTGGATTATAGTTTGCAATTGTAAATAAATTTGAAATAATCTCATTACTAATATTATTCCATTCAGATTGTAATACTTTAGTTCTTTCTGGTTAGAAATTGACCTTTTTCTAAAAAACACTTATAGTGTTTAGAAGTCATAATTTTCTAAAATTCCATACTCCTTAGCACTAGTTTTTAAATATTTAAATACAAATTTGTTGCCCCAAATGCCCTCTGGCATTAATACACCCCCCACCTTTATGAATCTACCACCACTTTTAACGTTCGCTTACGATTTTCTTTATTGCATGCTGTTCCCGATTTTTGCCACACTTTTTTCTAGTCCCATCAGATTCAAAAACATTATATTTTCTTTCGTGAATATTGTTTTTTCAAAACGAAACCACCTTATCCACACATTCTTTACAAATTATAATCGTTTTTTCCTATTAGTTTCGCTTACGAATGGTTTGCGTCTAGCGGTACATGTATGAAAACCATTCCGATATAATTATTAATATAATGTGTTTCAATAAATTCTTTTAACCCTTTTGTAATACTTCTGATACTAGTGTTAGAATTTGTTTTTATTTTCGTCCTAATTTCTAACATATTGAGTCGTCTCGTACGCGGTATATTAACAATATATTGTTCATCTTTATATTCCTTAACAATATACTATACTGTGGAATGTGGTTCTCCAAAAATATTTGTAATTTCTTTAAATGTTTTTTTGTTGTTTAAATAAGTTTATAATAATTTGCTACTCTTCTATGATTATCTCTTCGTTTCTGATCGCTATTCATTTTTTAACTTATTTTTAACATTACTAAAATCTTTGACTGTTAATTTTCAACGTTCAACATATCTACATATAGGATTCCGTGACCGTACGAAGATTCGTGGACCAATATTTGTACCACGTAATAAATATTCTTTATTTACTCAAAGAAAAATTATTTTATTCGTTTCACACTTAGTCTATTTTACAGAATAAGAACCTTACTTTAATTATGTGTAATTATATTTAAAAAAAAACGTAATTAAAATTCCAATAAAATTACATTAAAATTGAATAAAGCAAGTTTCATATTTCTCTGGTATACGAAGACTTTTGTAGGCCACTGAATATGTACATATGTACATAAGTATTTATGTTGTCGCAGAATTTCGAAATTCAAACTAACTGAATTTGCCGACCATAGCAATACTGATAAACGTAGTAATCAGTAACAGTACAATTTATCGTCAACAAGAACTTTGTGTTTTTGTTTATATGCGTCTTCGTGAGAGTTAATTCCAGTATCGCGCGTGAGTTAATTTTACTTCAGAATCCTATATGATTGCCCAGGCTTGAGCGGAAATCGTGGGCTTTTGATTGGCGGATCATGACGCCACGAGGCAATGCTATTAATAACTAACGCATGCGCAGAAAATCGCCTAGTGTATATCCGCCATTCATGCAAGTCGATTTCGTTGGTTCTGTGTGTTGAGCCTAGCAAAGGAACATGGTGATAGTGATATGAAACAAGTCTATTAGCAATACCACGCTCTACACATATATACTTTTCCGAAGTAACGATGATATTTGGTCACGATCTCCCTACGTAAGTTTCGCGAACATGCAGTCTGAGGTATAAACTATTTTAGTCGCAAAATTTGGCACTGCCAAATAGAGTTTCTCATTAGAATCTAATATACCTTACTTTTCCCCCATATTCCATTAATTTATAACATCGACGAAGTTACTGTTATAATTGTTATATATGTGAACGTAATTGCATGTTGTTCGAATATTTCCATTTATGCAAACGTTATCGTATCACGTCCGAAATGTTCGCACTTTGAGATAATCTTGTACGTTACGCTCGGCATTAGAGCGATGTTATGTTCTAATTGTCTTTTTTCCCCCGCTTAAACCAAAATTATAACTACAATACAAAACGGCCTTTTGATAAAGTTGCTTCACGCAACGATGATCGAAAAATAAATTTTAAGTAATGTCGTAATATGTACTTTAAACGTGATATTATTATTCCGTTTTTGTTTTATATCCATATCACTAGAGATCACTAGAAACAGACAATACTTTTATGACATACATTACATTGTTTTTAATCTCAGTCATACTCAAAAAGTAAAAGTTTTCTTTATTCTTTTTTTGTCCTTATAATTTTAGGTAAAACTTAAGAAAGTGTTATTTGAATGATCAGCTAAAAGATGCTGGTCAAATAATACTTAAGGAAACAAATTAATCAAGCTGACGCAACAAAAATTGAATAAATACTATGGGGGCATTATTGGACACTCCAAACACAGATAAATATAATGAACATGGCGCTGGTAATGGATTACGCTATGGTGTTGCCAGCATGCAAGGTTGGAGAATGGAAATGGAAGATGCTCATAGAGCAATAACTGGCTTAAAAGGTGGTCTCTCAGACTGGAGTTACTTCGCAGTATTTGATGGTCATGCTGGTGCATTAGTGTCTGCTCATAGTGCAGAACACTTATTAGAATGTATAATGCAAACAGAAGAATTTAAAGCAGAAGATGTTATTAGAGGAATTCATTCCGGTTTCCTCCGACTTGATGATGAAATGAGAGACTTACCAGAAATGAGCTCTGGCACAGAAAAATCTGGTTCTACAGCTGTTTGTGCATTTGTATCTCCCAGAAATATATATATTGCCAACTGTGGTGATTCTCGAGCTGTACTTTGTCGAGCAGGAGATCCAGTTTTTTCAACACGAGATCATAAACCTGTTTTACCTGCTGAAAAAGAAAGAATTCAAAACGCTGGCGGTAGTGTAATGATTCAGAGAGTTAATGGAGCTTTAGCTGTTTCTCGTGCACTGGGAGATTATGAGTACAAAACATTAAAAGATCGAGGCCCCTGTGAACAGTTAGTGTCTCCAGAACCAGAAATATTTGTGCGAGATAGAGATGATGAACGAGATGAATTTCTAGTTTTAGCATGTGATGGTATTTGGGATGTAATGAACAACGAAGATGTATGTAATTTTATACATTCAAGGCTGTTGCTTACAGACGACTTAGAAGAAGTTACGAACCAGGTTATCGACACCTGTCTTTATAAGGTAATGATATCTAAAATTTTATATACATATTTTATAACGAGCTTTTTACTATCATTTTCAAAGATGTGTTAATTTAAATATTTACATTGCCAGAAATAATTAACATTGATTAAATTTTTGGATGTAAGAATCATGTAATATTTATATTTCTTAACCTTTCCATTTGTTTCAATTCTTAATTTATAACCTTAGTTTTAAATGTATTTTATTCAATATATAACACAGAGATGAATTTACCCATATACTCCTTACATATTTTTTACTACATTTATATTGCAGCTCAAACCTTTCAGCAATTATTACCATAGTGATAATATGCATTATTACGTCGTCCTAAGCTTTAGATAACATCCTATTTTTATCTAGTATCTTACATTTTTATCTCTTATATCACTAATTTTGTTTACATCTCTTCTGTATACTCGCTGATTAGTTATGAATACGTAATTACTAATATCTGATTACATATCAATAAAGTAGTATATGCTTTATTATTATCTTTTGTACATTTAATGATAGTGAAATTTTTTAAAAATATTAACTGAATTCTATGTCTACATTTTATAAGAAGTAAAAATAATATGTTTGCAAATTTATTTATTACAAATGATTTGTTTGTTGTAGGGTAGCAGAGATAACATGAGTATAGTTTTGGTAACATTTCCTGCTGCTCCGAAGCCAAACCCAGAAGCGCAGAAAAAGGAGGCTGAACTGGAAATGGCCATTGAAAGGACAATTGAAGGTTCATTAACATTTTCATATTCACATCAGTTATATTCTCTCTGCTGTTGCATTAATACAAGATCCCAATATCATACACGTACTTGACATTCTGACAACTCTTAAATGGAGAATAACATATTATCATTCAGTAATAAAATTTTAGTACAATCAAATACAATCTTCATAGTGGCATACCACAAGTACAAAAAAAATAGATCTGTATTTCTTATAAATTAGTAATGAAATATTTACATTCATTTTCCTTTGTAACTATTAAAGTATAATTATTTTATGTACAAACCGTACAAATCCAAAATGAATGTAATTTTAACGTATAGCCAAATTGTTGCACAAATACTACTATATGACTGAATACACATTATCAAAGTGTTTAACTTATTGACATTTTAGTGCTGTCTGTAATAGAATAATGTTTCATATACTTCAAACTTTTCTTGTTTATTATTTAAACTTTATTAGATTATGTAAACATGTAGTAACAAATATTTTACTACTGTTTATTATATACAGATCATTTTAGAAGACAAAAATTTATAGATTATTGATATATGTTGAGCAAATGCCACATGTTTTTCTTATATTATACTTCCTAGAAGGTACATGTATATATGTTTCTATTAAGAAACGTTAAAGGTTAAAACATTTATTCTTGTTCAATGAATGTATTTTCCTACTATATAACCTACATATTCAAACAATTAACTATAATATTACTTTGTGTTCATTTTTTATTAATCCATAATTACTGTTTGTAAATTTAATAGATAGAATGTTATACAAAAGTGCAATGCATTCAAATAATTATAAAAAATGTGTATAATACTAACGAAGTAACAGATAAATTCCAATTTTTTATATTTTACTTTGTGATTAATCATATTTGTGCAATATAAAAATTTTCTACATAAAATACATCGTATCTTCCAATCATAAAAAATATCCAAGTAAAATAATGAAATTTATTTTTATAGTATCTTTTTCAACTAAAACTTCCAATATTCCCATGACTCATTATACACATTCATACATATTTGTTTCATCCATCCATATTCTTATTACGTATATACTATGTAATTATTTAGATATAATTAAAATTTACATATTTCACAGATATTTTTCATCTGATATAGATTCTAATTTTCTTAATATTCAATTATTAACTCATACAATTGTATTTTATTGTATTTCCACCAGTTTTAAAATAATAATAACATACTTAAAAGTACAAAGCCAAAGATTAAAAATATATCATCAAAAATTGTATAGAACAATTTAGTGGAATATTCAATGTATTTAAAATACTTGTAAATTTGAAAAATATTTAATATGACTTCTGTTTTAACATTTATTAAAGCATTATTAAAGCACCTGTTATGTACATTTTTTGAGTATAATACCAAGCATATGCTATCAGTATAGATATTATATTATTATATTAGAGTAGTAATAACTGTTACTAATTTAAGATGTTAGAGAGATAGAAAATTATAAATATATTAATGATTATTTATATTTAATGTTAGTTTTCCTTGCTGTCAAATTGTATTAATTGTTCTTTCTTTAATTAAACTCTTTTAACACCTAGAATTATTCTTACTTAAAAATGCATTCCACCCTTGGAGTTGATATTTTTAGAAAAATTTGTAAGTAAAATTTTGGTTAAATAGTTGTTTGTTCCTCTTTTTCAAATACTTTTAAGTGGTCTTACAGGTAGGTAAACATTTTCTTATGAAAGTATACAAATATTTTACCTACTACATTCTTATTCATTCTGTAATGACACATTTCTTATGGAGGAACATTGCAACAAATATATCATTTTCTAAATATATATATTCCATAATAGTATAGTACAATTCCAGAGGTGGATAAGTTTAAAAAAATAATTACAAGTATATTTATTAATAAACATAGACAAAGATGTATCTACTTAAGACCGGATTTCATTTTCAGGTTTTCCATAAGAAATGTACTAAAGCACCAACTATTCCAGTCCTAAGTAGATGCATGTATTTGTAGTCATTCTGTTATATGTTTATTTCTTGGTAATAATTTGTTACAGGGTTTTAAATATATGAACAAATTGCTTGTAAAAAATAGTTTTATATGTTGTAAAAATAGAATTTTTAGTCGTTAAAACATAATAGTAGTAATAAATACTACAAAAACTGTTTGATTTGTTAAATAATATTAACAAAATATTTGCAAACAAAATTTATTATAATATTTTATATACAGCACAAATATGATAGTACATGCACAATGCACTTAATAACAATAGAAAATTTGTATAAATGATTTGATTTGATTATATTTATTTATTTATTGTTCTTGTTGTTGTGGTTATTATTATTTTAAATTACAATCATAACTAATTTATAAACCATAATTGCTTTTATTGTATTTTTAGAAATAGTCGCTGCACAAAAAGACATAAGCGAATTTGACTTTTTGAAGCTACTACAACTTCTTGGGGACCAACAGTTTCCTAATTTGCCTCCTGGTGGTGGTCTTCAGGCTAAGTATGTATATTTGCAAATTATTAAATTTTAATTTAGAGTAGTCTGTGTCTATTTTTTTCAATTACTAAAATTATATTAAGGTTAGTATCTTTAAAATTTGAGGCAGTTGGTCAAGTTTATTTGGCGTAACTCCAAAAATTAAATTTCTTTAAGATTTATCTTTTCAAAATTGAATCTTTGTAAATCACATCAATGTGCACATTTTAAAAGCTTTACAAAATTCTTATACAAAAGTATAGCTTTAAATCCTTAATGTTTACGATTTTAAGTAATAATTTACATATTTGCTTCTTTCCAGGCAACCATTCATTGAACAAATGTTTCGAGAAATGTGTCCCAGCCGAGCGGCTAGTGTAAGTCTTGGATACGATTTCACTTCGATATAACTAACCCTTGATCTTTTTCTATACTGCATCAAGTGTACAACTATAATCATTAGACATGTTCCATAATCATATAACGATGCAGATGGTATCAGAAATATCTTTATTTTAATGGTCCCTCCTGGTGTAAAAAGATTTGTTTTAAAATTGTAAGAAAAGTACAGTGGTATATTACGAAGTAAGTCTTATCTAAAATAAATCTGCCATTAAACATGTGCAGATCATAAATTCTGGCAGTACGTTATTGTTGGCAAAAATAAATTAGAGTTTAAAAAATACATTTAAAGATTGTGAAATATTATACATACACCCAGTCAGAAAAATATGTACACAGTTCATTTTCAAAAATTTCTAGCTTATTTCACATGTTTGATGATAATATAAAATATTTATTTCACTTTTGGGATTATTTATTGGAAAATAAAATTTTAAAAATTGTGGGAAAATGTCTTAAGATGCAGGGTTATTCGATGAAAACAAGTTGCAGCAAAAATATTTGTAAAATTTTATAATAATCACTTTCATAATACTTAATTATTATTATTACAAAGCATTCATTTCTGTTATCAGTTAATTTAGTTTACAGTACAAGTAACATACAAATAATTAGAAATATGTGTAGGTAAAGAAGGTCTATGTTTTTTATTTTCTCTTTTCCAAGAAGGGTATTATGATGCAGATGAGTTGAAAAATATTGATATTCTACAACATTTAGGCATTGAGAAATATTTCTCAATACGTTTCATTGCATAATTTAAAAGAATGCAAAATAAACACATAATACATCCTGCAGCTGGTTCCAATTACTATTGGTATTGGTGGTTTTCATAATTATCACTATCTATTGTTGGATTTTATAAATTCTTCATTCAAGGAGTGAAAAATGTTTATATTACAGTTATTATAAGCAGAGGATTTGGAGATATTCTACTGAGAACAAGTGCAGATATATTATATTATATGAAAAACTAGATGATGTGAGAAGTTGATTCAAATTGTTTATTCTTTATAATGAATAGTATATGGAAAAGAGTTAAAAAAATGTTATGTTAATATATTTTAAATTAATTAAATGTTATATTCATCCTTTGATTTGTATTTAACTTTTAAAATAAAAGAAGCAAACTTTAAATTATATTTATTATTATACTTAGATTATATTTTCAATGCGTTTAAGTAATAATTTACTAGCAAATAATTTTTTTTTTTATAGTTACTTCACAGATCTAGATTTTCATTCGAATTAACGTTTGGTAGAATATTTATACCACATCCTCTTGCGCTGTTGATAAAAAATGCATAATATTACTATATATAATTATATATTTTTGTAGCTCTAGAGAACTTGCGCTCAGAATATTTACTCCGTAGGTCAGTTTTTCATGCTCTTCCTTTGTAATAAGTTTGAAGAACAGTCATATAACTGTTTGTTCTATATTTTAAAAATCTTCAAGTTCTTTCATACATAAGAAGAGTAGAAAAACTGATCATTTAGTTTTAGAAATACCAATACTGTGTATATACATAAAAGTTGTGTCGAGAAAACTGTGTATCAATATTTTATTTAAATCGTTTTTAAAATCAAGCAGTAGGAATGTAGTAAGGAGGCCTTGATTTTAGTTTCTTAAGATAAAATTGTATTTTCCATTTAATTATTTGTATTTTAATTATTAGAATTTTGAGACAAAATTATTTAATTAATAAATGGTCATAAAGTCTGAAATCTTGTAATTAAATGATAATAGTATACCATTAAAGAAAGTCAACAGAAAAATTATACATAAATAATATAAAGAAAAGGCAAATAAAAAACATCAAAACACAGTTTTCAATAATCAGCAAACATTATATGTAATCAAGAACAAGTAAGTATTGTATATGTTTGAAAAAGTATGATATCAAAATAGCATATTATTGATTTCTACAAATATAGACTTAACCAGTTAATGAAACAACATATATCAGGTAATCATACACTTATCTTTTTATTTTTTCATGTGACTGATTTTGTACCCTTCCAAAATTTCCTATACATGTAACATAGAAACTATGTGTCAAGGCCATCCTCAAACATAAAAATCTAGCATATGTATACCAAAGTATATATTACTATTCCTGGTTACAAAAGAAGTCCTGAAATTAACTAAAGTTAACTATCTATTATCGTTTAAAAGTAATATATTAAAGTAAATAATAAATCCCATACATAGAGTTATCTCCTCTATTTTTACTAATAACAAATTATGGAGTGTATAAAAATAGTAATATATTTTACCAATATTCTAAACCATTTACTTTGCAGATTTTGCTCAGATATAAATTTTCTTGTATACACTTTTGCGTGATTTTAGTTTTCATAAATGTCATAATAAACCTAAGGCAAGATACTGAAGATATACAATTTTCTTTACCTAGAAGAAATAACTGAAAATAAGAATTGCAATGTAGCTGAATAATAATTGAATCATCATGCCTTGTCTCTTATCTATTCATGCTATTAAAATATGTTTATAACTAAAGTTTAAAATTCATGTGCTACAACTTTATTATAAATGAGATACCTGTGTACTTTCACTTGAGAAGTAAACTATTTTATCTTCATATATGCAATTAAAAGTTTTCTACCAATCTCTAATTTGCATATACAGTTGGGAATGTTAGTAATAACGAAAGTAACAATAATAATAGTACAATGACCACGGTCATGATAATAAATCCAAAGTGCATTTTTAATATGGACTTCTACTACTTTTCAGTTATACAGTTTTTTACTTATAGTCCTGTTCTGCATTAAATATGGTTTTTACTAAAATTTTAATCTAACAAAATTTATAAAACAATAATGATACATGCGGTTTCCTACTCACTATCAAAAAAAGAAATTTATTTTATATTTTGTACTTAAAATAATTGAAGTAGTAATGTTATACAGAATAAGACTATGAGTTAATTATGTAAAATACATGCATCTATAAAATCAAAAAAGTAGTAGTCTCTTATTCTTTTGTACATAGTCTTGTGTGTTTGTTTTAATTTAATTTCACTTTCAAGAAATAGAATTTGCCTACATTATGATTTCATAATGTCATAGAAATATTTCCAATATTTGTTTAAGAAATCAGTAATTCATATACATATTCATATTATACAGCATGTAAAATAAACAAATATTAACTTCTTCTATTGTATGTACCTGACTTGTGTTATTTTTCAGATGATTGTAAATTATTTTCTACATGCGAGAATAATAGACAAAATTTAAATATTTAATTATTCTATCTATTTTTTTAATATCAATAGTAAATTATATAGTGCTCTTATTATTTCAAATCTAATTCTTAAATTTGCTGGAATTCAAGGAAAAGAATAATGTTTAAATGTTATTAAACTGATTTCTTCCATATCGTGGCATAATCCTTTCATATTTCCTTTTCATTTCATAAATATTATTTCAAGAATATTTAAGTCCTTTCCTGTAATCCAGGTTGAATTCTGCAATTGCTGGTCTCAATAATGATTATTCACATATATTTGTGTATGTAAATAAAGACATTCCTTTCCTCATCTTTCTCTGCTACTGATATTCTTTTTAAGTTCTACAATGTATTTTATAATGCATTACGAAACAATTTTGAAATGTGACATGCTTGATATGTGAAATTATCTATTTTGAGTCCAAAAATGTCATAAGATCTTAACTGTTTTATTTTAATTCTTTTATTTAACACGTTATGTTGAAGTAATATTATAACAATCTTATTTCCAATTACAATATTATAAAAATAATGTATTAACAAAAATATTATCTTAATATTTATTTAATATTATACGTTCATTTACTTACATCATATATGAATATATATAAATATTTGTAAATAGGTTCAAGAAACAGTTAAGGTCCTGGGATAAGTACATATTTTATATTAAAATTTTAATGTCTTGAATCCAGCATAAGAGAAGAAACAACTTTATATGTATTACTATCATACATAGATTTATCTACATAAACTTATTTATCTATGTTATTGTACATAATATACATAACTAAAAAAATATTTGATGGTGTAACTATCATTTTGATAAAGAAGTGTATATGGTTTGTGAGATTTTTATTTAATTATTTTGCAAAATTTATTATAAATTTTTAAATAAATAACACATTTTTGTTCTTTTAGAGTTTTTAATGCTTATTTTTTTCTCTATATTTTATACGTTTTTAACAGATATGAACTGGATTTGGGTACAGTTATTTATAATTTTATTCATTGGTGCGATTTTTAATAATTTTTAATAATTTTGTTTTTCTTATTACACAAGAATATTGTTTGGAAATTTTATTAATATAAATACACATATTTGGAAAATATTGTAAGACAACTTGTTACTCCAAACAATATTGTTATTGTTATTGTTAATTGCATACTACTACTTTATTGCATTATAAAACATAATGGCTAATTTTATGTTTAGTAATAGAAACTGCGATTTTCTAAGTTTTTCTAATGTTTTGGAGATTCTGTTGATACTATATTTTCAAAATATTAATGTATCATTTTGATTAATGTATAACATTCCCATAAAATTAAATAAATATTGGATAAGCAGAATTTAATATTATTCAAACAACTAATGCTAGTAAATAAGTATCAAAATATAATAGCTCAGACATAAATTTGTAGTTTGCTGAGAAAGATTATAGAAATGTGCTTTTTATGGCTAGACCTTAAGCTAGACTTAATTATTCATAATATTAAATTAAATAGAAAAGATAAAGTATACTTTAATACAATGCACTACAATATTTATGTCATATTCGTGGTCCTTGGCATATTTTTTAATACTTCAAGATAACCAACTGTATTGGTATTTAATGTATCAATAGTGTAAGTATGTAACGCATTTTATATTTTTAATTGATGGCACCAATAGTTACTCATTATGCTATACATGTCTAGTATCAAATATTTGTTACATATCTTAATGTTAAAATATATTCTTTACTTTAGGACATAATGAATATCCTAAGAATACAATATTGAACAATCGTTTATTTTTATTTTAGGATTAATAACATTTCTCTTACATTTTTGTGATGATAATGTAGTACAAATGATATTCTGTCCTTGTATAGGAATACTAAAAGGAACACTGTCTTTTAATAATAAGTGTTTTATTGTAAATTCTATGTGTAGAAATATATGTATGCAAAAATTAAAATACTATATGATGATATGCTTACAGAAGTCACAAGCCAGTTAGTGTACACAATATGTATACAATTTGATACATGTGGTATACAATAAACTGGCCGATCCAAAAGTCATGAAAGTGAGATACCGACCAACAAGAACTTCAGAGGAGTGCTACATGAACAGAGACTATGTGGAATGGTAATTGAATGATGTTACAGGCATATTTCATTTCTGGTTGAACAATCCTGAAAATCATATTGCAGCGTAATATTAAATTTAATAACAAAATTTATTGTACAAAGCATTTTATTTCTAAGTGAGGGTAAAAAATCTGATCAAGTTCTCTATAGCAATATTTTATAGGTTTTTACTTTGAATATATAGTTAATGTTGTATGTTATTACCCTTCTACTCAATAAATATTTATCAAATATATCTTGTTGTCTCCTCACCATTAGTATAATTTAAACCTATACAAATTTGAACTAACATTATTATATGGGACTATTCCTACACCACTATTGGTATTTAAAAAAAAAACAAGAAAGCACTAATTATCTTCATTTTATTATGTTCTAAAATATGTATTGATTATTCTTAAAATCAAAATGATTCTGTACACCTTAAATTAAAAGATATAAATCAATTGGTAAAAAACAGATTCTAATTTATTCAAGATATCACAATGAAACTTTGTTTAGGTAAAACATAGCCATTTTACATAATATATAAACTGTATATCATTAATTTATATTTACAATTACTTACTATTTTAACTAAAAATATTTTGTGTACACTTTCGTAATTGATATTCAAATTATATGTTAAGAACTAGGTTTGCAGTTTTTACTTTTTCTAGAACACATTAAATCTAATGTACTATCGAATTTCCTTAATGTTATTAACGGCAATTGCATCAAAATATACCTATTAAATAATATTTACAAATTTGTGCTGGTTTGCATAGAAATTTTAATTTATATTTAACATCATGTACTATAATTTAATTATCATTCCATAAAATCATTTTATCCGTACAATATAATTTATAAAACACTATATTTTTCAAAAAATCGGACATGTGTAAAATTACCTAATGAAATGTAACTATACACGATTCTACTTATTCGCATAGGAGAATTCTTATGTTTCATGGTAATCTAAGCTTAACAATTACAAGGAATAATTTGATTTGATAAATTTTCTTTTTTGTTTCATATGCAAAAGAAAGAATATTACTCAATAAAATGTATTACTATACTTATTAATAAATTGTCATCATAATTATGCTATGCTTAATTATTAACGAATTACAATATTCGTTTTCTATTATGTGATTATGTGGAATCGAAGATTAACATTTATTAAATGTGCAAATTTAACTAACTTCTTTGTAATATGTGCATTAGAAACAAAATGTTTAATTAGTAAAATAAAGAACACTTCACTCCTATATATAATACATATGTACCAAACATTTTGAATTATTGTAAAAATAACTAAATAAAATATATGATTAGAAAAATTTCATTTTCTATAGAAATTACATATCACTTTTTTTTTTTAAATAATTATTTTGTGGTGCGAGTACATTATATCAATGTATTTATGCTCTAATTGTAATATACGTACTATCTTTTTATCTCTTATTGAATCTACATAACATGTGATTTTAACAACATTTCAAATACAAAATTCATTTTGATGTCATACATATTACTCTTATTTTTAATTAAATATGATCGAAAGTGATTAACATAATACAACCTCTTTTATATTCACGTTGTATATTGTCAGGTATGAAGTGTTTAACAGGTCTTGTCTTATTTCTATAATATATGATCAAAAATATACATGAAACGTGGTATAATCATGCCTACATAAAAATAATAACGACATCATTCCTATATAAGAAACATTGCAACGTTTGTGAAATACATTAAGATAAGTAGTCTTTAAGTAGCAAGTTTATTACTTGATTTGTCTGATTGCATATTTGTAGAAAAACAAAATAATATGAAGTTTGAAACGTTGTATAAAAACTGCTGATAACTTCAAAATACATGAACAACACATTATTGAATGACATGAACAACATATATATATGTTAACAGATACATAATCACACGAATGCAGTGAGCGTAAAAAAGACAGTCATTTTAAACTCACATACATCTTATTAATGAATTATATTCACAAGTAAACAATCAAAGTGTAGCATATTGTATTGTACACAGAGAAATTTATACCAAAGAATTATGACCTTTATCTCTATCACGAGTGTACTCAGTGTTTGGAATTATTTTACAAGTAACAACACAAATCAATATATTACATAAATGATTTAAAATAAACTAATTATCAGATCTCACGAAACCTTTCATAACTGAATTGAACTATTTCACATGTCATACATGAATTAATAAATTCATACATATATTTACAGTACATTAACACCCACCTTACTTGACACAATGTTTTGCATATTTAAAGCACTGTCAATATTTGTCTTTTGGTACATATGTAGTTATAATTTGTATAAAAAGAAGTTCTTGCTAGTTGAATAGTACAGTCTATTTGTTAGTCGTCCACCCACGCCAGATGGAGGCTATGCTAGCTGCAGCACTTGTTACTAAACCACTAGCAACGCTCTGATTCACTTGTGTACTAGATGATTGCTGACTGATCATTGCACCAGGGATGGGAACTGCCATTTCAAGACATGCAATATTTGGTACCTATAAAAATGAAAGGATTCGTATAAAATATACTTTCAAAAATCATTGAATGTCACATTATTTTTTAAGGAGAAAAACACTTACAGCTTCCCATTCCCAATTAAAAGCATCTTCCTCTTCATCAGAAGCAGAATCGTCACTATTTTCTAAATCTGGAACTAATTGACTGTGCAATTGTGCTACAATATTTAGATCAACTTCCATTGGACCAATTCTAGATTTTAATATACAAACAATTATTATTTATTATCATTGAATTAAATATAACTAATACTCACCTTCCAAGATCACTGATTTCAGTGTTGAGCAGATGCATTATATTTTGTAAAGTATGCATTGGATGTAAAATTGCAATGTCTGTATTTTGTGTAAAACATAAATGTAACACATTGCTATTGAGCCTTGCTACTTTTCTCGCAAATTTTTTGTCTGACATCTCATTTCCGCAAAATTCACTGAAAATTAGTATTCATAGAAGTAAAAAAAAGTTTAAAATTACTTAAAATACAAAGAACAAAGTAAAATTTTCAATAGTAGTTTTTTCATTTTTTAGTTCATTTACAAATTAACGAACAAGATATACTAAACATTAAAAATCTTCAATATTTAATGTAAGGATTTGCAAATAAAAAATGAAATATTTATCACATACCCATAAGTAAGTTTATATGGTAGTCTTACATTAACATAATAGGCAATGATATTAACCAATTGTGTAGCATAAGTTAAAGCAGCGCTGATATTGTATGCTGGATTATGCATCGCATTTTCTTTATTTGCACCTGGTACTCCATCTTTGTTTGCTGCCACTAAAAGAATAAATTAATATGTACCAAACTATTTTAAAATATAAATCTAAAAATACAATGTAGTAGGTGTACCCCATAGAGAATAAGCACTATAATCGCCAGATCCTGGCAAAGTAGGAGCAACTATACAATGTTGAATCTCTAAAGCATTTTCTATATCATTAATCCATTTGCCTCTAACATATGATGTTCCAGATGCATCTGCCAATGCACAAGTTACATCTGAACTAGTATCTTCCTCACTGCTGCATAAACTAGAAATAATCAATATTTTATTGATAATCTTCTAATGAAATAATTACTTCAATAAAAACAATTAGAAAAATATTTAACTCCAATTGATATGTTTTATTAGTACTTATAATTTGTTGTGGACAAACTATGCAAATTTATTACCTCCTGTTAGTTTGAACTTTAGATAATGGAAAAATATATTGAATCAATTGTTTTGCAGCAGTTCTGATGACTTTTTTTAACTGTTGCCTTTTTCTATCTACTGCCTCTTTTTGTTTCTCTTGTTTTGCTTTCAATCCAGTAACATACCGATGTAATTTTTCTATTCGTTCTTCATGTCTAGGTAATCTAAGTGTTAACTGAGAGTTTACATCTTTGAGAATATTCAACCGTTGATTACCTGCATATTATTAAAATTCTTTTAATATAATCATTTTTTATACATTATGTGATCATATTTAAAGTGAGATATACCTCTGTTTATACTTTCCCTGGTTTCGTTTACTAATAATTGAAGAAGCCTTACTCTTTCTTTACAAGTATTTATATCACATATCTGTAAATATAAAAAATTATAAGTATAATAACAATATATAAATCTCATTATTAATGAATAACAGCACATAAGATTTACTATAAAATACCAATTTATCCCGTTGTTTATATTTTTCAAGAGCTTTCACACATTTTTCTTCTAGTTGAGCTCTTGCAGCTTTCAACCGTAAAAGTCGCAATTGTTTATCTGCAAATCTATTCATAAATTGATAATGATAAAATACAATTTTTTAGAGGTAAAGATTATTTAAATACGAATTCAGTATTTAATTGTTATTATTTCATCGATATACATTACTAAAGAGTTTAAAATTTTGAATGGTGAATTTTCATAATAAATTATTTTTTACATATTAATAAAAATAGAAACCGACTTGCACCTGATGTTTAAAAAAAATATTTGAAAAACAAACAATGTCAGACAAGATTTCAACACACGAAAACATATGAAAACGATAAATTGCGAGCATATATTTACCGTTCGGAATAAACAGAATTTGAATGAATAAAATCACCATTTTGAATGCACTGTCGACAGTAAAAAATTCGACGGCTATTATGGCACAGTGGACACTTTAATAAATTCACACTTAAACGGCTTGAAACGTCTTCCAGCTCTGACGAAAGCTGAAAATCTGCAGGTGCTGTACAAGACCCATCAGAACTGCTTGTCGCCATAACCAAGAACAAGAACAATGGGCCTTCGTTTGTCTGTTGTCACTCATCAGCTGATCTGATATTTACTTGCATTCTCCCGCCACTCCGAGCATGATACCGTTTTTATCGCGTATTTTTATTTTCATATTTATTCGTGCAAGCACACAAGCAGTCCAGTCTTAGACAAAATTTCCATATAATTTGACGAGTAATTGTTGAATTATGGAAAAAACAAACTTAAATTTAGTTTACGTATCTCATAGCTGCACCGTGGCAGCAATCGTCTTGGAAAAATCCCGTTGCGCTATGAGATAAGGGGAGAGTCAAAGATAGTATACGCATGTACATTCAAATCTCAACAAATGTTTGTAGATATACGAGAAATGGTAAATATGTATATATATCAATCTGCATATTACCGTAATTTTGTTTGCTTAAAAATATATAAAAATCACTAAACTATTTAAACATTTTAAACATGTTTAGTGTAAGTATATAAAATATAAACTAATAATGCAGTACATAATATATACATTTTTTTTAATTTTCTTCGATAGATTCTTTCGTAATTTATACGTTTGTAAATCTATTGTTATGAAACACATTTTGCGTCAAAATTTATGCAACATGTATTAACAAAAACATATACCCTCTTTTTACCGCGAAATACCGTGACATTAGCTATTTAGTACTTTATTTAGTGATGGTGATACACTTGAAATGTAGCGATATTTCATATCGATATTCAAAGTATTGATACACATGATTTTGAAATGAAATATATCGATATTGTCAATATCGATACAGCAATTAGAATATAAGTTAAATATATGTAAATAAACATAATTTCTTCTTGGGATACATAAATATAATAATAGAATATTAAGCCTAAAATGAAAGTGTAAAATATAAAATATTTTATTTAATATGACAGTCTTTAATTCTATCAATTCTTTTGTAATTTATAATCTGCTATAGGTAACATCAGGAAAATATTGTCACGTTAAATATCGATACAAAATATCGTTCTTTGCAGAAAAAAGTATCGATATTTAAAATATCGATATTGAATTGCCATCACTACTTCATTGTATTGTTTGTTGACCACTGATTTTGTAAATTAAAGAAAACATTTTAAAATGATTTATTGTCAAATATTTCAAATATTTGAAACAAAGGTCAATGTCAATGTATTTTAAACGTTACGATAATAGTTCCCTTGGAAGCATTTTGAAACATTTTGTAGCATAATTACAAACTTATTCATAATTTATTACATCACACTTAGGTTAGATTAAGGATGCATCATAATAAAATGTTTACCGATAAAGTTTGCATCGTAATTAAAAATACATGTTTAAAATAAATATCTGTTTAGGTATTTACCTATTATTTCTATATATTACAACAAACAAGAAAAATAATTAAAAATAATGACGTCTATTATAAAACTTCACGCTGTATCCGGGGCTATGGACGAATCTCCTCCTTGTTACATATTGCAAGTTGATGAATTAAGAATATTACTTGATTGTGGATGGGATGAAAATTTCGATCAAGAATTTATAAAAGAATTAAAACGGTAAATTAGCTATTATAACACTGACGCTCTATAATATGTGTATTCATATTTTCTTCTGAAATATTTTTAAATTACATTTTCATTTCAATGAGTTTAAATAAAGTAGTTATAGTAAAATGTACAAACAATATTATAATGTAATTTCTTATAACTATATAGACATGTCCATCAAATAGATGCAGTATTGTTGTCATATCCGGACCCATTGCATCTGGGTGCTTTACCATATTTAGTTGGAAAATGTGGTTTAAATTGCCCTATATATGCTACAATTCCTGTGTATAAAATGGGACAAATGTTTATGTATGACATGTACCAGGTATATTTAAAAGAAACACCTTAATTACTTTTTAACTTCATCTGTATCACAGACAATTGGTTAATACTTTTGATTACAGTCTCGTCATAATATGGAAGACTTTGATCTATTTACACTTGATGATGTTGATGCAGCATTTGATAAAATTGTACAATTAAAATACAATCAAAGTATATCCATGAAAGGAAAAGGATATGGAGTTACTTTAACACCTTTACCAGCTGGTCATATGATTGGTGGAACTATTTGGAAAATTGTGAAAGTGGGAGAAGAAGACATAATATATGCTGTTGATTTTAACCACAAAAAAGAAAGACATTTGAATGGCTGTGAGTTAGAACGATTGCAGAGACCATCTTTATTGATAACAGATGCTTTTAATGCTACGTATCAGCAAGCTAGACGCAGAACTAGGGATGAAAAATTAATGAGTATGTCAATTAAAATTAAACTTATTTCATAACAGATCTGTTGATATTATTTCGCAACATTTTGTGTTTACTAATATTTTACAGCTAATATTTTACAAACCCTGCGTGGTGGTGGCAATGTTTTGGTTAGTGTAGATACAGCTGGTCGTGTATTAGAATTAGCACATATGTTAGATCAACTTTGGCGCAATAAAGAATCTGGTCTACTTGCATATTCATTAGCTCTTTTAAATAATGTTAGTTACAATGTTGTGGAATTTGCTAAATCACAGATTGAATGGATGAGTGACAAATTAATGAGAAGTTTCGAAGGAGCTAGAAATAATCCATTTCAATTTAAACATTTACAACTGTGTCACAGCATGGCAGAACTAAATCTAGTTCCTAGTCCAAAGGTCAGAATCATGGTAAAATTGACCCTTTATAAATGTAATCAAAATGAAATTTGTGTCTGTCTGCTTATTTTAGGTTGTACTTGCAAGCACTCCAGATATGGAATGTGGCTTTTCAAGAGAGTTGTTTCTACAATGGAGTGGTAATCCTCAAAACAGTATTATATTAACGAGTAGAACTTCACCAGGAACACTTGCAAGAGATTTAGTAGAAAAAGGAGGTAACAGGAATATTACATTGGAAGTAAGAAGGAGAATTAAATTGGAAGGAATAGAGTTGGAAGAATATCAAAGAAAAGAAAAATTGAAACAAGAACAGTTAAAACAAGAACAAATGTATGTGAGTTTATAGTGTTGTATTATTGAAATATTTGTTATGCTTTGAATAATATATACTTATTAGGGAAACTGCTGATGTGAGCTCTGAATCAGAAGATGAAATAGAAGTTGGAGGTGGAAGAGGAAAACATGATTTGTTAGTAAAACAAGAAAGTAAACCAGGTTTCTTCAAACAAAGTAAAAAGCAACATCCTATGTTCCCATTTGTAGAAGAAAAAATTAAAATAGATGAATATGGAGAAATTATAAGGTAATAACTATCTTATCTTATTAATAATGGTATTCCTATATAAGCATATTTTTAAATATTTATATTCGTTTTTGTTTATTACAGAACCGAAGATTATAAGATAGCAGAAACCATGCCAGAAGTAGATGATAATAAAGAAAATTTAGAGACAAAACAAGAAGATGCTGCACATCATCCAGAGGTACCTACTGACATTCCCACCAAATGTGTTCAAGTTACACGTACAATGACAGTTAATGCATCTGTCACATACATAGACTTTGAAGGCAGATCTGATGGAGAATCACTACAAAAGATCCTAGCACAGTTAAGACCTCGAAGAGTTGTATTAGTTAGAGGATCTCAAAAAGATACAGAAATTTTAGCTCAGCAAGCACAAAGTGCCGGTGCACGAGTGTTCGTTCCAGGTAGAGGAGAAACATTAGATGCTACAACAGAAACGCACATATACCAGGTAATATAGTTTATGTACAATTTTATATAAACATGAAATACAATTTTACTTTATGTATATATATCATAACCATTAAATAATGTTTAGGTTCGTTTGACTGATGCTCTCGTTAGCGGTTTGAATTTTTCAAAAGGAAAAGGTGATTCTGAAGTAGCATGGATTGATGCAATGATAACTGCTCGCGATCAAGTATGCCGAGATGCTGTAATCGATACACAGCAAGATGATGCGATAGATCAAAGCGACAAAATACTTACTTTGGAACCATTACCATTAAATGAGGTATGTACTTGAACGAGAACAAATTTTATTCTTTATAATATAAATATATTTAATATTATATTTAATAGGTTCCTGGACATCAAACAACGTTTATAAATGAATTAAAACTATCTGATTTTAAACAGATCCTAACTAAAAGTAATATTCCTTCTGAATTTAGTGGAGGAGTTTTATGGTGTTGCAATAATACTATTGCTGTTAGAAGGGTTTGTATTTAATATTATAACAAGGAATATATTATAGAAAATATATCATATAATGTGATTTTATTTTAGCACGAGGTTGGAAAAGTAATATTAGAAGGCTGCATTTCTGAAGATTATTATAAAGTACGTGAATTATTGTATGAGCAGTATGCAATTGTATAAATTAATAATTATAAATTTTGTACATGAACTTTCTACTGTTTTTTTAGTGACCATCTAATTCTCGCAATGAATAATCACAAAATAAGTTTAATAAGAAATTTAAAATAATTATGTACTCTTTAATATAAGATAACCCAAAATTATGATGACAAATTAAACTTCAAACTCCATGCAATCGAAAATTGTTCATACTGAAAATACTATAAAACCACGTGACTGATGTAAGAGAAGATTCATTGGTCCGTTCACTGATCATATCACTGATCAGAAGTGTACACACCATAGGTTCACCATTTACTGTCAACATATTTAAAGATCGACAAATGATTAAAAAACCGTTGACGTAACTTCCATTAAAAATTGTTATAAATGTTAAAGGAAGAATTTATACACATAAATAGTATCTTGTATAAATTCTATCGTACATATCTATATCTACTAGGGGCATAGCCCCCCTACTGTTTCGGCTCTGTACTAGTCACGTGGTTTTGTTTACACATAGTCTATGAGTAATCAGTATAGCACCATATAGGACTTTACGTTTGGTTATTAAGCATTAAAATTAATTTTTAGTAATGGCTTATACAATATTTAACCAATAATTGTTATAATTTTGACGTAATATAGTAAGTGACGGTTTAGTGCCTAATAAATTTAACGATTTATTGAAGAAATTATATGGGATTGCGTGTAAAGTTTTTCTATAACAATACACAACTCATAGAACTATCATTGCATTATTTTTCAGGTATATGTAATTAAATAATCTTTTTACACTTATTATGTGTTTGAATTAGTATTTTAACTGCTGTTTATGTAAAATATTTAATTGTTTAAATAACATTTTTTTTCAGAATTTCATCCATGTATGGTAGACAAACCAAAAGCAGTTTAAAATATGAATTGATATATAAAGAATTAAAATCATTATTATTTATTACATTAAAATATAAAGCATGCGAAAATATTACCAAGCTGCACTTGCTGTGACTGCCGTAGTGAGTCTTGTGTCTCTATTATTTTATAGACATGAATACAATAAGTTAAGATACGTTTTAGAAGTTTTCAATTACTTTGGTAAGCCAAGCCAGAAGAATGCTGAAACAAACTGTACAAATGTTGCCTCAATACTTGCTAAATTTAATATGAAGTTTGAGGAACCTCTTTCTTCTTGGCAAAGATTAGATAATGACTTATATGTTTATTCTGCATATAATATACATGATAAAAAAGTTCAAGTAATAGGCTTTGGTTCACTAAATAGCATTCAAGATATGCAATGCGTAATATTCTTTGAAAATGAAATTAAACCAATTTTGGGAAGTTTCACATATCAACCAATTAATATTAATTCTAATGTTACAAATGCTGATAAAAACTTAAATTATAATGGGTATCATTTCTACTGTACATACACTAAAAATAAAATACCAGTAGGAATAACATTTCTTACAAAGTCCAATACAAATCTTAATGATACACCCATATTGCCAATTAAAAGTCAATTGCATAGTTTAAATTACACTAATGTTGGAGTATGTGTTACACCACCACTAACAAAGCCCATGCATATATCAGAGATGATTGCTTTCATAAATTTTCATGATATAATTGGCATGGATAATTTTATAATATATGACTATGGTATTCCAAATGACTTTAATAGTAACTTAAAAGAATTGTCTAAATCTCAAAATCGATATTGGAAGTTTACATATACAATAATACCATGGAATTTCCCTTTTTCTGGCATTCATCCTAATATAATAAAAGATCTTATACAGGCAGATTGTCTGTATCGTACATACAATAAAGTTAAATATGTCACTACTATATCATGGGAAGAGTATGTAGTTTTAAAATATCATCATTCTCTTGTTGATTTAGTAGCAGATTTTAAACGATCTAGAATGAAAGCTAATCATTACAAAATAAATACGTTGATATTTTGCACACAACAAGCAGATAATGTACTTGTTAAAAATTCTTCATATACAATCTTTAAGAAAACACATTTTGATCCAAGTATAACTGATAACCGTCCTACTTATATATATGATGCACATGAAACATTAAAAAAAGATAATATTTATACTCGAGAAATTGGAAAAGAATTGGTAATGTTAAATCGTTATAAATACTGTTTTGAGAAACCAAATCCAGATACAGGCACTCAAGATACCTCAATTTTAAGGTTTAAAGAAGATATACAAAACTCACCAATGTTTAGAAAATTTATGACCGAAAGGAAACTTTTACTAAACAAATGATAATAAATAATCTTCTTTTTGGTACTTTCAATTTAAAATTATTATATAGGCTCAATACAACTGCAACATATAATTTTAGTCAGAAAGTCTGATCTATTTATAAGTATCATATGATATAAACATAAGAATATAATTGTATAACATGACATTTTCAAATACTGTCAAAGATCATAAAATTTGTTATAGTGCAGAATATTTATCATTTTAATACATCTTCACAATTTGTATACAAATATAAGTATTTCTGTAGGCCTAATAACAGTTGTCGTATTAAATATCTCCCATGTATTGATGTCTTTCTCTATTTTAAGAATTTTATTTTTAAAAATAATAAGAAACATTTTGTAATTTATTTGCCATTATTTTTTAAAGAAAATTTAATGTAAATCTCATATTACTCCAAATAGTAATAATACAAATGTAAAAAACAAAGACTTGCACTAATAATTTTATTATAGATTGTACAAATGTTCTATAATTTTATTATATGTTTTCTAATAGAAAGTCCAATATCGAAGTTTAATTCAGTAAATGTTCCTTATATTATTTCAACAAAAGAAAGGTTATGTAACAAAAACTAATTTCGAAATAAAAATGGAAAATAATGAAGCATGTACTATTCAGTTGCTAAAAAAAGTGTTGAACTGTAACTTTCAAGTATTTTCAATATATATTTAAGAATCATCTAATTGATACATCACTCAAACTTTCATAACTAAGAATCTAGAAAAAACGTTTATTTCAGTCGTTGAATTATTGTTGTATTCTGTAAACCAGATTCTTCAATAGTTTTATCTTCAGCAAGCTCCTTGGTAGGATACATGGTTAATAAACTGAATTCTCTCATAGCATACTGAGGTCTCATACTAAAGTATACTTACTTAAGGAATATACTCTAGGAAAAGTAAAACTAATAATACTTTCATATTATTAATATTAGATATAAAAGGATACGTAATTATATATTGCCTCAAGTCATTGATTGTATGTGTTAAATTAAATTGAGCTTTCACACTAGTACCATCAGAAAGACGAATTTGTAATGTTGTGGTAGGTTTTGATTCATCCAAAACTAACTGTTTCTTTGCCTGTGATTCATTTGCTGTTTGATCTGCAATATCTGTTGGTATTGTCATACCAACAGTTGCTGGGGAGGGACTAAATATAGAAATTAATAAAAATATTACATAATAAAAGTGTATTTAAGAAGTATTTTTTTTACAAGATAAATTATATACCTTCCTAACATATGTCCTTTTCCAGTAAAAGCTTTTACTTTAACTTTTGGAGGAACATATGTTTCATGGCGATGGTCCTCCATATCAAGCCATGTTACACTACTTTGAATTTCTTGACGTATTTCTGCTGGTATTTCACCTCGCTTAATAGTATCAAGGAATTCTCTATTTTCTGGATCGCTATATAGACGGATCTCAGAATCATTTATAGTAAATCCATCTTTCCATAACTTTAAAATAATAGGTCCAGAATTAGATTGCTGATGATTAGAGGATGTAGCAGTAACAACTGAGGAAAACAAAATTATGCATTTTAATAGTGTGTTGTATTTAAGTATATATTAAGAATGAATAGTGCACACAATATACCTTCAGTATCTGAATTAGTTTGACCTAATTTATATCCAGTACCACTAAAAGTATTTGGTCTTTGTTGTCCACTTGATTTTGGTTTAATATCAACTGATTGTCCCTGACACGATTTAAACATATCACTAACGATATCTTTCTTCTTTCCTGGCCCTAAAACTTGTTGTCCACTATGTTCAGAACCACCAGCATAAAATGCTTGTCCTTCTTCATCTTCAGGACTAATCTCTTTGTCTTTAAGATCACTAAGCATTGCAAAGCTAGACTTTGTTTTAAATTTTCCTTCCATTTTAGAAGGTTTTGGATTTTCTACAATTTTTTCTGCAATCTCTCTACCTTCTATTGGTTCACTAATTAATGCAGGAGGTTCATCATTTTCAAAAAAACTGGCAAGAGCAACCTGAATGTATTTCAAATTACTGTCAAATATAAAAAGAAACGTGCACAGAGATCAAATTTAACAATGAATTGTTTAATCAATTATTTAATTTCTTAAGAACCACAATGTAAAAAGAATTGGTTTTAATGCCAATTTTATTACATGTCATTATTGAAAATACTCATAAAATAAAGCATTTATTGATTTTTAACTATGTCATTGTATGATTATACATTGTGAAACATTTCTTGCTTCAATAAAGTCTTTAGTAGAATAACAACAGCTACATGCAAGTATAACTATTAAAATTTGTTGCATTTAAGGTTATGTAAAACTGATGTTCTAATTTGTAGACAAAAAAATGTTGTTTCAAATGTGATGATAAATTAAAATTTTTTGCGTAAAATTTGATAAAATATTTTATATAAAATATAATTTTCTCACCTCGAGCTGCCAAGCAGATGACTCAAGGTAAAATTGTGCTCGTTCAGGTTCAACACCAGTTACATCTGTAAATTGCGAAACCAACTCTTCGTGGTTTGCCATTGAGAGCAAATATTAAATCACTCACAGTGTATTGCAAATTCCTTAAAAAATTCCTTTTGCAATAATTTTCTTTGTTCGGTAACTCAACTTTACGTCAATTTCTTCAATTTACCTGTCATTCCTTCCATATATGTATGTGGAACTGAACCGGATATGTATAGCAAGCGAATCCGCGAAATGTTTGAATATACATTTTACACTACTTTTAATCTTTTATCATTTTTTATAATTATACATAATATAAACTCCAAAGTTACTATATTTATCGTATTTAGTACATATTATCGAGTATTATTAAATAAGATTGTAAAATCTTGTATTATTTCAAATATGTTTCTTAAGCAATTGTTACACAATATTATACATAATAATGTTTTTTAACGTTTTTACACTATAAAACGTGACAAAATAAGGCTGTACCACATTTTATCCAATGAGTCTGATCTATGTTAGTTTTTAAAGGTATACTAATGATGTAATTTTTCGAAGTGAACTGAATATTTTTATCGGCGCGTTGAATAGCGGAAATATAGACAGGACATTTATAAACATCAACTATACTTTTTTTATTTCTTAAGCATTTAAAACGTATAGGTGGCATATCCTGCCAGAATACATTCGTAACACTTTCTGCTAATATATTTTTTTCGAAGTCCCATCGAGCACCAGACAAGTGCAAACCACGAATAAAATACACATCGATATTTTCTATGTCCATTTTTTCTTCGGTTGTAACTTCAAATTCAAAAATGATTTCTTCAATAGGTACATTGTATCTCTTTGAAAACGTTAATAAAATTGCAGAGAAAAACATTTTACCAAAGAATAATGCATCGAGCCAAATAATTCTGGGACATCCTTGATTCATCCATTGTTTAATAAAATGTACACGTTTTATTAAATTATCGATATAACACGACAAATTTTCAGTTGTAATAGTGCATTGTATATTTTTCCAAATATGTGGAACTTTATTCTTATATAATTCTTCTATTATTTTATTTAAGGAATCAGTAAATGGAAGATAACCATCAAACGCTAGTTTCAAATTATTTAACGTTTCAGTTATGACATGTAAAATAGTTTTTAATAATTCTACTTCACAAAAAAGAACTCTTTCTAGAGGTTCCTGAAACAAAGAGGTATGCTTCTCTTGTAGTTCATTAATTGTACATAAATCATGTAACTTATCATTAATATTGTTAATTAAAGCTAGTACTTGATCTTGAGATAATTGATTATTTGATAATGATACTATAGAATCCATGCATGCGAGAGATGACAAAAAATCTTTAGCTATCATAGTATCATGAATAATAACGCCATTCTTATTAAATTCAAAAATTTTAGAGGATAAATCTAAAGGCAATTTTTTAATGTGTTTAATTATATGGAGATATTCGCATCTTTGTGGTATCAATTCTTGTATACCACTTGAACATGTATAATGCTGGTCTTTAATTATATTTAAATTGCAATACTCATTCAGAAGATACTTCAAACTTCTATTATCAAAATCATCCATAATTTTACCACCATAATTACATTGTCCAATAAAGTACAGAAGACTATCAAAAGGTACATAATCAGTATTGTTTATTAAGTTCTGCATTTGCATAATGGATATATAAAGATCAGAATGATCAAAATCATATGGTATGTTCCAACCTTGAATTCCAAAGTTTTTCTTTTCTTTTATAATTGAATGAAAGAGACATAAGGCAAAAAGAAGCTTTGAGAAAACTTTATCTTTTCCAGGACATCCTTCAAAAAATTCTTTGTTTATGATAGGTTCAGATTGATAAATGTTTAGCAATGTTTCTTTAATATTCAAAGGATAATCATGTATGATTTTTATACTATTTTGCAAAATACTAATGGGAAATTCTTTCATAGGATAACTGGACAGCCACAATCGAAAATTTATAGATACATTAGAAATATTGCAGTTTTCACAGATTTGTTCAAGGTGAATCATCCAATGAGGTACTATGTGACAATTTTGCAAAAATATCCAATCTCCCTCTTTCTGAGCTTTTTGTATAAGAAATTCAGCTTTTCTTTCTTGACCTCTGCCCATTGATAAAGAGATAAACTTTGACAAGTAGCCTTTTGTTCTTGCATACGCAGAAATAAGAGATAAAGGTGACGAACAACTTGGTAAAATAAATAGAAGTGGAGTTAAACAACTGGATTCTGTGTATGATTGAGATACTTTAAGTTGTGGAGAATATCTTTGAATGTTTCCCAGAATAGTTTCTATCATTTCAATAATTTGTATCATAATTTTATCTGGTCGTAGAGTTTTTGCAAGTATAAGTTTTTGAAACATAGATAATTTATTATTCCAAGGTTTTGGTAATAAGTGACTCTGAAATGACTCAGAAGCATAATATTGCTTCCAAGCCTCACTATTGCAACAAAAATCATCTGCTAAACCATAAAAAGCAGGCAATGTTTTACCAAGATTATAAATTTGTATCCAAGTATCATATGGTAGCCAATTAAGAATATTATTAGAAACTGTATTAATGTGATTTATGTTTGGAGATATAAAATATTTAATTTCTTTTTCAGTGGTTTGTTGATTACCTAATAACATTTTAGAACATAATAGGAAAGAATATAATATTTTATGTTTTTCTGATAAGGATCTACATATACTTGTATGAAGATTTTGAGTAAATGAAGACTTCAGAAATCCTAATCGTTTTTCGAGAGTGATACTTCTACTTGAAGTTTCAATTGATCTAATGTATAGTTGTATAAACCATGTAAATGAAAAACAGTACATAGGATTTAAGTATGGTAAAGTGTTGAGTGTATTGAACAAATCTATACAGTATTCAACAAACTGCAGATAGTTTTTCCGAAATTTATTGATTTCCAATGACATTACTTTTGTTACTTCTTGCTTTTTAACCACATTTAGGGTAAGATTTTTTGAAAAATCTAAAATTTGTATAGCATTCTCATCTTCAAGAATGTTTATGGTTGTTGAAGATAAAGTGTGTAAAATATTATCTTCTTGTTGTTTTAATATTTTTTTGTTATTGGCATCTTCCAGAAGCAAAATTTCAAATTTTTCTTGAAGTTCTGGTTTTTCTTTGAAGATGACAAGATCAAGAAGTTTATCTTGAAGAGCTTCATTTGGAATGGAGAAATCAATTACTGTAAGTTTACTGAATACCTCAGATGAGTATTGAGGATTGAATAGTCTTGTTGTAATATATAATCGAAAATCGTGTGAATATTTTATAATATTGTAACCAATGTCTAAATATGATATTTCTCCATCAATATAAATTTTTTTTAGAAGAAATGGATCTAATAGTATTTCTAGTTTTTCTCCTACATTTTCAATTAATATTGGATTACCATTTTCAACACTATATTGAATAACTGATAGATAATCAGAATCAGTGAGTCTAATAACTTTCAGATCATTCTTTTTTTCAATCGTTTTAATCCATTGATTTGCTTGATTATGTGAATCAATAAATAAGCACCACAGTTCAGAGTTATTCATAATAATTGCATTTTCAACCGAAAATCTGTGTTTAGGTAATCCACAAATATACCAATGATTTATTTCGTTTTCTTCACCAAGCAAATTTACTAAATTGTAGTTTATAGTAAATGGAATTTTTAAATCTCTTATATATTGCTTCCAATGTTCTAAAATTTTATCACGAAAAACAGTTCTACATGGTGCCATATAACTTATTATTCCACATGATATTATTATATCTCCCACAAGATTATTATAATTTTCTTGAAGATTTTCTGCATATTGCATCCAGCGATCTTTTTCACCTCCTAGACTTGCAATTAAATTCTCTGCTTTATTAAGTTTGTTAATACAATTTTCAACTTCTTTTTCAAGTTTGACTTTTTGTTGCAATGTTTCTTGAAGACTGTTATTCAGAATTGCAAATTTCGCATTTAATGCAGAAAGTTTTCTACGTTTGTCATTTAAAAATGCTTCAGCTTCATTGCATTCCCTTTGTGCTGTCAACAATTTTTCCTTTTTAGGTGCAACTGCCTTTGCAACTTCGTCATAAGACACCATTGCACATACCCATTTACAGAGTCCTTCAGCAGCACTCGATGCTTTAGCAACAATGTGTGGTTTGAAATTATTATCTGTCATATATGTTTTTTTAATAATTTGCATAATATTTGGTGAAATATTATCTTTATCATAGTCTTTTAAATTCTGTAAAAAATTCATATCACCTAAAATACGTTTGCTGGGGCTCCAATAATCTGTAAATTTTTTACCGGTAACTGGATCAATAGGTTTATCTGGAGGTATATCAAGCATAACACAAATTGCAGCCATTACTAGTTTAACAGTATCGGGAGGATTTTTCATTGCTTTCACAAGAGTAATATCTGTGGGTTTTAATGTATTTAATGCAGCAACAGCATCTTCTAGAATTGGAATTGCTACAGCAAGATCAGTTTCACATTCCATTTTTAATCGCCCTGCAATTTCTGCTTTCTTATTTGCTATTTCTTCTTCTTGTTGTACAAGAATAGTTGCTCCTTCTACAGTAGTATTTTCATTTTCCACTTCTTTCATAGTCATCATAGTTTGCTGAGCAGATAACTCTAATTGTGGTTTTAATATCGTTAATGTTCCCTTCATCTCTTCAACTTGCTGTGCCGCTAATTCCAATTTTTTTAAACCTGCTAAATATCTACTCCTTGTTGTAACAATATCTTTTTGTTTTTTTGACATAAGACGAGTATATAATCTCAACATGTGTAAAAATGCAGATAGTGTAATATGAATTGTTCTGTCAGTTCCTTTATAATATTCAGCATTTATCTCTTGTGCATTGTTATATAATTTTATACATGCTTTTATTACATCTGTCTTTATATTCTCATGAACATTAATATCTTGAATATATTTTGAGCTTATTTGTATAAGTGCAGTTGTTGGCCATGTTTCATAACAATTTATAGTACAGTACTTCACTAGTTCTGGATACTTATATAAATATGATCTAATTGCTTTATTTGTTGAATTAAAACATATAACAATATGTAAGTTGTTTTTACATTGTTCCAAAAAATAATTCATTATAGAACGAATACTTATTTCTGTATTTTTATCACCTCCTTGGGCATGTAAACGTACCATTTCAATAATATCATGCCTCTCTTTCATAGAAAATAAATCAGGTATTTCTCCAATAGCTAACAAACTACTAATATCACAAAGAAAATCATCTGTTATTTGCTTGTCTTTCAAAAAAAATGTAAGGCTTTTTCTTAATCCACCACATTTTTGTAGAACTGTTTTTAAATCTTTTCTCCATATATTGAAATCATTAGAGGAAAGTACAGATGGTTCAAATAATTCTTGCTGCTGCATATAAGCAGCAAGGTTCGTTATAGATCTTCTACCAGATCCTACACTAGAAATCATCAATAAATTACCTCCTGGTATAGTTAAAATTCTTGAAATTTTAATCAAACATTCTAACACATACTGTGTTATAACCATATCAATTTGATTTTTAAAATTACTATTATATTCATTTAGATAAAAAAGAATTTTACATGTTAGCTTTTCCACAGAATTTATCTCTTCATATTTCTTATTTGTATCTTTTTCTGTATCTATAAAATTGCTAAACATTAAATCATTGAAGCTATCCTTTGTAATTTGGTTCTTTTCAAATTTAGGTAAATAATCAAAAGCTGTTTCAAATGAATCTTTAAAATGACATTTAACAATTTCTTTTACTTGTAAAAAAAGCCAATCTTTGTCACAGTTGTCCAATATTCTATCGCCAAAAACGCGCCATATTTCATGTGCCCAAAGACGTATAAAAGTAACTTTAGTTTCAATTGATTCCTTATGGAGAAGACTACATCCATTAATTACTTTGCTTATATCTCTTATACTGAATTGGTATTGGAATTTGATTGGTATTGGTCGCAATGTTTTAATTAGAGAACTGTAAATATCAATTGTGGCATTAGTTATACTAGTTACACTACTTAAAACATCTGCAGCAAAAAGATTTTGTTTTAAATTTATAAAAAGTATATTTGAAAATATTCTGAATATAGTATCTGTCGAAGGTGTATACATAGTATATAAATTAAAATGTCTTAAAAATCTAGGACATATCTTAGTCTTGCTATTTCCTATAATTGCAAAGGAAAACATAATATCACGAATAAAAATTTTCTCGGATTCATTAAAATCATAAAAATAACCATAGTTGTGATATTGCCGAAAGAGCTCCAAAATACTTTCTGATTCATGTTCTTTCATTTCTACATTAAGGTCATCTATAAAACTAATACAAAATTGATTTTTTGGTGGACCATAATGTCTTTTCTTTATTTTATTGAGTTTTAAAAATAACAACTGTTGTGTTCTAAGAACTGTATCTAAAGAAGTAAAACTAAAATAATTGATCAAGTACTTTTCTCCTAATAATTTATTTTTTAATAAATTTTTAATTAAAGAAGTCTTCCCAATAGATACATCTCCACAAAGAATGAAAGGCTTTTTATATTTAATATGTTTTAAGAATACGTGATTGTATTTCATACTATTAATTGTTGATACAAAAATTTCATTGCAATTAGGTATTTCTAACACTTTTTCACTTTTTAATAAATCACCCCAATACTTCCAATTTCCAATACCTTTAAAAATGTAAAAGTTATCTTGTATTAAACCTTCATGAGGTAATGTTACATCAAAATCCTTCATTGACTCTGGTTTTAGATAGTTCTTATTTGTACCACTCCAAAGTGATGTACAAAAAGAATTAAATTTAATATTTGAATCCATGTCCAAATTTCCTCCCAATCCCCATACAACAGATAATATAAGTGCAGATTGCATCCATATTACAAAATGATTTATTTTTCCTTTTTCATCAGTATTTTCTGTTTTAGCATCATTTAAATACATTTCAAGTAAATTCAATGTTGATATTACACGATGTAATTGTCCAACAACTGAAGTTGAAGTGCAGTAGCTCTGTATAAATTCTAGAGAAGGATCTATTATCCAATCAAATAGTGAGTATAATACATCTTCATACCCATTGTAGATATCATGTTTATAAATATGTGTTTTGACATATGGTCTCCAATCAATAGATTGTGATTCAATGTAAATTATACCACATCTTGATAAAGTAGCAGGAGAAATCTTTACCATATTCATTGTTTCAAAGATAATAGACACTGAATCTGCTGCATTAATTTTCTCACCTGATGTTAAATATAATGCTTTGTTTGTATCAAGAACAGTATATAAACTTTCAATCCATACATCATTTAATGGTCCATCAAATACTATCCATTTTCTATCAGTAGAATTATTTTCTGAGAAAGAACGAAATACTTTGGAACATATTCCATCTTTCCAAATTTTTGATTTTTCATCAAAATGACCAAAAAGTTGGTCAGCATTAGATACTCCTGGAATTATAGTTTCTAGTTTTACATTAGCACCAAACTCTATGGTTTGTTTATGCAAGGATGACAATACATCGATAAGAACATTCAAAATTTCTGTTTTTCCCACGAAAGGATCACCAACAAGCATTACAGCTTGATGAATGTACATAATTTCAAATATTTGAATGATTTTAAGTTTGAAGACATTGTGAATGTACAGAGATTTAGATTTACATATCATTTCAAGGGTATTTAAAAATATTGTATAATTAGGAGGAAGTAAAACAATATCAGGAAATATATTATGTACTATATTTTTAAAAAAAAGTATATCTATAGTGCAAAGTTTTGGAAGATGCACATCAATTATTGAACGTAAAAGTAACATGGTTTCATTTTCATCTGGAAAACTCCTCTTTAAATAAATTATGGTTCTAACAACAGCTTTTGCAGAACATGCATTAAAAGTGTTACATGATTCACATCTCAATTGCTCAGATAGTACTTTGTAAAGAGTAATTAATTTTGAAGCTACAACTTTTGAATCGGATATTCCAGCAGCAAAAAGTTCAACTTCTACAATTCTACGAATATCTGGTGTCATCATAGAAACTGTTCTAAATAATGTTTTTAAATTATCGGGTAAATTACAATATTTAAACAAACCAAGGTTTGTAATCGTGCAAATATGTCCAGTTGGGTTTAAATTCAGAGATGAACCTTCAAGAGTTATTACTTTTAGATTCGTTGCTATTGCTTGAAAAATACAAATAAGATTTTGAGTAATCATGGATAAAAGTTCAAGTTTTAAGTTACCAAAATTTTCAAAACAAAGCCATGTTCCACAAGAAATAAATCCTTTAAATACTTGGCACAAAAAGCTATAAGAAAATATATCAGTACAATTAAAAGTACGAAATTGTATTGCAATAGCTTTTGCTAAACTTTTAACAGTCTCTGTTTTTCCTGTAGCAGATAGTCCTGTAATAGCACCATATAAATGGTATTCATATGCTTGCATAAGAGTATGAAAACATCTGTCTGTTAAAGGAGTATTAATTATATATTGTTTGTAACAATTATACTCATATCCATATCTTATACTTGTATTAAACATTAGTACTTTGACATCATTTTCTTCTAAATAGTATCGTAATTGTGCAACCCATTCAAAATCTGTAGATCTAACAATATTTTTATCTAGTAATAATTTAATGATGTCTTTTTGGTTACGTACAATGATAATTAAAGACGTTAATACATGTCTGTATCTTTTTGTTGAATAGCTTTTCATTTCATTAACTAAATAGGTTAAGTGACCAATGTATTTTGAATGTAAAGAATTCAATGCTTCAAAATCAAATGGTATCAAACAGTTGTGTACTTTAGAAGTCCAGTAAAGTTGAAAAACACAAATAATTGCCATACTTGGAAAATTTGCAATATTATTGTATGCAAATATTTTATTAAATATATCCCAACATTGAAAAATATTTTTCCTTATTGCGGCATTTATTTCATTTTCTAAATGTATCAACCATTTGTCTTCATGATCAGAGTAAATATGAATAAATTGTTCTAAGTGTAATTCCTCTCCATAGTCACCAATAATGGAACAAATCCATTTTTCTTTATTAATTCTTACTTTCTGTATACCTTCGAAACATTTTTTTATTAATATGTGTAATTTCTCGAAATTATTTGTTTGAAATAAAATTCTTTCAATTTCTTTATCAGAAAGAAAAAAGAATCTTGGAAAACATAATTTTTTGGCTTCTATGTAATCTTTTAGTCCTTGATTTATGTGTTCAAGTTTTTCATTAGCATCACATAAAGATTTAAAAATTATTGGATTATTCATTTCTTTGAAAGTAGGGGTTTCACATAATTTGTTCTGAATATTTGTTAAAACTTCTTTTACTTCAGTGTATAAAGCTGATTCTTTAGGTAAATATATCTGTACATTAGGATAACAAAAGGTGGTTTGTAAAGAAATTATCAATACTTGAATGTATTCCCATTGATCAATAATGTTTTGAATTCTGACAAGTGACATAAGAAACTCTGTTACCGTTGAAACTATTGGTTGGACAAAATTTGAAGTCTTCATTTCTTCAATTATTATGAAATGATCTTCAAGGAGTACTTCTATATTGTTTAAATTGGAAAATACATTCATACTAGATTTTGTATTAATACTCATTTCAAAAGAAATTGTATTCCATTCATTAATCATTTTAGATAATTTTTGTTGTAGTTCTAACTCTTTATTTGCACTTATACTAATAGCTTCATATTTCTCAATATCATTCATCAGATTGTATGAAATAATTTTTCTTAAACTAGTTCCAGCATTGGGTGCAAGATCAAAATGACATATTGCAGACATTTCTACCCAATGTCGTTTTTGAAGAGCTGGATTGCACATACACACTATTAATGGTAAATATTTTTTGAAATCATTTATGTCATTAAGAGCTTGCCAACATAATTTCAATGGAGCAGGTTGTTGCATTGGATCAGGATCATCAGCAATTCCAGAAAATTTGAAATGCTTGCTTGCAGTTAGATCCATTTTTATTTTTGTTTTAAACATTTTACTCATTTCAGTAACTTTTTCGAAGTAGTTTAATGTTTTCCTTTTTATAACAGTGGCATCTAACCATTCAAAGGGACCATCTAACCATACAGCATTATTTTTTTGCCATTGATAAATAATACAAATAAGATTATAAAATGATGTGATTACTTCGTGTAATTCAATAATTTTAGGAAACTCAGTTTCTGGAAATTTAAATAATCTTTCTTCTTCATTAATTCTTTGCATTTTGTAATTGATTTTATTTACTTGTTTCAGGAGACCTCTATAATATTCACTGTATTCTTGAATTCTATTAATATCATCCATATTATCTAAAACACTCAGTTGAGGAACAATATTGTCTACTTCAAAATTTAAATAATTTATTCGTTTTTGGATATCATCTTCCAATTCATTTTTCATTGCTTCACACAATGCATTATGTTGTCTAAATATAGGTTCAATTTCATGTAACCAGTTAATAGTTTGTTTATTTACTTTAATATGATCCTCTGACAAAACTGCAATTTCTAATAATGTACTTAACATTTGTATTGATTTTTGAATTTTATATTCAAGATTTTTTATTAACACTTTTGATGCATATAAGATATATTCAGTTAACTCAATCAAAGATTTTGCATCTTTTGGTATATTTAATGCTTTTGTTTTTAAATTTTCAAATTCTAAGCAAATGCCCAAATTGAATTCTTGATGATATTTAATAAGTTTAATCAAAAAAGCATGTACAATATTATATGATTCATTCTTTAAAGCATCTTTAGCTTTATTTTGTTCTAATTTCCCTACTATGTAATATGTATTCCCTACTATTGTATTTGTTTTTACTAAATATGTGTTATATTTTTGTATCTGTTGAAGGTATGAATCAAAATTTATGCTGCCTAAGGTTAATGATAATATTTTTTTCTTCACATTGAGTGAACAAATGGGATGAAACTCTTCAGTGATATTCATCACATGTTTGTTTATGGGTTCAAATAAATTATCTAATATAATTTGCAATTTGCTGTGTGATTCTTCAATATACCAATCTGGTAATTTTATCTTGACATATCTGAAATGTGTTTTCATATTCAACCATTCTTCCAATGGTGTCAAATTTTGAGCAATTGTGCTAATCTTATCAATTATACTGTGATACATTGAATATATTTCTTCAATAGTAGGACTAATAAGGAGTTGATTGTTCTCCATAATAAGTTGAAGGTGAATTTGTGGACAGTAATAACCATTATTCATAATTTTTAACATATAATTAATAGATTCTATCATCATATTTAGAATCTGCTGTACAAAAACATTTGTTATACATTGCATAATGCGTGATAATTTTTTTTTACTAACATGTCTTAAAACTTTCATTTCTGTTATAATTCTAGATGTCTCTGTATAAAAGTGATTTGTTACAATCAAAGATCCATTTTTAATATCATTGCTAATCATATTTTTAAGATCATTAAAAGAGATGGGGCCAAAATAATAATAATGTTCAAAGTTGCAAATAATTGTTGGAAGTTTAAGTTGTGCTGTACATATGATAAATTTTATTGGTTCTAAATAAAGAAAATATTTGTTTGCTAACAGTTTGCAATATTTTACAAATGTATTGTAATCATAAGTTTTTTTCTCTTTTGGAAATTTATAATTTGTATACTTGATTGCAGAAAAAGTATCTTTCTTTTTTTTTGGTAATGATAATACAACATTTGTTACAAATTTTTGCATATCTTTGATGTATATATTTTTTACTTCTTTTAACATTGATTGTATTAATAGAGAATATTTTTTTTTATATTTTTCTGGTAATAATTCTAAAATATTTTTCTCCCAGTCAATAGGAAATTCTTTAAAATGAATATGTTTTAAACAATTTTTCATTTCATTATACATTGAACTGTGATCATTCATTGATATAATTGTATTTGAACTATGATGACTGCGTACATTTATCATATTTATATACGTGTACTTTCTAAATAAATTTTTTTAAAGAAAGCTTTGTGCAAATTTATGTTTTCTACAAATTTAGAATATAAATTCTTTTTAAATAAAAGATTACTCACTGACTCTATTTTATGTCACATTGTTTATCTTAATTAGCTATGCACAGTCTAAAATTTTACATACGATAATATATTATATTTACTAAACTTTGTATAATTTTTTTTGATTCATTTATTATTTAATGGTTGTATTAGATATAAACTTTTGTAGCACTAATTTATTTTAAATGTAATTAACACAGAGTTTGCTTGAATCATATATTCAGAATGTTTTATCAATACTTTGGTATTAGTATACGTCTGTGATACTACTAAACACATTTATATTAAACTTTAATGTAAAAAAGTTTTACAAATGTTATTATTTAATAGGAATAAGATTTTTATCATTGACTTTTATGCAACATCAAAATTAAAATTTATAGAAAATTGTAGCATGCTAAAATAATAATTACAGAGTACACTGAATATTAATAATTATATTCTTTTATATTAAATGTAAGACATTTTTTACATTATATCTTAATTTTTGAAAATTATATTTTTAAATTTAATACTATTATTCTTTTTACAAAAAAAAGTAAATTTAATATTTTAGGTTTACATAAGTTTTAACTATCGAATGTCGTAACAATAACAAATAGCAAGAAAATTATGCCTTCATAATTTATTGGTTGCTACAAAATATTTCCTAATGTTAATTTCACTACATCCGTCATTCATTTAAGCTATTTGTGACAGGTGATAAATATTGATTGGTGTTAAAGGCGAGTAGAAGTTTAGTATGGAATGTTTTTGTTAATAAACTATTTCCTGGCATTATTAATAAACATCTATAAACATGAGTAATATTTATATACAAGAGCCACCTACTACTGGTAAAGTGAGTATATATTTACAATATTTTAATACATTTTTTACCCATTTTCAATGTTATAACCTATCATTTTAAACATTTAAAATATAAATTTTTATATTAATATGTGTTCAACAACGTAATAAACTGTATTTTAAACACATTTTATGTTATTTCATGAAAATTAATTTATCTTTCATAAATAGGTGGTAATGAAAACAACAGTAGGTGATATAGATTTAGAATTATGGACAAAGGAGACTCCTAAAGCTTGTAGAAATTTTATACAATTATGCATGGAAGGTTATTATGACAATACCATATTTCATAGAATTATCAAAGGATTTATAGTACAAGGTGGTGATCCAAGTGGCACAGGTGAAGGTGGTGAGAGTATATATGGACAACCATTTAAAGTGCGTTTGAGTTAAAGTTGAAATTAATTCAGTAACTATAAAAAAATAAATGTTATGTATATCCAATAGGATGAATTTCATACAAGATTACGTTTTTGTCGACGAGGTTTACTTGCCATGGCTAATGCTGGGAAAGATGATAATGGTTCTCAGTTTTTCTTCACTCTTGGTGCTACGCCAGAATTGCAAAATAAGCATACCATCTTCGGCAAAGTTACAGGAGAAACTATATACAATATGCTTAAACTTGAAGAAGCACTTGTAGATGAAGTAAGTTCATTAGTTTAATTTGTAATTATCAATAAAGACTGACAAAAAATATATTCTAATATTTTTTTTTTCCATTTTAGAATGATAAACCTCTTTATCCTCCAAAAGTTATAAAAACAGAAATATTAAATAATCCTTTTTCTGATATTGTATCTAGGGTAACAACAAGGAAAAGTGAAGAAGTAAAAGATAGTACAAAAAGTAAAAAGACAGGAGTAAAGTAAGATAAATCAAATATTTGTAATTCTTACTTATATTAATAATATTTTTCATTATAGAAGCATTTTCTTGCAGAAATTTTAATCTTTTATCTTTTGGAGAAGAAGCAGAAGGAGATGAGGAAGAATCTGTGATATTAAATAAACAATTTACTGGTAAAGGTAAATCAGCACATGATCATTTAACTGATCCAAAGTTAAGTGCTCAACCAGCTATTGAACCAGCTGGACCTCCGAGTAAAAAGAAGAAAGAAGATCGCAGTAGTGACTGGGAAAGTGGTGACGAAATTGAAACTCCAGAAGGATTGGAAGCTATAAAGGAAGAGAAAGAGTGAGTTCATTATACATACAACTTGTTTTCATATCAAAAGAAAAACTTTTATTTGTAATATTATATTTTTAGAGCAATGAAAGAAAGAATCAAAAGTAAATTAAGAGATACAAAAAAAGAACCTAAAAAAATAGAGAATTATAAGATAGATGATACTGATTGTGATAAAGATGCAAATGAAGATGAGTATTACCTTGGAAAGGATAGAGAAGAAGAACGTAGAAAGAAAGCGTATGTATTTTTTATTAATATTTTTTAAATAATAATATCCAAACATTTGTGATTAATTTTCATACAGGGAAGAAATTAGAAAAGAAATTCGGGACTTAAAACGCAATGTTAAAAATGAGAAGAAAGCAAAGGAGGAGGAAAAGAAATTAATACAGGGGCAGGAAGCAAAGAAGGAACAAAAAACAGAAATTATGAAAAAGTACATTGAAACTCAAGAAAAATACAAAGAAGCAAGGTCGAAAATTCCTAAAAAGGGTAAAAGTCGTGAAGATTTTACAATGGATTTGTTAAAACAATTTAAATCCAAGCTTCAAAATGCTAAGGAGACTAGAATAGAAAGATCACCAACTCCGCCGAAAAATGAAAGTGGTAAAGAAGAGGATTTTGACCCGAGTGATGAGTCTTGGATGGTGCATGCATTACATTGTGAAGAGAAGGTACCTGTCCTTGCCAAAGATGCAAGTACAAAAGATGACGATTGGTTTGAAATTTATGATCCCAGAAATCCGCTCAATAAACGACGGAGAGGAGAAAAGTTACACAAACCAAAAGACGATAAAAGTAGGCGAAGCGACTCACGCCGTAAATAATGTGTATTATAAGTAACATTGGTACAGCATTCAAGTCTTACTAATAATAGTACTAATAATAGTAAGGCTTTCTTACATCTTACTTAGTGTATTGTACAGAATTGTGTATAGAATGTGTATTACATAAAATACATTTCTTTGATTAAACAAAAATCAAACCATGATAAGTTTATTAAATAATACTTTTACAATTTACAACATAAGTTGTAATTTTTTGTGAAAAAGATATATATTTTGTTCTGACATGTATTCTTTTTTTATATATATAATACAATGATAGAGTGACATGTACATTGCATTTTGGCAGCAACAGTAAAAAAACATTTGGGTATGTGTCTTCGGTATCGGATGGTTGCGTTTACCATACTTTACGAGATAACTTTAATATTTTGACGATGATGGAGATTAGTGGTAGGTAGTGCCATGGTTTCGTGCAAATAGTCTTATAGATGGTAGCTTATCCCGGGCACAATAAAAGTTGATAAGGCACTGATACAAAGCATGACATATTCGTTCACTGATTCAGTCGATCTGTTGACAGCGAACGATGCACATCGTGTATATTTATGTACTTCGCGATATTGGATAAACGTAATTGTTTCGTTTGACTTATTACATATTTATGAAGTCCTAGGATACAAACTTGGAAACCGTGTAATTTAAAGAACAGTATAAATAATTTTATTAAATATATTAAAAAAAAATAATTTTTAAAACATAATTTTATCGTAATAAAATTTATATAATTTTTACGAAGTGAAAGAATTAAGTATTGCTATTTTTTTGCATAAACAATATCTTTTAACGTCTCATCGATAAATTATCGGTTTGTTTAATTTGTGTTTGTGGAAGTTATATTGTTAACATTATCGACACTTAAAAAAACATTCTGAGAGTGTCTATGCTGTGCTTCTACGGGGAGAATGTCAACGACGCCATTAAAAATAGATAAACTCGGTATGCTTTGTTTCGTTCATATATTTCATTAATCGCTTTCAACATGTGACTGTAAAGTGGTGGTTGTTATCTGCACTGTTGAAAAACAGTCTGTTTCAGTGTTATAAATCGGCATGTATTTTTTAAGCTAAATTACTTAAGCTTGCATTCATTATTGATTGATCGTTTTAAGAGAAATTTAGTATATCAGTGTGAAAGTCTGTCTATCATATACTTTGAACTAGTGTTTCTTCACCTATTTTGACACGTGGTGGAATTAAATATGTGCGATATAAGTGTATACACGGTACGCGTACTATGACGGTGTTCAGAAAATTTCAAGTACGGCCCTACAAAGTCTTATTAACATTGATAGTTAAATTAACTAATTATGCAATGACAGTATTCACTTAGGGTGCCGTAAGCAGCGAGGAAATATATTGCCAATTGAAATTGAATATAGTGTATTCACTCTTTAATCGCATATTCTTCTTTAATGTAGTTCATTTAATCGTAATAGCAGCAATGTATAATCTCCCTCCACAAGATAGAACAAGTTTTATTTTTAAATCCCTACCGCTGTATACCTATATAAGGGTCGTTATAGATATGTATACTGGGTGTTCATAAACTCCTAGTAATGGACACGTGTAGCATTTATCAAAATAAACAGAGAATTGAAAAGCGAAATATATATCCTAATTGCTTTCAAATTATAAACTAAAAATACATTTGTTCGTAGTTGTAGAAGTTTTATATATGTATATTCTACATATTTGAATACATCATTCTGCAGAATAACAATAATAAATGATGAAATAAAAAACAATGTCAAGGACAAAGAAATCGTAAAAAAAAATATTTATCACACACATGCAAAATGTGTATCATGAATTTTTGAACACCTTGTATATGTGTCACGGTAAATGAGATATGATATAAATGTTTTAATTAAAACTCATTATGTTATATTCTCTTTAATCGTTTGTAAACGGAAGCAAACCGAGCATCGTTTATTAACGTTTGTATTGATACGAAATATTCCGTAATTTTCACTTGAAAACATTCCACATGCAACTCGAATGCAACATTGATTTTTCGAAAGGTACGTCAACTTGAAAATATTAAAGAAATTGATATAATTCTTAAAAATAACTTGATCCTAATTTTCTTTATTTATAAATGTATCGATTCAACTACAAAATAAACTAACATTTTGCTCTTACATTTATTTAACGATCATCGAACATACCTCGTACAATAAAGACCAATTTGACGAATTAATTAAAGATATTACGCGTATTGTTTGTACGTATATATGTATATACATATGCGTATGTAGGTAAACGTAGATATGTTTTATTAAAAAATATTTGTATACATAGAATTCATTAAAACAATATTTTGTTACGACGATTCTGTTACGTGAGGTTTATCATTTCTATTTGGTACAAAGGTGAACGATAAAGCCGATATTCTCCCTGTTTAATTGTGGAGTGCGATATAAGTTCGATGACTGCGCTCGATTGAAGGATTTAAACATAACCTATCTAGTGAACCTTTCTTTATATTGTAATTTTAATCGCGCTTTTAAAATCGCTTTGTCGAAAGCACAAAACATTAAATCATTCTGATTAAATTGGTTCTCTATTTTCAATTGGATTATTGTCTACCGCATAGATAAATACTTCAAACGTAATTATAGTACGAAAGTTTCTTAGACAAAGAGCGCAAGCGTTGGAAAACGCGTGATACAAATGTTTGTTGACACCATTGGTTAATTATTACTTATCGTTAATGTATCGTAGTCCAAACATGCGTAAATATTCTGTTGCCTCAGACAGACGTAAACGAGATAGCGGTTCAACGTATCGAGATCCGTATTGCACGTGCTGTCATACGGAAATAAAGAAGTTTAATTCAGAAAAATATTCGTGGATTTTTTCATCGTTTTCTGCTATTAATGCGTGCACTCACTTCATACGAGTGCAAGCGTAAGCAAGAGTGTCTCATTGTTAAATCGAAGTGATAGAAGATAAATTGATCTACTTTTTTCCAATGATAAACAAAACGCTCGTCAAATAGAAGTAAACTACTATTTTCACAGCTTAACGTGAAAAATAAAGTACCAGGAGACTAAGGATAAAATCTAATGTTTATTGTATTTTTCAAACGATACATTTTCACACATTACGTCACGATTATTTCGATCGTGCACGTCATAGAATAAAATTCATCAGATGTTTTACCCGTTACCGTAATGAATAAACATTACATGAAAATGTACTTAATTACGGCGTGAATAAAATGCGCATTATTTACGGGTAATTATTATATCGTATGACGGACTAATCGTAATCGTTGTACAAATTTATATGAAATAAAATATTTCAATGTAACAACGGATGCATATCGATAGATGCACGTTTGTAATATAATCAATAAACGAGTAAACATTTTTTACACTAATTGTTTTTTAACCTGTAGATTATAACTAGTTTATGAAATAACAAATATTTTTCAGCCGTTTACCGTCTCGTAACTTATTATGTTCAAACAATAAATACATTTGTCAATTAAACTATCATGCCTACGTATTGAAAACAAATTCATTATCCATTGTATGCGGGATAAAAAGAGTATTTTTCATGACTTTTATACACGAATATCTATATGTTTGGGTCGATGAGGATTTGATAACAAAACTTAATATAAAATTTATCTTGTCCTTGACATTTAAGATCAAAATTTCGTTATTTCCAAGTATTATACTCGATAAGATGATATGTAATTCAAAGGAAACCGAATATGTCAGTTGAACCATTCTTTCGCAAAAAATTATTACGTTTCGGCCAATCAGACTACGCAGATCAACACTCGTGAATAATAAATACGAGACAAAGCTAACGAAGCGCTATGCTCCTCCTTCAAACTACTTTACCCAATTTAATTGGTCAGAATTTTAATAATTTTATGCGAGAAAACAGTTCGTTCGATACACATGGTTCTTTTTGAATTTTTTTCTCGTCTCATCAAGTAGGATACGTAGATACACAAACAATTTGACTTGTAATTTCAAGGTGAAGAAGAATTCAATTACATTTTCCTTTCTAACAAATCTTCAACGATCGTAAACTCTCTACGAACGTTATGACAAATACTTGCGATATGCCCTCTAAGGCTGTCGAAGGTTAAAATTATTCGTGTGCTTTTTTCATATTTACCTGGGAAGTTTAATTTGACGGAAAGTTCTCATGAAAATTTTGCAATCCGTAGAGGAGGGTGGTCGTTCAAGAGATTGGCAGCCTCGTAGGTCTCAGTACAAGGTACCGTTGAGACTATTGCGATTATGTTTGCTCGGGATGTTTCTTCCCTCCGTATTGGTAGCGGGACCGATATACTTGCGATATCGCGTTTATTCCGAGCAATTGTACCCTTTAACCGTCTACGATCAGAGGCTTATCGATGCAAAAGTGTCGACGACTTGGTGCCAGGTAAGTGGATCGTTCATTTCGTCTTCAACCGCTAACGGTGTCACGAATCGTTCCTATTATACTTCAATTGTCTCGGTGACCAAAAAAAACCTCACCGTATACGGTATTGTTGTCGAAATACAATTGATTCTCTGCAGAGTCAACTGATTAAAGTTAACGCGACGTTCAACGCCTATCTGATGGGCGATGTACCTCAAGTCAAAAGCGAAGTCCAACCCGTCTCTATGACCAGACACTTGATTTTGGAGGACGACATGAAGGAGTATTGGGGATTTTATCTTCTTGCCGGTAGCAGCGTAACCGTTTCTACGTGTGTGAGGTAAAGTCAGGATTAGATTAAGAAGAACGGATTAAAAAAAAAAAATGAAAAAAAGAAACGGTCGAAAGTTACATCGATCTTAAAAAAAAAGAAAAAAAAAACATGGCTCACATGGTAGATGGCCTGGTGCTTCCTTGACGATCATTCGCGGGCACAAACATCTTCACGAGTGTGCCTTCATCGGGGACGACAGTAGCGAAGAGTTAGAGGAACTTCTCGAGGTCGCCAAAGAGACTGGATTTCTCATAGTCAACGGAACTGTCGAGGTACTAACCGATTCTTGTTGCATGACGATCGCAAAAGGATTCATTAAAATATAGCGGAGAAATTTGTACTTCGCACAACCGGGGTCCGCTGTGATCGACATCTCGCGTAAACCGGGAACTACCGTACACACGCACACACATACACGCACACACAGTCCCAGAAATTATACGAAAACGGGGAATCCTCGAGCCGTATCGTTTCTCGATTCATCGATTACGATTATGTTGTGCTCGCAGGACGAGAGTCCGAGCAACGTGCCGGAGAAGATGAAGAGGGTCCAGCAGGGTATACAGTTCCACCATAAGGACCACGATCTGCTCCTGAACAGCTCGAAACACGCGACGAACACTGGTGGTCATCACTACACCAGCCACGAGTTGGACGCCAAGGCGATGAGGACCATTCTCACCGAGCTGTTCGTGAAAACTCTCGACACGAAGAAGAAGCAAAAGGAGAACCCCCATCATCATTACGAGGGCACGTTCGTGGAGATGGACAATATCGACAAACCGTCCTTTCAATACTCCACGAACTTCACGGGGAGTATTCGAAACGAAACGAAGGAAACCGTCGCGGCAGATTCGAAGGGACACGGTGCTACGCCAATGGCCGTAACCGCGCCTGCCACCGAGCGGCAATCTCCGAGCGAAATCAGACAGGTTTGGACGACCGAACGGGAATCCCCAAGCGAGATCGAACAGATTCAGGAGCTCGAGAGGGAACCTCCGAGTAAAATTGAACAGGTTCAGACGATCGTGAAGGAAAATTCGGAACCGCGGGGAACCCCCGACAGCACGGAGCACACGTCCGCGGAGGTACATCGTATACTGAACAGAATCAATTCGCTGGGGTATCGGGGCCAGAAGATACTGAAGAAGCTAATGTACGAAATAGAGAAGAAGGGTGACGACGGTGAGGCATTGCGACGCGTCGTGGACGAGACGATGAACGACAAGAAGCTCACGGACGCGGAGAGACGGAGACGACGAAGAGACTTGATATTGTCTTCGCCTCTTCGCAAGGAGCTGACAGAAGAGGACGCGGTCGGGGACGCTGCTGTCGAAGAGGTGGAGTAACCAATGTCGAAAAAAAAAACAAAAAAAAATAACGGCGAACTTGACGTTGCGCACGATGTACGACCGTTGATTTCGTTTCAGATTCTCGGTTCGGTTATTGTCAAAGATTTCTCGAGTATTTACATTTCGTTTATCGGCGTCGAACACGACCGACGATAAGAGACCAATTTAATCAATCCTTTATCGCGCAGATAGAAGATTCTTCTATTGTCCTCATTAGATGATGATTATCAAATCGTTTATCTGTCGTTTATTCGCGTGTAATTCTTATCGGGATATTTCCGAGACAGTGTCAATGTTTGCCCAACTCGAGAATCTTTACTCGAACAGCGAAGAAGTTGGACCACAAATTTCACGTAGCGTTCGACACTTCGTGCATTGGCGTCACTTCTCGCGAAAAAAAGAGTCATCTTCTTGTCGTTACTTTCCTTCGGTATCGAATCGTGTCATCGCAATCTGAGAATTTTTCCGTTGTTTTTCTCCTCATTTTTCCCCATCGTTGCATCCTCTCGCGTAACGAGAGAAACGTAATCGTTTCATTGCTCACTAATTGAGCATTTTTACGATAAAAAATCCTTTCGTATCGCGCTGACTAACATTCTTCGCATACGGGATCCGTTTTTCCTCGTGGTAAGGATGCCAATGTATGGTGGCTATCGGTTCGAGATAAATTGTTTTTACAACATCGGGGAAAATTGTTTTTCACGAAGGAAATAATTCCTCTTCGCACGAGAATTGCAATTACTCAACGAGCCGTTCAGAGGCACGCGAGGTTTCATGAATTATGACAAATTATTTACTTTTTTTTTATTTCGCGTTACGTAGCGGGAGGGGAATAACGATATTAATAATAGTGGAACGATATTAATATTGACAATATTGTAACGATATTCGTATTAATAATATTGCAAAGATATTAATATCAATGATATTGTAACATTAGCAATATTATTATAAATATATATATATAATATAATAATATTAATATTATCGTAACGATATTTTTCAATACGGGGACGTAGAACGTAACGAACCCGGTTCCAATTAACGGTTATAAGTCTAATTCCACGCAGTGAATCATTTTTATTTTACTGTATCGTTTCTGCACATACATCAGGATATGTTGCACCCAGATGGCATTGCCGAGGATAGAGGTGTCGTCAACGAGACAACACTGAACGACAGAAGCAACTCGGAGTTCTGGAGCTCGTTCAGTAGCTCCGAGGAACGATTGCTGGAGTGCAAGGGTTTGATCTTGAATTTGCCATTGACGCCCCATCGCCATTGCACGCCAAGACACGAGGAGAAACATTTAGAGGCATCGTTCGCGAACACGGTCACATACAGGTATGCGGATACTTGAAAATATTTACGAACGTTAGAAGAGATAAGACGCGATAAGCCGTTAACATTTAGAAGATAAATAATTGTGTAGATAATAATCCGAGGAGATAGAAAGCTCGTCTCGAGGCTGTCTGTTATGGTCTTTCATTAACGAAACAAATTATTTATATCGTGGTATAAATCTGCTATCTTATTACTTTATCGAACGTTTCGATGAATCCATCATCTATACACGGTATTCATTGTATCCCGACACGGTGGAATATCTCGCGATGAATCGAAAATATTAAAAATAGTTCGATCACAGAGTGTATAATCTGTGATGTAGATTAAAGTGTACGGTATAAATAATATGATATTAGTACGGACTTATACTTTGTAGATTAGAGTGAGCATAATGTAAACAATTTGTTCGTCCCTATTCCGACATCGTACAACATTCACAATTTTTCGACATCGTCTGTTCCACCGTGACGAGATAAAACACACACCCTGCATAAATTTAAATAGAGACGCGCGAAGAATTCAAATTTCAAATGGGTCCAGAACTCGTCGGTAAAAGACCTCGGCAAATCTTGCCACGGTGTAAGGTTCGGTAGATTCCAATCTCGAAATATTTCGATGTGGAGCTTAATCATCTTATCGCTGGCCAGCTGGCGACGATAAGAAACGATCGTTGACAAACATTTGTTCCAGGGTGCCCATAAACGGTTACTACTTTTTCGTCTTCAACTCCGAGAACGAGATACAACCGAATTACGTGCGGGTGCGTTTCGATCTTCTGAAGACCGTCTACAATATCTCCAATCCGGTGCACGCCTGCAAGAACAGCACGAAGGAGTGCACGCTGCCATTTCGAATTTTCAGCAACGAGAGAACCGTGCTGGAGCTACCACTCAGCGGCAATGACTCACAATGGAACGAGGAGTACGTGGTGGTGTCGACGTGTCAGCCAAGGACCGCTGTTTACCTGTTATGCATCATGCTGGTCCCCTTACTCATCCTCCTGTTTGCCTTTCACTGACAATCGCGTTGCAATTAGCGCGTCAGAAGGAACAGTATTCCGATCTTGCGACGATTACTCTCCGATAAATGCTCACTTGTAAATATTAAGCTTAAGTCGATCTAATCTTAAAGACGAGTCATTGTTAGAATGACGTCACTGAAACAGTATTTTTCCTCCCCCTTCCCTCGACGTTTAACGATCGGTGGCCGCGATACAGTGATAGGTTCACGATAACCAAAGGAAAATACTGAATGCTGCTCCGAGTCTGCGATAAGCGAACAGTCGGAGATTTGGAGGCAAAGTTCGGAGAAGGGAGCGACACCAATTGTATCCGAAACCGAAGACAATGTCTTTTTAAACAGTGACGTTTCCACGATACGAGTACCGTGAATTGGCGCAGGTTCTCGATAAGAGGCCCCTCGACGTCGTTAAGTTTTTTTTATAAATATGTATATAGTACCGATAAGGCTTAACGGACGTTTTCTTTTTTTTTCTACCGTCGTTCGTGACGAACGAATCAAATCAATACTACGCGCGAGATTCGTGTTTCGCGTTACGACGAACGCCGTGATATTTTTATTCTCTTATCGATAACCGTACGAATCGATGACATAATCACTATCAGTTTCTTCAGCGCGATAAAAGCACCTCCGACGAGAGGACACCGATCGTGTCCGATACCTGGAACCCGAATACTTTCAAATTCCCGCGAAGAAAAGGAATCCCCGTTCATTTGATTCATCGCGGTCTCGTTCTCCTTAATTTATTATCGTCCTGTGTAATTTTATCTCGCGCGGGGGCTTTCGTCGCTGCGAGTTTCCAATCCGCGGAGACTCGAATGAAGATTTGTATATTTTCAATAAAAACTCATCGCCGAATCGAGATGCTCGATTGTGTTTTTTTTTTTTTTTTCTTGCGGAACTCAAGGACGCGATTCGGGAGGGATAACAGGAAACTCGGCCGGAACAAAATGGCGTGAACGAAACGATGCTAATTAAGCGTCCGTGGGTAATCCTTTACGTCTCCCCGACATCTTAAAAAATTAATCTCCGTCCTATCTGTTACGCTAATCCGTGAGATTAATACTTCGTGCCGATACGGGAGCCACCCGACAACTTGACCCTGCGATTCCATGGCCGAACAGCGTGGTGCGAGAGGATGGCTCACGGGGGTTTCGAGGGCGGAGCAACCCTTATCAGCACCGAACACTCGTGCCTTGCGCAGCCTCCGTGGTTTCGATGACTTTTTGCAACGAATTCACTGCCACCGTGCGTCGTTCTTGTACGCGAATGTCCTTGCTCGATACTCATCTTGGAATATTACCAAAGGACATCTTATCCGTCTTTTCGCGACAATGGGAACTCTGTTTGAATTAAAAACAACAAGTTCCCCGTGGTTCGTTGGTTTCTGCATCTTACGGAGTCCCATGGGACAGGAATCGGGTAGTAGAACACCGAGTGATATTTTTCTTTCGGATAGGCGTCTTGGGTTGTTGTCAAACGGTTGGGTATACGTTCCGTGAGGATGTCGCGGTTGGTAGGGGGAAAAAATTATAATTAATGACTCGTATTCGGGAAACGTGTAAATGTATGGTAGAAATTGAGAGTAATATCGAACGTGGTTATTCTCACGATTGGTTTAGCGTGTTACTCGATTTGCTATTGTTAAATTTAAACTTACAAGGGAACGTCTCGAAGTATTGATCGTCGAGTTTCATGAAACTTTTGTTGGGGAGTAGTTTTTGGGAAAAGTGTTTGAAAAGTATTTTTCTTGACTATTTGGGGCGCGAGATATCTTGAGAATTGTTGCACGATATTACGTGTAAGGAAGAATTTATTAGTACTTGGTGAACTCGCAATTTTTTCTTTTCAGACCAAACAATGAAACTCGTTCGCATTTAGGAGAGGTTTTTGGTTTAAATATTGTCAGGTACTTTATTTAGAGAATTTTCTTTGGTAAGACTCACATTACAGGGTAAATAAATATATTGTACAGATTGTATCTGGTAATTGTTACGAGTAACAATTATTATTGTATTATAATTTTGTTCACACCGCAAGAATCGATGTTTCCCCAACGAATAAATTACGAAACGAACCGAACCGAGATATTACACAGGAGTAAACAATTCTGTGTCGCAAATATGCGCGGCGTACGTGGAAATGGAAGGAAGACACTTAAAATTAGATTAACTTTAACAAACATCGAAGTAAAAACACGATAAGATATTTATTTATCCATTCAACGAAAATCGGTTCTAGTTTGCAGGCGTTTAATTATCCAATCTCTATTGGCTGAGCATTATTCGATTGAACGTGTGCTATCAGTCGCGAATTGTTTTCAGCCTTCGTGAATGTCTTCCAAGGAACAACAAATGTTCTTATCACTTTCTCGAAAGACGATTGGAAAATTCTTACTTAAAATGTATCATCGTTACCTCAAATGTATTACTACTTGAGGTACACTTTCGTTTCGAAAGGTTCTCGACGTATCTTTTATTTTCGCATAGAAAAATAAATTTATAACGCATAGGAAATTACTACCATTCACGTTCCATTTTCCATAAATCGTTACTTTTTCACGCAACGTTGAAACCGTTGTCCGATTTCGAGAGTTCATGTTACGGAACTTGGGCAACTTCAATCCGAGACTGTCTGCCAAGAGTCGTACGTGAAAAACAAACACTAATAATGGGATTAATATGGGGCGGCTGGTTGACGGCGATAACGAAAATTGATTTCACCCTGGTGCCCTTCGGGACCCTCCCCTCGCCCCTGAGGCCGTGCTCCTCGGGCTCACCCCGGTATGGGGATCCCATTTGAACGCGTTGACGTTTCATGGGACACTGCGCAAAACCGGCGACACGCCTCTTTTCTATTGGCACGGGCTGCCCGACGATAATTCTTCTACGTGCCAGATCATATTCCATTCCTGTTAGGTATGCTCGTGTTACCTCGCTGATTGCAAAAATCTCCTACGATAGGTTGGTAGGACACCCATAATCGTTTATGGTACCATTCGCGTATTTGCGAGACACATCGATCACAACAGATTCTTTTTCGACGACATATTGCGCGGTGAAGAATCGTTTCGTTGGATCGGAATAAAAGAATACCAAGAATGTTATCTTGTAAAAATGATTCATAAATATTCAGGAATAAAAATAAAAATAAACGTATCGATCGGCCCGTATTGATCTCGTTATTAGTAATAATTATATCGGTGAGACGATATAATAAAATTGAGTTAACTTTTGTTTAAAATATACGAGTAATTGTATCTTTTTTTTTTACACGAAGAACCGAACGAATGAGAGAAGGTATTTACATAAGACAAGACGGATAATAAATTGGTCGAAATTTTGATAAAATAATAAATCGATGCGTAAGCTACCGGTCGCCATTTTGTTACATCGAGGAGGACATCAATTAAGGGAAACTTATCGAGAACAAAGTACGCTTGGACTTTATCTTTTATAGTATTTGAATTTTTCTGTATACATTGCGCAACGAAGACGTTGTTGTTACTAGCGGTAGTTTTGCGATGTAATATATATAATATTTGTATTCTTTTACAATATTTACATTCCTCTGTAGAAATTGCGTAATGAAGATATTTTTATTAGTAGTGGTAATACCGTGATATAACACACCATGGCGTAGATAACGAGACACTCGAATAGTGTTCAAACATTTATCAATACACACACCACTGTTCGATTTCTTTCGAATGGAATAGAATTTTATCGTTACTCGATAAGTGCGCGAGTATATTTCACGGACAACGATAATACCTAATCCGTATTCGCTGGCACGCGCAAATTGAGCTGTATGTTACCAAACCTGTGGGAAACCGCTACAAAACCCACCGCCCCATACGACTTTTCGTTTGTGGGGTGGTTTCATCGATTCGATGGGAATTTGAGAGTATGAGTTTTTTTTTTTTTTATTACGCGAATAAATCACGTCGGATCGTACGCTTCGCTTCGAGTCTTCCGTTTCGACACTCATAGCCAGCCATTTTGAAAATTATTCTAACGGAGATAAAAATATTATTGCACTTGACATTAAAATAAAAGTTCAATTATTTAAACATGTATCTTTATATTTGTACGAAGTTCAACATCCTGTACGTTTCTATTCTACATAGGAAATTAATAAAATTTTCAAATTTTTCTTCTCGTTTCTACGTATCATTAATACAATACAATAAAATACAAATCAATACAATAAGCAGTTACGAGCCGAAATAAAGATACTCCGCCTTTTCGAATAAGAAATTGAAAAAATCGGCCGCGGTTGGCGAGTTAATTTTATGTTTGCACACAAATATATCGATTTTTTCGATACTTTGTCACGTTTCCCCACCGCGAAGATATCATGCACCATATGTGGTCGCAGTAATGGATCAGCAAAGATTGATAAAAAAAAAAAAAATCACCCCTCGAATTGAAGACCGCGCTACGAGGCACGTGACTCCATTCAAGGGCGGCGCACGTGTCGTTTATACGCCTTTTATTTTCAGATTAAGGTGTCGATAAAGTTAAAAAGTGGCATCCTAATGGTGGCATTAAACAATTTACGAAACTTCCCTCATGTGAGCAGAAAAAGAGAAAATTCGAATCGACGATCTCGCGTGTTTTGTGGGACAAGTCTCATTTGGATGGATGAAAAAATGAATTTCTTTTTACTCCATTTTCTCGAAGTACATCTCGAGTATCTATTTCCAAAATCTTTTACCCAAATTTCACGGAATGACAAAGTTATAACGGTATTTTTCAAATAGATTGCTACAGATACTTCAAGAATAGACTAATAAATTTTCTTTAGATTTCATTGCCCGTATTAGATAGATATTTCTTCATCGTGTGAATCAAAATTATGTAAACATTTACGATAATTTGTTCCTTATCACCCGAAGAAGTAAAAAAAACTATCGCAACCTTTTACTTCGTTTAAAGTACCATACCGCAGGAAACGCGCGATTATTTACATAATAACAAAGATAGTAACGTAAAAATTTAATCGTGTTATCTCGGAACACGATTGAAAACGTATGCAAAGTTTCAAGATTATTGATCCATAATTGGAAAAAATATCTGATACCAAAGATTACTTTAAAAATAACTCTCCCTTAAATCTCCGAGGCACGGTTGTTGTTAAACATGTAAACTAACGCGAAATGACCACGATTAGAAAATAAATCGATTAAATATTTAATTACGAGATGGAACGTTAACAATCGCATGTTCGTGCTGAACATTTTTTAATAGACTATTCCCCATAGAGTTAACACGAAGAAGAAAGAAAAAATGGCGTCGTACGATACGCTGTTCTTTGTTCTGTCTTTCGAGTCGAAGCGAGTAAGAAAGTGATTCTCGACAAAGTCTCGTTATCTGTGTGTCATATGCTCGGGAGGCTCGTGACTAAATCTGTCTCCACCTCCTTCCTGTTTCATCCCATTAACATCTGCCTCGAAGATGCTTCCTACACAATTAAAGAACAAACAACATCGACTCACGCCATATCTAATCGCCAGCGTTATCAAACGCGATGCGAACTAAGCTTTAATTTTTCATTCTGCGTCATTCATGTTCGTTTGAGTGCTATTGCACGAAAATCCGTCTCTCCGTTTAAATAACGTAGAATTCGTCGAGAATATTCTACGAGCGAGGATAAAGTAATTGGGGAAAAGGTGAACAGGGAAAGTGCAATTATCGAGAGATCGTCGAGACTCGTTCGACGTTTACAGTGTACCGATTTCGAAACAACACAGAATCTCGTTACAAAGTTGAGAAGCTTAGATGACGTACGTGTTTCGAAAGAAACAGCTGTGCTAAACCATGGATTGAAAAAGCTTTGTACTCTATTAACGCTTAGGTCGTAAATCTTTCGTGCAATCTCTTTAATATGTTTCGTTGTATTTGCTTCGTCTACACGATACTCTGCAAGGATTTTATAACACAATAAAAACCACGTCTCTAAGAGACGAGGATGTAAATCATCGTATCCGAGTGCAAATGTTTTTTAAACCCGAATCGAATCTAAAACCTGCGAATAAATATTTAGTAACGATGATCGAAATGGTAGAAGCACTAAAGATTGAAATGTTAGAAATAATAAAGCTCGAAATGGTAGAAATAATAAAAATAGACACTGATCTCAGATATATTGGAATTTTCTTCTGTGACATGCTCAATGTCTAATTACAATATTTAATCATTTTTAAACAACCTTTCGAAATCTACGAATCGGTATTAAGCAACGAAGATCGAAGGAGTAGAAATAATAAAGATCGATATCAGTTTCGAGTATTTCGGAATTTTTTCCACCGACGTTGGTGTGATTATAATTTTTAATATTTTTTAAAATAATTTCTCGATAATTGTTCAACGTTCGGACGAAATTAGACGAGCTCCCACGCAGATTGGCCGGAAATAGCGCTCGAATGAACACGATCGTGGATTTAATCATTTAATCGGGATTGTTCGATGACACCCTACGATTCATTCCGCTGGAAAATCTGTAGCACCCTCCGTAGGTGTCACAATAAAACAGCTAGTGGCTGGTGACCACTTGACAACGACTAGGGTTCGCTAAACTCTCACCCCTAATGTATATTAAACAAGGCTCCCTTCTTTCTCCGTTTCTCCGTCCGCGTTGATTTTCTAGGGGGATGAGAGGGTACTGCTAATAAGAATCTAATTGTTTGGGAACGTCGAAAAGGTTCGGGAGCACTATGAACAAAAAATTCGATTTCTTTAGCATTCTATACTGTAATATTTGAATTTTAATATATTTAAGAATGTCGAAGAAGCTCGAGAGCACTATGAACAAAAAATTCGATTTCTTTAACATTTTATGTAAGAAGTACTTGAATATTAATATATTTGGAAATGTTGAAGAAAATCGAGAACACAATGGACAAACAATTCGATTTCTTTAGCATTCTATACTGTAATATTTGAATTAAATACATTTGTTTACTCTCGATGGAAAATTGGTCAGGCACTTGGTTTAAGAACAAGTTGACAATTTCGAAATTGGCCATTATATAGAAAATTTTCCGTTTCGTGCGTAATGGAAATTTTTCGTTTTATAGATTGCAAATACTGTTGTGAGAGAAGATTATAAAGATACGCGCTCGAAACGTGGATCTTGTTACGTTAAGTCACGTATTATCTGCTTAAACCAGTTGTTTAAAACACGATTCTAACAAATTATTTCATTCGACGCGGGCACATTGCTCTCTTTTGGAGTTAGGTGTTGCTCGTTACGTGCTGAAAATATAACGATACATTTGATTCTTTTAAATTAGTTCATGCGAGTTCTCTCGAGGAATAATGAATCTAAAACGGTCCAAGTTTAATAAAATAATACTGTTCATCTAATTTATAATTATGTAACAGGACCCGAAAGAGTAATTCCAGTCTCTAATTAAACGCACAGAACAAAAAGCTACCGTTTTGTAACTTTTGCAACCAAATTATATCGACCGACCATCTTTCATTTAAACTTAGAAGATATCAAACTTCGAGACAAAACTATAAGATAAAATACCTTAAAACTACCAAAGAAAACCAACGTCTACCAGAAACTATAATCCCTACACGAAGAAAAGAAATAACTCGCTCTAAATAAAATATAAAACAAAAACATAGCTCTGGAAATTAGTAACAAATAAATTGGTACACCTCCACCGAAATACCCTATTATTCGAACCGTTGTTAACAATTTCCGGGAAATACCCGGTATTTCTCTAAAATATCATAATTATTCCCTTAAAAATGTACGATTTCTTCCTATACGATACAAACAAGCTCGGTAATTTCAAATTTGAATCGTCTTCGTCGAAAAATGATCGTTGACGAGTAAAATGTTACCAAAAAAAAAGGAAAAAAAACTTCAACCGATCGAAAAAATTGATATCTCTTTTTCCTCGGTTGCGTTCATTCATGATCAAGGGTCTAACAGCGACTTAAGGGTCTCCGGAGAGCGGAGGGATGCTGGATACGTATGGAACAGTATGGGACGGTCCACAGAGGAGCTCCACCCATGAGGCCTGCGCTCCGCCTTCGCAAAATTCATTTTCCCGGGGGTTGTACCGCACTTTCTATTAGTTAAATCGGCCCGTCTGGACACGTCAGTCGGTTTAACATCAGCTACGATCGTAACCCCGGGATATCTGTCGCCCGAAGTGACCCCGGATCCCAGTGACACGTTTCGAAAAAGTTGCCTCTCGTAAAACTGCATACTTATCGGTGCGACGAGTGTGAAAGTGAACGAAAAAAAAAAAAGAAAACACGTTAATATGGTAAGAACGTTTGGGGAACAACGCGCCTAATCGATTACGATTTTTACCTCTCCACGGGGGGTGGTTTCTTCGAAACGAATCGTAACCGTCGAACGACACAGTTGAACGAAAGTTTGCAAACAAAAGGATCGGTTTCACTTCTTACGATAAGTGGACATTGCCCCGGGATATTTATAAATTAAATCGATAGAAAAATATAATATAAAAGTAACGATACGTCGTCGATAAAAGTGTACAGTAAAAAAAAGAACATACGTGACCGGTAACGTCTAGATGAATCGAAAATAAATACACCGTGGTTCCCTCTAACCAAGGTATAAAAATGAAACCTTTATCGATCAATAACAGAAACGTTTGTTCGTTTCTTTGACGAATTACGTTCTATTTCTATTCGTCTTTACGAACGAAACCACGAAGACGAACGGATACCATGTGGAAATTATTAAACTGCAACGAGACCGTATCAGTTCGCTGTATTAATTGTAATACGTTTAAAGGTGTAATAAGAGATCTTCCATTCGAAGAAAATTGTACAGAATTTGCCACGGTGTGCGTACCCGTGCTCGAATATTGTTTTACAATCGTTGATTCGTTTTCGTTTCTGTCGCGGGTAAACGGTGGCCGTGGGGTATCGTGAGATTCGTGTAAAATAATTCGAGACACTCGTCGCGAGTTTCACTCGCGGACACCGACGTGAAACGGAATAACTGACACGCATACGTATCTACTGAATGTCAGGGACAATACCGCGGAGAGGGTGCGATACCAGCATCCTGTTGGCGTTATGTAGGCTAATTTCGTCCGTGATAATTTAACCAGATTTCCCGCGTCTCTTGTCATCGACCATTGAATCGGTGCCGCGCGTAAACGGGAAACGTTGGAAAATCCGTACGGAGTATGTTGCACGGCGGTGTTCTCGTTCACGGTTGGGACGAACGGTACGCGCGTACGATATGAGACGCGTTATTGTCGGATTGCAGTCGATGCTGGCTTACAACGGATGTGGGGCTGTGACAGTGGACACGGAGAACGGTTCTCCAGCGGAGTCGCTCCTGTCCGCCGAGGGAGAGCTCGCGGAGGACGTCGGTGACTCTCCCGGTACACCGAGGGACACCGAGGAGGAGGCGACCCTATCCGATGAATTTTATTCGCACGATACGGACGACGAGGAGGACCAAGGCAAGAAACGAAGGGACCGCGCCAACTCTGTGAGCAAACGTTCGATTAAACGTTATGTCCCCTCGTGGACGAGTACGGGAGAGAAGAGAGAGAGAAGAGACACTTTTTCGGTTTTTCGTTCGAAGGGAACTCGAGAATTGTTTTGTGCAGAAAAGTTTAGTATCTAATTGTTCTGGGGGATACAGTTCTTAGAGGAGAAGGTATTGTGTAATGTAGAGGGAACGTGGGAAAAATTGTTTAATCTAGAGAAACGTGGATACTTAAATATTCTAAGATTCGTTTAGCGGATAATGTAAAGTGTATTTTGCTGGTACCGAGAGAGAGGAAAGATACTAACTTAACGAAAATGATCGCGACCTGGGTATCGTAACTCGTGTTAATTCAGGATCGAGTATCAGGAATTGGAGACACTCTGCTTCGGTGTTTTCCAATGTGGGAGCAAAGATATGTAACGCAAAGATTACGTTACAATGTGCACGATGGATACTAAGCGTTCAGAAGATTGTATTTTTCATGTAGGTTTTTCGTTCGAAGGGAACTCGAGAATTGTTTTGGGCAGAAAAGTTTAGTATCTACTTGTACTGGGGGATGGAGTTCTTAGAGGAGGAGGTATTGTGTAATGTAGAGGGAACATGGGAAAAAATTGTTTAATCTAGAGAAACGTGGATAGTTAAATATTCCAAGATTCGTTTAGCGGATAATGTAAAGTGTATTTTACTGGTACCGAGAACGAGAGAACTGACTAACTAGAGAAACAATTGACGAAGAAAGTATAAAAAATACTAAGTTATTGAAAACGATTGGAATGTTTTAGGATTCGTAGACGTTCACTAGTTGAAAAATAAATCGACGACTATTGCACGTATAATTTAATTTTGAATAAAGGAGGTATGTTTTCGAAAAAAAAACTTTGTAGCGATCAACGTTTAAAGTTTACGTACACTTGAGTATGTTTAATGAACGAATCATACCTTCTTGTACCGTAGAAAATATTTTTAGGCAAGTACTCGTAATAACAAGCATTCCTTCCTTTACGTTTTCGTATTTGTATTCAAAATACTTTTTACTTATTGACTCTCTCTGTTCGTTAAATTTCTCGGCTTCATCGTCGAGCAGAAAAACAAGCACTGGTTATCACGAACAATTAGAATACACGTTCCACATTTTGTAATTTTGGCGCATTATACATTTTAAAGATTAGATATTTTAATCATACTCTCAGATTTCGTACACTATCGTGTCATCGCGTTGGACTAATTGATTAATTCCTTATCGATTGCAAGTACTCTCATTATCATACCAAGTTATGTGTGCACGTTACGTTCTGCTCGTACAATTATTTCTACGTTTCCAGGTTCGTTTAAAACAATCTGTCTTTGTTTGGATCGTACACACACTGCGTTTCGAAATTTTGAAGCACGCTCGCTTTAAAATAAATTAACATTTCCTTGAACGTATACGTACAAACGTTCTGCTTGAAATATTATCTTTGGACATTAATTGGTCATTACTTAAGTATAATTCGAGATTAAAATTCATTCGCGATAATTTCGTAGCTAGACGGTGTTTCCATATAATCCAAACGAACGTAGTTTATTTTAAATGGAACTTTTCAGCCTCGATTTCACTACTTCTCGGTATGAAAAATATATTAATATTGTAATAATTGATTGTTAAAATTCATTCGCGATAATTTCGTAGCTAGACGGCATTTCGTCTTCCGGCGGTGGCCACCTTGGCTCTCCCACACCACGAGTTGGAACTCTGGGTGTTCGAAAATTATTTACAAACAGCCGTGAACGCTGGAGACAACAAAACGTCAGTGGTGCCTTCGCCGAGCTCCGAAAATTGGTACCTACACATCCGCCGGACAAGAAATTATCGAAGAATGAAATCTTGCGTTTGGCGATTCGGTAATTCCTTTCGCCGGGTCTCAAGAATCTCTCATCGACTCTCGACAAGTTCATGCTCGTTAGGTTGTTTCGTGAGTCTTTGTGTCTCGTTGGACGTTCGATTTTAACGCGTTTCGTTTATGTAAATTCGTGAAACGTTAATCGGATCATCACCACAGGCATGTGGCTCTCGAAAGATCGCGTCGATTCGTTCCTTACCAACAATCGGACCTCGAATATCGTAACAATGTTATTCTTCGATGTGATTCGTGGGCACGTTTCAGAAAATAACTTTGGTGAAAATTAACGATAATTGGAAATTGAAATGGCCCGTATATTGCGCACTTGAGGAATGATTGCACGTTCGGATCGTTGGAGGATTTCTTGGATAACGAATTGAGGGGTTCTTCTGGTTCTGGAGACGGAAAAGAGATGGTTCTTCAGGTCATTTTTTCTGAAAGAACCTTAAGGTGTTTCGAGAACTTTTAAGATCGTTATTATTCTCATTGAGAAACATTGCGAGTACTCTCGTAACGCGTATCGATGCGCGACAAAGATTAACACTGTTGCGTTAAAAAGTCGTACTGTTTCTTCGGAAGAAACGATCAAAGAACTGCGATTGTTATTATTCTTTTATCGAAAATATCGTATCGACCTGTGACAGAACCGTTGCATCGAAAAGTCCCGTTGTTTCTTTAAAAAGAATTACTAAAATGCTTCTCTCGTCCCCAAAACCAGGAGATCCTCTCAAGTAAAGACACTTCGAGACACAAGTGCGGGACATTTAGTAAAATATTCGATGAAATGTTTGGTAGCAGGATTGAGAACAGGTTGTGAAATATCTAGGAAAATTGCTCAAAGACTCACGGAACGACCTGACACTTCGATTCCATGATCTTCGTCCACCTTTCTTCTGTTCAGAGGATCGATGGTCTTCCCACGGTGGTCGTCGTGAACGATTTATCGAAGTCTTGCTTTTTCCAGGTACATACGATTGCTGAGTAACGTTCTGGAGTGGCAAAAAGCGCAGGATCGCAACGACGTTACTCAACACGAGGTACGGATCAAGTGTGAGCCCGCTTTCAACGCTCAAAACTCGACCGCCTATCCTACGAAACCCGTGATGACGTTTCTGAAGCAGGAGAAACAGGTAAACGACAACCACAACCCGTACAGGACAAGTTTCTCGACGCAGAAGCAACTGCAGCATTCGGTCTCGCACGTGGCATGCGATAAGAATGGCAATAACCTATTGATGATCGCGCCAGCCGGTCATAACGTCAGTGGTACCGTCAATAAACGAAGCGCGACACCTTCCACCATCGCTGTGCAAAACACTTTTCCACCTGGGGCTCTGAGCAATGGAAGTTTGATACGTTCAACCGCGGGACCACGAGCTTCCACTTATCCGAAGTCGCCGCAGATCACCGTACAGTCTGTGACCAGCGCCAACATCCTTACCAATTGTTCGTCGAACACGCCGTTAAACAATAACGTGTCGCCGGTCAATGGTGGTGTATCGACCTGCGGCCAGAAAAGGCTGAAGATCGAAAGAGAGGACGAGGAACAATCTGGCCAAGGGAAAGACTGCAAACCTCTTTCGTCGCACACACACAGTGCTCCACCGAGGAAAAGAGTGAAGGTTGCGTTCACCAGGGACACGAATTCGGGGTTTCGTAACGATTTTCGGAGCAATGTAGATCGCAAATAAGACTCGAAAGTTTCTCCATGTCGGTGAAAAAAAGTGTTTTGTAAAAGTAATCGATCAATTTATACGAAAGTAGTAACGGTAAGGAGCATCAATGGATCCTGTAGTCTGATACAGATTTCTTTCGTTTTAGATGCAAATGACTCGGTTCACGATACTTCGGCGCGTTAAGACGATGGCTGTGTTTCTATTTCACCATGTCTATTATGTTTCAAATACATTTTTCGTTTAATTTGAGGTTTTAATTCTATCGGTACTCGTAATATTTTCGTAGTTCGAACTGTTCTTGATACTCAATCTACCATTCGACGGGAGTAACTGTTAAATAATAATTGGAGCATTGATTATTTATAGACACGTAATATAGGATTACACGAATGGAGTAGAAGTAATGAAGGAACGCTGTACATGTTACTAGAAACGAATTGATTGAAATATATGAAAGTTATTTACATGTTTTTACATTTCATTAAAATAAACGAAGATCCATACACTGTTGTTCGTTAAAAAACTTTTCTCTGTTACGTTACTATACTTGATCTTATATTTTAAGAAGTTATTCTAAGCTCACAGCCGATTAGCTCGGCATTACTCGCGGCGAACAATTTTTCATAAAACATAGGGATAGATAATGCGATTAAAAATTATAGATCTTTCTTATCCAAGATGAAAAATGATAGTTGTAGAGGTATGATTCATTCATAGTATATTAATTTCTGATTCTTAAATCTGTGGAGAAGCACAAATCTAAAAAATATTTAATTTGTTCAAATTTTAAATAATCCGGAAAAGTACAGGTGGCACCATCTACGGAAAATCGCTCAAGTTTGTCGAGAAATAGTTCGATCGCAAAGAGTCAGATGGCGGTATGGTACTGTTAAACCGCGTATTCGAATGTAGATGACAAAATATAAACTTTTCACAAAATATACGCATAAATATCGCGTTTTGAGGTTTATATAGGATGCGTGTCATATAAGAGTCAAATAAAATTTATATATACAATCTTATGTAAAAGATTTTACGTAAAAGTTTTGTTTTATATTTACATAATAATACACGTTACAAGGAGACCTCTTATACATAATACTTTACGTGTAAATTATATTTTGGACTTACATTCTAATCAACATTCTATGCACACGCTTAAACGTATCACTTCTCCTTATTTTTTATGAAAACTTTATATTTTGAAAGCTAGAATGTAATGCTTCAATAGTTCTACTAAGAACGCTTGTTACATTATCGGGGTTAAAAATTATCAACTTTTCTTAAACAATGATGAAAAATGATGGTTGTAGAGGTATAATTTACTCCTAGTATATCAATTTCTGATTCTTAACTCTGTGGAGAAGCACAAATCTAAAAATTATTTAATTTGTTCAAAATTTAAATAATCCGAAAAAGTACAAGTGGTGTCATCTACGGCAAAACGCCCAAGTTTGTCGAGAAATAGTTCGATCGCGAAGCGTCAGATGGCGGCATGGTACTGTAAAACCGCGTATTCGAATGTAATTCTTAAAATATAAATTTTTTATAAAGAATAGGGATAAATGATGTATTTAAGCGTGTACACAGGATGTCGATTAGAATGTAAGTGGAAACTATAATTTGTACGGAAAGTATTATGTATAGGAGACTCCTTGTAACGTCTATTACTATGTAAAGATCAAATGAAACTTTTACGTAAAATCTTTTATACAAGTTTTATTTCACTCTTACACGACACACATTCTATCTATACGTCAAAACGCGATGTATACTATATCCGTATATTTTGTGAAAAGTTTATATTTTGACAGCTACGTTCTAGAACGCGTTTAACAATACCTCTTCCCCCATCTGGCGCTTCGCGAGCGAACTATTTCTCGACAATCTTGGGCGTTTTGCCGTAGATGGAGCCACCTGTACTTTTTCGGATTATTTAAAATTTGAACAAATTAAATATTTTTTAGATTTGAGCTTCTCCACAGATTTAAGAATCAGAAATTAATATAGTATGGGTAAATTATACCTCTACAACCATTATTTTTCCTCTTAATTAAGAAAAATTTATAATATTTAACCCTGACAGTGTAACAAGCTTTCCAAGTAGAACTATTGAAGCATTAGAATGTAGCTCACAAAATATAATCTTTTTATAAAAAATAGGGATAAATGATGTATTTAAGTGTGTACACAGGATGTCGATTAGAATGTGAGTGAAAACTATAATTTGTACAAAAAGTATTATGTATAGGAGACTCCTTGTAACGTCTATTACTATGTAAAGATCAAATGAAACTTTTACATAAAATCTTTTACATAAGATTGTATGTATAAATTTTGTTTGACTCTTTACATTATAATGTAAAGATCAAATACAACTTATACGTAAAATCTTTTACACAAGTTTTATTTCACTCTTACACGACACACATTCTATCTATACGTCAAAACGCGATGTATATCCGTATATTTTGTGAAAAGTTTATATTTTGACAGCTACGTTCTAGAACGCGTTTAATAATACCTCTTCCCCCATCTGGCGCTTCGCGAGCGAACTATTTCTCGACAATCTTGGGCGTTTTGCCGTAGATGGAGCCACCTGTACTTTTTCGGATTATTTAAAATTTGAACAAATTAAATATTTTTTAGATTTGAGCTTCTCCACAGATTTAAGAATCAGAAATTAATATAGTATGGGTAAATTATACCTCTACAACCATTATTTTTCCTCTTAATTAAGAAAAATTTATAATATTTAACCCTGACAGTGTAACAAGCTTTCCAAGTAGAACTATTGAAGCATTAGAATGTAGCTCACAAAATATAATCTTTTTATAAAAAATAGGGATAAATGATGTATTTAAGTGTGTACACAGGATGTCGATTAGAATGTAAGTGAAAACTATAATTTGTACAAAAAGTATTATGTATAGGAGACTCCTTGTAACGTCTATTACTATGTAAAGATCAAATGAAACTTTTACATAAAATCTTTTACATAAGATTGTATGTATAAATTTTGTTTGACTCTTTACATTATAATGTAAAGATCAAATACAACTTATACGTAAAATCTTTTACACAAGTTTTATTTCACTCTTACACGACACACATTCTATCTATACGTCAAAACGCGATGTATATCCGTATATTTTGTGAAAAGTTTATATTTTGACAGCTACGTTCTAGAACGCGTTTAACAATACCTCTTCCCCCATCTGGCGCTTCGCGAGCGAACTATTTCTCGACAATCTTGGGCGTTTTGCCGTAGATGGAGCCACCTGAACTTTTTCGAATTATTTAAAATTTGAACAAATTAAATAATTTTTAGATTTCTGCTTCTCCACAAATTTAAGAATCAGTAATTAGTATAGTATGGGTATATTATAGTTCTACAACCATCATTTTTTATCTTGATTAAGAAAAATTTATAATATTTAATCCTGACACTGTAACAAGCTGTCTAAGTAGAACTATTGAAGCATTAGAATGTAGCTCTCAAAATATAAATTTTTCATAAAAAATAATGCGTTTAGGCGTGTACATAGGATGTCGATTAGAATGTAAGTGCAAAATATAATTTATACGTAGAGTATTATATATATGAGGTCTAATTGTAACGTGTATTATAATGTAAAGGTCAAATGAATCGTCGAGTTCAATCTCTCAACTTTCGATGCCGTTAAGCTTGAAGCTTGAAATAATACGAAATAATATTACGAAATAATACGGACAGGGGTAATTAGTTCTCCACTGCCCGATGCGTTCCATGATAATCGAACTCTCGTCTTTCTCAAAGAATATTTTATTAATTAAACTGTATTACATCGTTTGTACAGCATCATTGTTTTGCAATTAACGTCTAGTTGCAATCGTACATGGCGTGGCGTGGTAATACCTTCAACATTGTGCGTCAACAATTCAAAAGGTATGAAAATATCTCCAATGCAGCGTATTTAATCGCCTCCTCGGACCTCGTGAAAGACACATTTTACGTATTCACCGCAATTACGGATGGAAAAGTTGTGCACGATCTCTGTTTGAAATCGTACGTGAACCACCGACATTTAAACTCCCGGTCACTGGCGTACGCGTATTCGAGAATCTTACACCGAACGTGGAAAGGTAGGGCAGTTTCGGGGATTGTGATCGTTAAACCATTACATGTAACACGTTATCGTAATAATTTCTTTAATACGACGAGCTGACGAATAGTGTCAAACAAACGGAAACGAACCATCAAAGATTTACCGAACACACGTGTAAAGCACTTCTCAATCTTTCTAGCTTGTGTTTTTTATAAAAGAAAAAAGAAAAAAAACAAACAATTTGTTCACAAAGATAGCCATTTTCTCAAACTCGATTCTACCCGAAGCAAGGTTCCAGGGTTTCGCGAACACTCGTTTACGTCAAGTACACTTTGTATCTCGTGCTGTCCCTTTTCTGACGTTCAGAGAGCTGCTTCAGACGAGTTGTCGCGTAACGATCGTTGTTCCATTCTGCCGGTGGTACCGGTGTGGACGGTCGTTCCTCAGTTTGACTGAATGCCCTACGCGGTGGAAGTTCCACCATTTTTCTGGTGCTCTTGCAGTCCACGCTGGATCGTTTCGTCGCGCAGAGAGCAACGCTGGCGCCACCCGCGTCGCGGGAGTCCCTCTTCGCGGGATTCCCCTCGGTGTGGCTGCCCTTGGACTTGATACTGGCATCAGAATCCCTCTTCGAGGGATTCCCCTCACTATGGCTGCCTCTTGATTTTATGCTGGCGTCGGAATCCCTCTTTAAAGGGCTCCCCTCGGTGTAGCTGCTCCTGGATTTGATACTGGCGTCGGAATCCCTCTTCGCGGGATTCCCCTCGGTGTAACTGGCCCTGGACTTGCTGTTCACATCGGATGGTCTCTTCTTCTCGATCGAGTGGCGGCCATCTTGCCCGATCGCCGAGCGTGTGGATCGTGTCGACGATCGACGAGTCTTCTCGTCGTAGTCGTCGGAGTAGGTCCTCCTCTCTTTGATTTTTGGCTTCGCGGTGCCGAGGTCCTCGCTGTACCTGAGCCTGTCGTTGAACTTCCTCAGACGTTCCTCGTAATCACTCTTCGAAGCCTCGGTATCGTCCGAGGGCTGCTGTTTCATCGGTGTTCGCTTGGACTCCTGATGATCCGACTGCACCTTGGTGTCCTTCAACTATGGTTTCAAGGACAGAGTATTTTGCCAGGTTCGTTACCGAGGAGGATTTACTTAATTCACCTTGGATTTGCTTAGATTGCTCGGAATGAAAACTTAGGGGAGGGTAAAAGCGAGATAAGAACGAGAGTATACAATTGAAGGATGAGTTTAACGCGATAGATCCTCCAACGAAAGAACGAAGTACAGAGTCCAAAGTTGTGACAAACGCTTACCTTGATCACGTTTACCCTGTCGTTGAACTCCAAGTCTTGGCTGTTTCTGCGAATCGGTCGATGAGTCTTGTCCTCTTCGCTGCTGCTCTTACTGATCCACATGTTCTCGCGTCGAGCATTATTCGCCCTCTTCGGCCACTCGTTCTCCGTTTTGAAGTCGTAGAGGTCTCGTATACGCTGCGTGAGCCTTTTGGATTGCTCATTCGAGTCAGGGGACTTCTTCATCGGCGGTGGATCTCGATTGGCCTCCGAATCGTCTGAAATTATCCATTCGTGTTCTCTTTATTCGTTAACGTCGTTATACTCGAGCGATTCTCAACGAGTCGGGTCGTAATTACAGAAGTGGTCAATTACAGAAATTGTTCTTGGTTTTAACATTCGCGCGAATAACAATCGTTTGAATTGTCGGGCGTTATCGTATCACATTGAACGAAACATAATTTATCGCGACGAAGAGTGCAATTTCTATAGCCACTACACCGCGGTCACGTTAATTTGATCGATGTTCCAAGAAAGGTGATAATTAATCCTTGACCGATCACACACAAACGATACACGAGGAACTTATATTATTTGTAATAAAAGTATATTTAAATTCAAATATTATGTGCATTTTTTAAACATTGCGTACGCAGTGTCCCAGAAGAAAACCAAGTTCACCGGTACGTCCGGTAGGCCATTCTGAATCAAAACGTTGTACGTACTATGGGGTTCGATTTATTTAAAAAAATAAATTCTACGGGTACACAATTGGAATAGAAGTAATAGTTTCCCGTGTTTCGTATATTTCTCGTCTCTACGGGACGATCCTCTTCCCGTGAACACGAATCTATTCCAAGTTCTAACTTGGATCGTTGCAACTCTATCGAGGTGGTTGAGTTCTAATGTCGTCAGTTGCAACAGTTTGCAACTCGCCCTCGGTTCGCATTTTGCGCGATATTTGGATAATATAAACGATCGCTATCTCGAAGATTTGTAGCGTGCACGACCTTCTCTGTCGAATATACCGGTAAAGTTGTTCTATTTCTTCCTGGAACACTCTGTACGTTTGTCCTAAGAGATCGGGGAACGGTGGTCCCGAAAGTCGCACGAATGACTACTCGTTCCCCGGAACTGTTTCTTCTCTGTGACGAGTACTCGAAAAAACGGCCATTTTGGTACAGTGTCCTCGGTCAACGGTGAATATGGAACCGCGTCTCCTCCGCTCACCTTGTTTCTGCGCAGTCTCCTTGTCGATCTTCACCGCAACGGGTGAGAATTTCCGTATCGGTTCCCACTTGGGCGATTCGATCTTCGCGTCTTTCGGCCGCGAATCGTCCTCGGTCGCGGGACACGCGTCCCCCACATTTGAGGACTTTCGTTCCGGGTTCGTTCGCGGTATAGGACACGGGGACGGATTCTTGATGAACGTCATCCACCTGGACGCGGCGTATTTCGTGATATCGCTGTTGCTGATCCTGGCGAACGTGGACGCGTCGTAGCGGAACCTTGAGGTGTTAATTCGCGGTAGCCACCTAAGAGGTATTTGGTATTCAGAAACCCAGTGTGTCGTGACCCGATACATTGTTTGTTTTTTTTTTGTGTATTATTTTTTTTTGCATTATTTTTTTCCTTAACGCCAGAAACGGTCAATTCTTTCTACATTTACCGGTAAACGAGAGCTCTGTGGTCACATATATTTCTCTATCCACGCAACGACCGACATCGAATTACATATGTACATATATATATTATATATAAACATAATTCGCAACAGCGACCGGTGGTTACCCTTTATCATGCGATATACGGTTAGTGAAACGTGTTCGGTATTTAGCCACGAGTTACGATATTGTTTTTTTTTTTTTTGGTATTTTTTTTTGTTTCTCTTTTTTTGGATAATTCTCTATCGATTATACATGTATACATATATATATATATATATTAGAATTTCCGTTCACAGCATTGGTTTCTTTTTGACTAGGAAAATGTGCTCTGTCAACCTCGTCGCGATCGTTCGGGGGTCGCTGCACTCCGTGTGCCTTCGTTCCTCGACGAGTTTTTCGTTCTTAACGTGACCGACGTCCGCGCTACGGCTCCTGCCAGTCGTCGTTCTGTACGTGGCCGGTGACGGTGTATCGTTTCTCGCTTCGGTGCTCTTCATTGCCTCCTCCTTGGTCGGGGACAGTTTCTTCGGTGTCCCGATCGCGCTCGTCCCGCCGTGATCGGTGTCCTCGGTGTCCATGGTCACCGAGCGTCGTTTCTCGTCGACATCGATCGACACCGATCGCCGTTTCTCGTCGTCGCGTGGCTGCGGCTGCGGCTTCTTCGCCGGTGGCTGGGCCCTGATCGTCCTCGGGAGCGGTATCCATCTCGAGGTGTCCAGTTTGCTCGTGTCCGGTATCTCTGTGTGCCTTCTCTCTTCCACCCGTCTCTCCGTGTACTTCTTAAGACAGTCCACGTCCGCGCTGCGGCTCCTCTGGCTGCGAGGTGACCGAGATGGTCTTCGTTGACCGGCGCCCATCGGGCCAGCCCTCTCCTGCATCCAAATTGAATCGTCAGACGTTTATCGAGTCGTGGTTCCAACCGTATTGCGACTTCGCGATACTTCGTGATATTAGCTTGTTGCAAACGAACTGACCGAATCCTTAAGGAGATACTCTGACAATTTCAATCTAAAACATCGATCTCTTCCTGACCTTCTTCCATAGAAACAACAAGATATGATGTTTTCGCACACGTATTTAGAGTATGGATATTTTTTATACACGTTCTGAACCACGATCTTCGGTTTGTATTTTCATTAAGGAAATTTATAGTCTCTTCTCTTGCGTCAGCCACGTAATTCCTAGTGGATGTTCTCGTCTTTCGAAATTTATACTTGTACAGAATTATAGGTACATATTGAAGTTGTCTATCGGAAGTGTCTATCGTGTCGTATTCGTTTGGATTAACACTTTTAAATTGTTGTACAACGAATACACACGCTTATACACCAAGTATTGTAAGAAGCATGACGCGTTTCTAAAATCGGCCATTTCGTGTGCAACAATCTAATAATAATTCGTGGAAAACATAGTCGCGAGCTTTACAACGGGACCTCGATAGTTGCACTTTTGAAGGAGGGGGGGGGGGGGGGGGGGTCGTTCTCTTTCGAGGTGATCTTTGGGATTCGATGCAAAAATTGTCATGCTGTTATCTCGCGTGTCTGTAAAGATTTTAATTATATACCGCGGCATGTTTAAAATACGCCCTGTCACGATTTGGGTTGTTCGATTCATCCTGGACACGAGAAGAACGAGACGAAACGTAGTTTTATTTCAGAAAACATCGAATAGTCCATCGTGTAGAGCCACATAGTCGTATGTTAAATTTTTATGCTTCTCAAAAAGGCTCGTTCTCATTACTGACTTTGATTTCAAAAGAGCAAGGATCGTGTTTTCGTTTCCCCCTGAATCCGTCACCGCCACGATTATCGTAAATTATGGTACTCGTGGCTCATACGTAGATAATAATAGCTTCAGTGTTTCGTAGAATTGTAAGTTTTAACTTTTTCATTTTTTTTTTCTCAAGCCGACGTAGACTATATTATCGACAAATTATTATCGGGAGCGTTGGGTCCTCGGAACGAAGTAAAAAGTTCACCTAAGCAAGATGTATCTTCGCATAATCCGATATGTGCAAAATACCATACTCCGCGGACGCAACGTGCAGACTCGCGCCGCAAGCTCGTGGATTGATTCTGGCTGTGTGAAGTTCCGCCACCTGGCTGCTGCACGCCGCCGCGGGATCACCGCTCGATGCTAAGAATCCGCTCCAAAATTCATTTCCTGCAGAAAAAACGATCGACTTTCACTCGTAACGCAAAATCAGACCTGGTACGTAATTATTTACGATCGTTTCCACGTTTCGTACGGTTACGATCTATCAATTATCAGAAACAACGTCCGCGCGCTCCGGGAATCACCGTGCAGCTACTCGATACGTTGCGTCACTTATCTCTGTTACGGTCCTGTGGTTACAAATCGTATCTTTTCTCGACGTCTTTCAATGGCGACCGAACTTCGTAGATAATAATAGCTTCAGTGTTTCGTAGAATTATAAGTTTTAACTTCTTCTTTTTTCAAGCTGGCGTAGACTATATTATCTACAAATTATTATCGAGCGTCGGGTCTTCGGTGCGAAGTAAAAAGTTCACCTAAGCAAGGTGTCTTTCGCAAGAGCCGTAACGCAACGTATCATCAACTACGCGGAAGGAAATCGGGAATCGTTCGTCGTTCTTAACCCATTTGCGTCCAGAAGTGGAATAAATCGAGTGAATCGTATCGAACGTGGAATAATCTGTGAGCGAGCGTTCTTTTTGCAACTGCCTCGGTGACTTGCATACACCTTGAACTCTACGCCACTGGTGCTGAACTCGTATTATCGAGTCTTCGACGCAGAGCACACACTGCGTGCGCATAACCTTTTCGCATCATTGAGCATATATGCATGTTGAACGTTACAAACACCGTTGCGTAAACACCGCACGTACAAACACCCAATGTGGTCGAAGTATCAACAATATCATTTATTTCCGAATCGTATGGAACTCGACGTACGCAGGTTATCCAACGTCTCGCGATACAATTCGGGATTGCTTCTCGACGCAAACGAGTTAACCTGTTAACGTAGATTGTGCGACAACCTGGCAACGCGTTTCCGTCCCACGCGTACGTCACCACGAGAAGCTTGTTCGCGTCCGAGGATCTGAACAGTCTGCTGTGAGGCTCCCTGAGAGCAAAATGAATCTTTATATCTGGAATGAAACGGACAATTTTTAACAATCTTTTACCAATCGAGACGGTGGATCGATGTTATTAGCAAACCTCCGAGATAGTCGCCGTTCCCCGCGTCACCGCATTTCTGTTGGCTGAAGTACGCGAACATAATGTCGGAAACAAATCTCAACTTCTTGTTCATCTTTCTGATCGCGATTTCGAACGTCTTCAGGAAGTACACCTCTTGATCTTGAATTATCCTCCATACCCCTGAAAATCACATTGTTACGGTAAACATTGTAACGGAATCTTGTGACCAATTGTCCTTATGTGTTCCAAGATCAAAAGAGTTTCTTATAATAAATTTCTGTGCTCTGAGTAATTCCATGAAAATTGAAATATGTCAAAATAGAACGTATCGTAGCTTTTCAAGCACGGTAATAGGATTTCTTGGTATTTTAAATTGTTGAACAGCCCTAAAGAATTTTTATCGAGAATTGGCAAACTGAACAAAAATTTTAAACACTCTGAATCGTAGTGATTGTACAGTGTAGTACTACAATTTTGATTCTACTTGTCGTCAAGCGAGTGCAACTATCGAGGTGACAATTATCGAAGTTCCAACGTATCTCCGGAGAGGGCGCCACCGGTATCCATAGACGCGTTAAGAACAAGTACCGAAAATCTATTTTCTGAACTTAGGAAAACAATTTGTCAACTAACCGAGCCCAAATCCAACAACATGCAAGAATGCAGTCGTGTTTTGTTTCTCGGCCCGCGTATTTGCCTCGAGAAGTATGATTTCCACCGTGAGCAGAGTCCTCTTCATGTAATTCTCGATGTCGAAGATAGTTTGACTGGACAACGACAGGTATCTCCTATTTTCCTTGGATTTAACACGCTTCACGGCCTCCTCGTAGAGCGGTAAATATACCTCGCCGTAAAATCTTGCCCATACAACTCTCATCCCGTGTTCCTTCTCCAAGCTTCCACTTGTGGTTGGCCCGTACCTGTTACACGAATACCATAAAGCGTGAGCCTCGTTTCATTTTGTCGAAGGAAGTGTATTAACCGAAGTGTTCGCCATTCATGTGGGAACAATTCTATTAATTATCGTAAAATCGCCCCAAACAACGTTTCGATCGTTCCGTTCTGATCTCCTTCGGAAACAATAGAAAAAATAATTTCCAAAGAATAACGTGGTACAATATAATGCAAAGGATCCGTCGATAAGAACTGCTATCTGAAATATTTCATCCATCCGCTAACTCGATAACAAATTTTCTACAACGATACGAATTTGTTGAACGATATTTCATGTACTTTCTCAAGTTGGAATCCAGGTCGCCTTGTCACTGTTCATCGAATTTGTCGTTTCAGCGGCTACAGGGTGGTACTGGAGAAAAATTAGCAATGAAAAACTCAAGATCGCCTTGATGTCTCTGAAAGTGTACGAAAATTCCTAGCACAATGTGCTCTCTCGGGAACAATGTGCTTCCAATGAAACGTGATTCTTTATCGAATCGCTGGACAACGAGATATTTCAGATTCTTATTGAGTCACCCTGTACAGTACAAGTTCCGTTTCGATAAATGGTACCTCTGCCCCTCGAGTGCTAATGTCGCAGCTTATCTACCGCCGGACACTTCGTACGTTGTAAATCAATAAATCGCGTTAAAACAGGAACGACAATGTTCATACGTGTACAGTCCGTGCAACAAGTTTCGAGACTCACCCGTTGTCCGCGGTGTTCTGCAGAGGAGTGACGAGGATGTCTTGGTACTCCATGACGCGCGGTTTCTCGAATCTGGGGACAGTATTGCGAAAGATGAAACGCGTGTTTCATCGACGCGAGAATGTTAACACGCCGGTGCATACGGTAGCTCCATTAACGGTAAGCATTAAATAAACATTGAAAACCTTGTTCCCACGACACCTATAATGACTCCCCTCGGCTGAACGGAGTCTGGATCGGTACTCACGACGCCTCTGTTCTCTCGCGAGCCGTCGTTTATGAACTCGGTGTGAGAGGACATCGCCAGCATCGCGGACAACTTGATCTCGTCGTAAGACAAACATTTCGTTAGGACCTGTCGTCAACAGAATCCATTTTAATCCATTTAACATCGTCTCGAATCGTCCGTTTCCCGTTTCGTTAATCATCATTCCGAGGGCAAACTATTACCTTGTGGACGAATTCAATTTTCCAAATATAATGTGTCTTTTGATCTGTACATGATTTTTACGAACAACTTCTATCGAATTTAATACGGAGAATCGATTCGGAGAAATTTTCACGCGTTTGATACTGTTTGATATTACTGCTTGAGTTAAATTTGATATTTGATCGCTCTATTTACGTTCAATTTGAAAGAAAGCAATTTATAAAATACGTTCAAGTTTCTAAATCAATTTCCATATACACAATATTTCTTTCGAGATATACACAAGGAGTGTTGCGCTTGGTCGGGTTATATTTCGAATTACATAAGAGATAGAAACAAGGTGCAGAGGAAAAAAAGTTAAACGGCACGTCAACGTTTATTTTTCCGTGACTTCCCTTTTTTTTTCATAACTGTAACAATTCACGCGTTGCATATTTTTTACTCGTATCGATTTCTCAAGATATCTTCCGTAAAAAGGTATTATACAATGTTCAGAGGATCAACATTACGTTATCTCGCATATTTAACAAGTTGTACGTTTCAAGATGAAAGATGCATTACATTGATTGTAAAAACGTTCTTGCGAACGTAAGACCTGTCAGCGAATAATAACAATCGGCCGTTTAAGAGCAGAAAAAAAAATACACTTGTATTTTTCGGGTCCATCGTTGCACTCGTGACGAAAGTGAGGAACAGTGACAAAAAATACCTTTGGCCTTTTTCTTTCTCTGTACCTTGGAATAATTTTGGAAAAGAATAGAATAATTATTTTTCGTACAAGACAATAAAAAAAAAAATATTCTTGAAACACCCTGTGCATTACGGTCGTTGCAACGAGGACCGAGGGATCTGGTTATGAAATAGTTTCCTGCGAGCAATTTATAGCGTTGGTATTGACTTGGAAAGCTTCCGTGGGAATAAAATACTAACCAGTGGCTCCTTCTCATTATCGGTGCCAACGTTCTCCCATCCGTCGACGCCCGTCTTACCATCGATCAGCTTCCATCGATCGTCAGACCCATAGAAATGTACCGCCCGTTTTTCCAGCAAACGATGAATGAACTGCACCAGGCCCATATCCATGTACATGGCCCTCTCGATGGCACTGCCGTAGAGTTGTTTATGCTTCAACCACTGCGCGAGCAACGGTAACATCGCCTCGTGTATCAAAGGGTAAACCGAATTCGCGTTCATCTGCAATTCAAATTTTGCGAGTTCGAGATTTCGAATCGTACGAAAGCAAAGCCTCGTATCGCCCCTTCGCTCCTAATTGGAATCGGAGCATTTTTTCACAAATGTTGTAATTTAATTCGATAAAATTCCCACTCGTTCGGAAACGAGCAAAAATAAATCGAAACGCGTTTTCACTAACAACGAGACCCCTTTCACTCGATTAGTTTGCGATCAGTCGACCCCTTTCACTTCAATTTCTATCGTTCGTTCGAATCAATGAGAATACGAAATCCCTTTCGTAGGAAAATATTCCACCGACGTTCCCAAAGAAGTCGATAGCGCTTCGCGATCGTTATTATATATTGATTAAGAGTTAAACAATTTTTATAAATCTGAAGTCGGAGGTGTCGATCGTTGGGTAACGGTAATCGTAGAAAATTGTGTCACTGATTAGATAAGCGAGATATTATCGAATACAGATTTATCATTTGTTTCTTTATTTAGGTAAACGAGATCTTATATCGTGTAGATCGATCTACTTTTCGTTTTCTTTATCTAGGTAAGTACAATGACAAACAGATACAAAACGTAGATCTATCTTCTATCTCTGTGTTTAGATAAGCGAGAGCTTATGTCGTGTAGGTAAATTTTTGTCGATTCAATGAAAATGTAGGGGATCTCGATTCCACTCGATAGTTTAATCTAAAATGTTGTGTCACTGATTAGATAAGCGAGATATTACCAAATATAGATTTATCTTTTGTTTCTTTATTTAGGTAAACGAGATCTTATATTGTGTAGATCGATCTACTTTTAGTTTTCTTTATTTAGGTAAGTACAATGACAAACAGATACAAAACGTGGATCTATCTTTTATTTCTGTGGTTAGATAAGCGAGAGCTTATATCGTGTAGGTCAATTTTTGTCGATTCAATGAAAATGTAGAGGCTCTCGATTCCACTCGATAGTTTGATCTAAAATGTTTCTATCCTATTGAATCCTCTAATCAGCGCTTGGAGTAAGCATACAAACGTACATTCGATTAAAAAAGACACCCCCTGACAACTCTACTCGATGATTAAGCGAATGTAAGGGATCGAACCTCGAGGACGTCTGTGCTAATCCCCCTGTCTTTCAAGGCGGAGCACCTCGTCGTGTTAATTGGAAAGTATATAGGGAAGGCCTCGCTTCGCTTGATGATTTGTGCCAGGGTCGTGGGTGTCGGTACCGAGACGACCAGGCATTTCCTGAGGAGTTCCTTCGTGTCGTCGTCTAATGGCACGCCATTCGGTGCGCCCAAGGTATTTTCCCATGATATTTCCGGTGGGTCCTTCAGCAATGCTTGCTGACGAGACTCGTCCATTCGCCGATGATTCTGCAAAATCACGTGGAATTACTTATCAATGCGTAGCAATTCGAGAGTCCATTTGTAAAATTACTTTTGCCAGAAGAGCACAATTCTTTTTCGGAGATAATCGTATTTTTTCCACTCGTCCGTATTTCAATAATTTTGCAAAGTCGTATTAAATTGCACAAAGAAATTTTAAAGGAGGAGGGAGTTGATGTACAGAATCTTTGGCCATAATTCTACAGGTTGATATACCTTCACGAGCAACGTTCTCACAAATGTTGTTTATCGTAACTTTTGCGTGTTTGTCGAAAGTGTGCTCCTCTGTCCAAAGAGTGCACATTAACGTTTTCAAATTGTCTGTCCGTTGGAAGTAAGAAAAAGACAAAAAAAACAAAAGAACAGAAATTACAAAAAAGTTTCCAAACAACTTACCAACGATGCCAAGTCTGGGTTAGGAATCACGATTAAAAATCAAACGAACGTTCGATTTAAAAAAAGAAAGGTTCGCGTAAAATTATTACTCCCTGGTATCCCTTTGGATCGCAATCGAGCGATCGTGCTTCTCGGTCTGATTGCCCTAACGTGGCCCCGAAGGTCGTTGCATGCGGTTTTCACGGTTCTTCTTCTTCTTATTTTTTGTTTTCCTTTCCCACGCTTCGAAATAACTTTTTCCCGCGCGAAACGACACGCGTCGCAGAGGCACCGACGATTCCAAGAAAATTTGCAAAATCAAAGTCGCGTTCTATTAATACGCGCGCTGATTAGAGCAAGGACGCGATCTCTTTGATAGTTGAGCATGAAATCCGTTAAGTAGCGGAAAATGTATCCGTTCACCCTAGCGAGTTACGCTGAACACGCTCCCGGTCCCCGACAGCCCCGCAGCGCGAAGTTAACTTCATTTTTCTGTTTACCGATTCTGCCACCTGAGCGACAGGGGTGAGCAAGAATTAAGGCTAGCCCGTGGTCGTGGAAAAATCGACGCGGCACCGATTTTTTTTTTTTTTTCTGGTAAACAAGCGATTTCTTCTTATTTTACCGGTCTTCGAAACTTCACTGAAATCGACGCAGCTTCCACCCAATTGCGTTCGCTTTTTACACAATGTCTGAAACACTTACGCAATATTCCCCCTTCCCAGGAATACAATTTCGAATAATTGTTTCTTCGTGTAATTTGTTCGTCTGCTCTTTTGCAATGCATTAAATTATCGTAGAAAATTATTGTTTCTTTTTGTGGTTTTTTTTTTTATTAGAAAAATTTGGATATTGTTCGATAGCGGGAGAATGAATTTTTGAATTAAGATTTTAAATATTGACCGCATTGACTTTCATGGAATATTTTAATCGAGAATATAATGCTATGCTCTTAAGCTAGATTGGTTAGTGGTATCCCTTCTCTTCGATACTTTTATCGAAGTGTATTCTACGAGTATTGTTTTCTTATATTGGATTTGTTTACTTGGAAATGTATCTTTAGACCTTGGTTTCAAAAATCAAGGGGATTGGATTTAATGGAATATTTTAAAAGGTGTTGGAGGGTACTTGGCACACTTAAGCTACATTGGTTAATAGCATCCACTTCTAGACGGTATTTCTTTATTTTTCAGGAGCAACTTCTACTTCGAGGAAAACAGAGTCTTAATTCCGAAACACATTGCAGTTCTGGAGTAGTATTACCGAAGGGAAAGTGAATTCGAATCACTGGCATTTTAGTTTTTGTACAGATGATTTATCGTGACTTTGTATAAACAAATCGTTTCGCGGTCGAGTGAGTTCAGACAGCAAGAACTTCACGAAGTAGATACGAAAGTTGAAAGAGAAAGATTGATTTCCTTCGCAACTTTATACAGAATGTACCAGTAATCGTGTTGGGATAAATTGTCTGGAATGAAATTTATTATCAAAAATTTGCCTACAAATTTATTCTGTACCTTCGTCTTCAACTAAAAGAAATTTGCACAGCTTTGGAAGAAGACCATTCTATTATTATTGCTATTTAAAATATTTGAATTCATTATAAATAAAGTTCGTCCAAAGTACGTCGTGTTTGGACTCATTTTGCTCAGGAGAACCTCACCAATCTATTGATAACATTATTTTATCTTTTAAAAATAAGATAAAATATCTTATAAAGATAAAATAAAAAAATTAAAAATTTTAATTTTCGTAATTAAATGTTCAAGACCGACCATCTCTACTCCATAAACTATTTTCTTCTCGTTTACTTTCGCTACGTATGTTCTCTTTCCTTATCGAGGGCCTTGAGGGCCTTGTCGAGAGCTTTGAGGGCCTTGTCGAGGGCCTACTTGGCGATAATTTCAACACAAACCCCTCACTTACTCAAACTTAAGTGAACATTACTGTACAATCCGATACAAGGTACTATCCACCGCCAAGAGGACTTCTACTGTGCACAGCTCGCAAAAAGTTCAGCGAGACGACTTCAGAGGCTCTCTTCGCACTCTCTTTGCTCTCTCTCTCGATATCTGTAAGTCACTTTCTTGGTCAATAATACGCCACGGTCGAAAATACGTGCAAGAGAAGGTATCTGCCTTCCATTCTGACCAATTGCACTCGCAGGTCATCTTGTCAGCCATGCACAGTACATCCACGTGATCGAGAGCGTCAGTAAAGTCTCGATTGGGATATGCACAACAGATAGAGAATCCTCAGAAGCCGTTTCAATACGTATTCCAAGGAATCAATTCGAATCGCAGCATGCTGCACAAGAATCTCTGGCAATCATCGAAACAATTCAATCTAAGATCGCGTCGAAATTTCTATAGAGTTGTGTTCAACTATGTACGAGAGAATGTCTGCGATAATGAGGTTCCAATGCAATCAGTTGGTGCATTCCCGCGATTGGTCGCGATAGAAGCACGCTATCGATGGATTCGCGATATCGGATCCTCGTGTTTGATAAGCGAAAAATTTACCTCGAACCTTACAAGGTCTTGGAATGATTCATGCCTTATTGTTATCTATCCGCGACAATCTAAACGACATTACGTCCTTGTGACGATTCATCGTTATCGTTTCATCGTCTGGAACGGTTCAAACATTGCTCCCATCTCGGGATAAGCCGGTAAAAATGGAAACCGTATAGACGTCGATGTGTAAACATTTATTTTTCGAAGCTCGGATGAAAAATAATGGTTAACCGGGTTGTTTGCTTTATCGAGTTTGCAGGCCCAGACGCACTTGACCCACGTTTATCAATTTAATCCCGAAGGAGAGCGTCCTTGTCGACGAAATTCACCCGAGTGCCCCCCCTTGATGGGATTATCATCTCTGGATTGTAAAAAAATAGCACGCGAGACACTCTTTAAAAGAAGATTATGGTCCGTGGGTGTCAGTTAGAGGGAGTATCGTTTTTTTTATGCGCGTGAAGTGTAATAGGTATTATGACAAAGTGTAACGTAACTTTTATCAACGTAAATATCACATTTTCTCGGGACCTTCGAATCAATATCGTTGCAAAACTGAAATTAAATTAAAAATTAAAGAAAAGGTAAATATGAATGTAAAATTTTAATAGCTCCAGTTGAATGAAAAAATGTTGAACGATATTTGTGATTTGTGTATTGGTACCAAAAAAAAAATTACGTTCACGACTTTGTTTTTTATTGGATTTTCCACTACTCGTTTGATTGAAATTACTAGGCTAGTTCTTCGTATACCAGACACAATTATTAATTATCTCGATATTGCAATTAGAGACAATCTTCGCTTATTTCTAATTACGCTACAACCGGATATTCAAACGCTCATTAAATTGTTTGTTTCAGCCTCAGGGATCCTATTAATCGATGGCAATATTGCGTTAATGTATTGGTCATGTTATTATATTCTCCCATTTTATCGTAGGTTTTGTGTTATTGTATTTTACTATACGCTTCAGAGCAATAATTCAATTTCATGTATTTGTTATAGACCTCAGCCTGTAAATACACTTGGAAGAACCAAAACTCTGCCGAATATTAGCAATTGTTTTCTAATTAGAACAATTACATTGATAAAATTAAAATCTTAGTAATTTATGAGACATCCCTCAACATTAATACCACGGCTCGTTTATCAGGAAATATTTACAAAGAAGACAACAAGAGAAACGTATGCGTTTGGTCGACAAATAAAAGAACTATGACAACTATGCAATAATATTACGGTTGATCCTTAAAGCGTCACGATTTGGACCTTCTACTTTATACTCACTCGACCCTTTTGCACGGTTGCAAATACATTGCTACTTGAACGGAACATTTAAGACGCAAATGTACTATACAGAGATTGCAAATAGTCAAGTTTCTACGAACCGTACGATAAAGAGACTAGGTGCCTACTACTCCCATTTTCCAGCAGAAATCCTCCCATTTAGGTGCAAAGCAGTCATATTGCATAGGAGTAGAGTCTCCGTAATAAACAAAATCACGCTTACGATATTGCTTAATAAAACTCCTCGTATATATTTATAAAACGAAGGATGTATTTACGAGAATATAGTATACTCTAAAGAAGAATATTTAAAAAATGATAAAAAATTTGGATAGCTCCAACATCTGAAATAATACCAAGGTATCGTTCTACAAGTTACAAGGAATTGATTCCTAAGCCCCAAATTTGTGTAGGGTAAGCAAATAGAAAAATTTTACTTAACGGTAATAATTGTTCTTGACAATAATTGTTATTAGGTGAAATTGATCGGGATTGTATTACAAAAGGTGCGCGAATTTGTTTGTTCCGGTGACAGTCAATATCCTGGGTTCGTCTACGCCAATGCGTTCCAGTTGTTGCTCGTTATCCCTTTGTCTCGCTCTGTCTCGATGCCTCTCCTTTGTAACTTTGTCACACGATAGACTTGTGTATGCGATCGCCTCGGTCAGTAACGAAAATGCACGTAATTCGAGGTGCAAGACGATTAATCTAATCCGTCGATAACTTGTGATCTCCGCACTGTACACTTCGTCGCTTTCAAAGCGTGACATTCGATGCTTTCTTGCATCGTGTAAATTATTATCTTTCATATTCAAATTGTATCGGTCTAATATATATATATAAGAACATATAAATAACAATGTCACGTATCAGATCTAATCGACTTTAATAAATTCTTTGATGATATAATATTACGCGAGAAACAACGACGGATGATCGTCAGGTAAACCCTCGAAAGATGAACGAAACGGGACGAACACCGCAAACGAATACAGGGTCATTTCGATCGACGGTAGAATTTTTATTATACGCAAATTTCAAGAAAAAAGTCTGGATAAAATATTACACGTACATCCCAAAATTACGCATTACGTTTACATATACATAATTGCTTAGGTAGATAATTACGTAAATATCTACACACCAGCGCATAATTCTTTCTTATTTTGGGTACATATGTAATAAAATATGTAAGATATTTCTGCAACTTCTACCACTTTGAACGTAGACTCGTACAGACATTAGACCAAAAAGTACAGCAACAGTTATAAGTTGTGTCAAAATGGCCCTGTGCACGTCGTATGAGTGTTAAAAGAGCACGGTTGGTAACCCTAGCCAATCCGTCTGGCGGCGGGAATGTGCAAAACTCACCCGACGGATGCAACAGGCGAACAGCGACATGTCACCTGCCCACGGAGTGATTCGCCGCCGGTTGCGTGTGTCGCGCGTGAAATCGCGCGGTACTTACGGCGCCGTGGACGTGAATGCTGTGACGCGAGGCGGCGTTCCGCGATAAGCACGTTTCGCGTGTGCTACCGAAATTCACCAATCGCCGCGCGAGTTTCGCGGTTTCGGTCGGATGGCGTTGACGCGCGTCCGCACGAGACGAGTCACAGAACGGAACTTCTTGCGAGCGAAACGAACGGAATACACATGCGTGTCGTGGCGGTCCGCGCTCGCGCAGATTTCTCCGCCGGAGGACCGATGCTGGACCTCTGCTGTCAGATGGTAAGTCGAGTTGGCTTGATTCCGTTGATCGTTTGATCCTGGGAGAGGGTCCGGGATCGCTTCCACTTACTCACAGATGGTAAAAAATGAACGAACATCGACGTATCGATGTGCACTATCGTCGATATTAATCGATATATCGTTGAACCTTTTACCATGGGCGACTTGGACGTTGAACGTACACGGTGCGCGGAAGATTGCCTCGCGTATGGAGAATACGTACACTCTGAACGCCCATAGGCGTTTAACGCACGCGATCGATTGTAGTCGATACGATGCAACTGGTGAGAGAGATTTTCGTCGCGTCGAACCAATCAAGGTAGGTAAGTTTCGTTTCTTCTTAAATTTTAAGGACGGATTTCGCTCGAAGTATCTACTTAACTGTGTATAATGTACTCTGATCTGTCAATTTTACAAACATCGATCGATGGGGAATATTGGTTTTCAAATCCATTGAAAAACATCGAACCACTCTGATCAGAAGTATTTACACTTTTAATTTTCATCGATTTTATAATTTGTACACGTACGTATAATATGAAAGAAAAATATTTTCATATACATGAAAAATAAAATACGTTCGAGCAAGAATTATGTTTCTTTACTCTGAGAATTAAATAGCCACGAAAGAATGCAAGTGTTTCCCAATGAAGAAAGTTTGAGAAACTTTGGTTCGGATTAGGCCCCCCTCTTCGAGGCCTTCACACCAGTTTAAGTCTCCGCTGTAAATATTGTACAACGACGAATATACACGTCGTTAACAGCGAGAGCGTTAATTATTTTTGCGTAGTCGTTGCCGCAATCGCGTTAGCTGACATAATATTACGTTGTTGCGTAAGTTATAAATGACTGCCGTTGACATAATCCGCTACGTCTTTTCATATTTGAGGGGGGAACAATGACATAGAATTACGTTTTCACGATTCTAGTCTAACGATAAATTGATTACAGGTTTATTAACCTGAGGTTTACACTTCGAGGAGATTTATACGCAAAACTTCTCTTAAGGTTAATTCTTGCAATACTTTTGAGATAATCACACGAGCGTTAAACGCACAGAAGAATGCACAGTGCGAGTAATATTGCTTCTATTGCTGTGACATTTAAATGGTACTCGTGACATTTCTGCACTCCTGTATGTAGGAAGAAGTTAACGAAGATGGTGCAATCGGTCGGGTATTGTTTGAGAAAAGGATGCACTTTATCTTAACGAAGAGAATTTATGGATGCATCGTTGTATTATATTCAATGAAAATTCGAAGTTTGTCCAACTCGAAATATGCCATTATGTTTGCTATCAAATTTAATTGTCCATGTGTTCATAACTCTTAGAAGGAACATTAAATGTATTTGCGATGAAATATTTTATCTTATGGAACTACTTTCTTCGAGAGTAAGGAAATGCATTACGTGGAATAAAATATATGTACAAGTAGAACAATACTAATATAAATATTTAAAGTACAAATAATATTTTTATGGAAATGTCAGGAAGTACAGTGACACGTATTAACATGCATGTTTCCTTTAATTATGTACATTGGCTTTTTGCGTCATCAAGGGCGTTAAAAAGAGTACATGGCCACACCTTGAAAACATATAACATCACTCTTTGTTCCCAATAAAGATAATGTGTTTATAATTTATATGGGAAAGCAATTTTGGTTGACGTTGATTGTATTAGGATAACTTTGTTATGTGTAAATAGTAAATTGGTATTACACTTATCATATTATCATTACACTCTGAAATGGCTTTACTCGGTATACATTTATTTATATAATGTATCTTTTTATTGCATTATTTACCGGGTGAAGGAATTTCTTTTATTATCAGCACGTCAAGTATTTAACTTTACAAGTGTTCTGTCCCTCGATGCTTCTAAAAACAAATAAATATTCCACGAACGGACGAAACAAGACGTGCCAGGGGCGCTACGTGTATAATAAATAAGGGAGGTTCTATTTTTATACAAGTTCATGCACCAGGGGGAAAAATTATAAAAAGCAGCAAGGTAATAATGTCAAATTATCAGATACGTGGGCAAAGTATTTATATAAAGCGATTCGATGTAAACGATTTCTCGACATTAAAAATATATTTTAATGTAAGTTAGGACAATGTACGATTGCGATATCATATTATTCGTAGTAAAGATAAAAAGAATTGCTGTTGATTAAATCAAACTGTTTAACATTTCTTTTTAAGCTTGTTTCGAATACATTCAGGACACAAATAAAAATTCGCTTTAAGTATAACGCGTATAAAAAAAATGTATATCAAACAAGCTCAACATCGTTATTAAACGGGAAGATTTATCGTAAAACTTGAACGAAGAATTTGAAATACTAGGTAATTCGAATTATGAAAATCTCGCGCATAGACTCGGGTTCCATCTAACGACAGTGATCGTAATCACGATGATACCGACTGTGCATTTTCATTGCAATTTATCGCGTTCGCTTGTCCTTCCGTTTACAATTCGCAAACGTCACGAACGTATGCACCTGCAACTAAATTTAACACCTGGTGCGATCCGCTATCAAATACATCGCGCAACGTACACATTCTTATATCCTTTAAATTTTTCGGGACACGTTCATTCGGAACCGGTTTTACGATTTACGTTCCCCGGAATATCGGTAAAAGGATGCCGTGTACTCTTTCACCCGTTCTGAAGTTTGCTGATCGTACACCACGATATCGTGCCTCGGCAATTGAATCTAAGGAACGATATTCGAAACCGTATCGAAACGCGGAAATAGATTTGAAGATGCAAAGTAAAAGAATCTTCCATGAAAATTGAACTCGTCGTGGACAGATATTTATTTACATCGGTCGAATGCAACGACCTCGTCTCCGACGCGTTAATTCGCATGGTACGGTAGAAATTTTTCGCGGTCGAGACGCGGTTATCCGGCGAGGGATGGAAAGGTATGTAATGCACGCGTGGCGAGCGTCTGGAAACCACTGGAATGAAGGAAAGAGAGAGGCGGAGAAAAATACGTCGATAAAACTGAGGTGAACGCCGCACGGTGAACGTACGGTACGTATCCCCGTTTTGGAGCCAAGTAGTTAGTCCCTCTCCCTCGTAACGATTCAGGGACGGCTCGAGGCAGCCATCTCTGAATGATTTCTTAAGCGCGTACGTCGGGTGACTACTAATTATTTACCGCCGGGCGTAACGGGACTTTTAAAAAATTTATTTTGCTCCGTGCGCTCCATTCAGCCACCGAGTAAGCGAAACGTTACGTTTCATTCGAATACTATTTTAATATCGTGAGACCGTAACACGTGAAACGTTTTACGGTGTTACGGGTTAGTTGAGTTGCGATCGTCGGATAAGGACAGTCGAAACTGAAGTAGGTTACGAAAGATTCGAATCGGTCGTACAGGAAAAAGTGACTCACCGTTGCACGCGAATAAGACTACAACGGTCGGTCCGTTGATGGACCCCTTTTGTCGTAACATTGTGTTGTTTAATGCTCGTTCACGACGACGAATTACAACCGGTTGTATCGTACACTGGGCAGTCTCGTCGACTGACGACGATTCCTGAACATTCGTAGGTGCCAGCCTGCACTTCACCTTGATATCCGATAGTTTGTTCTTATATTTCACCTTGAATCGGCGACACGGCGTTTCGGTATGTTGCGCCCTACCTTTACTATCTCCGATTCGTGAGGTAAAAGCTGAACCCACTGTGTTCGGTGTTAACACAGCCACGCAAGATTGAATTCTAGGTGTGGCGTTCTGTTGAACATTCTACGTGATATTCCTGAACGTTACTGTTGATATTTTTATTCGAATTTGACAATTCGACGGTCGATAATTATCCACGAGCGTTTGAGTAGTGCCCTCGGGGAGTAATGAGAAACGAGCGTTTGAGTCGGATTACAGAAAGAAGAAACCTGTGCATGCACCTGCGTACATTGGAGATAATAACGAACGATGGTAATTTGCATGTTTCTCCGTGGAAGAATTTATGGCAACCACATGGCGGTGCATTTGCATTCGGTCGTCGCCTTTCTTACCTTGCGAGCGTCCCTATTTTCGGAGATGTTGTTAAGTTAACGTACACGAAACGTTTCTTTGATGTTTGTATCTTTCAGCACGATAAGTTCAACGACATTTGTCTATCAATGAGTATGGATGTCTTTTTTTTTCAAAGTGTGCGCAGACTTCGAATAAAGTCAGTATTTGGAACTGGTTACAGCAGGAAGATGAGTAGGAAAGGTAAACATTGACATTTGTCGAGTCTTTGAGTAGTGTTAAAGAATCTCACGAATGTTACACATATTTTTTTTACGCTTAATTACAAAACCAGTATTTCATAATACCAATACGCGCTAACCTAGCAATTGATTTGCAATTTTTGATCACATTTGTACAATTGTAAATCAAATTAATAATTGCGTTAATCTCTTTCCAATTGTTTGCAATTCTTTCTTAGTAATAACTTTCGAATGCTCTTGTTTCTAAATCGAACAAAAGTTCTTCCCCTCTTATATTTATGAAACACTTTACATTTTCAAGAATACAAAGTTTTGATTCGTAAATTGAATTATGTTAGTTTCATTCGGACGAACTTTCACACCAGAAACGGAACACGAAATATTACTTTGAACGTTATTCACAAATATTATCGTATGTATCAAAATTTATACGCATATACGTCTACGCATTGTAATCTTTTAATATATCGTAATCGGAGAATCTTTTTATTCAGTTCTGCTGAATCGATCTCCTCGAATGCACGAGATGCGCGAAGAATATTAAAAAAAAAAAAAAGAAAAAAAAAGAAATACGAGGTTAAGCAAGGATCCGAAGGAACACGGATCAATGAAGCGCCGCGGGCGCCATCCGCTAGTCACGTCCCTGACGTGTCTCACGGGCGAGGGCCTTTCAACTCGATCCGTATATCCACTACAGTCTCTCGTAAGGTGTGGTTCTCGACGTTCTGGTCAGAACTATGCTCGTCCGGAATCAACAAGTGCTCCTCGAGACTACGCCGGGAAAACACTTGACCTAACCGAACTTAGTGAACACCTTTTCCTTCTTCGCGGTCGTGTGCGCGAGAAAGAGAATTCAAAAGAGGCGCGCATAGGTGGCACGAACAGTCGGGACAGCTCGCGTATACACGGATCGGCGTGAGTCGACGATCTCGAAAATACGTATCGCGACGCGATCGTTCCGATCGACGGGCTAACCTTTTCAGAGATCCGACTCGTAACGATCCCCACGAGTAACGAGAGTCCACGAAGCTGCGATGGATCGCGGTGATCAATGGGCTCGATGAATCATTGGTTTTTCCGCGCCGAGATGCGTCTGTGACGCGCGTGCTTCTTCGTAACGGGCAGGATCAACAAGGATTATATGTATACACCGGAGTTCCGCTACACGTGACTTCACGGGCTGCCGACCGCGTGTTTATTGCGCTGTGAATCGAATTCGACGGATACGTCGGGACTGAAATTGACAACGAAGAATCGACGACTATGAAGTATCGTGAGTACCGATCTTGAACCGTTGTATCAGTAATTAGGAACACACAGGCCGGAGATAAACACCGTAACGTTGTCGATTGTCCGACGAACGGTGAACGTTCGGTCGATTTGAAATTATTCGTCTCTCGGTCCCGGAGGGAGGGGGAAGAAAAATTTCACGCTTGTCGTTTTTTTGACATTTTTCTCGGGTCGGAGCGATCGTCGACCGGTCTCGAATTCGCGGCGAGAAAATAATCTCGATCGTTTCGGCGGTAATGCGATTATATTGAACGAAACGGCTCGATCGTTTACGAAATGCCCGTCGCGAAAGTCACGAAAGACGGTTTCGCGTTTTCGCGCGACTCTCGATCTGGAAAAATTGAATTCCGCACGGTACGCGTTCCCGGGAATGCGAAACAAAAAAAAAAAAAAAAAGAAAGACAAAAAAAAGAAGCGATACCCGGAACGTGTGTGTCTGTTAAACGAATATAAACCGCCACGGTAAACGGGCACCGTGCTTCGTTCGAAATTCTATACCTGCTGCTTAAAAAACGAGTTCCCTGGCGCACCTGTCACCGGCGGGAACGTTTTTATGTTCGTGCACGTGGCACGACTGGGCCGCCTCGTCGAACAAATGAAAACGCTGCATTATTACGCGAAATCGAGTTTATTTCAGCGCGTAACGTTCCCGCCTCGATTAAGAAACAAGCGGCCCGGTAATATTTTAGAAAGTCGCCGCCGCCGTGCTCGAAAGTCCAACGAACTTTCTTCATCGATTCAACGGCGCACGACTCGAAATCGATTATCGACAAGACCGGGCGCTTCCGATAGGATTGTAAGAAGCGTATCGTTGGAAGTTTTCGTTCGATAACCTATTTTTCGAAACACGGTTCTGGATTTTAGTTTCGTATTAAAGACGGCGTCGATCCAACGTAACGGGAAAAATATTTCCAGTTGAAAATGTCTATCATTTTCGATGTCAGAGATTGAACAAACGATACCGATTACGATCAATATTTCGAAATTCTTTTCGTATAGATATAGCTATCTGTGGTTGAGCATTTCTTTCGTTTCGTGAATGAAAATTTGTGTAACTTCGTAAACGATATTCTATTTACCAAGAATTGTTATATCCACGGGTTCGTGATATTTTATCCACCGTTTGGACGATTATTCGAGGAAAACTGTTTCGTTGGAATAATTTTTTTTGGATAAACGTATATTCGTTTCCTCGCGAACGAACCGTTATTCGGGATGTAAATAAAATTATGTACTCGTTAATAATAACCGTTGACAGCCGCTTTTCAGTTTACGTAAGCTACGTATACGTATGTATACCAATTTGCGGCGTCAAGTGCTAACGCAAGAATTCGGGGCAATATTCTACCGATAGAATCTAGGACAAGAGCAATTTATACGCTACCGATGTAATTATAAATAATTAAAATTGCGATAAATAAACAAAGCGTGGAATAATTATGTGGTCTACGGTTCGATATGAGAAGGCTGCCTGAGTTGAATAACGTGAATAGCGCACGGCGAATAAAAGTAACGATAAATTATTAAAGACTCACTTGCGGTCTGACACGCTACGCAAGAATCTAGGTACAATACTGAACGAGGAATTTCTAGGACAAGAGAGTAACGTTACTATGGCGACATGTTCGCCAAACACGAGCTGGGTAAGACCCGACTGTATCGAGGAACTTGTCTGAATATGCGAAACGTTCCGTGCAGTTTCTAGAATTTTCGTTGAACGTATCCTCTGTTTATACATCACGTTCTCGTTAGCCTTAATTCCGTTTTAATTCGTGGGTAAACATACGAATCCACTTTCCATCTCGATTCGTTGAACAATATTCACTCGAGTTATTTTTAAAAAAAAAGGACCCTGGGGAGAGGGGAGAGGCGAGTTGGACGATTTATAATTTTCTTTCGCACGCGTTAAATACGATAGATGTTCGATAAAAAAAAAAAAGAAATTTCCGAAATACAATTTTCATTAACGCACATATCAAATTTTTACCGAGTGACTGGAATCTCGAATCGATTTGAATTACAAATTAATATACTTGTGTACATACATATGTATGTATGCATGTAGGTAATCAACTAACCATCTACGTTACAAATCCTTTGCAATTAACGTATGTACATAAAGGAAATCGATAATTAGAACCTCGTGAAACCTGCGGTGTATGTAAATTTTTTTCTCATCAGCAATCAGAATAAGAATTTTATGAACATTTGTGTCCCTCATCAATTTCTTATTAAACAACAGGATTTCTTATCTCTCATCCAAGGTCCCCTGGCCATTGTTTTCTTATTTTTTGGTCTTCTAGGGCTCTATTCTATTAGAAATGGTTGTACGAGCCGGTCAGCATGAGAATTAAGTTTGTCGTGATGTCTCTTGCTTCTTTCGTGAGTGGTGTGTGCTATGAGTGGGATTCCAAGGTCTTCGTGGAGTGTTTTGTTAGACACCTACTATGGTGCATCGGTCATTGTACGAAGTGTGTTACTAGCCAGGCTTAGAATTCGAGTCCATACATTCATATTGACCTTATTATCCTTTTGTGAACAAGAATATTATTTTCCAATGATAGACTTCATTTTAACTCCACTTACTTTCTTTAACTTATTACACGGTCTTTCAAATTGAATTTCATGTTGAAATAATACTTCTGATTACTTCCAAGTTTTAATTAACATAAATACGAATATAAAATTTCAATCGAATACTTTGCATTACTTCGACCAAAAGTTTCTCGTTCCCTGTACAATGATCGTAAGATTTGAAGCGATCGATCTTTCAAGGTTTTTTTTTATCATCTTAACGTTTCGAAAAGATTCGATTTGTTTTCCATAAGAGAATAAGTAAGCGAAAGAGTTGTTTTATCAATTAAGAGAGATTACGTGTACTCTTAACGAAGTACGTTTGGATAATCCTATATTTATCTTTTTTAATGGAATTTTTAGATAGGTCGTAATTAAAATCGGCGAGAGGACAAACGAGACGGTGCGTAACGTTATTTTATTTATACAAGTGATGCGCAATATGTCGCATGGCTGACTCATGCGTTGCTCGTCATGTATAATTCATGCGTGGGTGGATGATCGTACACTTGAAACTATACAACTGTATATCTTCGTTTTATTTTTTTCGCGCTACCGTATATGGTGAAATTTCGCGCGTCACGTGCAGAAAATGTCTGTGTTTTTGAAGGATACGCGAAGGGGACGGAAATTTCATCTTATTCGCTCGCTTGATACATTGACAACACCTGTGTCGTTACAATAACGTGTTATGTACTACGTTGATTCTTTTTTTTTCTTCTCTTCTCGATCTTTACCGCCGCTTGTTTCCGTATCCGGAAGCAGCTGCGGCATTGCTTCGCGCGTCAACGTAAATTTAGGAATCAAAGGATATAAAGGTTCGACAATCGAAAATAAAATGGAAATGAAAATATCGAAACATTTTTTTTCCATAAAAATATGAACCGTTTATCGTGTAAGCGTCTCAAAGTGTACTCAGTTAAGCAAATTTACCGATTAAAGCATACAATGTCAGCGAGGCGTTTGTCACTAAAATCACAGACTCGACAAAATTTCAATTTGCATACGTTGTTCTTATCGTAACTTGGAGACGTAATAAAATTATTACCCGTAAATTTTCTTCAAAGTCAAGAACGATTTATTAAAATACGAATTCCAATTCGAATGTACAACCTTCGTCAAATTAAAAACCTTTCCTTCGCGAAAGGAACGATGTTTCGACAAATTGTGAACAATTTTGGAATCGTTTCGCAAAATTTGAGAATAGAGTGGGAGAAAAATAAAATTCTTGTTAATTTATTTGTGAAAGCATTATTTCACCCGAATTTAGGAATCTTTCGTCCGGTCACAATTTCGTAAATTGAGGAAAGTGTAGAGAATAAAAAAATTGGTTCGCAAGAGTACCATTTTGTTCGAATTAAACACATTCTGAACAATCCATGAATCTTCTCATAAAATTTGAAAGTAGATCGAAAGAAAAATTCAAATTTTTGTGCATGAAAGTGCATCAAAATGCATCAAAGTGCATGAAGGTGCATCAAAGTGCATCAAAAGAATAAAAGGATTGCGAGAGTACCATTTTATTCGAATTAGACAAATTCTGAATAATCCTAGAACCTTCTCGCAAAATTTGAGAACAGACCGAAGGAAAAATTAAAATTCTTGCTAATTAATTTGCAAAAGTATCGTCCCGTCCGGATTAGAAATTTCTCCTCCGCGTCGCAATTTCGTAAATTAATGAAAGTGCATCCAAAGAGTAAAAGTCTCACGAGAGTATCATTTTATACGAATTAGAAATTTTTCATCCCGTCGTCGCCAAAAAGATCGAATCTTCGTGGCCGTGTTACACGGTCGGGGTGTTCGCGAATTAACGAATGGCCGGGGAACCGATAAAAATTGAATTCTTATCACTACGCTCGGGAAAGTTTTTGTACCGTCTAAATTAGAATTTTTTCGTCGCCAGGTCGGTCGTGGAGATCGAACGAAAGCGCGCGGCACGTTGGATTACTCGGCCGCAGCACGACTTTGTGGATTAACCAGCGCCGTGGCTGCAGTTTCTGTTGCACAGATGCAACCGCGATTCATAGATCGATGCCGTGAGCAGCGCGCACACGGCACGGGAGAATAAACCGCAGAACACGGTGCGGGAAGCCTTGTGCTCGTTCCTTCGAACAATGCTGTAATGATACATGATAATAGCCGGCGAAGCGTGATTACCGTGCTTCTTAACTCTTCATCTGTCATTCAAACGCTATTTTAATGAATGGATTTTTATCCGGTGGGCCCCTCCGTTGCGTCGAGAACTGGCGAAAGAACAATGTCCTCGTTTAATGCCATTGTACGCGCGCACGCATTTTTTGTACTCCTCCGGACGACGAACTATAATACAATCGTTAAAATGCTCAACGAATGTTGTTAAATTTTTCACATCGTGTTCTGGAATTATCAACGAATCGTCTGAAATATGATTTCCAATTACTTTCGTGTTTACGTTTCGTATATCGAGACACGGTAATTTGCGTTGCCTTGTATCGAGGGAGAGTAGCGATTTTATTTCCAGAATCGACAGGTTTTCTCTTGAGACTCAATGTTATTGGTGGATTCGTGAGGTCGTTGCGATTAAAACAAGTACGAATACGACCTAGTTCCGAGTATGTTTAATTATAGGTAATTTGAATCGTTTTTTGGAAAACGCTTAACTATGTATAATTAAAAGTAGTCCGAATATGGTCGTGTTTGGATTTATTTTCATCGGGAGAATCTCGTCGATTTATCGATAATATTCTCGTGAAGATGTATCGAGAAGTATAGAAATTTTAATTCTTTTGTTTATATAATTTAAAGATCTGGGGGGTCCCCGAGTTCCAGAGATCCAGATATTCCAGAAGTTTGGATAATACGTATCGTGTCTGACCTGGCTCGACTGTATCGAATTCTACTGAATCAGAGATCGATTGTATCGAGTTTTGCGCTATCGAAACGGTATTGAATGCAGTGGAACTTTGATAGTTGCAAGGAAACGGGGCTGAAAGTTACTGCAAGTATCTAGATTCGCGCAATTATCGAGGTAACGGATTCAATAAGAATCAACCCCACTTATACAATATATCTCTACTAACCATGCTTGATCTCTCGTGTAATCGTCTGGTCTGGTACCAACAATCTACTTTTGTCTCACGAAAGACACGATACTTGTTACCATGTGACCTTTCCACTTGTCGACACAATGCAACGATCGAGGTTCATATGCAATTATCGAGGTTCTACTGTATACTACGAATCTAGAGATGTCTAGACGGAGTCTCATGAATCTGAGATTGCATCGTATTGTATTCTACGAGTACGAAGGATCTATTATACTCTACGGGTGTTAAATCTTCTGCGTCGAATCAGTCCCAGAGTATCTTCGGTCCCTGGTCTGATGCAAAGGTCCTCTGTACGGAGTTCCACTGATCCTAGGTCGTTTGTATCCAGTTCCATGAGTTTGAAATTGTTTATATCGTCATTCTTCGGGAACGAGGTTATCTTCTACAGGTATGAGGTTGTTTGTACCGTGCCCTACGGGTGTGAAATCGTCTGTATCGAATCTCACGAGTCTCGAGTCCTCGATACGGTATTACACGAGTTCACAGTGGTCTTTGACGGATACCGTGAATGTTTGAATCGCTTTCGTCTAGTTCGATGAGTTTGAAGTCGTTCTGTACTGTCTTTTATGAACACAACGTTGCTGGTACCGTGTTCCACGAGTACAAGGTTATTCTCGATCATACCTATCGGTATGAAGTTGTTTGTATCGCCCTCCACACGTACGAGATTGTTCGTATTGCGATCTACGAATACGAAATTGTTCCACAAGTATCCTACAACTGTGAAACCATTTACATAGAATCTCACAATTCTGACGTCTTCGTTATCGAACCTGTTGGTACACTCCTACATACGGATCTCCATTTAATATCCACGGTCCTTCGTACAGCTTCATACCGTCTCCAATGGACATCACGAATCCTCGAATCAACGTTCACGATCCTGGTTGTCCCTGGTCGACGCTACAACCCTATGTTAAAACATCCCCATTGAATCTACGAAATCCCAAAGCTTCGATATCCGCAAGTACGGAGGCTTAGATTCTTCCATGTCGAGTCTCGGACAACGTTCCGAGTCCTGAACCTTCATGAATCGTTCGTGTTGGTTTCAGAATCCGTGTGCACGGTATCCTCCCGTGTTCTCGGGTCGTTGGTATCGGGTGCCACATGTTCAGGAATGTACGCGTCGGCTCTGATGGACGCGGTGTCGCCAATGTGTGGCCCACTAAATCCGTGTTATCGGTGTTAAGCCCACGGGGACATGGAAAACGTTGCGCGCACCTAGCCGCGCGTGCTTCGAATGCCGCTCCTTTTTATTCCAGACTGCTTCGAGCGATGCATACGGTGCACCGCGGCTTGTTGCAGCGTTGTAAACGAGCCGCAATGTAAATACGCACCGTCGACCTTGACTCGGATGCTTCGAACCGGATCCCCATAGCCATGAAATTGTTTATGGAATTCGCACACGAAACAAACGAAAAAAAAAGAAGAAAAATAAAAATAAAAAAAATAAAATCACACTATTGTTTCCATCGGATCCAGGCCAGCTGTTCACAATCCCCCCACCGTCTCTCGATAAAATGACGAGGCGGATAACGCGATTCCTTCGTTAACGAGCAGGAAGTAACGCAAAAAGTATTTCCGTGTTTTAAGCGTTCTGCAAAGTAGACGCTGAAAGCGGCCAAAGCTATACTGATCGTGGATATCCCTATCTGAATGAATCGTCGTGTGAGAAACATTTAAACGAATATTTAATCGCGAGAGGATTCAATTGTGTAAACATCGAAACGGTCACGCGAGCTCGTAGATACGCCAGACCGACGAGGTAAAATATAGAACGTCCGACGTGATTTTTAATGTAGATGATTGTAAATTTCTAAACCGAAGATCTTACGGTTTCTTTCAATTTCGGAAGTGGGTGGATCAAAAGCAGATTTGAAGTAGATTTAAAGCAGTGTACACTTTTACAGATTAAGTTCCGTCACTGATACTCGTACAAAAGTAACCAATAATTTTACAAATTTCAGTTACACGAATTTTCATTTTCGTACACTCTTCTGGTCCAAATTTCTGTCAAAACACTCTCAAGACAGCGAGTAATAAATTATAAATTTTATTATCGAACGGATTCTGGTCTTCATTTTCGTACGCTCTTGTGGCTTAAGTTTGCGCCGCACTCGTGTAAAAATAAGCTTATGAACAACAATGCGTTACAAATTTCGTCGTTGAAAGTGAGCTTATAAATAACAAAGCGTTAGAAATTTCGTCGTTAAGATCGTTTCAAATTTCTGTTTAAATTACAATAGTGTTTCCCGTCCCCGGTGGACGATGTTTCGTAGAATTGGATTTCAGTAAAACATTCTGTTGTTAGTTTCTGTACCTCAAGGCGCGTCCCCAAACTCACGATCGCTGGCGTACGTTAAACGCCTTAGCAGTCCACGATGATTCAACGCTCGTATACGAGCAACTCGTGCACGGAGTGTGAATGACTTAGTAGCTACGTAAGTCGTGTGCAACCCACACACTAAAGACGCTGACTTTCACCTATTGAGTCCTGCCGGACGATCCACAGGGACTTCTTTAAACGTGCATTCCTAAACGATACCGAAACACCTCGTCGTCCGTTATGTAACCGATTTAAACGCGACCCTGGACGTTGCTTCACAACGATAAATTGCGCGATTGTGTGCATAACGGTTGCAATAAATTATCTTATTCGAGGGAGAGGCGAGAAAACGAAACGAAACGAAACTATTTCACACTCGTAGGAAAAAGAACGCTTGTTTCTCTCACCTCGACTTCCCCTTCTTTCGAATTGGTATTGTTTGCTTGTATATTTGTCAACGTTCGATTTTATCGATTCGAATTTCTTTACGTTTCGGTCCAAGCTAAACATTCGTGTTGGTACACGACGCGCAGAGTTTCTCGGTTCTGACGTAACAGTACGTTTAACGTATTTTAACTTCGACTTGTTCCGGAAACTAGAGAGGTCAACGTATTACCGTTTAGATAGACAATGTTATATGAGTTCTCGCTCCGGGATGCACTGGAGGACTAGATGCGTTTGGAGAGTTGCGCGGGTGACGGGTGCATCGAAAATTTCCAAACTTCGAATACGGTATTTTTGGGTCTTAAATGGAATCGATACTTTTCGTGTCAATGTTTCGAGGGACGCGTTTTCGGTGATTTTCGAAATGAACGTGATCGAATGAATGTAACATCGAAACGAGAAATATTTCGCGCGAAATGTTGGGAACAATAACAGAGGCGAAGAAAAAATAACACGTTAAAAAGAGATTTCATAAACAATTAACAGTTACGAAAATACAGGTCCAAGTAATTATTATTTGTTCAGTTGCAATACTTTTTCAACGATAGATTGTATCGAAATAAAGAAGATTTTTGAAAGGACATTCGAGAATACATTAATTCGAGGAACGTCTTATTTAACGAAACTGGAAGAGATCGAGAAACGATCGTGATCGTAAAATACATAAAAAAATCATGAATTTTCTTACCAATTAAATGCAAAGAGGGTAGCATCCTTTCGCATTAAAATTAATCTCACTTTTATTCCATCTCACTCGTTTTGACTCGTAAAAAGAAAAAAAATCTAGAAACCGTTGGAGCAACTTCTTAAGATTTCCCTTTCATCGATCATTTACAACGTCTCCCTGTATTTGGTACTAACAACTTACCAAAATTGATCTCATTGTTCTATCATCTCGCTCGCATCGACTCTGTGAGAAAATTCAAAAAGCAATCTGTTGAGATCGTCGAATTCATCAAAGGGCATCGGAAAATACAATGTAAAATTGTCCGCAAGTGGGGTTGAACGTGTGCACACGGTACCAGTTCGAAAAAAAAAGAAACAGCAGGAAACTATGGTCCGTTCGTAGCGGTGACTAATGCACGACATTCCTGCGTTAAACAGTTCAATGGGTGCAAGTGACGTATCTACGCGGAAAACCAGAGTCATAAGTCACAGATTCTTCGTGTCGCGAAAGAAGCGCGAATTCTTCGGCGCTATACATCGTAGGGCTGCTCTATTATACATGTAGATGTTCCTAGAATTGGAGCGATATCCGTGTACGTAGCATCCTCGCAATTATTCCTCGGTCTGGAGCACGTAAAAAGCAGATCGAATAATGCGTGTCCGTATCGTATAAGGGCAGATCGTCGGTGGGATCGGTTCTTGTTGAGAGACTAGTCTCGCGTGTCTATGGCGGGTTTCGAACTATCGGGATTCGAAAGAAGTCGGACTTCGATTCCGTATGTTTTTACAGTTTCGCGTGTCGTCGATGGAATTTAAAAGTCAGACGACGAATTATATTTCAGGCATTCAATAGCTAGGGTGATCAACACAAAGGATGGAGAAAATTGATGTTCATTTTTTTTTTATTTTATTAAGTTGAAACAGCGCTGGAGAAAATTGATATTAATATCTTTTATCGTGAGACAAAGGGCGGAGAAGATTGATGTTAATTTTTTCTATTCGTTCGGTAAATTATAAATTCTACGTTTGAAAACTCGACTAGTCACAGAGGACCGTAATTAATAAATAAATTACAAAAAACCGAGGAAAAATTTGGGAAGCGTTGGTGGTGGACGAACTTTGATAGTCATTTGACGAGAAAAATTTTCAACAGAACTTTCGAGGCGGTTGCAAATTTTTTTTCCACGAAAAATTTATTTGTTGCAGAAACGAAGAGGTCGCTGTTGGTCTTTCTGAGTTTGCTCTCAGTGAGCGTGTTCGGTTTACCCAATGGTGCGCCGACACAGTCGTGCGAGGATCTGATGCCTCATCACCCAGGGAGCAAGAACCAAACTTACCCTCCTCCTTACCAAGTTTTACCGGCTGCGGGACAAGGCAGAGTCCGCTTAATTCTGGGAAGTCCTCAAGGTCTGGCCTACGAGGGCTTCATGATACTCGCGCGTGACGCCGAGACTGGTGAATTTGTTGGGGAATTCGCGAACTTACCTGACTCAGCTCGGACCATCGAGTGCACGCAAGGTGTAAAGGTAAAAGCATGTTATCGCAGTGCATCAACTATGCTTTCAGTTCTCAAAGACCACATATCCGACCGAAAAATCTCTTAGACCGATTTTTCTCCCTAATGTACCACGGATGTTATACATCCGATAACGTTGCAATTGTAAATTACAAGCATCTTTCTGTCCTCATATTCTTTTACAATCCCTTGTTTTCAGCCCGAGTATAACAGAATGCGAGTAAAATCGTTTCGATGCTCTCCATTGTCACAGGTGTAACCAATCAGGTAGAAGAAAGATCATTTCTTCGAAATTAATTTTTATTTTTTACGCGTTATATTTGAAAATAGAAAAAAGAATTTCACAAGTGTGTAATAATATCGAGACACTGAAAAACGTTAATATCTTTTTGACGATACGTTTGTACGTACAATGTTATCGTAAAATAATTACAAGGGAATTAATATTGCTCGGAACGAAAAGAAAGAAAAATATCGGGACACTTGTACAATGTGTGAGCGTGAAACAGTAAACATTTGGGTGAAGGGTTCATTTGTTAAGTGAATATTTTTTAATATATTTTCTCATTTATGAATTGTTACGAAAAAGGTCCTGAAAAAATTGTAGACATCGTTCGAGTCTCAATGTATTATATTTAAATTCCGATAAAAGAAATATTTCTCCGGTGTGCCTTGTAAGTAGAAGACTGTTTACTTGAGCAAGTGGAGAGCAGCTGGTGAATTCTTTTTTTTATCAGACGAAACGCAATCAAAAACGTATGAGTTAATTAAACCTTGCGTAAGGGGGTTGGAGCAACAGATTTATTTTACTCCCCATTTGGAAGCTGGTCCCGAAGGGGAGAGGGTTGTAACAGGGGTGGAAGAGGTTCAGGTGGCTCTGGCGAAAGAGCTCGACCCAATTTCGGAAATTGCGCAAAAATAACTTTCAATGACTTTTTTAACGCGTGAAAAGTGTGGGGGAACGGGGATTAGATCGAAAGATTCCGTTGGTAAGTTTCTACTTTTAATAAAACAGAAGTTAAAATTACTGATCCAAATACTCGGGCTACAGGAGCTTTCAACGATCAACTATGAAACGCAAATGTAGTAATCTCTCCATTATCTGACCACCCAAATGCAATACAAAAATCCTCACTTGTTGTAATGGTAACGTAAGTTAAAAAAATACAACTTGTGAATTTGAACCGTTCGTCAACTTGATTTATGATCGTACGTCGGAAATTGTAGCTCTTTAGATTAGTATTTTTCCTATTGTACAGGAATTTTTAAATGTATTCGTAGATGTGGAGCTTTGATTATTATTTTTCCTATTGTACAGGAATTTTTAAACATATTCGTAGATATGGGACCTCGATTAATATTTTTCCTATTGTATAGGAATTTTTTAAGCGCTCTTTCTTCCCGATTTCTCGATTTTTCGGTCGCGGGAAATTTTTTGAACACTGTGTACGCGAAGAAACGCGCGAAAGACTCCTTGGAGAGATCGAGGCGGCTCTCCTTCGACGATTGGAAAGTCTGATAATCCGTGCAAGCGTTTCCGTGGTACAAAATCCTTCCGATCGTAGTTAAGGACCCCAAGGCTGAATGATTCATGTGTCGTGCGTTTGCACGAAGGACGCGCGCGCGACGTTTTACCATTCGATAATATGTTTTTTCTTTTCCTGCTCTATGAAGAATGCAGTGACTCACACGAACACCAGTAAGAAACACAATCTCGAATTCGATTGGGAGGCACCTGCCGACTACGAGGGAGCCATCGTCTTCAAGTGAGTATTAAACGACGACGCTTGAACAATTTTACCGGAATGACGGTTCTTGTGGTCGTAGCAAGCCGTTTACTGTTGAACAATTTCGACCAATTTGTGGTCATCTTCAAATACACCGAATAAGAACAACTTTAACATATTTCTTTCACCTTGTACGATTTTCTTATTTTTTTATTTTTACACATCAATCACACAGAACCATTGAAACAGTCGAATTCGTTGTTAAACTGTGTTTATAGCTCGATATTTGTTAACCTTACGTTATATAATCTTTGTTATAATCGTGAAAAATATTCCATGTGTATTAATATTCTCGTTACGTAAAAATGGTACAGATTTAGGTGTGCATATCGATATCCTTCAGAAACGCTACGAGACCTTTAACGTTTCCAATTCGGTTCGTTATCACGCCCGATGTCATTTTTATTATACCTGGAACACCGTAAATACATTTTATTCGATAACGTTAATTGCGAACTTACGAGTTTCGCAACGAGAATCGTGCAACACGTTCAAATGTCGAATGTGAAGCTCCAAAAATTCACGTTCACGTATTAACGGTTGACGAATTTTTCTCAAAGTGTCCGCACTTTCCAAAAATACGCGTTTGGATAATATTTCTAACCGTTGGTAAAGCTGGGCAATGTATCGGGCACGTGTACAGCAACGAATTCTTTCGTCGCGCGTGAATTCGAATATGAAGCAAATTTATGCGCAGCGGACAATTCGGTTTCATTGAAAGGGACTAGAAATAAAGTGAATCTACTTTGATTCGGTAGTGCACGCTGCAGCAAATGCACCATGACGACACGGTTGTTGGGTGTGTAAAGGGAATAACTGATAGGAATGCGGAAGCAAGGTGAATCGAGTCACGAAAATCAAGCGCCGGCGTACTTTCACATTAAATTCCCTCATAATCCATGTCAGCCTGTCACGACCTGTTGGATGTAAAGGTCTTCCAGTTTCAGTACCGTTTTAAACTTGCACAGTTCACCGCCGTAAGATCGCAGAGTTATTATCAATTACGACGGTTGTGACTGGTGAATTCGTTATATAATTTATATCCCCATCCGATGAAATTGCTTTATACGTTCAGCAACGGATTCAACAATTTCATTGCACCGGTAACGAGTTACCCAGCTAGCTTGTATCGGTGTTTCGCAGCGTTTCATTTTCTTTCTGTTACTTTAACGATCCAAGCGCGTGCATCGTTAATTCGGCCGTAACTCGGAGCTAATTCGCGGTGTAATGGAATATTTCAGTATTGGTACTCTCGTTTTTATTTTTTTTATCCAACTGGAACACTATTATTCGATTATCATTCTTGAATCGAGGAAAGAGTGTGCATCGGTGTCCGTAAGTCGCGTCACTGTTTGCTTTAACTTAGTTCACCGCATGTTTGTAAAAGAAAAAAGAAAAGAGAACGAAACGTTTTCAACAGATTCCGTTGCAACGGTAGAGATGGAAGTTATGTAATAAAAGTTCTCACATTAGAAGTTCGGAGGAGAGGAGTTAAATAAAAGTTCTCGAAAACGAAAATTCCGGATCGTATAAAATATTTCTTGAGAAATAAAAATAAAAATTCTCGCGCGACAGGAACAGGTACGATTATTCTTTGTTCGATTATAGAAAATTGTTGTCAAGACGCAGGGAAGTGACTGAATATTAACCATTCCGCGTACATTCGCGTCGATTCGCAATGTACTTTTCTTACCCTAATTTTAATATTTAAAAACGCGTGTTCGACGGATCAAAGAACTCAACCTTAACATCTCACTCGTGTCGGTGATGTTTCCTTCGATCGTTCAAAAGATTACCCGTTATTTTCAGTTTCCTATTATTTACATATCTGCTGTCCGAAATAAACGCAATACATTACGCAAAGGAAACTATTGTTCCTAAATATCCGTTCCCACGAGAACGCTACGAAAAAGTTCCCAAGATAACGATTTCCTCCCATTAAACTAACATTTTCAAGTCCGAGGAAAACGATCAAAGAGTAACATTATTTCTTCGCACCTCGACAATATTCTATTATCACCACGATCCTCGTGATAATTCAATTCGCGGAGAAATTCGACCGCCCGGTTCGTGTAGCCACGGTAATTATGTACGCGTGCTACTGACCTTTCAAACGAGGTTCAAATAATTAAAGAAACTCACCAAAGTGTATATACATATATTCAGCACGGTGTCATATAGTCGCGATTAATTGGACGTTAAATTTCTGGGTCGAAACTCGGTCTCGGGAGCAACGTGGATGTAACGCGCTCACGTAACGCGCCGCGATCTGTCGGCATATGAATTACGATTAGGAATGAACGCGTGGCACGCGGCACGGGTTTACGCCAGCCCCGTGAGCGGAATACGGTATAACGCGCGTAACGGTGCGAGAAACGCCCGGGACATTCGTTATAAACTTTTCCGCTCATAATCGGGCTCCCCCGGTCCCGGTTATTCCTGAACGCTCAATTAATACGCGCAGAGGCCCGACCTATTAAAACTTCAGCAACTTCGCGCCGATAACCGTAAATAACCGGTTCGACGTAAATTGTCTTTCGACTCGGCCGTGATTCCACCGCGATTTCGAACTTCCACGCTATCGAAACAGATTTTTCAACCGTTGCTCGTCCCTCCGTTCTCAACATTATCTACCGTTCCCACGCCCAGGCTACGCCAATGGATCGTTTCGCGTTTGATCCGGAAAAGTCGTAATTCATACACTTCTCGTATTCGATTTTTCCATTTTAGGTCCGTGATGTTCCATCGGGTCGTGTAATGTGTGGGAGTTGATGTATCGCGCGATAGAAGTGGGAATATTTATTTTTTTTTTTCATTGAAGTTTTGAATAAATTTGGAAAATACGGATCGAGATTTGAAGTATGGAATATTTTGGTGATGTATAACGAACGATGGATATTGCACGACAATTTTCGGTCTGGTAGGAATTCTAGTAGGGATATCCATCCCTAGTACTCTTTAGCAGGGGAGAATTAAATTGGCCGTTCAAGGTCATCGAGGAACTACCCCCACCATACTGCTCGATATCTCTTAAATGTTTGTTATTCGCGTTTGAACCGGAAAGATCGCGATTTATACGCTTCTCGTGTTCGATTTTCCATTTTAAGTTCGTAATGTTCTATCGGTTCGTGTAATACGTGCAAGTTGATATACAGTTCGAGGTAGAGCGATGGGGAATATTTCTTTTTTTCATCGGGATGAAAGTTTCGAACGAATTTAGAAAATAAAGGAGAAACAGCTTTTCTGTCTGTTGCTCGTTGAATAACGATTGAAATTCGAAGTATAGAATGGAATATTTTACACTGTATGAATGAACGATGGATATTGTATGAAAACTTTCGATCTGGTAGGAATTCTAGTAGGGGAGAATTAAATTGGCCGTTCAAGGTCATCGAGGATCTACCCCCACCATACTGCTTAGTATCTCAGGAAACGCCCTCTGTCCTTTAAATACAGTCGACCATAGAAATTTGCATACACCATACACGTGTGAGTGAAAAAAAAACAGATAATTCATTGTTTCCATACGCTACGATAGCTCCTGAAGGCACTTGCTTAAACGGAAACAAACAATTGTTCGTAACTTTGTAAATATTAATTTTTCGACCCGTGTTTATCAAGACTTTTCTGCTCTATTTAGCGAGTATTATCCACCCTAAAAGTTATCCTTAATTATTCAAGCTCACCCCTGTACAATATTCCAAACTTCCATGGTCTATCGTCTACGTTTTTATAATCGCAACCAATAATAGCAATCGCTCAAAAATAAAATTTCCATGACTTTTTTCAACAATTTTCCCCCGGTACGGTGTGCCTCTAAATTGTTACGAAACCTTGTGATATTAAATACCCGTTTCGTCTATACTGTTCGATCGACTCTCCGGAACGATCTATTTCTGTCTGGCGCAAAAGTTGTCATTTCCCTTTCACCGATCGTATTAACACGAGACTCCGCACGATCACTGATCCACTGCCTTTGATTTCTTCCTGCTTTAGGTCCACCTTCGCGCAGGATTACAGTACGTACTGGGTCGGCGTGGAATCGCCAAGAGTTAACATTAACAAACGATCCATCGACGTATTGACCTCGTCCACACCGACCAGCACGTTTAGAACCACCACACCGCCCTATTACAACCCGACCGTCGATTACGAGGTAAGTATTCTCTCATTACGTCCCGACCACCGATCACGAGGTAAACGTGCTTTTCACACCCGATAATCATAGCAGCGGTCGCGATGATCAACCACACTGGAAAGACAAGCGAAGTGAAATCGAGACGCCAACTTCGAAACCAACATTTGCCGCAACTCGATCGCGTTCTAGAGGAGATGTAAAATCAACACGAAATAGAATAAACGCCAAGTGTATATAGTAATTAGTAACTGTAGATACTACTCCTCGATTTTTTTTTATCGATCTTTCGCTGATTGATTTCATCGCGAAACGAATTTATCGACACAAAATCGGATCGATAAAAAAAAAAAATACACAATTTTCTCTTCTATAAAAATTCAGTAAATTCTTCAAAAAACGAATTTTCAAACCACGGTTCGAAAAATCAACTTTTTCAACAAGACACGCCCAGTAGGGTATATTGTTAGTTGGCTGGTTGAATTCATAGATAGATAGGAACAGGAAGTTAATCATTTTCGAGATAATCAGTTTTTTGTACTATTGCGCATTACGCATAACGATACTGCGTATTTCAAGAGTTCCGGTGTGTTAATAATTTATTACAGATAACCTCGGAATATATTACCGAAGCGTGCATCGAAACTTACGAGAGATAATTTATGCGTCTACTTTAAACGGACCAGTCATTCTATGATATATATACGATAGTACGAAGAACTTAAGAAACGAGAAGCTATCTTGTGAATGATTAGTCCGCGAAACTGTGTTTGCTCAGACCTCTTACATTATTTTCCAGAGTTGCATTAGTCGGCCAAGATTTCAACCATAGTCTTAATGCACCTAATACGTATAAAACCTAACTTAGATTTGGAAATGAGAAGTTTGATGACCCGAGAATGATTAGTTTGCGGAACTATGTTTGCTCGTATCTTTTGAATTATTTTTCCCAAGTTTTATTAGCCAGTTAAGATTTTAGCTACTTAGTCTTAATGCATCTAATATCTATGAATTCTAACTTGGGTTAAGAAATATGATGTTCGATGGCTCGAGAATAATCAGTTTGCTGTAATATATTTACTCAGATTAGTTTTACGAGTTGGAATAGCCAGTTTGGTCAATACATTTTACGCGCTACAATACAAAGAACTTAGATCGGGAAACGAGAAGCTGACTGTCTTGAAAATGATCAGTTCGCGGAACTCTGTTTGCTTGGATCCTTTTGGATTATTTTGCAGAGTTGCATTTATCCAGTTCAGAGTCTTCTTATAGGCTCGATACACTCGACACATTTGAATTTCTAATTACTAATATGTATACGACCAGGAATTGCCAAGCTGGCGCCCCTTGGATCTAATGTTGGTTTAAACGTGCATCAGCAAGAAAAGTTCGAGATAAAAGCTTGGTACTTTGAATTACAAATAAAAGAAATAAAAAGGGGTCGATGGTAAGATTGTAGAAACGTTTCGGGAGACGTTTATGATTTATTTTGCAGTAAATCATGTATGCGTTTATCCGGAAAAAAGACAAGGTTCGGAGAACATTAATCGATCAAGTATAATTTTCGAGCTAAAATATCTATTGTTAACAGTCACGCGACAAACAAGCAGAGTTACAGAAATTGACGACAGGAATGTTTATACACATATTTCAACATTTTCTCGAAGCACACTTTACGATTGATAAAGATAAAGTTATTTGTTTAAATGAATCAAACAGGAAAAACAGAAGGTGACTTCTTCGATGAAAAATAGTAGATAGTACAAACATTGCAAATCGGATAAATAGAATTGAAATTGATTAGAGAAATTTTAGAGATCGTTTCAACATAATAATTTGCAATTGTTTCTTTGCAAAGAAAACATCGTTAACAATACCATCCGACTGGAAACGTATTACGAACAACTGCAAACGAAATATGCAAATACGAATATGTGTTATAAATATTGCTACGTACGTACATTTTTCGAAACCCTTGTCTGCGCACTAGATCCTCTACCGCTCTAAATGGAGTCAGAAGGAAAAATTTCTCGGAAAAATTCTAGAAATTTTTTCCATCTAATTCGCAACAGTTTCCCTGTCAGAAAGCGTCGTTAACAATAACGGAGTAAGTAGAACCGAACCAATCCGTGTTGTAAATGTTGATATATTCGTTCATCTTCCGAAGCGGGAAAAGTTTCTTCGTGAAATTTTAGAAATTGTTTCGACAACCATAATTGGTGATTCTCTTCGACGGAAGTAGGAAAAAAAAAAGAAAAAAAAAATTGAACATGATTGTTCGCGCGGGATGCACCGATAAAGGGGTGTTGGAATATTTACGAGTTGAAAGTAAGTTCATGTTTTAACGAATATTGCCTCGCGATGCGCGGCCGCATGTATTATGCATGTATACACGTGCACGCTATGCAGTTAGAGCCACGTACAGATGCATAATTTTCGACGGGGCACGGGATAGATACCGCTCTCGGTTTTATGGTTTATGTACTTTCGCCGTTCACCTTCGTATCGTTCGATCCACGACCGCGTCTGTGATTTTTACCAGCGTCATCGGCTCTATTGTCGAGTTATTTTTGCGGGATTTTATCTTTGACGCATCGACGCTCTCGTATCCATAGAAGCGACAGCAAAACACTGAAAACCCCCGCGTAACGAATGGTCGATCAACGATTGCTGTACGCTCGAAATCTTCCGTACTCCCCCTCGCTGGAATTCTTATCATTTAAGCGGGGAGAAAGTAAAAAGGATAAAATAAAAGTGATTTTCCCGCAAATGTTTTTACGAGGTGAAACCTCGACGAAATTTTTCCCCACCTTTTTCCATATATTCTTCAACGTTTCAAGATGTAAATTTTTTTTTTTTCGTTACAATTTATTAACTTTTTACAAAACAACGAACACTATTCTCGGAGTGTTTATCTTCTTATCGACGTGCGGTCTAGTGTTTTTTTTATGTCGGTCTGGAATAAAAAATCGAAAAGAGTCAAATCGGATTTGTATCTTGGAATGTTAGAGAATGTGTACGGTAAGGGACGAAAAGTTTCATCGAGATTTTACGTTGGAAAATAATTGACGAAAATCACTTCTGTTTCAACGTGAAAACGTATCTCGACGGTTTGCGTTGAGTGTCATTACGAGCGCGTTCGGGGAAAAAAAAAGAGGAAACGAAGCGTGATCTTATCTTGACCGAGTTTTCTCGATGTTCTTCGCAATGATTAACGCGTCACCGATGATCGTCTTTAATTGCGTCGGACAATTCTGGTGCACAATCTGCAATGACTTACGGATTTGTTGGCGCATCTTCTCGCGGAATAATTAATCTCCGAAGATTGTTTTAGCGTTTTCCTCGAGTTCGAGCGATAAAATGTTATTTGCTCGTTAATTTTGCACGTGGAATTCAATTTCTAAATCAACCGACTCGTGACTATCGGATAAAGGATCTTGTTACAGCGAGTATTTAACTCGATATCGTAATCACTGGAACTGAAACCTGTTGGAGCGTTATTAGGGCCTATTGAAAGAACACTTGCTCGATTTCGCGAGTGTGGAGGCTGGCACGACGGAAGCTTTCATAAATAGTCGGTGAATTCTGCGTGTTTCTAAACCAGTAAACTTTCTTCACTGAGGTGAAATGATTTCTTAATATTTTGCATCGATCAACGATTTACGCGCCGTGGATTCGAACGAAAAAACGTACAGAGCGCGATTTCATCTCCTCGAGTTCCCTCGATGCCTTTCACAATCATTAACGCGCGTGCGCGTGTGTGTGTGTGTGTTCGTTTTCAGCTTCACGCGACGAGAAACTGCAATTATGAACGCTATTACAACGACAATGAGCCGCGTAAAAATTCGTAGACGATACAATCGGACAATGTCGCGATCGACGCGATGCAAATGAATAGCGAACAAATATATTACGAGCACGTAATTGCGTAGATTGGCTTTATAATTTCTGAAAATATATTTTTGTATATGCTACTAATCTCATATTTTTGAGAATGTAAGATTCTGAGATACATTCTAGATTAAATTTATCTTAATTCTCAAAAGTACAAGATCGAGATAATAAAATATGTCTTTGAAAATACATTTGTGTAATTTCATATTTTTCTAAATAGGTATTAATTTTTGAAAATATATTTTATTAGCCTACCAAACTTATGTTTTTGGGAATAATGAATTCTGAGATCAATACCAAATCTGTTAAATTTTTCTTAATTTTTAGAAATACGAGATCAATAGGATTATAAAATGTATCTTTGGAAATAAATTCATTTTACTCAGCACACTATATTTGCATCTTGTACCTGGAGAAATTATAGCAGCTTTGTAAATAGTACTGATAGTAAAACGAGAGATAAAATTATAGACCGTTTCCAATCGCTAAATCCACATCAAACGTTCCATACATAGTGTTGCATCGCATTCCACTTTCAAATTTTACATGTACTCGTAGATTTCGCATCCAATTGAACGATATTAAACAAAATGGTTGCTTTCACGTGTACTATTCTCGACAAAGTGAACCATATTGAATCGAACTCGATCCTATCGCAATGAATTACGATAACACTTGCAATACGTTATTTTCTCAGACCAATGTTAAATTTGTCTTAATTCCCCAAAATGCAAGACATTAATGAATTAATCTTATCCAGTAGACTACAAGATCGATACAATAGTAAAATATATTTTTGGATATAAATTACGTTTACCCAGTAGATTACAAGATCAGTCGGATAATAAACTATATTTTTGAAAATTAATTAATTTTATCCAGCACGTATATATATTCGAACCTTGTGCCAGTACCCGGAGGAACGGTAGCAGTCTTTATAAATAGAATTACTAGTAAAAATGAAAAATAAATTATAGACCGTTTTCAATCACTCAAACCATATCAAACATCTCGTACGCAGAACTCCATCGCATTTCACTTTCAAATTATACATATACTCGTAGATTTTTCATCCAATCGAACGATATTAAACAAAACGGTTTCTCTCGCGAATACCACTCTCGACAAAATGAATTATATTGAATCGAGCACGATCCTAATGATAAAACTCGCGGTACGCCATCATTACGGATCCCATCACCAACTATGAACCCAGTAATGGGCACCCAACGTCGTAATTACTCTGTTTCGCGAGGTGTGTCTAAGTTGAAGGCTGGTCATCATACTCCTCTTCCTGTCGAGACAACGGCCTCCATTTTCCTCCGTTCCGCGTACGCCCATAATTAACCATTCGAGGGAGATAAGTCGCGGTGGACATGTTTATTTACCTCATTGAGGAAGCAGTTGCTAAACGTGTGAAATGATACAAAGTAACTGAACTAAAAAAAAGATTCATTAAATATTCAATTATGACATAGAATATTAACAGTCGTGCATTTCAGATGAGACATTTTCTAGCCCAATGTGCTCCAAAGAGTTAAAGGTGGGACATTTCTTAACCCAATGTGCTCCATAAGTTAAAGGTGGGACATTTTTTAACCCATTGTACTTCAAAGAGTTAAAGGTGGGAGATTTCTTAACCCATTGTGCTCCAAAAGTTAAAGGTGGGACATTTCTTAACCCATTGTGCTCCAAAAGTTAAAGGTGGGACATTTCTTAACCTATTATGCTCCAAAAGTTAAAGGTGGGACATTTCTTAACCCATTGTGCTCCAAAAGTTAAAGGTGGGACATTTCTTAACCTATTATGTTCCAAAAGATAAAGGTGGGACATTTCTTAACCTATTATGCTCCAAAAGTTAAAGGTGGGACATTTCTTAACTCATTGTACTCCAAAGAGTTAAAGGTGGGACATTTCTTAACCCATTGTACTTTAAAGAGTTAAACATCGTTACGTCTCTCTGTACACCGTATGACGCGGATATGTCACTGCCCTGGGTGAAGGTTTCACCAGGAGTCCAGCGCGAGGCACGTTCTTGGATCGACGCACGATGAATGAAAAGATACAGGTCGACGTCTTTTTTGCGTGTCGTCCTCATTAACCGGTCCACTTTCGAAACAAGATCATCGTGAGAAATGGTACCGCGCGAACGAATCTCCCCCCCTCCCTCCCGTGTCCCTCGGTTTCTCACTTGGAAACTTTATTGAGGAGTTTCCAGAGTAGGTCTGAACTACTCCATTAAGCTGCTCGACGCAAGCTGGTTATACACATACACATACATACACATACATATATTGCGGAATCGGATTTCTTGTGCCGGAAATATCTTGGTATTTTGGATGAAAATAAATCTCTCGGAAGTCTCGCGGAACTCGCTCGATTTATATCCGACAATAAATGTAACTCGACGAATGATTATTTATGTCTTTGTTAACGCTATATTAGCACAGCTAGTGTCGACTCGAACGTATGTACATACCGTAGCTCGAATTGTTCGATGCACACCTCTGTTTGAATAGAATCAATGGTTTTTTTTTTAATAATTGTACGTTCAGTTTATAGTAACTTGTATTCTTTCATATTGAAAGGACGTTTGCTTGGGTAGTATCGGGTGAAAGGAAATAAGGTTTTTAAGGAAATAAAACAATTTAGAAATTACGAGTGCCGAGTTAGTCATTTTTCTCGAATCGATGATTTTTACTTGTTTTGATTTAGATAATAATCTTTGTACAGAACCGAGAGCAGTATTCAGTTATTGTGCAACAGGTTAGTGTAGGTATCTACAAATTTTGCATTTTCGAGAACTTCACGAAGAAAGGGGCCCTTAAGAATTTACAGGGATGAAATATTTAAATTCGAAACTGTAATTTCTCGTCTCGAATTGTATTTTAATAGTAACGCTCAGTTAATATTTTCGGTGAAATTTCAATAGTTTTCAATTTTAAACCACTGAAAATTAATTATTAGATCATTAATTTATACATAGGTATCATTAGACACCTTTTTCATTCTTATCCAAAATTGTGTTCGAAAGGTATGTATACAGTGTCGAGTAACATTCGAAATGTTAATATTTATTCTACAGTGTACAGAGAGATCTGTTTGAAAGATTTGATCGCGTTTGGTCAAATTTAAAAAATCTTTAAACTTGTACGAACCTACACATACAGTCCTGTCGAAAAATTTCCAAAACATATCGTACACTTCGAAAAGTAACGAATAGATTTGAATAAATATCGGTTTTAAAATCATTTGTCTTTTGGATACGGGTGTCACCGAACGCACGAGACAATTAACGATAACGACGTATCGACGGGCGCGTGAACGCCAATGGAGGCCATTTCGAACATTTTTCGACGTTTCGAATTAAAAATTGCCGATTTCGCGAAAATATATTTATAAATAGTTTTCGGTTCTCGTTGGAACATTTTCGTTACTCTCGAGGTCGTGAGTACACGTTTGGAGATTTCACGACGGGACTTTGGCTCGACTGGGTACAGATCTCGCGTACGAGGAAATGAAAAATTTGCGACAAATTCTTTCGACAATGTGTCATCGTCGGATGAACTTGGATTTCAGACGAAGGAAACAGAGGACCCTTTGTACAACGGATGTGGGACAACGAAGAATTGCTTCGGTACACCGGCGGGATGCGTGGAGACCAAAAATTGCATGGCTGTGGTCAGTGTGCTCGTTCGTGGCGAACGGTATTTCTTCGAGATGCAAGCACGTGATAGCAAATATGTGGCCGTTGGCTTGTCCGACGACAGCAAAATGGTAATTTTATTCATATTAAATAACATCGACTGGGATTTTATATATTTTTCGATCGTAGCTAGCCTTGTTTCGACGAGTCACGTGCATACGATACCCCGCATCGAGTACGTATGGACGACCCTACGTGTAAAAATAAACCGAGAACGTGAAACGACATTTTTTCACGAGGAGTCTCGTTTTCGAGAAAATCAATTCCGAAGGGATCTTCAAACGTCTTCAAACGTCCTCAAACATTGTCAAAAATTGATTTTCCCGAGAACGGTGCGCTGTGAGAAAATTTTCCTCGAACATCTCTGATTTATTTCTGTGCCCAGAATTATCATATGGCGCGAACCGGTTGATTACAATAATAACAATGATAATACGTATTTATTACTCATAGATGCAGGCCAGTCGTAAAAGCAAACGAAACGGGAGCGAGAAAAATAAAAATATAGAGAAAATACGATGACAATGTTATTTGTGGCGTAAAGAAATTTAATAGCGTTGTCGAATCCAACCGCGATGCTAGAACAATGAAAATCATGGGAAATTTTTAATCATCGTTCTCGGTGAACGAGAATAGGAACTTATGTAAGGTTCATTGTGAGCTGATGTAACAATTTTCAAAATGTAACAACGAATTATCGGTAAATCGAGATCGTTTCAACGAAGGTGGAAAAAGTAAACGAGATCACCGTCGTTTAAATGTTTATGGAATTACAGATCACGACGAAATGTTTCGTAACGATCGCGTTAATTGAATTCGTAGGTTCGGGACATTGCGGGTGCAAGCTTGTGGTTCGCGTGCTAGCCTCGTAATTTCAATAACTCCGGTGTCGACGATCATTTAATCCTTTGTCTCTTACGCAGGGCGACGACAGTGTGGTCGAGTGTGCGAACGAAGGAGGAGAAATTGCCTTACACATGTCTTGGAACTCTGGAAAGCATAATACCCGGCAACCTATGGTTTGTACCGCAGTACCAACTCGAAAACGTCGAAACGTTCACCAACCGCTGGGATATCATTGCATGAAATAATGAGCCGTCGAAATAATGAGTTTCATTCGGTGATTGTAGAAAACTAACAAACAGAAAACTATTGGATTCATTAATTATAACACGGGATGTGGAACCTGTCTATCTTTTGCGCACGAGGTACCGTCGAGTTTCATTAAATCGTACTACACTCGACCCTTTACAACACGGTGACAAAATTACGACAATCCTATAATACGAGTACGAATGTTACGTGCCTATTTTCATCAAGAAAAGATTCGTTAATTCTAATGAGTTTCTCGGGTCTTCACCGACCCAATCGATCATCTCGTATCGTTTTTTCACAGTTGTACAATTTATCCATTACAATTGACGCTTAGATGTTTCTTTAATTGTCTCATCGTGTTACAAAGTTAGAAACTCGAGTTCCATGCATTCGGGACATTTTTGCCCCGGAGGGTTCGCGTGTCAAATGGAAAAACACGAAGATGGAATAACTCGAATGTTAACACTGTTTCGATGTAACACGGAACGAATTAACAATGTTATAGGAAGGTTGAGTGTATTTTTCTCGAGCCGTTTTCTCACGAATGGCCCAAAGATAGACACGTCTCTGGTTTTCCATTAACGTGATAACTGTATCCGACGTCTTGGTGTCGCGTTGTTGATTCGTCGTTAATTAGCTCGCGTCGAAAGCGTTTGAGCATATGACGCGTTGAAAAGAGAGAGAGAGAGAGAAAAAAAGGTGCAACCGAGCGTGCTGTATCGAGGCCAACATTGCACGCGAGCAAGTGAAATTAATACCAATCCCCGATTCAACGAACTCTCGCGGTGATGGTCGACTTTCGCTCTTGTGTTAACATTGTTACCGATCGATCCTTCGTGGGAACGATTGCGTCGATCTGCGGTTTCCGAGAAGCCGAAGAAACGACCTTGCTCCATATTACGATTTACCATTGCAGCAGGAAGGGGCCGTGCAATTGGAGTCGAGTTCCATCAAGGATGACGTGATCTCCTGTAAATTTTGGAGAGAGAAAACTACGGTCGTTCAAGGCCGTGAATTCGACCTCGTCAACACACCGTACAACCTACTTCTGGCCGCTGGCAAGACCCTAAAGAGTGCGTAATCGTTCTTTCCTATTTTACTCCGTTTGGAACATTCACGATATTCGAGATCGCGTCGAACCCCTGTAACAGTTCCGACGAGACCTCCGTAATTGTCCGACCGGTGTCCCAACGGAACGAAACTTCAACTCTGGGATTCACGATCGACGACATAGTAGCGTTCAACGTTTATCGAATCGTCACACATGAAACGTTGGATCTTAAACAAAAAATTCTACGCGGATATGTATTTTTTAATATCGATCCTTTGTGAATGGAATCGTCATTGTATCCTTAAAAACGATCAGTATCCTCGAACGGACACTATGTTACAGTTAACTAGCTTCTCTACCGTTACACGTGTTGTTCCTATCGACTGAAAATGGTGATCAAGATCAACAGTGTGACGCTAAAGGAGCTACTATCCTGAACTAGTAGGCATATGTAAACATTCGTTAGCCTTTTACCACTACAATCACCATCAGTATACAACGAGCAATAATAGATAACTGTAGTCACCGCTCAGGATACAACGAGCGGTAACAGGTGACTATCGTCACCGTCAGGATACAACGAGCGATATTAGGTAACTGTAATCACCGCTCAGGATACAACGAACGATACTAGGTAACTGTAGTCACCGGTAAGGATGCAACGAACGATAACAGGTGACTATAGTCACCGGTCAGGACGCAATAAGCAATACTGGGTGACTACAGTCACCGTCAACGCTAAGATGGTCGACAAAGAAGCATCCACGTAGAAATCAGATCCAACGCAATAACTCGCAAAGCCCCGATCCAACGATAGAACTTACCAGACTCCCTCGAAGCAAGACCGAAACACGTTCGATAACGAATTGGTATCGACCACCCCATCTTACCGTCCATAACGTTTCCCCGTTCTCAATTACCCGGCCGGATCGGGATTATTATCGGTTACAAGCCGTGAACCGGCCCGTAGAGGGGAACCGTTTGAAGAAACGCTTGTTGAAATGTTCAGGTAACGGCGTCGGGTTCCACGACACGGTTTACGACGCCAGCGGCGGTGCGAAATCGTTATCCGACGTCGGAGGTTACACAACGGTCAGCAACGTCCTAATTCGTGTACACGGGGCGTTGATGTTGGCATCTTGGATTGGTACGGCGTCGATCGGTATCCTCCTCGCCAGATACTACCGGCAAACGTGGGTCAGCTCTCAATTGTGCGGAAAGGACCATTGGTTCGCCGTAAGTATCCAATTTTTCCTGTAATCGTCCGCGAAAACATCTACGTGTCTCTGTGTACACACGTGTACGTGTACGTGCACGTGTGTATAAAGAGAAGGGCCCAGAAGATCCTTCGCTCGTGGAACTAATGACCCCGTGAGGTTGTGCGCGATGACCACCTATTTGGTGGGTCGATGCGGCTCTCCGTGAGTCCATGAGTCCGGGATCGAGCTTAATCGGAGGAACCACGAACAGAAGGGCAGTTCGATAATGTCCCTTACGCGGAGAATTAACCGTCGACGCGCGTACGCGATTCCCGCGCAGCCGCACGGGATGCGTGTATTAATTATTTTGCGTAATCGGATTTTAATCGGTCGTATCCGAATGAAATTACAACGCATCACCGTGGACGCGGTGTAGCCTTTACAAGATGCATGGGCGATCGTTGTTACCATACTTACATGTTCGTTGTCGAATATTGATGGCGACGGTTCGATTCATCGTCGATAAAAATTCATTTGTTTCAATTTTCATTTTTTTCTTTTCGCTCTCACTTCGTGGAGATCGTTTCCCCTACTCGATACAATGTCACGCGTGACGGTGTCGAGAGCTAGCGTGTCTAAACTTCGCGGAAGAACACTTAAACTTGGCCGACGCCCAAGGATAACATTGAAGTCGCCTTTGGTGGCCAAAGGACACTCATATAGTAATTGTGTACGACACTTGTTCGTATTGTCTCGAGTGTTCGTGGATCGTTACGGTGATCGATCCAATTTTTTCGTATGGTGTATTTTTTATCGGTGGAGTATCGTATCATTATAATATCAGACGTTATCTCTTCCGTATCCAAGTGGCACAGATTCTTCATGATACTCACCTGGTCGATGACATTGGCCGCGTTCGTGATAATATTCGTCGAATTGGGCGAATGGAGCTCCGAGGTGATACACGCGTCGTTGGGATTGGCCACCACGATCTTAGCTTTCATTCAACCGTTTATGGCAGCCGCGAGACCCCATCCGGGAGCACCAAGAAGACCTCTATTCAATTGGGCGCACTGGTTCGTTGGAAATGCAGCGCAGATTTGCGGCAGTGAGTTTCATCCCTTGACACACCGACGGTGTATTTTATGCGTGTATAATGATTTCCTATTTTTTTTTTTTTTAGTGTTTTCTTTTCTTTTCTTCTTTTTTTGTATACATTTTCTGGACAACGGGTTAACCGCCGCATTGAAATTCCTTTCACAGTAATCGCAATTTTCTTCGCGGTCCGACTGAACAAGGCCAAACTCCCGGAATGGGTCGACTGGATTCTGGTCGCCTACGTGGTATTCCACATTCTGACTCACCTCATACTCACGGTAAGTATGATATTTGATATTTATAAGGCAAAAGTCTCCTATACCTATTCGGGTTGTATATGTTGTCTACACGAAAGTGTGTCCCACTTTCGTCCGTAAATGGAGATTTTCGAGAGGACGTTGAAGTGGACAAAAAAAAAATCCAACGTATAAGGTATATAGGAAGTGGAAGAGAATCCTGGGATCGTAACCAAGAACGCTGGATGGTGAAGGTGTCAAGGATGTTTCAAGGTTTTGTGCAACAATGGGGTTACCCAAGATCGCAAACAAGTAACTCAATGATCTCGAAAGTCTTCTCGACCGGCTGAAGGCTGCCACTTTCGAGCATTTATTTCGAATGGATTGTGTTACAAGAGTTTCGCAACATTGTCTATTTGCGAACTTGAAATTCTTTGTACCGGGTCCCTGAAATTGTTATCTCGAGATTCAACATTAGTTCAAAGAAGAGGGACCTAGGTACGAACTTGACGACTTCGTTCATTTTTCGTATATTAAGTTTCTGTACGTACGTGGAAGTTGGTCTCGAGAACTCAGATACAAATAACGAGCTCCAACGTTCGTACCACTCGTGGTAATTAATTTTAATTATTTTGTTTTGTCGTGTGTTTGTATTACCCTGACAACAGTATGGCGAATATAAATTTATTTTCAATTATACAAATCATTACTCAGGAAAGAGAGTGTCTCTGTACTCTTGTACCCTGTAGCAAGAATACTACCTTCAACATTGATGTAATTATGTAATTTTAAATATCCACGAATTATCAAAGATAACGTAACGCCGAATCTGTAGTATCGTTGAGTTACACCACGTTCCCTCGATTCAATCTTTTTTTTTTTTATTTTTACTTTCAATGCATTCCCTGAAAGCAACTTAAAGCGAAAGAGTGAATTTCTTTTAAATCAACCTTCTATTCAAGAAGTATCTATGTATTGAAATAGGACACTCCGTGCACCGAGTATCTGTTTTATTTCGATACGGTGAGGAATATCTCGCGAAGAATCGAAGATATCAAAAATATATTTCGAAAAAATATTGTCCGGTACGGAGGGGAACACTCTACTGTATCAAAATTTCGTCGATCCTCTCTCCGCACCAAAACAATATTCCTAAAAATGTTTTTTTAATACCATCGATTGTTCCTGAGATATACCACCGCGTCGAGATAAAACATTCATAGGAAATGTTTTTAAAAAAATTGTTCGCTACAAAGGGAGAAATAGTACGGTATAAAAATCCGTTCATCCTTTCTCCGCACAAATATTTCTAAAAATATTTATCTAATGCCATCGATTGTTCCTGAGATACCAAAGATAAAACACCTCGTACCAATTCTTCGTAATTCTTTGACCAGTATACTTACTTGGCCAATCAACGCGTACAATTAAACGTCCATGAGTGTTCTACGCGTGTTTCGGCTAAAAATGCGGGATCATCTTCCGCGCAAAGCGTATTTAAAATCGTCCGTGGTCAAAGGGTTGATATCCCCTCCCCGTTAACGATTGTTCACCCGTATGCAGTCATAATGTACTCGATCCAACGAACAGTTCAACGGTTCGTAACGAACCACGGTTCTAAATTTCTCCTGCGGTGAATTGTTCACAATCCCGATGCAATTAGCCGGGCCAGGTTCTCTTCGGAAGTGGGCGTTAATAACAACGAACGAGTTTTGTATCGCGCATTATATCCAAAACATTTCACCTTTGATCGGTGGCGGCCATTACGCGAACCCAAACCGAGTAGTAGCCTAGCTACTCGAGCAATTCTGAATTCGGAACGTTCTGGACACACGTGTTCCTCGAGTGTATATTGTATGTCGTAGTATGTCCAAAATTGTTGATCCTCGTACGAGCCTCCAAAAAATTGTTGTACTCGTGCACTGTGTTTGTGTATATTTAAATATATTATGTGTTACAGTGTTATTAAGTATTAAACGTGGTATTGGCAATTAGTTTCTTTCTCCGCTAAAGATAGATCGACCGTGTATAAGACCAAACTAATTGTCTCGATGCCCTCGGCACGCGTCTTTATCGTCTTCGTCTTTTCAACTGTCATATCACATATATACTGTTACGTACTCTTCTTTCTTACTATGACATACTGTGTCATACTACGACATACTTTCCGTGACACACTGTTTCCAAAACGTTCCTCTCGCGCTCTATACAGCCACGCGTATTCATTCTCTTTCATTCCGATCCTCAGTCCCTCTTACTTCAGACATTCGCTCACGTTCGGCCATTCTAATCATTCGTCTTTTCCAAACACTCTTCATTTTCTCTGTAAAGTAAGGAACACCACACGTATTCCCTTTCGTCCTCACGTATTCCCACGCGCGGTGGTCTCGCAAGACCCGCCTGTAAAGGGATACTCGTGCCTTCCGGGAAACCTAGCGGACAGATCGCTAGTTTACCCTAACGCAGTTAGTTTACCCTAACGTAGCGCCATCTCTTCTAAGCCTGCGCTCGTGAGCAGACCCAGGCGGGCACGGAAAATCCGATACCACAATATTGTTACTGAGTATAACGAAGGAGGATCTATGTATGTTCCAGTTCGTCGGATGTGCCTCTGATAGGCAGGCCAATCAGAGGGTAAATTCATTCCCCATGAAAGACATGCATTCCCGCTGCTCAATCGTCCATCCGGATACGAGACAGGACGCTCCCGTAAGTTTCACTGCTAATACGAATCGACTCGGTGCGCCAAGAATTTTTCAATCCGTCTTGTTCGTCCCCCCCCCCCCCCCCCCTCCAGCGAGTACATTCACTCATTTTGTATTCTGTTCGACAGCACTCGGGGATCAGGAAATTCATCTTCGGCGTCTACTTCGTGGTGATCGTGCTGTTCGCCGCGGCGCTGATCGTCATCACGGTGCTGGCGCCCATCGAGGACACGTGGATCTCCTTCACGAACACCATTAAGAATTATTAATCACCGTTCAACGACCAACGCAAACGTGGGGACATTTGCATCGCCTGATCGCGCACGAGACGCGTCAGGAGTATCTCTATCGCCCTGTTTGTCTCGCGAATATGTTTCGAACTGCTCACACTCGAGTGACTGTCTGTATGCAAACGAGTCTGGAAGTGACGCAAGTCATCGTTCGGAGAACTATACCGGTGCGTGAATTACCCGACGATATTATTGTTCAACCAGATCGAGAAACACCGGGGAGAGAGTAGCTTGGAATCGCTAACGGTAGGGAACCGTTGTTAAATGGTGTATTAACGTTCAGATACCAACGACATATTTGAGTATACCGAGAACATCGACAATCGTACCTACACTTTGTATTTTTTTCCCTCAGACTGACCTTCAAACGTTTTCAAACGAACAGGTGATCGTATAAATTATAATATTCGCGCGTACACGTATATGTATATCCGTCCGTTAAATACGATCGCGATTCAGATAACGCAAGTTTCTTTTTTTTTTTTCTCGCAAGCACAAGCAAATGATCGTTACTTTATTTACAAACGTTACTCGCGTACAATGTCATCCCTCTGGAATCTCCACCAGAGATCCGTCCCGTAAGGTGCTTCTATCTATAAGTTTCTCATCTCCAAGCAAGATATACACAGAATCTATATTTATGGTAACGTTTACAGTATTAGATTTTGTAACGTATTTTTTTTTTTTCGATTTTTACACGCGTTTAGATTTATTTTCTACCACACGATCGGTCGTCGTCCCGTGTACCGGCGCGCGAAACCGGGTCTTCTTTTTTTCGCAAGTGGGGAGGAGGGAGGCCAGCGTCACGGGATTGCGTTTAATTAACCGATGTAATAGCGTTGTTCGTATGTTATCGATATTGTTAATAAATAAATGTATATGTACGATCGCACACCGTGCGGAGAGTAATATAATTCGGTAAAAATATTTCTGTGTTTCTCAATTCACGGATCGAGGCGCGCGACACGGCGATACAGTGCGCGCACGCGGAATGCACGCGGAATTTCCATATCGAGGTTTCGCGTGGTGCGCAATTTCCACGGCGGCGGCGGCGTCGTTACATCTTTATTGCGATTTTATTCTATCGCGTCTCGGGGTTTTCGTCGCTTTGAATTTTCACCGGGAAAGATTATCCGTTTATCGTTAAGGTCCTACAGAACGAGATGGCGGTTGAACTCGATTAACTGCGAGAGGTCGTTGTTAATCGGTTTAAGCGGAATTTGAATTTACTTAAGTGAAACTCGCGGGCTAAGCACGCTACCGGTACTTATTTCTTTTACATCGGAGGCTCCTGTATCGCGTTAACACTCGCGCAGCTCATCCGGATTGAGAATTTCGATTCCGCGACCTCGCCTAAGTCGCGAATCTCGCGTCCCTTTGCACGCTTGCTATCACCGGACCCGATTGTTAACCGCAAATTTGAATTCGCACGTCGATACGTTTCATTGTTACGCGTATTGATAGCACACTAGAAGAGACGACTCGAATAATTTAACGGGAAATCTGACGCATTGAAAAGTATTCGTTTGGCTCTCCGCCGAAGAAAATTTCTTTTTTTTTTTATATATGTAAAAATATTTTTGCGCGACACGAAATTCTTCGTTCGATATTTCGTCGAGTAATAGTTGTTTTTCCACGCCGACGAACAAAATACATATTAAATAATTCCGACCAGGACCTACAACCAGCGTTGAAACATTGAAACGAGGATACATTTATTTTTTAAAACGATTTGGCTGAGATCATTTCGATCGATATTTTATTTTCACTAATTGCAAATTGATAAACAATTCGGTTCAGCGAATAAACGGAAACCGATTTCTTTTTCGCACGGAAATCCCTATTCGTTGCCTTAACTTCGCCCCGACAGAATCTCGTTCCTCCAAGTATTTGGATGATTTTTCATCGACGAAATTATTTCCAAAAAATAAAAAAAATGTGGTAAAAGGTAACGTGTAAAGTATTGCGACTCTTTGAAATTTGATACTCGATCATCGTTAAAATTGCAAAAATTGCACGGATATTGTTTCGACGAAATATACAAAATACAAAAAAAAAAAGGAAACGCATCCGCTTTTAACCGGCCGAAATGATAAAGCTAACGGGACTTGTCGGGGAAAAAATGGTAAAAACTAGCACGGGAAACTATTTCGATTAAATGTTACGATGTATTCGAGAAATGACGCGGCTTTCTACCTCAATCGAGACGAAAACTACGTCATTTGGGAGAATTTAGCGCGTTCGCGTTCGATATATTTTTACCGGGACGCACGGTGCCGCGCGATGCCGATTTTTTTTCTCGGGAAACACGGCCCTGAGCTGCGATCGGGAAACAACGTTCGGGGTGGAATGTTTTCAAGGGGTTAGTAACGCGCTTAAAAAAAAAATGGCGGCCGATCGAAGGCGGTGGCGTTATGACGCATGCCGCACGGCGACTCTCGGCGTCCCTCGGCGGCGCCACCGTCGACCAACCCCCGCAGTTCGATTGGAGACACCGGCCGGCGTCGACGGCTGTCGCGGAGCTCCTTTCTCGTTCGAGTTCGCGTGTGTGCTAATGTCCTTCTGACATCGTATCTTTCTCTCGATTATCTCGTACAGCGACCGTGAGACATTTCCCGACAGGTACGACCAATCAACGTGACACGTTCGTATATCGACGACGTTTTCAAATCGCCGCGATTCTTTCCCCTACGTTCTCTTCTACCTTTCTTTTCTAATCGCCGATAACGTTTCCTTTCGAACGAACATCTTTCTTACCGCGCCGTATATTCGAGGTTAGATTTGCATCTAAACCTCGATCATTAGACGCAACGTTTCTCGCGTCGATACTTTCCATCGAAATTGTACAATTTCGTCCGATCGACGATCGCGTCGCGCATCGTGTGTGTGCGTTGTTTCTTTTTTTTTTTTAGCACGGTTTCACATTATTTTCGAATCTCAGAACCGCCTCGACGTTCGTTCGTTCTCAACGGTCGATTTCGTCGGTGTTGTCGACTCGTGCGACGTGCAACCACGATCTCGAAACAGTTCGATTATGGTCATCGACCTTTACGAAGATTAAGGAAGGTAGAAAGAGTTTTCAACAATCGATAACAGTCGATACACGAGCTCGAGCCGGTCCGATCGTGTCAAGGAATCGCGTCCGATGAAACACACTCAGTCGTTGGTTTTCTTTCGAAGAGTTCGGTTCGTCCCGTGCGGGACGCTGTACTGTCGCGACCGTCTGTTTGGTTATCGAGTTACTCAACGCGTTCGAATCGCGGATTTCTCGTAAGGGAACAACACCGTTACTACGGTTCTCGTCCCGAGAGTAAACAACAGAAGTCGGCGGCCGGCCGAGAATTTTCGTTAGCTGCGTACAATCGCGTCCCGGATTTCGGAGTTCGAACAACGTTTCACGACGGAACAATTTCCAAGGATACGTTGACTCGTCTCGCGTAGTCGCGACGCGAATCTGCACGAGAGTTCACCGTGTGCCCGTACAAAAGCCGGCTTATTTCGTTCTCACACCCACGTTTCTGCCATTTCCTTCTCTTCTTTTTTCTTTTTTTTTTCTTTCTTTCGTCGGCTACAAAAGTGTATCTCTCTTTGAGCCGAGCCGGGTGAAATATGCATAGCGATATATTGTTATGCATACCGTGTCGAGTGAATTTGCATCGGATATCGCCGGGAAAATAGAGACCGATCATTCGCCGACGGCTAACAGGAACGGTAAATATCGTAAGGGCCTCGTTACGCGCCGACTGAACGTTAAACGGTAGCGAATGTCAAAAAGGTTCTCGAGAGAGACGGTCGAACGAAGGGACGAGTAAAAGAAACGCGATCGTGTTCTCTCGTGTGGAGCGTACCTACGTACGTGCATACGTACGTGTATACGTGTATACGTGTACGCTCGGTGTCGGTGGTCGCGCTTCGTCGTACACACGTACACCGACAAACGGAAAGGCAATTGTCCACTTTTTTGCCCCGGCTCGTTGTCGTTACATTGCTCGATACGTTCGCTCGCGTCACCTTGACACGACCTCGTATTTCGTTTCATCGGAGTTTCGGCCCGTGTTCGCCGAGACACTTGACCGAGTGCCTTCGCGTTGTCCATGGAAGAGAGAAAGAGAGAGAGAGAGCGAGAGAGATAGATAGATAGATAGATAGAGAGAGGAAAGAAGTGTTCCGCGAGAGACCGAGAGTCAGTGTTTCCGCGGTGCTCGTAATCGCGTCTATCCTTTTGTAGAGTTCGTCCGGTGTTACGGGGGAAGTGTCCCGATCACGACGCGGATTTAGTGCGCGTTCGACGTTGAGAGGTTCCGCGGGCAATCGATCGGTCGATCGGAGAAGTTCCCTCGACACACCGTGAAATGCGAAAGTGAACTCTGTCTCGGGGCCAGCGCGTGCATGTACATCGCAGGACGATGGCCGAACTTCGTGTTTGCCGGTTTCTCGTGATCCTCGTTCATTTGGCGTTCGTCTTGGTGCTCGGGCAGAACCCCGTCGAGGAGAAGACCACCTTCGAGGCTGCCTTTCAAGGTAAGTTGAACGCGTTCATTGGAATAGAGTACGTGAGCGAGGCTTAGTGCTCCATCGGAGCTCGTAGACATCGCGTTAACCAATACTATCGAGTATTTTGGTTGGAATCGATACTCTATCGGTAATACGGGTGAGCGTAATTCGGTAAGGAGGTTATTTTTGGAGCGCTGTTATTTTTACATTAAACGCGCATAAAATGTTTTACAATTGTAACCGATATGGAAATTCCGATTATCGAGCAATGGTTAGACTTTATTTTCAAGTATACGTATATGTATACTCGACACACTTAAAACGAGTATTTGAAAATAATCGAAACGCGCATAGTTTCGATAAATGTATTGGTGCTTATCAGGTTACTCGGAAAGTCGTTTCGTTTTCTAAAATGGAGAATGTATAATTTAATGAAATGTCTATACACTCTGAAAAAATCGTGTTTAGTTTTCAGCAAAAAAAAAAAAAAACGAAACGACTTTTCGAACAACCCGATAATTCGGATCTCCTTGTGCGCACAATATTTAATTATTTACGCCCAGATACGTACAAGTATGTGAATTATCTAAGAAGAAAATAACATATGCAACGTAGACTATTAAAATTAATTATTGCTTAGAGAATTGAACGATTAATCTGTATTTCTGTCGAACAATCATTTCGGTCCAAAAACAAAAGTTTTCCAACGCAAAACGTTTGTAACCTCAATTTTTGGGTTTTCAATGGGAGGGGCAGGGGATGAAAGAGAACTCAAAAAATTTTCAATCGTTTGCTATTATTGAGTTCCTCTGCGTTATCGTGTACACGATCATGTACAATTATATATTACATTTACCATTTAGAATCATTTTCGAACGTACCCTTCGCTAACGACGATCGAAAAATCGATTTCCAAAAAGTGTCCGAATTTATAACTCCGAGACAGAGAGAGAATATTTTTCCTCGTTTGTTTCAATGGTCGTTTATACTCATTCGGGTTGGCTCGCGTGAAGCAACTCCGCGTCGACCCTTAGTTATATACGCAGATTACAATGGTTCCGTCGAAAAGTTTCTGCAACATTTTCAACCTTTTTTTCACCAACCTTTTACCCTTAAACTAACTATTAACAAACGCACAAATTTATGCACCGTTCCACTTAGAAGAACAGGGTCGCCACCCTCGGTCCCCCGGGTCACATTAAACCCGCAATCACTCGGATTAAACAGTTGTAATTCTTTACGAGGTACACCTTGCAACCGTATAAACATTCGTTCTTTTCATGCATGTGGAAATGCATGTTATATTATTGAGTAGTTCGGAGAATCGTTTCGTTCTTTCGGTGAAAATGAACAACCGAATAAATTAAATTATATATTCTCCATTTTGGAAAACAAAACGACTTTCCGAACAACCGAATAAATTAAATCGTATATTCTCCATTTTGGAAAACGAAACGATTTTCCGAACAACCGAACAAATTAAATTGTATATTCTCCATTTTGGAAAATGGAACGACTTCCCGAACACTTCAATAAATCATCGTTGTTTAAAAAATAACAACAAGGGAGGGAAACGATCACCTTCCTACCTCGTGATAAATTTATTATTCGCGCGATCAAACGAACAACCGTATAATTTTCTACGGTTTGCAGTACCTTGGTTATTTTTAATTTTGTTCAAATCCCGTTAAAAATGAGACACAACTCTATACAATCAGGACGCTTTTAATACAGAAACAACAAACGGATAATGCGCCTTACGAACGCATATGCAATCCGTTCGTTGATAATTTACAGCGCATGAAAATATTATTATTACATCGCGTTTCCGTTAACGCTCCACCGGTAGCGTTCAAGTTTCCCGCGATAAGTATATTTTCGGTAGAGGGGGGTGTTTCAACGTTTATATCGATTCTTTTATATTTTTTTTTTTTCTTTCTATCACAGCCGGGAATGGAAATTTTAATGCCGCCCTCTGGATTTATTTCTCGTTCCGCCATTACCGAACCATTTGTCATCGCGAGATTCCATTCGGTAACATTTTTATAACGAACGCGCGTGCACGTATCCGCTCGAGTCGAAACTTAATTAACGATCGCATATTTGCCTAGCGTTTTATCGGCCGTTAAATGAATCCGTATTGACAGAGTCGTTGGAACGCATTAGTAAATTTTCGAAACTATTTTGAATACGCAAATTCGGCCCGCCTCCATCGCGAGAGAGGGTAAATAGTTGTACACGAAAAGTGTTTGCACGGGGGAACTCCCCGAAATCGCGAGCGTTTTCCTACGTATCGATTCATCGTGAGACCGTTCGAGCAATTGCTTATCGATACCAACCGGGGCTACGATCGATCGATAGATACCACTCGCGATACTCATTAATACGCGCCGTTTGTCACGGTGTGAAAAATACGGAGGAAATCGTTTCCCGTATTGTCGATTACGCGACAAATTTCATCGATTTTTCACCGATCCGCGACCATCTCAGAGATCGGGCTCTCGATCTTGCGTAGGACGATTTTACGAAAGGGCATACACGGTTTTCCAACGAAGCGAATCGTGTCGACCATATCCCTGAGATTAGGTCGACACAATAGCGACTGGAATTTGGATTTTTTCTGGAACAGTTAACCGTGTTCGGTTTTCTTTGCTCGTGTAGGTTTATTTTTCACGCGTAGTATCTTGGTGAAGAAGAACGATCAATTATCGTTGCTCGACGTGCTCGTTAATTATTGGTGAATTAATAACAGCGAGGAATATCTCGCTTTTGTACCGAATGTATAGATAATTATACTGTGTATATATATAATGAATGCATATATAATGTGTACTATCTTGGTACAATCTAGGCGTCTAATGATAATTGTTCAAAAATGGAATTATAATATTTTCGGTTGTTTCACATAGTTGTCTTTTCGAGAATAGCTTTCTTAGTCTAAAAAATATTGAAATATCAGCCTTGAACGAAAGTAGATACAGATTTCCAAATGCGAATAAAAGGTGAACAATCTTTCGTTCGTTACTCGTCGAATAAGAATGAAAATTCCACGATCGAAGATTCTAAAAAGAACGAATAGAATTATACTTTTTAGGAATAAATTTCCCCTGATACCGATCTTAAATAACCTACACCGACAAACTGGTAAAGAATACCCATGGAATTCATAACTAACGTCTCCGAGTCCCAATATGTCCCATATTGCTCGAACCAACGTCCATTTTAGGCGAAACGACCGGCCGAACGCGTCTTTGAATACCGAGTACTTTGAGTAACGAGTAGAGAGTAGGTACTTGGAGTACCGTGTACCGTGTACATTGAGCGAGTAGTAATAGGTACTTTGAGTAACGAGTAGAGAGCAGGTACTTGGAGTACCGTGTACCGAGTATATTGAGTGAGTAATAATGGGTACTTTGAGTAACGAGTAGAGAGCAGGTACTTCGAGTAACGAGTAGAGAGTATGTGACAACACGAAAACAATCGCGAGAACTCATTCTGTGCAGAAAGACTTCCCTCGCTTCGTGAACGTCACTCACGGGGCATCCCTCGCAGCTCCGCGCAATAGGTGCTCGCGTTTGTTTAACAATGAGCCGAGCGAAGTAACTTTCTTTGCAAACGTTTCGAAACGATACCGTCTGAGAACGGACCAGACATCTTGCAAACATCTTTAGACCCATTTCGACGTCTTCCTACGAATGGGGATTGAAGTAAGGACAAGAGCTGGGGAATGGGGATTGGCGACTAAAAAAGGTGCGCGAAGACTCGAAATAGACGGTGAGAAGCGGCTGTGAACGGGATTCGTCGTCCAAGGGTACCGAGTTTCGTTTAACTTTTGTCGATGGTACGCGTGCAGACGCGTCTACGTTATAAACAATGACCTCTAGCTTTCTGCCGCGCGCAGTGATTTAAGTTCGAGTGCGCGCGCGGACCGATGTGCCTCGAAACGAGCAGACTGGCGTGTTGCGTCGCGTTAATGTTAACGGCAAATGGCCGTGCAGGGCTGCCACTCCCTTTGCGAGATCTCGGAGGTACCATTCCCTAATAGCCAGAAAGCAATTAATATCACGGTCAGTTACTGCTCTTTAGACACCACGGATGCGTGCTGAGCTGGTTAGCGGCCGCTGGGCCTCGGCCTAGAAACATTTCCAACCGGCAATCATGGTTCCGTGTCGCCGATGTTTTGTCGATGTCGATTATTTAGCGAATAACGAGTTCCGCGAGCGATTTCCTATTTTCTTCAACGCGTTGATTGCCCATTTTAGGCGAAACAACCGGCCGAACGCCAATAGCGATTTAAAGGTTTTTCTTTTTTTTTTCTCGGTTAATTCCTGTTGGCCGAGTTCACCCAACGCGTCTTTGAATACCGAGTACTTTGAGTAACGAGTAGAGAGTAGGCACTTGGAGTACCGTGTACCGAGTACATTGAGCGAGTAGTAATGGGTACTTTGAGTAACGAGTAGAGACCAGGTACTTGAAGTACCGTGTATCGAGTACATTGAGCGAGTAGTAATAGGTACTTTCGGTATCGAGTACCGAATAGTTTGAGCAACGAGTATTCAGTATATCGAGTAACGAGTATAGAGTATTTCGAGTAACGAGTGCCGAGTACTTTGAGTAACGAGTGCCGAGTAATGGGTATCGGTTATTGAATACCAATGATATATTGTAGTGTGACACCAAGTTTTTTTGAAATTATTTAACTATTATTCTCGAAGTGACTTGTACAACTATTGATTTTTCTGTTTCTCGAAACTTTGCGCGTATTTAATTATTTCAAATGAACGTACTTTCCGAGCAATTGAGAGATTACAATTTTTTTTAGACGCGGCGTACATTCAGGATGGATGTACAATTATCCGGACGCGTGAATGTAAAAGTATGCAAAAGAATGGGCGCGATACGGATTGAATGCAGAAAAAAAAGTCCAACGAAACAGAAGCTTGAGGTAGTGATTACAAACTTATGGACGATGACGTAGGTGTCGCGCGCGTCGTATTCGCGAACGTGTCGGAATTTTATTTTTCGTCCACGCGAAAAAAGCGTATAAAAATGGTCGAGTCCCGACAGACTGGTTTCCCTGTTTTCTTTTTTTTCCTCTCGTTTCTCCCCGATACACTCATTTCGTCCGTTTCTGAGCGCGATTCTATAATCAAGCACGTCTCTGTAACACGGTTTTACGGTCTGGTACTTAGCACGTTGTGTCCGAGTTTTTAACGACTTCGCGATGTCGAATGAGTTTCTTTTATTTTTTTTTTTTTGCAAGCTCTGTAAATAATACTGCTGATCTATATAGATACCTTTGTCGTATCCACGGGGTGTTGTACTAGACGCGAGGCAAACTTTGCAGCTTTCCGGGTGCAGTTGCAAAAAGTGTATGTCAGAAATTTTACTGTTTGATGTTTTGCATACAAGTCTGGGTGTCACGGTACTGGGTCAAGTGCTGCGCTGTTTCGTACAGATCTCTTGCCAGAAAGCATCGTCTTCCTCGCTTGTAAGTCGGGTCCTTAGCTAACCCCTATTCTACCATTTAGAGAGGATGACGTAAGGTCATCTTCCACCCTACTCAAACTATCGATAAATAATTTTGCTTAAGGAGGAGTGCAGAAGTTGGTTCCGAACGATCTTTCGAGTCTCTACCGATAGATTCGGGATAACGATATTTCAAATTCGAGTAATAATATACCAAGACAATATATTCTATAAGAGTAATGATACTCTAACACTCGAATATTCGAATAATCGTATTGGAGTACTCAAATATATTCAAATGTTCGATAATTCAAATATTTGTGCATTCAAATCTTCGTAGAATCGTAAGACTCGAATATTCGTAGATTCTACTCGAATCTTCGAATATTCAAATACTCCTACACGAATCCTCAAATATTCGAATACTCCTACTCGAATCCTCAAATATTCTCCCTATTATTCGAATCCCTACAAAACATTCGAACGCTCTCTATCCGCTCCGCGAAGGTAGACGCAATCGAGCGTCTGCTCGCGAAGAATTCATCATTCCTCCACCACCCTGCCCCCTGCCAGTAAATTCACACGCAAGAATTACTTCTAGTCCCGACTGCTTCACTCCCACGTCTCAGATAAGTCCGATTTACCACTATTCGCAGTGTGAGAACAATGCTCGTTTTCGTTAGAAAAGCACGCGAGCTCTTATCGAGAAGCCGGTGGATTTACGACCTTAGGGCGCAACGTTGCCAGTCGAGGGTTAAAACACGCGACAATACAAAATCAGGTGCCGAGAATAACGGCGGCGCGTTAATTCCCTCCCCTCCACACCCTCTTCCCCCGGTTGTCGTACTCGCTGGGCGTAATTCTTGGCCGAGCGGAACAATAGACGAGGAAGAAAACGGATTAACGATCGATCGATTTAGTCCCGCGGCAAACAGAGGTGAATTATGTATTTTCAAGTACGAAAGGCGAGACGTGCCTTCCGCCAAACGAACGAATTTCGTTCGTTCCGCCTTCTTGTTTGCTCGGGTTTCTCGTGCTCCTCTCTCTCTCTCTCTCTCTCTCCGCTTGCTTTTCTCGTTTTCCTTCTCGCGGGTGCTCCAAGCGCAAAAAGACAACACGACCGACTCTTTACCCTTGCTTATTTTCTGCCCCTCCAAGAAGAGTGGTAGAGAGGGGGGAGGAGGGGAGGGCAGGGCGGACCAAGGGGGCCAGGTTCTTCGTCGAACATGATACCGCCGAGAAGCAATCATCGGTTCGCAAATGCACTCGAGAAGAGTTCCATCGGCGTTGCCGATAAAATCTCTTACGAGACCGGATCGAAGCCGGGTGATAAAAATGCACCGGCGCACCGCTGCTACCAACCGTGTAACAGGAAATTTTACACGTTCCATTTCAATGGAACGACGAACCACTGCTCTCCTCCGAGGATTCTGATTAACGCACGAATGGAGCGTTAGCGAAGCAATAACCGGTACCTCGAAGTAGGGGAATCCGTGTTTAGACGGGATGAGGCTGGGATTTTAAATCCAAGCGATAGGGAATGGGGAGGGGGTGGGTGGGTAATTATTGCTGGGGGAAATCGAGCATGCAGGGGTTGGAACAGTTTTCTTGGGAATTATTATTATACTGGGGTATGTTGGATAATTGGAAATCGTATAATATTGGTAGGTTATGGTAGAGGTGTGGTGTTAAGTTGAGATCGAGGAGATGTAAATTTAGACGATGGAATCGTGAGAAGAAATTGTGCCTGTGGAGCTAGAAAAGTTTCCTTTAGAATTATCGTACTAGGAGGATCTTGGATAGTTGAACAATGTACGATATGGTGTATCTCGAATCCTGTTTAGGTGAGACGAAGTTGAGATTTTACATTCAGATGACGGAATTGGTTAATTATTGTAGAGGGGATTGCGCGTGTAGAGTTAGAAAAGTTTGCTCGGTAGCTATTATACTAGGTGGATCTTGGATAATTAAGGACCATACAGCTCCGGTATCTCAAAGTGGGAGAGTCCTGTTTAGGTAAGATGAAGTTGAGACGAGAGAATGGGTTTATTATTGCAGAGGAAATTAAGCGTATAAAGGTAGAAATGTTTTCTCCAATTATTATACCAGGTTGCTCTTGGATAATTGGACACTGTACAGTACTGGTACCCAAAAGTGGGACAATAGTGTTCAGATAAGATGGAGCAGAAGTTGTAAATTTAGACGGTGTTATTGAGAGATGAAATTAAGACCATCGAGCTAGAAAAGTTCTCTCGAGTGTCATTGTACTAGGAGATCGTGGATAGTTGGACGCTATAGTTCTGGTATCTCAAAGTAGGAGAATTGTGTTTAGGTAAGATAAAGTTGAGATTTTTAATTCAGATGACGAGATTGGTTAATTGTTATAGAGGGAATCGAGCATGTAGGGTTAGCAAAGTTTTCTTAGAAGTTATTATCCTTGGAGGATCTTGGATACGGTACAATACTGATACTCGAAAGTAGAGAATGTTTGGGCAAGGTAGACCTGAAGTAAATTTGTACAATAGAGTATTATTCTAGGGAATTATTACGTTGTAAATTTAACATATTAGGTTGGGTAAGTTTCCTCGAGAAATATTTTAATACAAAGGTATAATTGGACGCGCCGCCGTGTTTGTCTGAATCTGATTCAATAATGGTATCCTAAAGTAGAGGAGTCGTGTTTAGGTAAGATGAAGTTGAGATTCCAAACGTAGACAATGGAATAGTTTGTTATTGCGGTGGAAATCGAGCGTATAAAGCTTTTCTCGGAGAATATTTTACTGCAGGGGGTATGGGGTAATTGGACACCATGTTTGTCTGGATCTGATACAGAACTCTTAATCCTTTGGGAGTCGCAGACCCGGTCTGAAGAACCGTGGAAGAATTCTTACAAAGGAGATGTTAGTTTTCAAGGTAAATCGAGGTAAACATTAGATGCACAGTGTACTGAATTACCAATGAGAACAGATCAAAGCTATTAATGGTACGTTCACGTGTCCCAGATAAAATTATCGAGGGACTATCGAGAATCAGAGAACAGATTCGAAAGTAACACGAAACAAATAATTGAAACGACTTGAGCTACATTTCATTCTCGTACTCTTAATTGGCCAATTGGACGATATTATCGCTACTCGATTAACCGTGAACCGTCAGTTACGTAAGTCTACGTGCTGTTGTAAAGAATGTCTCTGACGATGACCGATGCCCACGATGCGTGAGAAACTCATCGTATCGTTCATAAATTGTGCTTGCGTGTTATCGGTCGCTAGTTTATACGATATCAAATCCAGATCAACGGCGAAATAACTCATTTGAAAAATTCTGATCGCTGAATCTGAATTTCATACAGAGCCATTCTTTCCAGCTCTATTACATATTCATCTGATACGCCACGGGACCTCAAAGCGAGCTACGAATATATCTCGCCACCCGATTATTTATTTCTCGCGGAGAACGACCGACGAAAAAAAAAATTAACAGGATAAGATCGGTCCTCGTGATCTTTAACGTTATTCTCTCGACAATTTTGCGACACCGTTGCTAGATCTCGCGAACGAGTTCAACGAACGCGACCAACCGCGCAACGCGAAATTCGTAACAGTGCACGGTTGGTTTTTTCAACAACGAACGGGCAAAAAACAATCGTGGCTCGAAGTTTGTTCTCGCAAAAGGTACCCATGTAAATAGTGATCGGATCGATTGTTTCGCGTGCGTTGTTACCTTCCAAAGGCATCTTTTGCGATGTGTATCTTTTATCGAGGTAGCCACCGGTACCTTTGGCAGGGTACGGCTTGAATTTTTGAAAAGGAGAAACATCTTCTGCAAGGGGAGAGATACGACAACGCGATCCCGATGTTTACAAGTCGTTGGAAATGGTAAATCCACCTCCGTGGAGAATTGTATCGATTCGCGTTGATACGAGTGCACGGAAGATCTGCATCCGCGCGATGTTGCGTGTCGGCTTTGTAATTGCACTTATTGCTGTTTATTCTTTTGTTCGGTGGGACGTACCGGTGATGTTCGACATGAAAAAGAACAACAGCCGCTACGACTTTTGTTACAAATCCTTCGAAAGTGTATTCGTTGCTTTCTCTATCAGTTGCGTCGACAATTTTAATTCCACTTGCCTCGTTCGATACTTTTCATCTCACCCCTACCCCTCACGAAGAGCTCGAGGGTCTATCGTTAGCGCGAAAAATATTCGCACGAAATCTCCGCAATGATTGATGAGGAAAGGCGAACAACGGATTCGTGTTTAGAAAGCACGAAAGTAAACGCGAAAATAATCGCTGTTCCCTTCGCGAAGAGATCCATTTAACAGTGTTCGTGCTTAACGGTCGCCACGATTCTTTATGCGGGTTTCGCGTTATGAAGGAAACCAGTGAATAATGGAATAGGCTGTTCCAGGAGAATTTAAATCGGTGTTTGGTCGATGACACTGTTTCGCGTTCTACGCGAGGCATAATCACGAGCCATTACAGTCGGGGAGTTGTTTGACCTTAACACACTCGCGGCGAGTGTGTATTCGAGGGTGTTTTTCTTTTCTTTTTTAATAAGCGGGTTATCGTGTCTTAAGCTTTTACGGAGAGTAGCGATCGTACTCGTAAACCGAGTGTAGAGCACCTTGTGCACCGAGTACTCTAAACAACGAGTGTACGAACTGTTGAGTACCAGCTTCGGATACTCAGAGTGATGAGTAACCCGAGTACCGAGTACCTAGAGTATTCTAAGCGTAGAGTAGCGTGTGTACAGAGTACTTGTTCCGAGTACCGAGTATCGATTACCTTGAGTACAGATAATTTAACTATCGAGTACCGAGTAACCCGAGTACCTAACCCAAACTACCTCGAGTACCTAACCCAGGCTATCTCGAGTACCTGATCCACCTATCGAGTGTCTCGAGTACCGATTGCTCTGAGTATCGAATTTCTCGAATACTCTGTACTCTTGACTACCGAGTATCCCGAGTATCGAGTGATCGAAGCACACGATTGCTACAAATGCCGAATGTATCGACCTCGAAGCACATTCAAGACCGAAAACCTTGGATACAGACACCCATACACCGAATACCGTGTGTACGCTCAATGCTCGAAACTTTGCTCGAAACGCGCAAAGACGGTTCGAGTGTTCGTCTCGACGAAAGACGTACGGTGGCGGGGTATTAGCATTATTTGGAAATCGTTGCAGCATTGAGTGTAAAATCGTGCGCGTGATTAATGTCTTTATTCAATTATTTAACGCGTCGTCTCGGTTTGTTTGGGTCCATTTACGATTTAACGTTGATTAATGGTCGCACGGAGCGGATATGCCGCGGCACGTATGGTTTCTATCGTAGAAATACCTATTAATCTTACTAAGGACTGCCTATTGTGCCGAACAGTCCGCACGTTAAGGTATAATCTAATACTTTGACGCGCGTAGTCCGTAGACGGTTATATGTTAACATTTGTTCGCGGCGTGCGCGTTGATAATCGTTCGTGTGGATGTGTATAGGTGCGCGTGTGCACGTTTCGACACTGCACGCATCACGGCAGTCGTATCGAATTAAACGGGGACGTAGGTCGAACTTAAGGCAACAGTACACAGTTTGTGCAGCTCGTATACACAATGCATCGACGATTCGCAGCCTGTACATAGTCCGCAGATAGCATGTATGCTTTCTGATTGGCTGATTCACGAACCGCCTACATACAGAGAATCAATTCAGTTATCGCGTTTTGTCGAGAACGGAGCGGGGATCGGATTCATGATATAGACGCGACAATTTTCCTTTCCTTTTTTTTATCAGACAAACCAATTCCACGGACAGATTTACCCTTTATTTCAGTTTATTCACCTATGAGCTGGAAAACTGCGATTCAGGCTCGGTAGTTCTTATCTTCGTGGTTAACTTCCGCAGATGTTTCGACCACCGTTGGGAATACTCGAGTATTTGATTGGTTATTCGTATTCAAGACAAGAATACAATTGTATTCTCATTCCCATGGTTAACTTCCCTAGATAGATTCGACTACAGTTGGGAATACTTGAGTATTTGATTGGTTGTTTGTATTCAAGATATCGTACTATGTCTCTAGTTCCAAGAAGGCAAACGTGTTTATGGTTTTCAATTATAGGCGGTTGTTTTTGTAAAAATTTTGTTTCCAGGTATTAAAAATTTCAGGAAGAAGTAGCTGGAGTACTGAAAATATATTAAACATCCAAATAGTCGAATATTCACATATTCAAATACTCAAATACTCGAACACTCGAATACTCGAATATCTAAATATTCGAATACTCAAGTACCTGAGTAGAGATATTTGAACACTCAAGTAATATTCAAATATTCAAATATTCAAATATTCAAATATTCAAATATTCAAATATTCAAATATTCAAATATTCAAATATTCAAATATTCAAATATTCAAATATTCAAATATTCAAATATTCAAATATTCAAATATTCAAATATTCAAATATTCAAATATTCAAATATTCAAATATTCAAATATTCAAATATTCAAATATTCAAATATTCAAATATTCAAATATTCAAATATTCAAATATTCAAATATTCAAATATTCAAATATTCAAGTATTCAAATATTAAAATACTAAAATATTCAAATATTCAAATATTCAGATATTCAAACATTCAAATATTCAAATACTCGAATACCTGAATATTCGAATACTCAAGTACCCGAGTAGAGATACTCGAATGCTCGAGTAATACCCGGATACATAAATTCTCCTACTTCGGTCGCGGGGTTCACATAGTTCCCCAATTTGGACATATTTGTTCGACACACGGATCGCGGGATTACCAAGCTGATTTTCCCGAAGCGGTGGTATACATAACAAGAACGAGTTACATACCACCCCGTTGAGTGTTATCGTTTCGAAAGTGAGACCAGAACTATTATCTTGCTTAAATACCGCAGCGTTTCAACTTTGCAGTCCCGTCGTTTCTGCGCAGATAACGAACTTCGCTAATGTCAATTAAGTCGTTGGACAGAAATGAGACGTAATGTGAGTAACGATGGCCATTCCCGTGATTGCGTCGGATTTCTACGAATTAGTGGTTAATCGTTCGGACATTTTTTAACGGAACATACCGGCTTGTAACCCGTTGGATTGACCGTGCAATGAAACGTGTTTTAATTGGTAATATTTATCAGCGATGAAAACGAACGACGAACGCGGTTCCCGTCGCGATACAAGCACCGAATCTCGGCCGTGGCGACTGCGTTTTGAATAATTTCACGGCTATTACGTCGAGCCGTCGTTCCGACGTATCGAGGCGCACTTCGCTCATCCGGGTCATTCTTTTATCGCAATCGTATGAGCCAGAGGGACCGTATCGGCAATATTTTCACTCGACGAATTATTTAGCTTCTGAAACCGGTACGTGGGAAGTGGTTGAACAACGGGGTCGTTTCCTCGATCGTTACAAAATTGATCGTCTACCGATGTACTTTTCCTTTGTTCGGAAGCGAGCCAGCGTCCGCTGGCTGTACCGTACGATATTAAATGAATGCGCCGGAGCGCTTTTGCACTGCCCAAAAAAAAGAGAAAAAAAAAGAGATTAAAACGAGCAAAAGAAGCGCAACGCTAACCGCGCTCTCTCGCTTCATGGAGGTATTCGCGCGACGGTGTCACGTCTGTGCTCCAATTGGGCGTTTGCTTCGACGAGAGTCGCGAAAGCGCGACGTTACGTTAGCCTTCTGTTCCAAGTATGGTTGAAATTGTTCGGATTGTTTAATGCTCGAGTGTTTATCGGATTTTTGTACATTTTGTAGGTGTTCGAATGGTACGCTTCGTATGGTATAGTATTCGAGTGGAAGTATTTGAATATTTAAGTATTCGAGTAGAAATATTTGAGTATTTAAGTATTCGAGTAGCAGTATTCGAATGTTCGGGTATTCGAGTATCAATATTTGAATATTTGAGTATTCGAGTATCATAATTCGAATATTTGAGTATTCGAGTATCATAATTCGATTTAACATTCGAATATTACTAGTCCAACGATTGCCCGCGAAGTGGATCTCTTAAAATATTGTTAACTAAGTGAGAATAAGCTTCCTTTCGTAGCAAAATTAGCGGAATACTTTTTAAATATTTCTGCTATTTTCAGTTCCGCCGAAAGAGTCTTTCTACAGCTAAAACCACAATGACTGCAAAAAGAAACCGCTTCCTGCGCTATTTTGGTAAAATAAAACTCCTGTGCACAATTTCGTTAATAGAATATCCCAAATGAAATGAATATTTAAGAAAGAACTATTAACTTAAAGAACTGAATTCACGATCCACGTTACACCATTTAAATGGTATGAATAATTTATGACTATTCAAATAATTCTCAAATATTCAAATAATCGAGTATTCGAAGAGTATTTAAGTAGTATTCAAATTATATTTTCCGAGTACTTGAATCAAGTACTTCGAATACATTCGAATACAGGACAAAGTGATTTTTACACAATAATATTACAGGCTTGATCATAAACGGCGCGAAGTGTTCTTACGTATAAAGTATGAAAATAAAACGTCCAAGCAGATACAGACGTAAAGTCCACACTAGTAATTATAAAACTTTAGAATATCTGTATTATCGCCATTGTTAATTCCCCTAAAACGCACACACTTTATATCTTCAAATTTGCTTGTGCAACGATCCAAGGCATAGGATTAAAAGCGTATAATTTAAACGTTTGTTTTCTACGGAAATATTTAATCTACCATGTAAAAGTTTCATTCCGGTTACGTTGAAGAACCTGCTTAATTGTTCAGCAAAATGTGTACGTGTGTGTACTCTCGCGGGTACGAAGAAAGGTTGCCATACGAGAAAAGTGGAGAGCGAGCTGTGAAAAGGGATAGGTCGTGAGATTTGAAAGGACGAAAGAAACTTGGAACCATCTTTCGTAACGGTATTTAATTATTTATCGTTCCTCATTTCTTCTCCTTTTTTATAAACTATACGGAAAATTATCCCCGTCACTCTACTTTTTTCGGAGAAGAAAACAAAAAGAAACCCGCCACCATTTTACGTCGTTCATCTCGTTCATTTTTCGAAGGAAGTTTAAAAAATATAGAATTCAGGAACGCAAAAATAGAACGTTTAAATCGTTTACCGTAACAAAGGGTGAATCAGGATATTTGCAGAGTGTCGTGGAAAGCCGACGATATTTTTCCCGACTCTCCGTTGAAAAGATTTCAGAAACTCGTGTTTGTGAAAATTTCCCACCGGAGTCGCGGCCGGTTCCCTTTTGTTTCTGCAATGTAGCGTTGCGCTAAAGTTCGTGGAAGTCGTTCGTTGTATATATTCTTTTTACAAAAAGTGCACGAACGCCACGTGATCGTTTCACTTTGAGGGAGACCCGCGATTCGTGAATGCGGCTTGTTGTAAAAAATGTAACACCTTCAGTCACGCTACGGCAGTTGTACGCGGCGTAACACGAATTGCGAATTCATAGCCATTTTCCAGCACGCTTCGAAAATGCATCGAAGCCTTTTTCGTCCATTAATTTGCTTCAATATTTCATCGTTCGGAGTTTCTTTCGAAAAAGAACGTTCTCGATTTTTACCAGCATTGTGCGTGAAACTTTTTTCACATCAATTGTTACTCGTTTCGAAAAAAATAACTTTTTTATCATTGGTAATTTTATCATTGGAAATTGAGACTCTTAGTAACCGAGAACCTTCGAGTGAATACTATAGCGATTCGTAGTTATCTCGTCTCGAGAAATGATAGGTATCGTTCCTATCTAGTCGAAGTTTTGTAAAGATCAAGTTCGAAAAAGGACACCATGATGTAAAATAGGTTTCTGGAATTTATCAAGCGACTGGAGCTCTAGAGTCTAATATATTTCTTTTTTAGGTACATTAGTAGTACTTTGGGGTCTGGCGAAGCTCGTCGTTATTTATGTTCCCCGAGTTGTTCGTAATGATTATTTTTCCTCGAGAATGGTTGTAATTCAAACAGCAGACTCCGAGTAAAATATCCGTGCAGAGAAATTTAAATTCGGAATCGTGGTTTCGTAAAGATCGGACCTCTAAAGAGGTGCTCTACGGTCGATCAGAGTTGGAAGATTCTACAAAGAGTATTCGGACCTTCGGATCTTCCGATCTGTTTATACTCTAGCGTTCTAGGTATTTGCAGGTGGTCTGTGACTCGGTAGATGGCAAACTCCTCGAACAGAGAGAATTTACGGACTCTGAAATAAAGAATTACGCGACTGGATAGCTGGGTTGGTTAGAACCCTGTGGGTCGTAAGATACGAGCCAGAACTCGAGTTCAGCAATCTGATCGGCCGATTCCTTGTCCCCCCGCAGCCATGATTTGCCACGAACTTCGGACATTGAACTGATAAACCTAATTCCAAAGTTTAGATGACACAGTGTCAGACCAACTGTCGTCCAAGTATCAATACCTTCGTGAAAAATGGACACATATCTTAAAGCGGGCCAGACTCTAACGTTATAGTATTCACAGTATACCTAAGATAAGATTATTTTTATTTAAAAAAGTTTATAATCCGTAGAAGTTGTAATCTATAGACGTGGGGATTTACAAATTTATTATTAAATACGCAATTTTTAAATCATATTTTTGATATTTTTCACTGATAATATATTTGCAATAGATACGATCGTAATTTGCAAAATTGACAACTCTTTAGTCGTCTCAGTTTTGTTACGATATTATTGTTGTTACTAAAAAAATCATCGAGAAGATTGATATTTAATCCTTAGTTGGTATGGTGCAATTTCGGTCGTGTATCGTGGGGTCATTTGTGACCCATTACTGTTTCGCGTGGACAGTGACGAATATCGTTTCCTTAAGTGAAATTAATAGTTGTGCGGAGTACGTATAAAAAAGAAGTAATAGATTTTTCAGAAAACACTAATTAAAACTAGAATAAAAGCAGAGATTATGATCTAATAAGCGGAGATTGAAATAGTTATATACTGATACCAATTATGGCTTAAGTATGTAATTTTTAAAGAAGCAGATTCGCTGCTTTTTAACATTCTTTTCATCTTCTATCGGTTCCATTATCTCTCCAAAGTGTGTCTTTTGCCCGGAGATCCTAGCAATGTTGGTGAATTCTCACCGATGGATTCATCAATCGTTCGTAACCTCGTCGACATCTGATCTCTTGAGCTTCGTCGTCAAGATGAACGACGTACGAAGCACACCTCTCCTCGCGCGTTACAAATGATCTACACTAATGGTGTCAAACTCATATATGATGTGTGATGCAACTCGTGTACTGATACATGAACGCGGCCCATCAAGTGTAACTGTACAAAGTTCACGAGCCTCGAACAAAAGCGTCTTAAAGCAATGTTGGCGATTCGATGAGTTGTTTAAACTTTATACTTCATTTTTCTTTAATTGCGTATAGGAAAATCAAAAACCAATACACTAAAACTAGGAAAATTATTATTGTTTTTACAATAAAAGTTGATATCTTTTATTAGAAATTATTTGGTCAATGCCGGTTGTAATTTTTTGCAATATTGACGACTTTATTATAAAAATTAAACGTTCAATTCTTAATTTCCCTCTGTGTGAAGTTTTATTGGTCTTCGAAAGGGAAGATAATTGTTCGTATAGCTACTGTATGTTGGTCTACAATACAGAATCTACACTCTATGGTCGCAGTTTATTGTTCGACAATACAGACTCTACACTCTAATGGTCGCAGTATGTTCGCTTACAATACAGACTCTACACTCTATAGTCGCAGTGTATTGTTTTACAGGATGTCTAGACTCTATACTCTACTCTTGGCGTATCATATAGACATATACAATATAGATGTCCAATATAGATATTGGTTTACAGTATACACCCCACACTCCACGGTCGCAGTCTATTAGTATACAGTGTAGACTCTACACTTTACGATCGACCGTACATATTTTCTACATTCCACGATCGCAACACGAAGGTCCTATGCAAAGATAAACCCAAGTGTCTTTCAAACTCAACGCTCGTAAACCTTTCTTAATCTTTTCTTCACTCTTGTAAATCGTTGCGCAACATCCGCCAAAAATGGCGGTCGTAAACTCTCTCGGATCGTGAACGTGGACATTTTCTGAACCGCCTTTCAATTCCAAGTAAAAAGTCGCCTTGCTCCGGCATCTTCTCTCACCCCCCCCCCCCGCCATCCCTCTCCTTCCCTTCGGTCTCTCTATCTCCGCGTCAGCATCCCTTTTTCCTGTTTCCACGGGCAATAAACCTCGCGCACCGATGGCGGCGATGGGAGGGGTCCCTCCTCGAGCTCCCTCCTCGTTTCTCGTATCCCCCCCCCCATATTTTTTTCCCCTCCTTTTTTTTTGTTTTTATCATTTTCGTCGCGACGATACGATGTCTCCGCTCTCGCGAGCAACGCGAGAAAAATGAGTGTAAATAAATAAATAGAAGGGGTGCGCGGGATAAGCGACTCGAGGGGGTCGGGTGGGGAGGGGATGAGGGTGGAGGCTGACGTTTTGAGGTAATAAACGTCCCGTGGCCCATTCGTAGACGCGCTCGGACAGTTGTTTTCTTATATCGAGGGTAGGGAAGGCCCGTCTCGCGAAAGAGTGCAATATCGACGATGTTTAACGCAGGGGGTGGGGGCTACGGTGTCCCGTTGCAATTAAATAGACAGCTGGGATCGATGTATAGGTTTCCAATTAAATTCCGACATTGCGTTCCGCCGTCGAATGGCCGGTTTAATCAATCGCGTGGCTCCGTATGCATAATGGTTTGATTAATTCGTGGCTCGTTTTTCCGGGGAGTGATGCTCGGTTTCATGTACACGCAGAAACAGATATTAAGAAATTTTCCCGTGGGTCGGTGCGTTTAGAGAGCTACAGGGGCGAAGAAAGTCTGGGGGGAATATTTTTCAATTATTAGCTAGGAATTTTGATTTCAGTCTTTTTTTCTCTCGAGACTGTGCTAAGAAAAATGGCAAAATTAGAGGAACTTTTCAAATCAATTTTGAATCAATGAAAAAAATGTTCTCTTTATTCTCTGATACCAATAACTCTATATTCTTATCCCAAGATCTGATTTTGTGAAAGTCGTTGCCACTTACTCTACCACTGTTTATATTTACAGTTACAAAAATTAACAAAAACATTCTGAGTAAATTTTAACCGGAAGTAATTTTTATCTAAAAAGAACAATGTACATTCTTCTTTTCTTTTCGTCTCAAATCGATGCATTCCTTTCCCTCGATTTAAGAAATTTTCCACGCGGGTAGCTCGCGATGCAATTAATTCAGCATCGATGAAATCCATTTTACGACGATCGTGTATTATATATTTTCAAACCGAACGACGTCGAATTTGATACTCGAGACGCATCGAAAGGTTTACGATATGTTACATTAATTGACGGAAATTTCGTTTCGTGTAATTTCAATACTCGAAAAACTGCACGGTCGCGCGAGTGATCGCGGTACACGGTGCACAAAAACGGTTCGCTTTTCATACACGTAGATTTTTATCCGGATAAATGTTGCGTCCCACCGCATAATATTCTAATTGGGCGGTTCTGGTGCTCGATGCACGCGGTTGGACGTGTAATACGGTCAATTACGAGTAATAAATTGCCGAGATGTAAAAACGCAACGGAACGGAGATTCGCTGATACAAGCTGGCCAACGTTGGATAATCAATTTGTCGGTGGATAACATTTTTCGTTTGCTATTCGGTTTCTACATACGGCGTAACACGGATTGTATGTAGGTTACCAACGCGTTCGGTTTCTTTTTCGTTGGTAATATCGATTCCGCGTCGAGATGTCGATGGGTAGCTACAATGTCGATACGAATCCCGGGGAAATAAGATGTCTGGATTTTAGTATAGAACATTACATCCGTCGCGTGCCATACAGCCACGGTTTCATGCCTCGCGATATTAGAGCGCTTCTGTCGGGAGGAATGGCTGTATAAATTTCACGTTTTCGTACTACCGATCTAAGTCGAATGGAAAACTCGTCGATCTGAAATTTCGGATAGTGCACGGAACGATGCTTTGCTTAAAACCGAATTAAGGAACATCCTGACAAGATACAAGTATATTTGTATTCGAAAACACTTGTAGATTTTAAATGTAGAAATATTGTTTTATGAGTGTTTTTTGTGGTAATTAGGAGGAATATAATTTTATTAAGTAGAAGTAAAAGATGAAGAAAAAAATTAGGTGTGTAGATAAGAAGAGAAAAGAGAGGACAGTATTTTGTAGAAAATAAACGAGTGAGGGTAAAACCTACTTATCTTCAAGTTGGAAGAATTCTCGTTTGTTTGTGTCTTTGGTAATTATTAGGAATGTAATTTTATTCTGCTGGAAATGAAAAATGAAGAAAAAATTAGTTATGTAGATAAGAAGAGAAAAAAGAGGACAATATTTTGTAGAAAATAAACTAGTGGAGGTAAAATCTACTTATCTTCAAGTTGGAAGAATTCTCGTTTGTTTCTGTCTTCGATAATTACTAGGAAAGGAGATTAGTTATGTAGATGAAATAGAAAAAGATACGACGATATATTGTGGAAAATTTAGTGGAGTTAAAATCTACTTTCGTTTGAGTTAGAAAAAGTGACGAATTCTTTTCTTAGCGATTCTTTTGCCAATGTTGCTCATCGTTCGATGTAATGTTCAAACTTTTAAGGTATACACGTATTTGAGTATACACTTGTATCGAACTGTACTATTCCTTTAAATTTATATTTTACGAAAACTTACTGTTGCATTCGTATTTTTTTTTCTTTAGCTTCTAACGATATTATTGCACGTAAATAACGATAATAACAATTTTATGTAAACGAAATACAATGTTTAGGAGGATTTAATATAATATAGGGAAAGCAAAAGGTGAAAGGAGAGGTTCGACGAATTTCTGTATCGTAATCTATACCTGGGTACGGTAATCTACGGATTCGAAAACTTGAAAGGCCAATCTTTGGCTAAGCACGATGAATTCTTTCAAGCGAAACGTGCACTTAACGTTTTGACTCTATCTCGTGGGTTCTTATCGAGAGATATGGGTATTCAGACGCTCCGAAAGTGGAACAATTTTTTCCGAATCCACTGGGAAGTCGTAAACTTGGCAAAAAAAGTTATCGACGTTTTCATAGTCTTCGTACAATCGAAGTAACAAATTATTGTGACTTTTATGTTCTTCGTGCGATCGAACGACAATTTATTCGTGTATTAAACAAAATCATTCGAATATTTGAGAATAATACACAAGCTTCGTTTCAAGTTTGTCAATCTCGTATCGTAACAAGTTGCAGGAATATCGAAATATGCGTGCTTCAATTTTACCATTAATAATTTTCAACTTTATACAAAGATACTATTTTAGAAGCGAAAAGCTCAACGTCACGTTATAATTTCAAGTATTCACGCAGCATTTTAGCACCCGACGATGAAAATTCTAATCCAATATCCAACGCCAAGGTGTAATTAGCGTTAATCCATTACTGCGGGAAGTACGTTTCTATTAATTTCTTTTTAAATGAAAACGGTACGTTTGCACCTCACCTTAAAATGTGAAAACAGTGTTTGAAAAAGGAATAATTTCTTTCTTTCCATTAATTAGCAGATCGTTGCGACGTAGCGGTGTTAATATTACATTTCCTAAATATTCTCTCTTCTCAGAGAACGTGCAACGTTACTGACGCGTTAAAAAGAAAATTGTTCCCGAAAAATTCGAAAAAATTCCCGACGTCGATTATCGGAAGCCGTGCACTAATGGGTCAATTATATGGAATATCGATCGTGTATTATTCTTTCGGTAATTACGTAATTTCGCGCGTGCAATTGAGTTTCGTTTCGTTCCGTTTCACCGGAACGATTAATCCACGCACCGTTTGATGTCGAAATATACGAAATCGGACCAGCGACGAGCCACGCTCGTAGAGAATCGAGCGGGTGAATTTTCTCGCAGCTTGTCGGCCACTCGTTATGGTTCCTCGTTGGAAAGAAAGGGTAATTCGAAGACAAGAAACTCTACTTTGCTGGAGAAACCTACCACGGGTGAAAGGCTCTCTGTTCACTTTTTTCTCTCTTTCTCTTTTTTTTTTTTCTTCACGAGGCGGTAGATCGATCGATCGGAGCAAGAAGCTAATGATGATCCGCGAGTCGATGACCGACTTCGTTTCTCATTCTCGTCGGGAGGAAACGAGTCTCGTCGGAAGTTCCCTAACTCGATCGGACGAAACTAATAGAAACTCGATGCGTTTCGTGGGTAAAGAGCTTCGTCGATTTCTCCGGGGAGTAATGAACCGTACGCTAAAGACGGAATCTGATATTTCGGGATGATATTTCGCCATCGATGGCCTCCGGAAGTTTGCGTTCCAAACCTTTTTCGATGCTCGGGACGTCTACGGATTGATCACCATCACGTGCACAGTTTGCAGAAGATACAACACTTTCGACACAGTATTTCCAATAGGGTGTTATTTTATTTTAAAAGTGAATTTTTTGTATTTAACTACTTTTTTCACTTTATTAAAAGAAATGTGTTTCGATGAGACATTTTTAGGTTGATGCTTAGAGTTTACAGAAGATCACATATGAAATAGTATTACCAATAGGGTGTTATTTCATTTTAAAAATGTATTTTTCGATTCCACTACTTCATTCACCGTATTAAAAAAAATACTCTAGAATCATGTCAGATGTGTTTGGATCGAACATAGTGAAGCTTAGAGTTTGCAGCTGACACGCTATTTTTGAAACAGTATTTCAAACAGGGTGTTATCCTATTTTAAAAGTTTTTTTTATTTTCATTTTTTGATCGAACTACTGTATTTACCATTTAGTAAAAAAACATGCTAGAATCATGCGAAACTCATCGAATGGATCACCGTGACGTGTAGTGTTTGCAGGAGACACACCAATTTTAAAATTTCGTTTCAAATAATATGTTATTCTATTTTCAAAATCTTTTTTATTTTTACTTACGGATTTTACCATATTAAAAGAAAACATACAAATCCTAAATACGCATTGTCACATGTCTTTTGGATTATTACCGTCACGATGCTTAGAGTTTAAAATAAATCACTTTTGAAATAAACACTATTTCAAATAGGGTGTTACCATGCACAACAATTTTTTCTATTTTTATTTTTTGATCGAACTATTACTTTCTCTACGTAGAAAAAAAAACATGCTGGAATCATGTTGAACGTCTTTGGATCGATCATAGTGACGCGTAGAGTTCGCAGCAGGCACACCACTTTTGAAATACCATTTCAAATAACATGTTATCCTACTTCAAAGGTTTTTTTTTTTTATTATTTTTCGATGTAACTACTCTTTTCACCATATTGAAAAAAAAAACATGCTAGAGTCACGTCAGACGTATTTGGATCGATCATTGCGATGCACTGGTTGCAACAGATCATTGTTAAAATGTTATTTCAAACAACACGTTATCCAATATCTTTTTATTTTTCTTATTTAACCACTTTATTCTCACATCGAAAAACAACACAATTGGGTCACGTTAGGCGTCTTTGGATCGATCATTGTGACGCGCAGAGTTTGAAGCGGACATGCCATTTTTTAAATATTATTTCAGATCGGGTGTTAGCTTATTTAAAAAAATTTTTTTTTAGCTTTTGATTTAAGTACTTTATTCGCTCCTTTTAGAAACAATATTACGCGATGAATTTTGGAACAATTTAAATTTCCCTTGGGTTTGGGTTCAATTGGTGTTCACTCCATGATTCTGAATTTCATGAATTTTACGAATTTCATGAAATAACTTCGAAACTAATAATAATGTTTTTCAGATAATGATATAATGAAATACAGGTCTTCTGAAATTGTTCAGTTTGTACAGTCGTGGCCGTCTATGTTCGGTACGGGAACTATTAAAAATAAATTCAAACAGCCTCGTTTCAATAAACTGGTATTCTGAATGTTCATTCGATACGGTCGAAATTATTAATTGAAATAATATTTCTGCATAAATTACGAGAAATTCCTATTTGAAGTTATACTCGAAGCATTTGAGTTTCCTCGAACCATTTCACATATTACTACGTTACTTTAATTTGGACTATAAATTCCGAAACGTTCAGGTATAAAATTATCTATATGTCGTTACTAACTCGGTTAAGACCAACCTCCTGTCGGAAAGCCATTTTCAATAAATCTTTTAAATGTATTGTTCTATTTTTGTATTAAACACGTTAAGTTAACATCTTTGCAAAAGGAAAAAGGAGATTAGGGATCCGGTTGAAGTTGCGTAACCGAAACTTTCGTCCAACTTAATTACGCGATACTTAAACAATTTATGGTAATAATTTTAACAACGGCAAAAAGAATCTGGGTTAATATCAACCTTCTATCGATTTTACGACATACAGATATAATAATAGAATTTCTACTTACACGTATGAACTATTTCTCTTAACAAACACACATAATTTATCAACAAGCTGACAAAAATATAGAATAATTATTTTGGTCGAGTATCGTATGTTCGTTAACAAGAAACGCGTATCTGGAATATTTATTTCGGAACAGTGAATCGCGCAAGAATTGTTATCTCTGCTCCCCAAAATATTTCAAATTTTCTATAATTATGTAAAGCGTCGAACAACGACTTGGGAATTTCTAAGACTTGTCGTGTATTCTTCTGGTTTATTTCGAACGTTAACTCCGCCAAGTTTCGTACGAACGAATACTCCAACGAGCTTCGCTTTTTTTTTCTCATTAAAATATGTTTCATCGTTGTTCTAATAATTTACGAATGAAACCGAGTGTACGGATCCCCGGTAAGTTACACACGATGTTACACCCGTTGAATTACGATTATTAAATTACGTCCCGTATGGAATTATATTTACGAGAAATATGGCCCGTGGACGTTGGGAATTCATTACCACCGAATACGGTACGCTCGCGCTTTCATCGAAGAATCAATTAACGCGAAGAGGAAACGCGAACCGGGATAAAAATAAATAAACGCGCATCGAACAGTTTTTCCCCCTCGACGTTTCGCGATCATTCTTAAAACAGAAATACACCCGAACGACGCTGAAAAAATTCGCGATGCATCGAGTGCTCTTTTGTTCGTTTGACTTCTCTGCATCAATGGAGGGGGAGGGAGGGGGCCTCTTTGCCCGTTAATTAACGGAAAATTCGGGAGTTTTCGTTTCTTCGAACGGAGTTTCGAGACACGAAAGGTCGCGCGAGTGGAAATTTCTTCGTGAAGAGCATAATTCGTTGAGAGCTCGAGCGAAAGAAAATTTGATAAATAGTCGCGCAATCACGATGATTCTATTCCTTCAACGATTGTTGCGTATGCATTGTTAGAAGTAATGAAATTAGACGCGCTTAAAATACTAACATTTTCAACAAGTTGAATGATCTGCGAAGAATATTTAAAAAATTGACAATATCGGTCCAGAAAATATTTAAAGAAATCGATCGACGTAGTGTCACGACTCTCGGATAATCCTTGAGTAAACTATTATATATACACCGATGGGAGGGAAAATTTAAAACCGTCGACTCCTTCTTGTAAGCTCCGTAGCTTATAAAGAATTAACCAGTCGGTTTCGTGTCATAGTTTACACGATTTCGTAACGTTGGCTCGTTTTTATGTGCGTGTTTTTAAGCGTCCAATCACTTATGGAAGCGAGTGTATATCTCCTGTCGCGTTCTTGAGAACGTTGGAGCCCCCGCATCGAGTCTCCGGCACGATCGAGCACACGAGGGATTTATATGGCCAATGAAAAGCCTTAAATTCGAGAGTTTCACGGGAATGGGACAGCTCGCTCCTGGAACTGATAGGAAAACTACCAATCCCTCTCGTCGGTTGTCCGATCTTCCGGCGGATCTGTCGGGATTAATTGAAAAAGAAGATGATGGACGTTGGGGGATGTCACCTGTAAAAGAGTCACTTCTACCGGTTGAATAATGCGGTTCGATCGTCCGTGGATGACAATTAATTACTGTAGTCTTAACGTTATAGCGAATTTTTATTCCGTTATTGGACTCAATTTTTTTTTACCAGCCATTCCCACGGTTATAATTGTTTTTCATCGTCCTCTCTCCATTCCACTGATTTTCCATTACGATGGAATCGAAAAGCTTTTTTTTATCAACGACTGTTGTGTTAACTTTCGGATAAATTATCCGATGCGTATTTAGTATTCTTGAATGTTATAATACCGTGTTCAGATCATGGAAGAAAACGGTTAGGTACAGAGAAGTACAAGAAGGAACGTAAAGTGAGAATTATTAATAAAATAAAATTGAGAGATATTAATTTGACGATTATCAAGGAATTTCCACCGAAGGTATTACATGAGAAATGACTTGCGAACTTACTGTTACGCCGATAACGGAATTCGGCCGGTACGTGTAACTATATTTATATCAGTGCCGGAATAACTTCTTACGAAACTGTAATTTACAAAATGAAGTTTGAATTGGACTCTAAAACCATCTCTGAAGTAGTTTTCCACATACGAGGTCACGAGAACTGAAGCAAACTAACCCCGCAAGACTAACCGTCTAGTAACATGATCCTTGAACGGCTTAACTCTTCGCTTTATTGAATTGCAAAATTTGCTTTCAAGCTCAGCGTTACATAATTAAATGTAGCTGTAAAATTACGAAAGTAACGAAAATACCTTACTTGTGTTGGTTTCATTCGCTGGTATAGTATTTATTCGACAAGACGAGTAAATTTCTCTCTTCTCAAAGACGGGAGGGGAGAGTGCAGAACTCACAACGTGTAGATCAAACCGAATTTTCAACGAATGAATACCAATAAACAAAAAATCGATGGTTCGACTTCCTTTTTACTTCCACGATTTCTTAGGACCTGGAACGAAAGGTGCAAAGCTCTCACGTGTAGGTAAAATCGAGCTCTCAACGAATAAATATCAATAAACGAAGAATCGATGATTTGACTTCCCTTTTGCTTCCACGATCTCTTACCACCTGGAAAGAAAGGTGCAAAGCTCTCACGTGTAGAACAAACCAAGCTCTCAACGAATTAAAAATATCAATAAATGAAAAATCGACGAATCTATTTCGTTTTTGCTTCTCGTATTGCGTTTTCTCTCGGAATGTTCGCTCTGGTCGTCCGTTAAATTTCGTCCATCCCCGTGCACATTTTGCGCGACACGTTAGACCAATTACGAGGAACGTAAAGGCAGACGTAATTCGCTTGTTCGGTGGTACCGAGTTTCGGACAGTTGCCTCGAAGACGATATGGGGACTCGAATCTGAGACCCTCTTCGTCGGGGATAAGGCAATAAACCGCGGTAACGTTGCGCGCCTACGAGGCCTTTGGCTTGTCGCAGCTTGTCGAAAGTGGATTATAAACGTGGGATTGGAATCGAGAGACGTGGAGAATCTGCTCGACGGGTTATACCAAGGACTGCGCCGAGCGAACCGAATGTTATTGGAGAATAAAACGGACTCCTCCAGGTTCCAGACGCGGCGGAATGGTGAAACTCGGTCATGGAATACACGCAGACCGAACAACACCGTCGAAACGACGATGCATCCGAAATGTTGCTCGCCGTGATTGGTACTCGCGTTTCGCTTTAAACGCGCCGATAAAATCGATGTGAGCCGAACTAATTGTGGTTACTCGACCGGCCCGTGATCCATAAAGGCTACAGATCGATGAGACGAAGTGAAATTTACACTGATCGGAATAATTAAGAACTTGGCGCTGCCCGAATTATTTTATTCCTCGGTGAGCTTTTATACGTTGGATAGTGTTTTATCGACCAGGGACAGATGTTGGTTTCTTCGAAACGTGAAGGATTGATTGAACGTTGAGCTCTTACGGAAGAATTATCTTCTACGATGCGAATTAAAATTTTTACCGAGATGTAGAATTAATATGTAATTCCGAGTACAAAAAATGTTACCATCCGTACGGAATCCATTAAAGGGTCTTGCTTCGCGAAGTACTTGTTACCATGTTTTTTCTTTTAAAATTAAGCATCTTTAGAATTCTATAATATCGAAACGGGTGTGTATATTTGTATTAATTGTTACTTCGGATAATTAAATTATTTGCTACAACGGAACATTTGAATATTTTCTCTATTATATATTTTATCGTGAAATCCGTGAAATCTTCTTTTGATAAATTCGATACCAAACGTTTGTTTTAATTATAATTTTTCTTCGTGGATATCGATTTAGAAAAATATTTTCTCTTGGGTATTCGAATCGTTAATTTATTTACTTGCCTCTCTTGCTTTGATATCTCTTCGAGCTTAAACGCTCCATGTTTCCAAAGGACACGAGCCTGTAGCAAAAGAACTAGTTTGTGACGTTACAGCGGAAGTGGCCTTGAGCAGCCAACTAATTTGGCGCCCACTTAACCGGATTGAGGTCCTAGACGTACCAACGAGTTGGCGTGCCTGTACGTCGAAGAAATGCATTCGTCGCTTTGTACCTTCAAGAGTATCGTTTTTCCTACTACTCGAGCGTGTCTCGAGTACCTCGCTATATTTCTTCTATCAAATGTGCTTTACTTTCGCGGTGAAATTCGTCGACGAACGTCGCCATCGGGGTTTCGAGCAGAAATTTTTACGAATATCGTAATCTCACGACGATGTTTTTACAGAGAATGGATCATAATGCTCGAGAATTCGATCGACACGATTGAAAATCATTGTATTCGTTCTTCTACAGGACGAATGCATTTTGACTAATTAAAATAAGTTTCTGGTAATTATTTTCTTCGATAAATATTAAATTTTGGCCAGCACACTTAGGGAAAGTAAGAACTCCTTATTAGTAGCGAGAGCGAACTCTGAAATCAAACTCTGAAGTCCATAGTCTCCTCTCACTATCAATAAGGAGTCTTTTTATCTTTACTCGGTGTACAAGTTAAACGGATGTTACGCGGTGTCTGTAAATTGTATTATTTTATTCATCGTTCGTAAGTTGAGTCTCTAACGCGACGAGTTCTTTACAATTCGTAATACCACGTAAGAACGTGTTAATTGTTTCACTAGAGTATACATTTCTAACGTTGTACAACAAAGATACAAATATGTAATACGTGCATATTAAAAAGAAAATTGATTAAATTACAAACGAACAATGTTACATTTACCGTGTTCAATTTGAGTACTCTTAGATGGTAGCCATTTTCCGAAAATGATGAAAGGATAGCGAGTCTCGGTTACCCTATATACGTACAAGATTAAAGGAGTAGATAAATACAGGATCCTCTTTCCCTCTCAGTCTCTGTGTCCTTTTTCTCGCGCCGGAAACATTCTTCCTCTCCCTTGGAAACGGGTCAACTTTCTAATTTAATCTCGCCGTAACTATCTAACGTCACGTCCTAGCGATAAATACGAATTAAAATATGCAATAAGCTTCCGTCTTCCGTTCAGAGGGTAAGGATCATGCCGGTCTCGTCCCGGTAACATATCACGCTCGTTCGTTACGAACCACTGACCCAGGTAGCGAGGAATTCGGCTACTTGGCCATATTAATATTTACGACGACATCGAGAGTGCTTGCATATTTTTTTGCCCTCCCCCCCCCCCCCCCCCCAGTCTCTGGAACGATCACGAGCAGAGGTTTCGCCTCTCCATTACCGAGCAAGGGATCGGTGGACGAGGGCCCTTGTTAGTCCAATTTCGTCGACGAGGTTAAAGGTAACGATTCAAACGATAACGAAGCGGCCCGGGTCGTTTTATGCAATAATGTCCCGCGAGTGGATGGAATTTTAATGCGCGGCTTTCTTTATTTACATTGCGACCCAGTTCGCGATTTATACGTCGATTCCGAGATCGCTCATCTCTGGCCATTTACGTTGGGTAATTAGACACTTCTGAAGATCTTCTGAAAGATTTTCTTCTTTGTTTTTTTTTATTTTTAGCGTTATGTACGGGAACAAGGGAATCGTTACAGATATATTTCATCCCTCTTCTGTGGAAGGAACAAAATTGGACTGAACGTTTTCAGAAGTATTCCGCGCGAGGTACGTTGTGTGAGATAATTTTAAACCACGAGATTGGAAATTTCGTAAGATGGAACGCGTCACTTCTAATCGAGACGACACGACTAAAAGAGAGTACACTTGTCTCGACCTTTTTGGATTTATTGTACAATACACAACGTACGTGAACTTTAAAGTTGTGTTCTTTTTACAAAAGAAACGATTTCTTAAGATGAAACGTGTCGCTAATAATGGAGACGAAATATCGTGCCGGGAATATATTCCATACACTGTAAGAAGACATGAATTATTGTTATCTCTTTTTACAAAAGAAACAGATTCCTTAAAATAAAACCTGTCATTGATAATTGAGATGAAATATGGCGTTGCGAATGTACTTCGTATCCTATAAGAGGGAGAAAATTTGAACCTCTTCGGATATGTTGCACGTGACCTGCGTGAACTTTAAGATTATTTTTTGATGCAAGAGGAGCAGTTTCGTAAGACAGAACGTGTCACTCCTACTTAAGACGAAACGCTGTGTTACAAATGTACGTTTCATCCACTATGAAAAGAAGAAAATTTTACTGAACATCTTCTGATCCGTTGCACGCGACGCAAGACTATTTTTTGCTGCAAGATAAGTAACTTGTTAAAGTCAAACCTGTCGTATGTACTCGAGCTTTGTTTAAGTGTCTCTGAACGTAATATTTTTGCAACGTGTGTCGCGTTTCGTGCAAGTATAATCTGGAACGCGTTAATTTACATTCGGACGAACACAGGTGTTGCAATTTTTAAATTCGATTGAATACTTTTTTTTTTAATCTAACGATAGAAATTGAAAACCGAAGATGTGGAAGTGGAAGAAATATATTATACGAAATCGTCTCATAAGAGGACTACGGATTTCGTGCAATTATGGCGTATGCTAATACGAGAAACAGATGGAGAACGTATGCAGAATATATTTCATAACTTGGTATAATAATGTGAATATTTTATTTTGCATAATCGCAATTGTTTCTCATATTCGCAAACGTTCCGAATGCAGACGCTCTACAATCTTGTACTTCCGACGAATATTGAATCGGAAGTGGAAAATAAAAAAGGAAAGAAATATGTTTATAAACGACGCATCGAAAAATGAATAAACAAATTCTAAGATGGAAAACGAGGTGAGAGATATCGACGATCGACGAATTAAATTTTTTCATTTTATCGACACCCTGATACCTAACTGGTCCCCTAAAATGGTCTTTGATTAAATCAATAGTAACGTTACCTTCTTAGACGAACGAGATCGAATCAAAGGAAACTGTACTCGAGTGTCTAATTGTGATTCATTCTGTAATTCATCGACTTCACGGCAGTCGTAATCGATTACGTCAGTATTCGACTACTAATAGCGTGAAGTCGTTTGTCTGTCTCGGTACTCGCCTCTAAGATCCCCCGGTTATAATTAGAGAGATATTTAATGAAACTCGACAGAAGTCGATCGCGCAGCCAACGCACGAAAACGATTTTAATTAGTCGCCGTGTTCAAACGCAGCTCGCTTAATTTTGTCCTCCACTTAACATCAAAATTGAGCGACGACCCGGACTTCCTGCGTCAGTTGGGGCGCTCATTAAGAGGACCCAGATTGCGGCGTTCTTTGCCTGGAGCGGCGCTCCTTGACACGATGTTGTTATCCAGCAACATTCGGAGCCTCTGCTTTGTCCCGTTTCATACGCGTGCGTACGTATTTACCGATTAAATTGATTCGCATCACGGTGAAATTGCCACCTGATAAAATTTACCGTGACAGTAGCCAATAATCCTTCGTGGTCGAGTTTAGAGTATCGAGTAATCAGAACTCCCTTAGATGAGTGAATATGCAATACAGTTGGAATAAAGAGTAAAAAAATGGTGAAATTGCTGCCTGATAAAATTGACCGAGAAAGTTAGTCAATGATCAATTTTCAATCTCTTATGATTAATTTTAAACTATTAAACAACTCTATTTTTTTCTTTTATGTAAACGAATGTGTAATATAATTGGAATAAAGAATTAACAAAAAAGATCGAATTGTCGCCTGATAAAATTGATTGAAAACAATAATTAATGATTAATTTTAAAGTGTCGAACAACTCTATTTTTGTGTGAGCGAATGTGCAATAAAACTGGAATAATTTACGAAAATAACTTTCGAAATAATTTCAGCAACTCTCGAATAAAAATGATTCTTCGAAACGTGCAACACGAAAATTATTGCAGATCACCTTTTTCGTCGCAATATGTTTTCTACCGGTAGATTGTGCTTCGATATTATTTACACCTCGGTTAAAAAATAATTTGAATCGTCCCAAAGTATTATAGCGCCAAAAAAAGTGCCGTCTGTTTGCTAAAACGTGCAAGTAGAATATATAAGCGCCCGACCAGACACGAGTGGAACCGGATCAAGTGGAATAGGTCGGCGTGTGGTCAGACATCAAAGTGGAATAAGCTAGTATGTAGCCTGGAGAGAGGCGTACAAAGATGTAAAGCGTGTGAAGGGTATAAATGTTGAAAATAGTTCGGTCAACACATCCTCCAGCTGTAGGTATACATTATAATTTCCTTCGTACGTAATGATTAGTCTGTGAATGTTCTGCGGTGATATTTTTCGTTGAAGAAATGATATTGCCGTAATGATAATACGATTTAATGCTTGCTTGAAAACGCTTAGAGAGAAAAAAAAAAGTTAAAAGTTCCATTGTTTCTCATTTGTTTTTTTTTTTCAATTTAAATACTTTTTCATTTTACACGTTCACGTACTTTTTCTTTAAACGAAGACGCCTCGAAAGCACCAATATCGAGTGTGGTTTAAAAATTGCTCCATAAAAAATGTCAAATTCATCGACAATCGTTGACAATGGAATTTGCAAATATTCGCGTAATGAAAAATATCCGTTAATAACGTTTCAGCTCCAAAAGGAATTTCGATAACGGACGTATTAATAAAAATGGAAATGTTACTATCTTCAATATCGGAAGACTTCGATGAACTGCAATGAAATAATGGTTTCGAAAGGGTTCGTGTTACACTTACGCGCATGTACAAACAACATATCATTTAACGGGCTGGAATAAAAAGTAATAGAATACCATGTGGAAGATAGTTTGTACAGGTGTTGCGAAAAACGCATGGAATGTCGGATTCAGAATCTTATTCTGTCTACGAGCAATACAATTTCCTGTTCAACGACACAATTTAGACCGTGCTTTGTATCGTCCAACCTTCCAAGACGATTTCTCCAGAAATTTGGGCTAAATCTCGATGATCATGTTCTTGTACGACATTGCTGGAGATTTCAAACCTTTGCTACGAAATGAACGAAAAAATCGAGATCCTTCGAACGATATCAAAGGAACTCGAAGGTGAATTGATCAGATTTCTTTGAAAATCATCCAGAGATGTTCCATGTACTGGAATTCAAAAGAGTCGAGTGTGTCGTTGTATGATATATTATATACTCAACAATGTAGCCTATTGTGTGATAACAAAGGCGTAGAGTATCTCCATTACGATTTATCATGGTAGATTTACATTGGAATGTCAGTTACACGTGATTCATTGAAAATTATTGGAGTTGTGTGCGTTAGAGATGTGAACGTGTATTCTAAGCGCGAGAGATGTTATCTAAGGTGCTGATTCGAACGTGTCTGACGATATTCTCCTGTTTTCCGCTAACGGAGTATCTTACAATGCGATTGGTTGATGCAATTTCTTGACGAAGCTCGATGCACTGTATTGGTTGAGGGCAAATCGATTCTCCAGGAAGAGTAATGTAATCGACCGAGCAAGGTATTATGTTACCCTTTGATCAGGTTTTACAATATTGGTATTTCCAGAACGAGGAATTGTGGATTTTTGGAATCATAGGCGGACTTGAGAAACGTTTGATTATTTCGGTACGAGATTCATTCTTCATAGCTGAAAACAGTATTCTAGCTGCGAGAGCTGATTTTTAGAATAATCAGATCACCTGGCGCGAAACAAATATCACAAGAGATCGTTCCGTTCAAGTGTACGGTTCATTTTTTATTCATGAAAATCTCGATCCGCTGGGTTTACGGTCTTCTTCGGTAAAAAAGTTGTTCGTTTATACAAGAGCCAACAATCTTTAAGTACGTGATTAGAAATGAGAAATGTACACGCGATAAGGGCACGTTCTACTCAATTGTTTACTCGACTGTGTAGGTTTGTAAAATATTGCCACTATTTTTCGTTGATATACACCCCTGTAAGTTTACTTAAAACTAAGATAAACTTAACCAAGAACTGGAAGGAATATTCGATACTTCACAATAAAGGAATACGAAAGAAAAGGTTACGTCATCTTTCCGATAGAAAAAGTATTGAAATTTTTTCTCGCGTAAAATAATAGTTTGAGTCCTTAAAAATATTATAAAAATACGTCTATCGTGAGAACCGTATTTTTTACGATACGGTTTTCAACGTATTTTTAAGAAAAATATACGGTGAGTTCTAATATTGTATTTATGGACGGAGATATAGCTACTATGTGGAACTGAGAAGTTGACTTCTGGAAGGAGTTACGGACCGTATTGGGTCAGACATTTTAGTCAGCCCTCGAAGGTCTTCGATCGAGCAAAAATTGGTCATCAGTGTCCCCTTACGCGTGGTACTACATTCTTCCTAATCTAGAAGTCGTCTTTGTAGCTACCAAATATATCTACCTACGACCTTTATTTATTAAAGAGCGGAAAAAAGCAATCCATCAAAGAAACTCTACGATACATCAGGTCAATTTCATCTATACTTAATCACCATCATTATAGATAATTCTGATACCACTCCACACTGTCAGAAACTATTCCACAATAACAATATTTCCATCAAAGAAACTCTACGATACACCAGGTCAATTTCATCTATACTTAATCACCATCATTATAGATAATTCTGATACCACTCCACACTGTCAGAAACCATTCCACAATAACAATATTTCCACCAAAGAAACTCTATGATACACCAGGTCAATTTCATCTATACTTAATCACCATCATTATAGATAATTCCGATACCACTCCACACTGTCAGAAACTATTCCACAGTGACAATATTCCCATAAAAGAAACCCTAATGAAAGTAGGGTTGTAAATACATTTAGAAAGAAATGGATCCAATTGGATGGATACCATCTTGGGATATTTTATTTGGAAAACGTGCGTGACTCCCGTCGATTGGCTTTGCGAATTCACCGTTCGAACAAAAGCGATTTCGAACGGGTTCAAACGTCAGCACGAAATCGTTTCGGCCATTAGCGCGAGGTAATTAGTCGATGCGGCCCTTCACGCTGCGAAGAATAAACGCCTACGGATTAATCGCGTGCTCGAGGGCGAGGGTCAGGGGGGGTGAGTAGAAGGGGAAGCGTACGCGATGCCATCCGGCGGACGGAAGCAACGATGGCGGTAGTGGTGGGGGAAGCGGTGTGTCGGACGGGTGCCGGTGTTGCAGCGTGGTTAACGATATAACAGCCGAGCAAGTTTATAATGGGATGCGGAGAGCTATAGGATAGCATCGTTGGGTGGCCACCTATAGCCTGTGGCTAGTACAACTAACAAATGAGACTCCGGGTGGTGATGCAAGTACTTCCCAATAGTTTGCCCGGTTAAGAGGCAAATACAGGGAAGGTGAGAACGGGACGGACAGAGGGAAGGGAACACCGCGGCGAGAGTAGGAAGAAAAACTGTCGGTAGAGGTCGTTGATCGAATATGTCGTCACGTGACGAGTTGAAAGACACCGTGGGGCCTTGCACACTGTCACTAACACACGGATCGATCGTTTTCCATTTCGATTGGTGATCGTCGCAACAATAATATTCACGATACGTATACAGGGGACTCTCCGATCCGCTTCAACGTTTCGCATACTTTACAATAACAACGAAAGTTGTTCGTGTTCCGCGTTGCGTGGAAACACGGTGCTGTTTAATGACAAACTTACCGCGACGAAATCGTACATTGTCCGTGGTACTTTACTAATAAACATGAGCTGCGACGACGAGGCCGCAACGACATTATATCGTTAACGAACCTACGACCGTCTACGAGTTCCTTTCCCGTGATTCCGACAATGCAAACGGAGAGACGTCGCGGATGTAACCGGTAGAGGACGCAACGCGGTTGAACAAAGATGGGGAAATAAAGCGAAACGAGACAACGAGAGAGACAGAGGTACGTCCAAGCCCTGCAGGAGATTGCTTTCACCCGCGAAGCGACCCGAAACGAGGACGCGGAACAGACGTTGACTTCCCGATGGCGAGCCCCCGAGAAACGGTTGCGAATGACTCGAAAAGAAAAGGCAGGAGAAATTCGGGCAGCGTGAAAGGTGAGGATCTCTGCGGGAACGCGAGTGTGAAGTGGCTGTAAGAGAGTGAATGAAATTGGAAGATGCAGGCGGCCGAGATTGACGGTCGCATCGTGGGACAATGCACATTTGTCTAGGTGTTTCTGGGTGTCCTCCTTTTCGTCCGAAGCGGCCTCGGGCTGCATTTTTAAAATTAGAAACAGAGCAAAGGGCGACGACGAGTCTCGCAAAGGCTCGTTCACCCACACAAGCGACACGATTGAAAGAAATTATCATTCGAGGATCGCCTTTGTGTACGTCGAAACTTTCCACTGTGCCCCGACGTCGCAAAGCCCGGATGCAGGGCAGTGTGTGCAATAGAGGTGAGGAAATGTAAGTTTGTACGAAAATGTCTGAACCGTGTTCGTTACGAATGGACCGATTCGTTGCAATTAGTGGAAATGAGAAGATTTTTGGAATTTTTTTTTTAAATAATTTACGATTGTTCAGTGTTTTGGAACTTGGAGCTGTTGATAAATCTATTTTTGTACATTTTTCTACATTTGTGTTGGATGCGACTAAACAGTTCGGTCGAGGAGAAATCATTAACAATGGTCGATTCGACCATCCAATAGTAAGTCTACAAAATAATGGACGATGCTCGACCTGACTAAACTATGTACTTAAAAGGTCACGAACAGTGACAAACGTAACTAATTTCATTAAGTACAAAACACCGGACGATAGTCGTACGATAGTCGTCGACAAGTCTTCAACACTCCTAATCTTGACCAAACAGTTCGATCGACAAGTCGATAACGTTCGGTCGTACCTGGCCGGGCCTAACGTCGTGGAAAAAGTTCAAAGTTCGTGAACACGGTTCACGGTTGAACGGATTGTTTAATCAGAGCGTAAATGTATCATGAAATTCGTTTAGTTGCGGTTTCGGATTGCGTGCCGAGGCCACGGTAGAGCTGTTCGAGCGGTATCGATTTGTCGAGGCTTCGCGGACGTTTACAAGGATATACGAGGGCAACTTCTACTTCGTATTAAGTGATACCTTATCCCAATCGAATGGAATTCATTAATCTTGATCTTGCTGTGAACGGGGAACGGGGAACGCGGTATCGTCCAGCGTTGTTTCAACGAGACTTTTCTCGGTTGGTCGAGAAGTGCAATTTTTTTTTTTGTTACGACGACGCAACCCACCGGTTACAAATCATCGTGAATGGAACGCAAAATACGTTGCATTAACTTTTCTAAATGATCGATCGATTATCGAATACAACGGACCCCCGTCGTCAATCTATTAATGGATGTATTCGTGGAAATGCGTCCGACTGGAAAAATTGTCGTTCTCAAAGGATTTTACGGAGGTCGATCTCTCTTTTTTTTTTTTTTTTTTTAAGGGGACGAGGTATTTTTATCGTCGGATGAGCTTCACATTTTGTCTTCAAGTTGAAGGTCGGAACTTTGTACCTCTACTTTGAGTTCTAATATAAGATTGGGGTCAATCGCGACCTTAATCCCGCGTGATAGGTCGTTAAACTCGTATCGAACTGCTCGCCACTCTAAATGTTTTTCGATCGAATTTTCTTTCACGTCAAATTTTAATGACCACGATTAAGAAATAAATGCGACGTAAAAAATTAAGATTGTTGTAGTTAAATATTGTAATTAACGGTCCACTGATTCCTCTTCTGTAATTTCTTTTAAGTTATTATACTTTATCATTTCTTATAAATTATTACATTTCTCTATACCATCGTGTTTTATCATTGCGTTTACACCCCTATATACCATCATTTCTTTCGCACCCTTAAATTCTATGATTTCTTTTATATTTTTATATACTATAATTTCTACTATATACTTGTACTCTACAATTTCTTTTATATCCTCGCATTCTACAATCTCTTTTAAACTCTATATGCTATAATTCTTCACACTATCGTATTCTATAATTTCCATTACATTATCATACCCTCGAATATTTTTCGTACCATTCTATAATTCCCTTTACAGTCTTATCTTCTATAATTTCTTTCACGTCCTCGTATTCTATAATTCCTTTTGTACACTCGCATTCTTTTACCCTACATTCCATACACTTGTACAATTCCACGTGCAACCCGAATTAAAATTAAAAAAAAAAAAAAAATTGTTAAAAACCCATTACGTGCACACAACGCAATCCGAACAGGGCTGTGATCGGAAATATCGTGTTCCTCGTCGCACGGATGAAGCCCACAAGTGGTATTTACGCATCTATGAAATAATTAGAACAATTTTTCCCGCGTGGGTGAACAGTTTCTCTTTCGAACTGAACTGTGTCGTGTTGTTGAGACTTCTCGGAACAAAAGTCCGTGCATCGTTGTAGTCGCTACGGGAAAGTTGAAAAGAACGGCGGAGCGCCGAGCTTTACAAGTATTTGTTAACTCGAAACCGTTTGTCCTATAAAAGTTTTGCGGACGGGGCCGCGTCGGTGTGGCTTTGTTGGCCCGTGTCGCGGTTATAAGTCGTTTCGCGATATCAATTCGTGTTTTCTTCTTCATTTGCTCGGTGTTCGGTGTTCTGTGTCTACTTCACTACGGTAAGGTCTACTCTGTTCGCCAACACGTTGAAATCTCGCGATAAAATTCCTTGATATTGCGGTAATAGAATCCTCGATTCAATTACGATACACCTGGAGGGGGGGGGGGGGGGGGGGATTCTGACAGCGTATACTAGGGTGCAGAACGAGAGGGAAATGTTACACGAATATGTTTGGAGAAATTCTCGGTGGAAAAATTTGCAACAGAAATACCAAACGCAATGGAAACATGATTAATTACTTAACCACTGTGCTCTCGAGTTAAACTTTGTCGTGCTAATAAACAAGTGGACCATCAAAGGATTCGATTCGACTCGTTTCAAATTTATTTTTCAAGTTTCTCAATTAACAACGGTGTCTACGATATTCGTGAACGATTATTTAAATAGACAATTACCCTTTCTTCATTTAATCTCGAAGTTACGCGTGTGGTGTGATACAAATAGAAATACGTTCACCGTCGGTAGTTCCAGGAATATATTTATTCATTTATTTTAGTTTGTTCGTAGTACGAAATTTTAAGTAAATTTCTTCGTAACAGCGATTCGACCGATTGTTCACCAATCCAGTGATATAAATATTATTCGTCTCTATCGATGCAACGATCCACGTTTCATATTTTCGTGATGAGTTTTTGACAAAATGCATATCGCGATAATACAGATATCAGTGCCTGCTTGTATCAAGTTTCGATGTTAGCATTGCTGAGACAGAACAAACTTCAACGTATACAAAGATCACTCATGCGAGAAACGGCGCGTTCCAATGACACGCCGCTGTGTAAATTGCATCGCATTCGAAATACCGCTTGAACGCTTCTATACAGGGTGTTCCGAACGTGAGCCCCCGTTACTTTGAAATTGGACAGGAAATTGAATTTCGAATGAAAGAATCCCGAGTAAAGATACGTTCGAGAAATTTTCACATTCTTATCCAAGAAGTTCGAGAAAATGGTAATAAACAATACTCTTGGAGGTTTTTAACACGTCACACCGATGATTAATAATAATAAAAGTCATTGAAAATGTTTCATTTACCTATACTTAAAGTAATGTTCGCCATTAATTCTCGAATGGTTAAAATAATATAAGTTGTCACTGTAGTCGAAACAAGTATACAAAGGACTTGGTTATTTTATTTATTTGACAACTATGTATTCACCGAAAAATAGGATCAAGTGTAAGAACATTTTGCAGAAACAAGGTGCCAGAAAATTGAGCGAATATGGTGGTTGTACAACTTACCCCCAGAGAGGGTTGATTTTACCCCGTGAAATAGTATTACGGTCTTAATATAGAGTAGTATTTAGGTACTGATACAAAATAGTATTATAGTATCGATAGAAAATTGTATTATGGTACCCATAAAAAATGGCATTAAGATTCTAATAAAAAATAGTATTCTAGTACCAATAAAAAATGGTATCAAAGTACAAATAAAAATTTTTACTCGAGTTTCACCGGTACGTGACTCCCGAAAACTTTCAGGATTTCAAATTGCATGACCTTCCTAGCTAGAAGTGGAATTTTTGTCAGATTTGAAAATGGGGCCCCTTTGCTTCGGGGCACCTTGTATAGTGGAATCCCCGTTAGCATTACCTCCCTTGTGCGCTTACGTATTCAGGTTTAGTACAGACCCGACAGCGGTAATAAATTCGGCAAACAATAAGTGCAGTCACGTTCGGATCGTTATCAGCGTTATCAATACTTTGGTGGTGGCGTTTGGAAGGTGCGGCACGCGCGATCTCGACGTGTTGCACCGCGCACGCTGCGAGGAAAATGCACCGCCAACGTCGGATATGTACATTCTGTGTTTCCGGGGCAGAAGAGGGGAAACAATACCGACTCGTTTTAACCTAAATTTGGCACGCGATGCACCTATCGCGTCACACAAGTACAGAAGATCATTCGAAAGAATGGCCATTGAAAATAGTGCGCGTATTTATTATTCCCAAAGAACAATCCTAGCCTTTAGAATATTTTCGGAAAAGTCACAGTGTGTGCAACTATAGACGCACAAAAAGTTCGTTGTCTTCAATAGCGCTTTATTCTGTAGACAAAAGAAACATTTGTCCGGAGCTCTGATGTAAAGGGGAGTGTCGAAAATAATGTTTCGAGAACCGAGTCGTGATAAATAATTTTCACTTTTACGCTATTCGATTAAGAGTCACAATTCGTGCAACTACGAAATAAATTATCTCTAGTGGCACTTTATTCTATAGTCACAAATGTCATCAAGCTGGAGTTCCTGATTAAAAGAGCTTTCCAAAATATACAATCGTTAATGAGACTAAAATTTAACACTTAAAGGTCAACATGTAACACTTCTAGAGCCTCTGTATAGGGTTCACGAACCCACTAAAGAAATCTCTAATAAGACAAACGTTTAACACTTCTAGAGCCTCTACACAGTGTCCCTAAAGTCACGAAAAGAATCCCATCCCCTTCGGGCTTGTCCAGGCCGCTACTCGCGTTTGTCGGACGAAAATAATACCGAGCTTTTTTCCCGCGGATACGACATCGATGAACCAATTTTTCGTGTGCAGTGTATAAAATACGACAACCCGGTCGGATATTGGAATTTTCGACGGTCGTGTCCCCGTGCCGACAGCGAACAACCATGAAAGTACAGTGGATCGAGCGCAGTGAACCGCGTGATCCGTTCCGGTGTGGTTCGATGATCGAGCCTCCTCGCGGCCGATCTTCGTTCTCTTTTCGTGTTCAGGACCGGGAGGGGGAGCCAGCCGATATACGATTGGCGGATCGATGGCAGATTTTATCGGCTAGGTCTTATCTGGAACGATCCAGAAGTTATTCCCTGGCTCTTCCCGTTACTTCCTGCTGCGCAGCAGTCCCTCCCTTTCCCCCCTCCACTTTTCAGTATCGCCGATACACATCGGCCGGTGGATAGCGTCGTACACCTATTGTAGCGCTCGAGCTCCCGATAGGATAGATCGAATTACACGCTTAATTTCGAGTCGGAACCGTTCCGGGCTCGCGTTTCCACGGAAAAGTTGCCACGACTGTAGATATCCTAATTATCGAGATATCGGGTGGGTGGGTGCGCGCGGCTCGAAACTCTGACAAAGTTGGCGAATTATACAGGGAATGAAGAATATTTGTTACGATGGCAGGGGTCATTCGTTAACCGGCTACCGTGCCCCGAGTTATCCGGTAACACGGCGGAGTGATAAAGGTGCCCCGCGTGATATTACAAAGTAGATCGACGCGACTGAAAATAAAGGACGAACGTAGTACTTTTGCTCTAGAATTTTTCCACGGCTCGTTTTGTATAATTACGCAGCTGGGTATAGCGCGAACGTGAATTTTTCCGTTAGGATATTTCTGGAAAAAAAAGAAGTGTTCAGAATGTCCGTAACGAAGAACGAAATTCATGAAACGTGTAAAGATAGACAAAACGCAATCGTCACGCGCGCGCGCGCGCGAGAGAGAGAGAGAGAGAGAGAGAGAGAGAGAAATTAGAGAACGTATCCACGGTTCGAAAATTCAAACCCTTTTTTTGTTACGAGAGAAATACACATATAGAAACTCTTCGTTGGAATATTTCTGAAAAGAATTATGTAATATCCACAACGAGGAACAAAAATACTCGGAATCAATAATTGACGAAATGTAACAGCGAAAAGTTGTTTAACTCCAAACGTGTCTACGGTCGAACAAATTCCAAAAGTAGAAAGGAAAGGATCTTATAATTCAGTATCAATAACGAGGAACAACGAAACTTAGAATAATAGGTAGAATGGGTGGTTGACACAATATTTCGAACAATTTTCTATATTTCATTTTTCTTCCGTGTAGTTCGTATTCACGAGGGAAGATTGGTAATTATTTCCAATTTAACTCCCGCTCTGAAGCTTGCCCTTTTCTTACGTTCTCTGTCTCCCACGACCTCGCGCTATCGACGTCCCTTTCCGTTCTTCTTTCGCAAAAGTCAGACTATCGTCGCGCTTCCCTGCAAGCGTCGTGCACTGGGAACTTTTTAGAATGGTCGTTCCGCGTTGTTCTCAAAGATCGCGGCCGGAATTCGTCGGGGTTTCTGTCTCCGCTCGAAGCATTCCTGTTTGTTTCCCTCGCTACCTCGTGTTCTTTACTCCGTTCCAGTTATACGCTTCCCGACAGTCGGTGGAACGGGAATCCAATATAGGAGCCATCGTTACAGCTTACAGAAACACGGGACCTGCCGGCTACGGAATATTATTGCGGAGGGGTGCGCGAGACACGCGCACCAAAAAGTGTCCCGCGAACGAAACGATCCCCGACGTTGCTTTCACGGCGTCATTGTCACGATTTTGAACGGGGATGGTTTCGATTCAGGGAGATTCCATTGTTCCCGGAAGTTGCGTTTGCTCGTCGCGGTTTAGAGGTTAGATTTTGTCGTTCAAATTAGTTTTTAGGATCGAGGTTAGGTTTTACGAATACTATTGAACTGTGTAATCGACTTTGTTTTCTCGGTGTCATTGTCACGATTTTTGAACAGAGATGGTTTCGATTCAGGGAGATTTCATTGTTCCCGGCAAGTTGTGTTTGCTCGTCGCGGTTCACAGGTTAGATTTTGTCGTCTAAGTTAGGTTTTAGTATCGAGGTTAGCGTTCGTAATCGAGGATAGGATTTACGAATACTATTGGGCTGTATAATCGACGTTGTGTCTTAAAATTGAGGTTACGTCTTATAGATAATATTGGATTTTATAATTTACGGTAGGTTCTATGATTGAGGTTAAGTTTTATCACACGTTGATTAGTTTTTGTAATAGACGTTTTATTTTTATCCTGGAGGTTAGGTTTTATCATATACGTTAAGCTCTGCAATTAAGGTTAGCTTTCATTATTTATATATCGATTTTTTCGAAGTTTTATTACCGAGGTTCGATTTTACAATCGATGGTAGGTTTTATCATTTACGTTAGGTTCTCTAATCGAGGTTAGGTTTTCTCACTTACACGTCCGATAGATTTGATAACAGACGTTAAATTTTAAACAGGAGGTTAAGTTTCATCATTTACGTTAGATTCTCTGATTGAGGTTAGGTTTTCTCACTCACGCGTCCAATAGGTTTTATAACAGACGTTAAATTTGAAACAAGCGATTAAGTTTTATTACTTACGTTAGGTTCTATAATTGATGTTTGATTTTATAATTGGTGTTCAATTTTATAATCGACGCTAGGTTTTATGACTGACGTTAGAGCTTACGATCGATGTTTGGTCCTATAACCGAGGTTAGGTTACGCAGCAGAGTTTCTCTCCGCGACACGCCTCTTAAACTTACCCGTATTCTAATTACACTTTACTTCTATATATACATCCATTGTTATCCTTTCACGTACATCTAATAAAGACGTTTAATAATAATAGTTTCTTCCGAGAGTCGAGGTACACTTTCATGGAACGAGTCCTCGGAAAGAAAAATAGACCAGATAACTTTTTACATTTAAACAATCGTTCGTAGTTTGGTCTACATTCGCTGATCTTTAGCGGAGAAGTCGAGGGAACTCGAGTTCGACATAGTTCTCGGTTTTGTTCGATTAATTCCTTGCGAATTAACGCACGAGGAAAGACTGCCAACTGTCAGACCTCGATTTTCAAGAAACTTTGCAGAAACGTTCCTTTCCTCCGAGCCAAAACCTCTCACACGTTTCATCTTCGTTACTTTCCAACTCGAACCGACAAACCGATTCCTTGCATCGAGACCAACCATTTTATTCCCACCTACGAGACCCTCGAAAAACAAAATCTTAAAAACAACGACAACAATTATCCCAAACGAAACCGATACCATGTTTGTTTTACGAAATTTGTCATTTAACATAACGTTAACCGCGAATATTATAGATTACTCGTATCATTTCCGAAGTCTCGAAAATTATACGAAAAAATCGTTCCAAATGTTTACAATATTTCTATTTGCATCCCCGGCTGGTAAGTTTCAACTACCGAATAATTTGCAAACGATTATTTCGGCAGAGCCATGTTTACTCGGACTTTTTGGATTATCTTTGGCAGTTCCATTAACCAGGCTTCGCTCTTCGCCTATAGTTTCGATACACCTTATACAGACAATCTCGTGTATCCTCCTCCCGTAGTCGAGACAAGGACGTCGAAGACCACGGAGATCCTTGTGGAACCACTCTCGGGACCCCACCCTTTCCCCACCTCTACGGGTGAACGCATAATCCGGATTACGTGCTTTGGCGAAGTTGTCCGCGAACCTATCGGTAATCCGTTCGGGTAATAAAGCGTCAATAAATATTTACGTATCGTGCAGCGGACGACGTAGCTAGACGAGTCCTCGTTCTGAAGTGATCGCCACTTCGCGACGAGCTCGTGCTCTTATATCGTCGGTGAATTCAGTCGCGGCTTAATGCACGCCTGAACGGGTTTTTATCGAACGAGACTGTAGGGTTTTTTGTGCTCGATGGGCGTCGCGGTGGGACCAGAGACGATGGTAGTGGGAGAGTAAAGGGGGAGGGGACGACGAGGTTGAAAGGATTGTTGAATATCGTTATTAATGAGAGTAATTAGGAAGTTAATTTGTATTGGATACCGCGTGCAAGCTACACGGACGAAGTTCGCGAGTGAAAACTCTTTTGGAGTTAATTACGGTTTTATTGGATCGTCGAGCTTCCCACCGCGCATGGTTTCAGTCGACAGGAATTTGATTAAGTTCACGAGCTTGTTGCTCGTGAATGGAGACTATTAAATATTCAATTCGGTGGGCTTATTGGGAAGCTTTACGCGGGAACGTTCGGAGGGGCCGCGACTGAAAGAGTCCGACTAAACAATTTAGGAGAACCAGGAGCACACCACCGTGTCCTTTATGTAGGGTATTATTTATTAATTTGAGGACCGGTTCTAGGAGTTTTTCAGTGCTCTTTGAACGTCGTTTGAATCGGGATCGGTAGATTTTCAGTTCGAACGGAGGTTTGTTTAACTTTTCGGGCATTGTTGAACAATTTGATGCACTTGTAGGCAATCTACTTATATGTAGAGTGTAATTTTGAAGGCAAGCGGAACGTTGATGTAATGGTTGTATTGCCCTGGAACAATACAGTTGTGAGTACACAAGTATAATAGAGGATTGTTGCTGAAATTAATCATCATACAATGTGTATTAGTAAAGGTTACGATTTTAGTAATTACACTAGTCGAAATATCATATAACAAACTTTGGCTAATCTTGTCCGTCACTAGAAGGCTACTTTGTATATTAGGCTCTCCTTACGGTGTCCTTATAGTATATTATACAAGAATTCCCTTCGATCCAAAAGTTTTCTCTTCAGCTCCCTGTACGCAGATATTATTCAAAGAAATGTGTATTTACGATGGCTACAAACAAATTTGCAATATTCTCAAAATTATCAAAACTCAGAAATGGAGATGCACTCTTTTGAGATGCAATTCTGTACGGTGCAGTCCCCTCGATCCAGAAGTCGTCTCTTCCAGTACTTTTCATCGAAAGACGAGTTAATTGTTCTCCGCGCGTATTCTCGATCGCGATCGCGATCGTTCCCTCGGGACGTTCTCGTTCCGCTCATTTTCGCCGCTCGTCTCTTCTTTCATCGGGCACGGAACGAGCCTCCGGAACGATGGGGCGTCGGCGTTCGTCGACGCAACAAGTTCCGAGCAACTTCCGCTTCGCCGCGTCGACGATGAAAAGGAAAACGACCGGCAGACACTACTTTACACTCGGATAAACTTATTCAATCGTCCGGGCGCTCGAGATCCCGCGGTCCTCTGCGGGGGTCGCCCCTACCCTATATTGAGTTCAGGCGGTTGCGTCAACGCGGAAAAGAATCTTTGCCGCGAGACAGAGGGAACCATCATGACTGAAAAGTTAGAAGTTACTCTTCTGGGTTGGCCAAGTCCTTAAGAAACGAATACAGGACTTTTCGTTTCGAAGTGGGAAGCTTCGCACCTTAGCGACGGAAACATCACTGTTTATCCAGGCGAGAGCAACAAGATCGAATTTCATTAATTAACGTTTTTATAGCTCGAAGCACCACTGTTTACATTCACTTGGGGCGAAAGTAACACGATCAGACACGTAGGATTGCATTTCGTTTGTTAATTAATATTTTTGTAGTTTTTAGTAACTTCTTGACGATGGTTTTTAAAGCGCTAGGGTCGATGGAAGGTAGTGTAGATAGATATGAGACTGCTGGGGATATTTTTAGTTATGGATTTTCTGCGTCTGATGTTCCTCTTTCTTAGTTAAATTCAGGTGACTACGCCAATGCGAGAGAGAGGCGTACCATGACTGAAAAGTTGGCTGTTACTATTCTGGATTGGTTAAGTCTTTAAGAAACGAATCCAGACGAGAGAAATAAGATTGAATTTTATTCCTTAGTTAATCTTTTCTAGAGAGGGTAAGGGAGAGAATAATACAAGCATATGCGTAGGATTGCATTCCGTTTCAGTAATTAACATTGTTATATCTTCGAATATCATCTTGCCGACGGTATTAGGTTGGCGAGGTCTTCCGGGTGAAAACGAATCCAGACACGACATTTCTAGGATTACTTTTAATTACTAATTTTCTGCAGCTGACGTTTTCCTATCTTTGTTAAATTGAGGCGTCTACGTCAACGTGAGACAAAAGGGTCGTCACGGCTGAGAAAGTTAGCTGATACTCTTTAGCCGTGAACTACTCTTTAAGGGAGAACACCAACTTCTCGTTTTCAAGAGGTCAATATTCTTTTGTCGCATTTCTCAAAAATTTATCATTTGAAAAATACTCTCTTGAAAGATATATGTAAAAAATTTTGGTAGTAGACCAAAGTAGTCTTGGTAGTGGACCAAGTCTAGGCACCGTGGTACGAAGATATACTTTTTAAATATGTTAACAGTTTTGTTTGACTCGAAATGTGGTGTTCTCCTTTAAGAAATAATAAAATAAGAGACACCTCGTTTTCAATATCATAGTTTGATTCATAGTCGATTCAAGATCTCTACGATTACTCATTTTCTGTGTCACTAGTTCCTCCTTCCCCTGGTTGGGTTCAGGTGTTAACACGGAAAAGAACGTTTGCCGCGAGACACAGACCGCGATGGCTAAAATGTTCGTGGCTTTAATGGTTACTCGGTCTCTAGCGAACGACAGTGCCCTTCGTCTGTTTAACGCCGATCGATACTTGGTTCAAGAGTCTTCTGCGCATTTATACTAACCCGTGTTCGTTGCTTTCGCATGGTCGGTCAGCGCGCAATTAATCACGCTGACAGTCGTTGGATTTCTACGGACGTGAGGTGCTTTCTGCGAAAACGTTGTCAAGTATTTTCAGTCGGAGAAATATATCGTCGGTACCTGGCGAGCGGGACGAATACGCGCGGGAAGGAACATTGGTTCGTTGCAATTCTCTTGCCCGTTTTTGTGACCCGTGGGAACGAGAAGGTTGCAGAGATGATGTTCGCGCCGCATGGAATTTCGTTGATCGGGCCTTGGAAAATTCAGTTTGTTTTTTATCATTGATACCAAGAACTCCCGCTTTCGACAAATCGATTAAAGTCCGCGGATTTTCGTACGTTCGAAGAATCCCACCGAACGAGTCGTGAATAAAAATTAAAATTTTATACATTTTATTTTATCCGCGCGGGGGTACAACCGACGAATTGGCGAGATCTTACCGAGAAGAATGAGTACAAACACGACCCTGTTCGGAGTATTTTCAATTTCAAACAATTGGACATTTTTTTGAAAATGATCATAAAAGGTGTGATTGTAAATAGTCCAAACTAGTAGTGCTTGGACTCATTTTAATCGGGAGAACTTCGTCAATTTGTCGATAATATTTTCGTGCAAATACAATGAGAAATATCGAAATGTACAAAATGGTTTTTATCGAGAAAATTGATATCGAACATCTGTGCTGTGATCGGTAATTCTACTCCTCTTGCCGTTCTTTTTTTCCCCCGACCTTTATCTATAATAAGAAGAGTAGCGCATTTTCTTCTTTTTTCAATAAAATTTCTCATCGTCGGTAATGAGCCAAATTCAACCCTGTACCGAGAAATTTACATTTCTCTTTTCCTTCGAGGGAACTAAATTGGTCCAGGAAAGGATATACTCAGCATCAAATATTCCATTTTTCTTGACCCTTTGGCATCAGCAACCGCTTGAAAGACGGTTAGTATAATTAAGTAATCAATTCATCAAAAGTCGTTTCTCAAACGCGATATCATTATTTCCTCATTATTTTTGCCTTGTTAAGAAACGATAGCTTCTACTATATATCGTTTCGTAGGCAGTAAATTACTCCGTGTATCAAATTAATCATTTTCGTCGAAACTGAAATATTAAAATAATTTCTAATATTCCCAGATATACTTCACTCATTTGTTGATAAAAACTAGTCAGATTTTTGAATAAAACTAGAAGAAAAGAACTGAGGTTAATGTCGTGTCTCCGTGATGATTTCGTGAAAATTTGCTTATACTTAGGATTGCAGATGCAAACAAAAATGAATGCAATTGCACATCGAGTGTACGCGAGGCATGACCGCGAAGATTAAAGGAACATGAAAGAACCGACCGTGTTTGTAAGTGTATCCACGTAGCGGGATCGAAGCTCGAGGAGGGTTCAATGATAAAATTTTATCGGGCAATAAATCGAAACGGAGAGGTACGCGCAGGAATGCGTGCTACGTAGAAATCTGAAGATTGGATCGCTGAGCTGTTTTCCTCTCTAATTTATTTCACCGTGGCTGGAGGGTCGGCAGGGGTGACTGGCAGCAATATAACGTCCTTGATGCATGCATGAAACTTTCTTTTTCCTTTGGCGTCGTAAATCCTGGCGAGGACGAGTCGAGCATAGTTTCTGGACGCAGTTACGTGGCCACCGTTCACCCTTCGTGCGAATGCTATAAACTATGCCAAGAAGAACGTACTCTGTATCACTTTTGTCGCATCTCCGTTCTCGCGGAGGGATTTTAAAGAAAACGCGGCAAAATTCGCGACACCGAGGACCGTGGAACGATTCTACGCGCGAAAACGAATCCAAAATGTGCGATAGTATTTTTCGAAACGATCCTTCGTTCTGGAGATAATCGAGTTTGAAAATTCGCGGGGCAGAATGGAGTACGATTTGGCGAACGTGTCTGACCGTTTCTCGTTATTTCCACTTGCGTTGCAAGTATTGACAGTGGTGCGGTATTGTATGTTTCTATTTTACGACCGGACAGAATCAGTTGGAACAAACAGTGTATATCACAATCAATTGATAAATTCCACCGCAAGTAGAAACAACGAGCAACGGTCAGACACATCGACCATAATTCATGCTGCAGTTGGAAGGGGGTGATTTTTCGATGAGAAATAAATAAATTGTGTAGAAGAAAATTTTGTTTACACTCCGGTATATTTTCAAAATAATCAATTGATAAATTCTACCGCAAGTAGAAACAACGAGCAATGGTCAGTCACATCGACCATAATTCATGCTGCAATTGGAAGGGGGTGATTTTTCGATGAAAAATAAATAAATTGTGTAGAAGAAAATTTGGTCTACACTCCGGTTCATTTTCAAAATAATCGATCTCAATAATTTATAGGGCACGTGGTTACCGCGCCTGACCATTGCTAGTTGTTTCCACTTGCCTCGGTACGTATCAATATAGACAGTGATACATATTATCTGTTTTCCATCGATCTTATTATCCTGTATCTAGTTAAAACAAGTAATATTCCACCGTAAATGTTTGCAAACACCTATACAAGTAGTATAACGAGTAATGTTACGACACACGTCAACGAAGCGGTACTCGATCGCACGCATGCCCGATGAAATTCGAAATCGATTTTCTCGCAAACGAACGCACCTATAAAAAAAAGAAATTGTTATTTCACGTTCTCGACGCATCGTAGCGCGTAGAATCGTTCCTTCACGGTTCTAAGGGAACTTACGGGACGAGAACCGAGGAGATTATTTATTACGTGGAATTTTGATATTTTTGTTTTCTTTCTTTTCGTTTTTTATCAACGAATATACATTCTCGTTTGATCCAGGATCACGAAACGTGAAATACGACCGACAGAGACAAATTTTCTGTTTCTCTGTCTTTCGACTCGTTTTTTGCATCGTAATTTACGAGTCTCGTCGAGCAGCGTTCTTTTTTTTTTCTCTGTTTTCTGTTTTCTTTTTTTCTCTCTCTGCCTCGCGAACTGCGCCCCGTGAATTCGATATACATTAATGGCTCGTGTGTACACGGTGATACGATGTCATCTTGCACGGGCGAGTGATGTAATTCTATCGATCATTAATTCAACGATATTTCCCCGACGATGTACGATACGTATATATATAATATATATATAACCCGAGTGTAACGAGGTGCCAAGATTGACGTGTCAGTTTATCGCGCGCGCGTTATACGACGCGCGTCAAAACAATTAGCTGCGCTGAAACGCGCGGAACACCTGACAAAATTAAACAGTTTAATTTATACGAGTCGCGTATACCCGTCGACCCTAAATGTAATTCAGCCGGGTTCGCGTAGCGCGCTACCGTTCGAAAATCGAAATATCCTGGCATTCGATTAATACCTTATCGAGCGTTTCATCGTTCTGCAGATGTGGCCAATATTAATTCGTTCGTAGGCGAAACTTTAAGTTCGCGCAAGTCAATATTTTGCTGATTATTGCGGGAACACGACCCGCGGGCATAATATCCAACACGTTGCTGAAAACAAATATAATCTCGACACGATCGATTTCCCGTGTGCAATCTGTATCTAGAATTTTTAAGTAATCAGTTTTTCCACGAGAAAAATTTACCGTATGTAAATGTATTCCCATAGTTTGGAAGGCATGATTTGGATGGTATAGAATATTTCCAATTTTTAAACGATTGTTGAGCTCAGTTGACGAACATTTCTCGCGGAACTATTTAATTCGATGTTTAGGTAGAAGTTTGCAATAATAGAAATATAAGTCGTTGATACTTCACAATTTCACAGATGTAACATATTGAGTGTCTCGAAAGTCTCGGTGCATTTGAGTTACGTAGAGCGAATTTCAAATGAAATTTTTTAACCAAGAGATTTTCCGTATATTTATAATATAAATAATATATTTATAATATAATATTGGTATTTACATATATTATTTATTTTGTATGTATATTTTTAGCACAACTATTTCCAACTCGTCGAGAAAATTAATAAGTTTTTGTTATTTCCATTTCAGGATTTGGAAGAACATATTTTTGCAATAACATGCCGAATCGCAGAGATGAGATTTAGTAAAATAGGAAACGATTTGCAAGAAAATTCGATAAACCCTGCGCTAACAATTAAATCTGCGAACCACGCGTGTTATTCATTTTCAATTTAATGTTGGTATATTGTATGTCAAATATATACACGAATATACCATTAACAAGTTTATTTGAAATTCACTGTAATTCTCCGAAATGCACAGGGACTTTAGGTATAATATATTCGTTATAATTCAACATAACGAACGAAACGTAGTTCACATTTGGAAATAAGTGCACGTGTCTCGAATACGCGTACAACTCGCACGAAAATTTGGATTGTCATTTAGATTTGGTTACAAAAATAATACTTCGGCTGCACTTCGCCTCTTTCGCTTACGGCAAGGTGTCCAGTAACTGGTGATGCAGTATTCCACGTTAGAGAGTGCATCGAAAATATAGAATTACAATTTTTTTCATACGAGACTTCGTTCTCCAAAAAAAATTGAAAATTCGTCGGACACGCGTACGATCGAATCAACTTGGCTGTAGTGTCTGTTCATTATTCGTTATTTCTACTTTCATATTTCTCTGCACAAAGTATCTTTATACAGTATTTCTTTACAGATACTATTTTTTATATCTTTTACATTTCTTTGTACATTATTCCTTACATGTACTATTATTTTTCGAACGGATCTCTCTGCAAATCTCACTTTTCGTTTCACTACAATTTCTACTTAGTCAATTATTACTCTCATAACCAAACAAGATTCACCTTCGTAAAACGATGATTTTACCGAATTCATCACTTACTAACTTTACACATACATTTTTATTTAAAATACATCTTTACCCACACCTTTACCCACACCTTTAACCACACCTGCAAATACACTTTTACCCACACCTTCAAATACACCTTTACCCACATATTTAAATACACTTTTACCCGCACCTTTAAATAACATTAATCACACCTTTACCAACACCTTCAAATAATCTCTGAAATAAAAAATCGCTAAACGTACCTCGATCCGAATCCTCCGCGAAAAATAATTCCCGATCGAAGCCATCGGAAGGCATTCTCGGTGCAAAACGCGCGAAGATATGCATCCCCGAGTGCGATAACTTGAAAAAAGAAGAAGTAAAAAAAAAAAAAAAGCGAAGCAGGTACCAATTCATCCCGGCACCCGTGGGAAATGCGGAATCATAGCGGTGCGCGGCCGTTAATGTCGCCGGATTCATTCAGCTTTCACGGTATTCCCCGCGTTTCCACGACACGGGAACTAGGGCGTGACGTTGGATGACGATAGACTGATTTTCCACCCAAAAACCGCAACCGACCCGATTCCGACGCGCGCAAGCCGAACGTCCTGCAATATTCACCGCGCGCCTTGCAACGGGAACCGTTCCACGTTCACGGGACCGCAGTTATAACGGAGCCCTTCGCAATTAACGCGCGCTAATGTGACTTGTTGCAACGATAAATCATTCCCCTTCGCTGCACGGATAATTCTGGCCCGTATGGGAACCGGATACCCGTTCCCATCGCGTACCGAACGTTTGCGAGGTTGTTGCGCGGCTTGCGAATAATCTGCTACACGTTACCGGGCGTCGAGTTAACCCCCGCGCGGCCGGAGAGTAAAAGTTATTTATACGCGATGATACTTCGGCCGATGATGTCGTTAACCGGGCCCGCTCTTGCAAACGAATCGGCTCGGACGTATACACGGCCGCTCCTCGATATAAATTTCAACGAAAGGTGGGGGATAATCGCGCGAGATTAACGGAAATGAGAACGTTCTTTATGGTTTCGGTTCGCGGAACGAGGTTCCCCGGGGTTTGCACGGTGGAGAATTTTTTAACGCCAGAAAAAGAATACTTTCACTATTGCAACGATGCGGAGAAGTGGAGATAATATATTTTGATATTAACGCACCGATTGTAAGAGTTTGATAACTAGTGGGGAATAATTTTTTGAAAGATTGTAAAATTTTGAACGCGGAAAGAGAATACTTTCACTATTGCAACGATCGGAGGAGTTTGATGGATATTGGTGTACGTTTTCATCGCATGGTTTTCGAACGAGTGTTTCGCAAAATGGAGGAAGCGATGGGAAATGTTTCACGTGGAGAGATAATATTTTTTGCTATTAACGCACCGACTGTAAGAGTTTGATAACTAGTGGGAATAATTTTTTGAAAGATTGCAAAATTTGGAACGCGGGAAGATGTTGATAAGATTTTTTCAAGATCAACGAACCGATCACGAAAGATTAGATGTATACTGTGGGAGTATATTTTTCTTGAATTATTTTAAAGTTATTACTTATCCCGAGCGAAGAGATTTTCTTTTACCCGACGGAGACGGTATCCGGCGAGTTTGGAAGCGAGGTTTATGCAATCTCGCTTGTATCGTAATATTTATCAAATTAATTTTTCTCGAGTTTATTTTGTATTTCCTCTTCTCTCTGTTTACTCTTCCTCGTCCTCTTTCGAGGAAGCGAAATCATAAACGATAAAGATACTTTTGTCCATATATACGTTCAGTTTCTTCTTCATATTTATACTTACCGATATTACTGTTAAATATTTTTACCGGACACAATTCGACTATATATCATAAATCGACGAGCATGGCGATCCGTCTACGTATTATAAATAAGACTGTTTTCAGTCTTGTTAGCATTGTTTACGAGCAGGGATTGTTAAAAGTACACAGCGAAAAGATAAAAATTCCAGGGCAATTATATTCGAATGGTAACAAGGTTCCATCCGAAAGTTAATTGGCTTACGCTCCTTTAGAATTCATCTAAGAGCAAATAATAAGGACGGAGAATGTTTGTTCTTTTCCTTCTCCAACTATCGTCCTTTCTCGCCAAATCGATACCCGCTTCAAAGAAGTCACTCTGATTCTTCCACCGGAGTTTCGTCGAGAGCCTTGCGCATGCAAATGATTTCTTATTGATGGTGAAAATACGTTTGGAAAATTCTCGAGCACCTTTTAATAATGTTGGTTCACGCGAGAACGAGTCGCGAGGAAATTGAAGCCTTCGTTAATTATTCTAGTTCTCTGTAGACGGATATAATTGCTTTATTCTCCTGTGGGTATTTTTGTCCTTCGAGTTGTCGCTGGTTGTCGAATCGATGTTCGATGTAAACTATTCAATACCACTATGTCTGCGTTTCAACCTTTCCAGGAATGATTCGTTGAGAACAAGTTCGTTAGAGTTTCTCGTTAATCTCGGTATTTCGTAATAACGCCGTGAAAGAGGCAGGAAACCCTACCAATTAGTTTACTGTACTAATAATCAACCTCCCTTCATCGGGATTAGCTTATCCTCTTATCAAATAGCAACGGTACGAGCAAATAACAGCGATAGGAAAATATTTGTTCTTCTTTCTCGAAGCAGAGGCACCGCAGCTTCCTTCGTTGGATCAATATCCTTGGCTAAGAGACTCCTCTTCTCGGTCCTTTTCTCGGTTCCCAAAAACTAGCAATCACGCGGATAATCCACGGTTTCTTTTTTTTTTCTTTTCACTTCTTTCTCTCTCGTATAAATAATTTCGTTCGACGATTTTCCATTAATTCGTGATTTAATCGTCACGGTGATGCGGAAACGCGATAAACGGAAACATCCATTTCGTTTGCAAGTGAAATTTATCCAATTATCGAGCATCGGATTTCAATGTTTAAAACATGTAATATTTACATTATACGGCTGGAATCAGCAATCAAAGACAAACGTGGCTCGTTGTTTGTTTCCTATTTTAGCGAAGGTTCCCTTGTAACTCGTATTTCGTACTTTGGACATTTACATCCTGCTTCACGTCGTGTACCTTTCTATTTTTCGCTTCTACGTCGAGAATGTTTCACGCGAAGAGTTAATATCAGAATTGCGGAGCGAAAATTGTAATTGAATAGGAATCGAACGTGTCGTTGCTCGTTCGTATAAAAATCAAAAAATAGATGTCCACGCATTGATCGAGTGTCTTTATTCGGAGGAAATACCTTTCAAAGCGGATATTTTTACAAATATTGCACTAGATGCATCGAGGAAAGCACGAATGTTTAAATTCGCTTGTACGAAAATACGAGGACGACTTAGTTCGAAAGATACCGGTGAGATTATCGTGAAATATTTAGTAGGTATATTATTTTAGTTTTATCTTGTTGTTAGGTTCGAAATCTTATTGGAATGGTGTACGATGTAATGTCTACACGATGTAAGCGCTGTCAATGTCAACGATTTCCTTTCACTGTCCTTCAAATTTGATTTCAAATGCTGTACAATTTTACCTCAAATTGTACATCGCACAACGAGTTTTCCAACATGAAAAGAATCTCTCCTCGTGTTATCATCGCCTAAATTATTTTTGTAAATAAAAATTACATAAACAAACTTTTCAAGAAACAAAGAATCTCTCTCGTAACTCTATTACTGTCCAAATAATTTTTCCGAAGAACGATACACTATGTAAAAAGAGTCCTTCGAGGCAAAATCTCTCTCCTTGTTCACCATTACTACTTGTACCGATTTACGAAAAGATGTTAAAAAAAACAAAAGAATTCCTCTCGTCGCTGCCAGTATTGTCCAAATTAGACAAGCGAGACCAGCGTGTCGAGATACACGCTACGTATCGATAAATCTACGTTTCTATTTTTATTTAAACAAAAAAAAAAATTCCTCACCGGACGAGTCGATCGGTGTTTCCGCGAAGTTTCTCGCGACAGATCCGCGCGAACGAATTTATCTCGTGCCGAGGGTGGGTCGATTTTTCGTTGGTTCGATCGTTTCCGTGAATTCGCCCTGCTGACGATTCTCAAACATTTTTCTCCCCTACGTGAACGACGACTCGGTCCGTAATTAAAATAAACGGTTAATTAACCGTACGAGGGCATGTGAGCGCGTGCACGATCACGAAGATCGGTTAGTGTCTGGGGCGGGCAGTCTCTGACCTCTCCAGACGGGCTAGACTTCTTCACGGGCTTGGGTCCACTCCGGACCCTCGAGTTGAACATCAAAAGAGCAGAAGCCATTTCATCCGTCGCAGTGCGTCTTCATTGTCGTCGTTCCCTCGCACTTGTTGAGCCTCGCGAGCCGAAACGAATCCGATCCACCCCCGTCGTTGGATCGCGGGCCTTTCCCCGCTGTGTAAATGTGTATTTTTAGCACGCGCGGTTGATCGTCGCGCTTTGTCTCTAATTCCTCGTTCGACAGCTGATCCTTTGCCGGTTGAAACGGAACGAACGGTGAAATGTATCTTTATTTTATTCCCGTGAGATTCAACGTCGTAATTTTGTCGATCTTCGAGCACGATAAATTGATATTTGGAATCGAAAATAACAGTACCATGTATCTTTATTTTATTTCCGGGGAAAATTTTTGTTTTCTCTTTTCTCTTGTCTTTATTTTACTTTAACGTAGATGTTGTCGATTTTTAAAGTTTCTGTAATTCTTTGTCTTTGATTCTTTGGGTTTCTATAATATTTTGCCGATGATTATTCGATCGATAAATTGGTATTTGGAATCGAGAGAATAGTGAAATGTATCTTTGTTTTGTTTCGTAATACTTAATGTCGTGAGTTTTTATCAATTTTTATGGTTTCTATTACTTTGTCTCTAATTGTTCTTCCAATAGCAGATCTTTTGGTATTCTGAAAGAAACAAATATTTTTATTTTAATTTTTAAGGTTTTGTAACTTTCTCATTTTCAATTTTTCAATCGACAGTTGATTATTTGGTATCTTGAATTGTACGAACATTGAAATATATCTTGATTTTAATTTATGTTACTTAGCACTTGATTTTAATTTATGTTACTTAGCATCGTAAATTTGTTCATTTTTAGGATTCCTATAAATTTTTGTTTCCAATTTATTGTTCGACGACTGATTCTAGTATTTTGAATCTAACCAGTAAATTTTTGGCGAACTTCCCTCTAGGGCTATGTTTATCGAAGATCGATATATTTGGTTTTGGAATAAATACCTCCGGTGTTATTTTAGTCGTAATTTATTTTGGAACGTGAGCATATAAATTTCAAAAAACTGTTAAGAACATTTTAGTTTTACCTCTCAAAAGATTTGCAACAAATCTTCATTATACACGGTTAGGAAAAAGACAAAAGAGCATTTTTCAACGAAATGCAAAAATTTTACCTCGTACTTTCGAGATATCCATTTATACGGTTTTTGCATCAATTTGTTTACATATTAAATTCTCCCTTTTATCTCTCTTTCAATTAATGCTTTTGCTACCGAATTAAAACAGATACACATGATTAAACGATATAACCGACAGGGAATACCGAGCACCCTCTTTGCTTGTATCTCTCTTTCAATTAATGCTTTACTTACCAAATTAAAAAAGATATATATATCATTGAACGATACAACCGAAAGGGTACAAGAGTATCTCTACTTCAATTAAGCTGCTCGTGCTAGCAAATTGAAAAAAAAAAAAAAGTATCATTAAACGATACAAATGAAAGCGAATATTATGCAAGAGAACCTACCCTCTTCTCTCTTGTATCTCTGCTTCAATTCATTCTCTTTTATTCCCAAATTAAAAAAGATACATCAGAACATTATCGTACACGTATCAATTAGTGAACAAGGAATAGAACATTGTATCTCTTTGAAATTCTCATCCTCATTTATGGACATAACCAATGGAATATTAGTAGAACATAACAGAACATTATAACGCGTTATTCCCCTCGTTAAATGAAACATCTGAAAGAGAATAATTTAGAAGAGTGGTCCCCTTCTTTCGTATCTCTGTTTCGATCGACGCTCTTCTCGCCAAATTAAGAAAAACCTGCATATCATTAAGCGAGGTAAATCACAAGGGAAATGTCAGAAGAGACTCTTATCGATTTTAATGAAATTTTCTAGGTTCATAGATTCACATACGGTCTACTACTCAGGTATACCTGATTAAGCAATTCTTTCAAACTTCAAGTTTATATTATTCGTAACTGGCATGCCATTTACTGTTGTAATCCCGGTTACAATTGCTGTATATACAAATTTATGAGCTTGCCAAATTTCATTGAAATCGGTGAGGGCCATTTCGGAACATTCCTCTTGGGAGAGGGTACTGTAAAACAGTCGCGCGACCGGATGTTTCATCGATAAAAAATACACGATATTCGCGGTGGACAAAAAACTTGTAATTCGTACGAATCCTGAAGCTTATCGTGCATACAAAAAAAAACAAGACCAAGTGATTTTTTCAAATTTCAAACTTATTTTTCTCACAATTGGCCGTTACAGATTCAAAAGTTCTCGCCTAAAGAGAGACCTATTTCTTCAAACTTTACACTTATTTTTCTCACAAACTGGGTGTACATATACGGCTATAATTCCGGTTACGAGTCTTCTGTACGTGGATCTACGAGTTTGTCAAATTTCATTGAAATCGGTGAGAGTCACTTCGGAACACCTCTTTCGAGGTAGCGCGGGGAACAGTCACTCGACAGGATGTTCCAACGTTCGAAAACACACGATATTCGTACCGAACAAGAAGCCCGTTTCGACGCCCCGGAACTCGTACACCGGATCCCGAAACTTTTCGTGTACAGAAAAAGAGAGAGAGACATAAAAGAGAGAGAGAAAAAACACCGCGCGTAGTCGGTCGCGCGGAAGCGACACGCGGCTCTCGCGTTCGCTGATCGAGCGCGAGCTTTTCGACACGCGGGAGGTGGAGGGGGTTGGTCGTGCTTTTCCTATTTCATTTTGCACGTTCGGCCCGCTACGGCTCGTATTTATTCGTCGTTTGACGGGGAGCGTGACAGGACGATCCGGTACTTCGTAGAACATGAATTTTTCACGATCCGGTTCGTTTTCCTGCGGTCCGTCGGTCCGTGCGGATAAATTTGCGCACGCACGCACGTGCGTGCGTGCGTACGTGAGTGGGCCCCGCACATGCGGGATACGCGACCGTCGAGAATCGATCTGCGAAGCTACGCGTAGAATGATATCCGAACGTGGAATAATAGCCGGCGGTGGTCGAAACGAGGTGGGGGGAACCTCGTGCGGAACGAAGAAACTTGGACAACACGCGCGATACTAAACATTTGCGTTGGTTGTTGGGGTAATTAACTGCGGGCGTTTACCGCGCAATTTCCTCGGTAATTAAATAATTCGTTCGAATATGTTTTTCAAGCGAGAGAATCGTGTACGTATTCATTACGTGAATATATTTATGGTTCGACTCTTACGGATGGTATTGTGTGGAGAACGGAAGATTAATATGGAGGGGGGGGGGGGGGTGAGGTTGTGGAGGGCAGTGATACTGTGAGAACGTAGTGTAGGTTCTAATATCTTCTGTTATTTTGAGTTATATGAGCCTGGTAATATATACACATGTATTGAAGGAAGAAGAAGGAATCGGTACCAGGTAGAGGGGAAGTACTATGAGAAAGGTGAAAGTGGATTTTTGTAATATTTTTGCTTATTTTAACTTTTCTGGACCTGACGATAATGTATATGTATGTATTGTAGGGAGAAAGAAAAATTAATACCGGATTGAGAAGTAGTAATATCTTTATTATTTTAAATTTTCTGGACTTGATGATTATATATAGATATGTATTGTATGGAGAAAAAAGAATCGATATCGAGGAGAACATTGCTACCACGAGTAAAAAAAAATTATGGATTGTCGTAATGTTCTTGCTATTTTCATTTTTACGAATCTGATGATAATATATATGTATTCTAAGGAGAAAAAGAATCAGTATCGAATTGGGAATGGGTACTATGAGAAAGTAGAATATGAACAGTCTGGTGCAATCTTTGCATACTTACAAAGCATTACGAAGCCTAACTGGAACGTCTGATCCAGTACGATCCGCGATCCCTGTTAGAATTAATCCGTACGTTTCTCCCATGAATACGAGGAACAGTTATGCTAACAGTGTCGAGAATTTTTGCTCAGTCAAGTAAGCCTCGACAAGTTCAATTGAAATATTTTACCCGATACTAATTTTAATTTCTCTTTTTCGCATACATACAATGAGTAAACAGAATGATAAAGTTTTAAGTAGTCGCATACTTGACAAAGTCAGACCAGCAAGTCTGACCCAATACGAGCTCCACTTCCTACCTGGGTTGACCTTTCTCCTTAGAATTCATGACATTTGAAAATCAATAATTTTGTGATGTATAGTACACACACACACACACATACCGAGTGAACTACATAATTAGATCACTTTACATAATTAGATGCTACTGAACCAATACAAATTAAATTTTTACACTTTAAAGGGTTTGCAAGCTGAATATGGTAAGTTGATATTCAATATCAACTTGGTTTCTTTTTTTAATCGAAATTAACAGTTTTTGAACTTCGGCATTCAATACAGTAACAAATTCTCAGAACACAAATATCGAGTTACATTTAACCCGAACCCAATAATATTACAATTATAAATTTTGAACCGTTACGAACACATTTATTTTAATACTGTTAAAATTCATATCTTTGCTAAATTCCGTTCTAAAAAATTCAATAATTTCCCCATTTAAAAACACAAAGTTATTCATCGCATATTTTCTAATTCCACTCGCAGAAAAATTGCACAAATTTTTTGCAAACTATCCTTTTTCATTATTCAAGATAGCTGAACCATTATTTCCGTTCTACAATTATTAACACGCATTGTGATTTGTCAAATCTCGATTTAAAATTCCCTCGATTTCTCGATCGCCTCGTACGTCTTTTTGTCTTCGCTTAAAAATTGTTTCTACCGAATACAGCTGGGCAAATATCAAGGAAAAATGGCAATCGTTCGGAAAAAGATTGGGTGAATATAAGGTTGCGATCGAGCTTTACATCCCAATTGCTCTATCGTACATTCTGTCCAGTCTTTTGTGCGGTACGTGCTTGAGTGTTCTCGTTGGGGTGAAGCATAATGCTTCTATTCATGTTAAAGGATGATTCGACTGTACTTCGGGGCCACCGATGCACGATAAATCGATAACACACCGCGCGATGCGTTTCTTGGAAAATATTTCTACCATTCGTTGCCGACGGCGATTATTGGCTGGAACAAATATTTTTGTGCACCGTGGATGGCCGGTTTTCGATTAATTTCCATACGTGTTCGTCCATCGTCGTGCTTTCACATTGGAACTGACTTTATAATTTCATTCGCGTTAGTAATTTAGGTTACAGCGAACGATAGATCGATGCTTTGCGAGCAATTAGGGCATTCATATTTGAAAGGGCAAAGAGGAACCGTGAACTGACCTATGGTCTCGTTAACAATTTAGTATCGAATGCGATACGTCGAAACAATTTTCTACATCACTATTAATTGCTGATGTAATTGATACTGTGTTTTATAACAGCATTTGCGGTTCCATCGTACAATTATTCTAGTTATAATTATCAATAACGATCATATTTGTATTTTGTTACATCATTCTATTGTTTACAAGCTAATGATTTTATGTATTTATGATATTGGTAATATATATGATTTTAATAATAAATTTGGACTCTCTTCTTACGTAACAATCGTTACGAAAAATAAATATTACGAGGTGAATGTGCTCTTTGAGTAAAGAAAATAATCAGTTAATTTAACAAAGGTAATAGTTTCACTATTTATTTTACATTTGTTACATAAATTGAATTGCTAATATCTATAAATCATTTCCATTCCTGTGACAATTTTTCAAATGACAGTAGCAGGTATCTTAGACTTCGTTGTACATTTTTAACTAATTAGTAATCGATTCATCGTATTCAACTTGTACACAAAATTTTCACAAATAAAAGTAATATACATAATAATAATAATAATAATAATAATAATAATAGGCTCCAATTTGGAACGAGTTTTAGACTACTTCGAAAACAATTAAACAAAGTTACTAACACACCACGTATATTCCAAATTAGATGGAAAAAGGACCGTTTGATTTACTAATACAACTACTTGTCTATTTCAATAATTATTGTCGAATATTGTAGGCATCGTTGATAATCGAGTAATTTTAACATGAATATCAAAATAGGTAAAATTTACCTCTTTGTTGGTTTTGGTGTTGACAATTGTAAAAGAATCGTCGTTCGAATCAATTTCTAAAAGTATTTATTTCCCAGCCACTCGGAACCCCATCTACCGGGTGCCTGTGTCGAGTGATATAAAGTAGCGCTGGAAACGTAAGTTCATTATCGAGACATCCTCTTTTGGCAAATTGAATGAGTCCATAAACCAACCGTCCAATTACCCAGGATCTAGTACCCCGTTAATTGTTCTAAGATGAATCGATAGCGCGAACGAAGACAGAAGGTGGGTCTTACGTTGAAAAATCGTCTGTTAGCTGCTTGGTGGCGCGGTTTAAATCACTCTGCAATACTGTTTGCTCGTTCACTGATCTTACAAGTCGTCGCGCAACTCTCTCAAATAAATACCACCACGCAACGAACGGGTTTTGATTCTTAATTCTTTTTACGATCAATTTAACCTCTTTAACTGGTACGTGTATTTAATATATACTGATGAAGCTTTAGAACCGTGAGTCAGATACAAAGATAAGTGTCACCGAAGTGGCAATAGACGATTGTCTTTCGTCTTAACAGCGTGTGCCATGATTACTAGAAGACAATCACGTTTTTACATCTAACCGAACACTTGCAAAAATATTCGTACACTACACAGGGTGAGTGGAAAATCCTAGTACAACGAATCTCGATTTACAACGGTGTTTGTAATCAGTAAGGTAAAGTTGGGGAAATTTTCAAAACTTCATTCAACGAAAGAAATTACCCCACGGTATGCACTATTGTGTTCTAAGTGCTCACAAACTTTCGTTAAAATCAAACTTAAAACCTAGGAGAATTTCCGTGCGATGCCCTCTCTACTTTTGCAACTGGATGTAATTTATTCAACGTCATCCTGGCATTATCCCAATTGTTACACTACCGTGGTTATTTCGTCACATATAGGTGAAGTCTAGTAGGATCTCCTACAATTATTTAAATATTTATAAGAAACTTCAAGAAAAAAAAATCTTGGGTCGTGGGTTACCTTTATTGATTTATTCAGGATAAATTGAATTTTATCCTGAATTGTTTATTATATATACAATTTAAATTTGAAATTAATAAGATTCATCGGGTATTTGTCAGACACCCGATCGTACCATTTATGAGTTAACGTGAGTTGTCTCGCGCGAATTTTGGACCAGAGATTCGGTACTGGACCCGTTGATCCGTCCAGCTGTTAATCGCCCACGCCTTTGAATCGCCGGGATTAACGATCTGAGGTTCTAAAACAAACATTCCGGTCTGTGGCTGTGTCAGCAATAGCGTGTACGACGATCGGGGGCTTGCCGTGTCTGACTTCGAGCCTCGTTTCCTACCAGGTTTCCCCCTCGTTGTCGATCGCGGCCATCTGGAAATTCGCTCCGAGGTGAATTCGTAGCCTGTCGTGTTATTCGTTCACGAGGCAGTTTGCAGCGTTTACAACGCTTACAGCGCTTTTTCAGCGACGATACGAAATTTTTCGAGAGCTCGCGAATTTCTTGAGTGGAATACGCCTCTCTTGTAAAATGAAGAATTCCCGTGGTTGAAATACACCGTGAGTTTTGTCACGTGTACTTCAATCGGTGGAGAATTAAGGTTTCATCGACTTCGATCAATGGAATTTTTTTAGTTGTAAAATATTACACAGAGATATCGAAAATTGTGCTCATTATTTTTACAACTACGATAACCATTCACTTTTCAGTGTCGTTGTTTCTCAGCTCTCGATTATTTCTAGAGAAAATCTTCAATTTCACTTAACTGGATCCTTACGGCTTTGTTAAAAATTCTTTATTATTTTTACAACTTTAATACCGATAAACCCTTCCGCGGTTTTTATTTCTTCGCTTTCGTTCACTTCTTCAGAAAATCTCCAATTTCATCCAACACGTCGTTTTCTAACCTTTGTTAAAAATTCCATTCTCTTTTCCTTCTTGCAACATTAATACCAGTAAACCCTTCATGGATGTTATTTCTTAGTTCTAGATTATTTCCCCAAAAGACCTCCAATCTGACCCAACTCGTCGCTTTCTACCCTTCGTAAAAACACCCCACTACCTCGTCCTGTTTCAACTTTAATACCTATAAAACCTTCTCGTTATTCCTTATTCCTCCCCCCCTCTTCTTTCCAAAAAATCTCCACTTTCACCCAACTCGTTTTTAATATCCACTCTAAAAACCCTATTTCCTCATTCTGTTTACAATTTTAATACCAACAAACCCTTCACACTGGTTATTTCTCATATATCCCCCCTTTTTCCAAAAACAATCTCCACTTTCACCTCTGCTACCCCCCCCCCCCTCCTTTGCCGTTCCTTTTACAAGTACCCTGATAACCGAACAACAATACACCCGCGACCAGTAACCTAACCCAGCCGCGCGCCGGTGCTACGTAAATACGACTCCGGAGGACCGAAACTTTTCCGCCTGCCCCCGGCGTAAGCTGATTGCCGGCAAAGCCGAAATTTCCTGGAAGGCTTCTGTGTTTAACCACCGATCGATAATCCCGTTTCCAATGGGGGTCCCTCGGCCGCGTTTTGTCCGAGCGCGGAGTCAACGCCACGCTCTTCCTCCTCCTCCTCCTCCTTCTACTCCTCCACCACCTCTTCCTTCTCCTACTCGACCGCCCCAGCCGCTTCGGTCTTCCGCGGAAAAGAGGCGAGATTCCTCGTCGATACGGTTAACGAACGACGAACCAGTTTCCGGATTCAACGTTTCATCGAATCGGACGCCGGTGCCTACTCATTTCGGGCGCTAGACGACGTGTCCGAGAGGCAGCGGGCGTTGCTATAGAAACCCACCCCCTGGCGTTGTGGCGTGGGGGCGGTTCGTTCGGCGTGTCAGGGGTTCTCAAAATACGTACCGTACGACGTTGTCAACGGAAATCACGGGGAAAGGTTCGTCTCGAGGTGACGGAAACGCCGTGGACAACGAGAAGGTCTCGAAGCGAGGATCGGTGGGGAAACGTCGTAGTTCGAAGCGACAACCGGGACGAGGGAGTGGATAATGAAAGAAAGCGGGAATTTATAAGTGGACGAAGCAGACGAACCGACGGAACGGGGTGGATAATAGTGTTTTTCTTTTTTATCAATAAGCGGGGTCGAAACGACGATTCTGTTGTTTCGTTTGCATCGAGTCCGCGGGGGTCGCGCGAACCAGTCGAATGGATTTGTTTGGTTGTTTTTCCGAGCGACGAGATGGCCCGGGTACAAGGGAATATAGGGTGGAACGCGTTACCGCGGAGGTCATTGGACTTCGAAATACGCTACAGTTGGGGTAGGTGTGCGTGTGTATGCGTGTATGTGTGTGTGAGGATGTGTCACCGAGACGGATTCCCCTGCTTTGACTTTTATCTTCGATGTCGAATTTTCGGTGGTGTTTAGCGAGGACGATCGAAATAGAAATACGGGGATTGGGAAAGTTTTTTTTTTTTTATTCTTGGCCTCGACGAGACACTTTTTTCTTTCATTTGAATATCGAAAGACACTTCGGTGATTCGAATACTAGGGGAATTTAATTCGAATACGGGGCTGACCGGAAGTTTTTTGGACACTTGTTCAAAATATCAATTTTTGAGGGGCGACATTGTGGAAAATTGTGTACGGTGGTCCTCATCGGATCGTTTTAAAGGTTGTTTCTGGGTTGAATTTCTTATACCGGGAAATGATTTTTTATTTGAAAAAGGAAAGTAAAGAATACTCGTGAGTGTTCGAAATATTTTTCACACGTTCAAGGTTACAGTAAATTTGAAGATTAGAGACTTCTTTTTACATCTATTACGAGAAATCGTATTTGATTTTCTTTTTTACTTTTTCTATCGGGAGTACTAATTGTTACTTGATTGCTAATTTAATCAGGTTAGGCGATTCCGAGTACGATTAAAATTACATCGCTATGATGATTTACCTATCTAGTTCAAGCGGTTCGAGGAAATTAATTTGAAAATTTGTTTCCCCCTTTGGCTCTCGTCGACTCAATTTGACTAAAGCCAGAGATTACACTTAACACAAACCGAATATAAAAGTGACTTCGAGTTATTATAATATTCCATTAATTTCACTTTAATGCGATCTACGATTGGAACAGATTCCGATTAAATTAACACAGAAATAACTCGCTCTCGGTGTGCGATAAAAAAACTTTCGGTCCTCTTTAACTCTGAGCACAGTTGTTCAATGTGTAAAATGATGCAAAATTACCTAAAAAATAGATTAATTAAATATAATTAATATAAATAGGATCATTCATTCCCATCGTGTAAATTGTGTCTTAATTTTCGTTTTTATTCATACCAGAGTGTACACAAGGATCATCGTTGACCCACGATACCCCAAAAATGTTAAATAACGTTTATCAAACTTCGAGTATACAAAATGACCCAGAAAATAATTCAGTTGGATATTCAACCACAAAGTGAGATTTACTTTTTTTTATTAACAGTCCCTGTAACTTGAGTTTCAATTTTAATTTTTCAAAAATCCTACTTGTCTCAGAGTACACAAAAAGAATATTCTTGGATTCGCAGTGCACCGAAAGAATCAAACAACGTCCACCAACCCTCAACTGTACAAAATGACCTAGAAAATAAATCAGTCGTATATTTACAATACAAAATGTAATTAATACAAAATGTTACATTAATAATCCCACCGTGCAACTTGGTTTTCAATTTTAATTTCTCACAGCGTGTCCCACACATCTTCCGTCATACATCCCACAGTACACAAAAGGAATACTCCCCGTCCCACTATGCTCCGAAAGTAGTCGAACAACCTCCATCCCCGATCTCCAAGTATCAAATCCGTCTACCTAAATCCCTCGACTTCGGCTGATCAAAAATCTCAGATCCGTCGTTCCCGTTCCAATCCTCCCCCCTAAATTCCATCTCCGCGAGCCTAATATTCGCAAATGTCTGCCATCCGCGTTAAAAGGATTCCGACGTTGCGAGAAGTGGGACAAACTGGCCGAAGATTCGATTCGTGGATCCGTGTCGGTATTCTGGGGAAGTGGGCGGGGAACGGAGAACGGGTAAGGAACGGGTTGGGAGGGGGGAGGAGGGCTCGACGTTTCCTTAAATTCAATGTTCCTCCACGGCCACGGATTTCCTTCGAACCGATGCATTTCCGAGAGGAGAGCGCGCGATATCCTCGTCCCGGTGCGGCGATACGCTCGCGAACAAACTCACCCTCGAAAATCCACGGAAGAGGTTCGAGGATGGTGATCCAGCCAAGCCAAAGACCCAACCCAACCCGTGCCACGTCCACCTCCGGCAAGCCGGTGAATCCGTCAGGTAAGACGCGGACCAATGGACGGATCTGTCTCCTTTCATCTGGCGAAATTCGGGTTATTTGTCGGGACGAGAGTTAGCGTACAGTTCTCGGACAATCGGATCGCTCCGACGGCGGTGGCGTTCCTTCGACGATTTCCCTGGGAACCCATTGCCAGCCAATCTAGATGGTACGCGCTGGGGACGTGCTCGTCCGGGTCGTGGACTTATTGTTAGGGTGGCTTTTGACCCCTGCGGCAACTCCGTGTACCACGATAAACCCCGGAGATGGAAATCGGAACCCGTATTTACGGACGCCCGGTCACAACGCGAATTCGTTCCCTCGTAAAGAGACCAAACAACCGATGGACTTCCTATGCACCGTGTTCCCAAATGTCCCCCTGCCACGCGTTCTGCATTACCACACTCTCTGGTGGATCTTTGCGAATCGAATCGAAATATTGGCATTGTGTAATTTTCCAGGAGCTATCGAGATGCATGGCGGATAATTTTTGAAGGAAACTTACCAATTTTCAAGAACTCAAAAGTGTTTTGAAAAGCTCAGGAGCTTTCCTGTGAAATTTCGGTACGGTGATCCCACGGTTTCGAGGAAATGCCTATGAAAATGTGTCGATCTTTAAAAATCCGTAAGAGCGGAGTGTTTTCCGGTGAAACGTTCGCAGGATCTGCGTTCGGATTCGGAATAGCGGAGCGCGACGATCACTATAAACGCTCGTGAAAAATAGATACAGGAATTTGTCGTCGAGTCAATTCCCTCTCAACACAATGGCCGACGGGATAGATTCGCCGTGACGCTAAGCCATTTAGAAGATTGAAGGACCTTTTGCCGATATCTTTTCAGGTCACGAGCGGGGTAAAAGGTATTTCGACTTTGTCCATCTCGCAATAGCATTTCGATCGAAACGTGGACCCCGGGTATAGTCATATTGCTCGGGTTCCAACTTTGACCGCCATTAGTCCGATACGTTTGCGCCGTTCAAGACGAGTGTGTCGCGAACGATACAATTTCTGGCCAGGATAATAGCTAGTAAAAGCTTTTATCCTTTCTCGAAACAGTAAAATGGTGGAACCACGACACTGGAAAAATACATACGTTGAAAATGTTCAATTCGGTTCGCGATCCAAGGACTCTTGGTATCGTATCGACACCTGACTGGCAAAATGGTACTCCAGGCTCGTACCTAACTCGCGTTAGGCGCGCTACTGTTCCTGATCGCATCAATCGGATTCCTGTGCGGGACGCCTTATTACGAGTCGAACGGTATAGTCCAGCTTTGTACGCGTTTACACGCGTGAATCTTGGTTAATGTAGGTTAATCAGCAGGTCCATTGAACTCTCGCTATCCTCCTATCGCCGTAGGCGTTCCGTCTCTTGTACGTTGTCCAAGACCGCTTCTTAATCGGACACGATTAAACGCAAACACGTTGGCAGGCTATCTTAGGCCTCGCACGAACCACCGCGCACTTTACGATCCATTGTCGGAGGAAGTATGTATATTCTTCGGGTGTTAACCTCTGATCTTTCTACACCGCGTCTTCCAACGTTATTTTGTGCTTGGAAAATTCACATTTACAATCGTGCGCAGAACTGATCGTGTATCTTGTACATTTAAGGTATAGAGAATGATCCTACCGGTACCACTTTAAGTTTGTTTAGTGCTAACTTGGGCCAAAGGAGGAAAAATATAAATGTTAATTGATCGAATTTTAGTGTAAATGGTACTTTATCGAAGGAGGTATATTTGAATGATAGTTTTTGGAAATAATCGTCCACAAAGATCTGAATGAGACATTTTGTATATACATAGTCCCTTGTTTGAAAATTTGATTCGAATCAGCACTGTTCTATTCACTTTTGAACGAGTAACCTTCTATTCGAAACATTTCATGAAACTATCAATAATTTTTGAAATAACCTCACCCAAAAATCCGAACAACTACATTCTGTACTCCTATAGTCCTCCATCTTCAAAATTTCATTCGAATCGGTTCAGCTCTACTGATCTTGAAACGAGGTGCGGTAGCGACGTCGGAGAAAGGAGCAACTTAATTTGGGGACCACGAATAAATCCTCCATTCTGGTTTCCTCTGCCCTTTAAGTTTCACCAGAACCACCAGAACTTAAAAGTCTCCACGACAATAGAGCGATCGGAAGGTAGGAAAGTTTCACCAGTTCCTTCTGAATACTCGACAGCTTCACGGTCCACAACGAAGGAACAGGTACGGAGGACATTTTTCACCCCTATTCGTTCGCTTACGCGATCGAGAAAATGCGGGTCACGAGCGCGCGCCCTGAAGGGGGATCAGGGTGGGGGAAGTTCCCAGACGTACGTGGAATCTCCTCGCGGGTGAGAATAATAGAAGCACTTGGTACGAGTGACGGCATCGCTGACGTTAATTATCCTAATGAGCCGGGGAGCTCGTCAACGCGTCTGACGAAATTGTCTTCGCGGGATTGAATCCACCCACGCGATGTTCTCCGTCTCGTGGATCTTCGAGGCGTTGACGATATTCGAGAAACGGTACCTGGTTTCGGTACCGTTATTGCCATTGTTTCTTTCACTCGTATCTTTTTTTTTTTGTCTCGAGGTGGAGTTCGCGGTCAGAAGATCGTAATTTGGCAACGAAGAGAAGCGCATAAGTTCCGAGCTGGGAATAACGCGATGCAAAGTAACGATACGGGGAGGACACGTTTGAACGCGCGGAACAATGGCCGCGAGAAGAATGGCGCGACACACCGGAGCCTGGAATTTAAGAGAGTAATCTCGGAAAATGTTGGCAGGGGAGAGCGTAAAAGTAATCAAATATTTCCGTGGGTTTTGTTAGAGAGACGTAGGTGCACTGCGAACGTTTCTATCATTAGCGAACGGCTTCATTCCTCTCGAATGGGTTTTTCAACGCGAAATATTCGAATCCTTGCACCTGGATGGACTTCGGTACACGGGAGTCGAGGAGTCGAGAATTATTCCAGCCGCGTGGATTATCACCAGTGGAGACTCTGTTGGTTTTGAGGACGTATTAACATATCCGAGGAAGGACTGTTTGAAACTGTTTGAACGGAATCGTTCTTCTTCTATTTACCGAAGTTTCTTGATGTTAAGTATTTTAATCTTTGTAGGCAGATTTTGGTCCAGGAGGATTGCTTAAGAAACGAGTTACGTGTCTCAGATATGATGTGATAATTGTTTGAATTCAGTGTTACGAATTATCACTGAACAAATTTCTGTTGGTTATATTTTTCAAGATTCAATGATCTTCGTTTATAGAGCAAAAACAAAAGACCAACAATCATTTCTCTTTTCACAAATTGAAATAAACATATGATATCTCGTAATATTCCTCCCTGAAAATTCAAACATTTTTTTTCTCATACACTGCAGACTCGAATACTCAACCAACGATCATACAAAACGAGACACGGTACTTTGGCGGCGCTATGAAGAAGTATGTGAGGAAGGGAGAACGGAAATATAAGGAAGTGGGGATAAGCGTTTCATCCCGGGCCTGCTAGTGGAATCGTCAGTAAGGCATCCTAGCAGGCCCTGCCTTATACGCCGGGACATTGGAAGATCGGTAAGAGGTCGTATATATAGCGATCGGAGCAGGTACGGGAACTTGCGGGAAACGGTTGGTGGTGAGTTTCCCTCTGGTGGCAAGCGTGGGTAGTGCCGCCACAGTACAATGACGAACATTGAATTCCTTTGAAAATAACGCAAAGAGCGATATGTTCATCGACTTCGTGCATCGAAAACAACCACCGTTGGGGCTACATTTTCCATAAACCTCGAACGAACGCACCGTGGTTGAATTTTAATTAGAAACGAGGGAAAGCGGATGTAAGACGAACGGCCAATCGATCCGGCTCGTTCATCACTTTTTAATCGTGACGCGAAAACCTTGAATTATTTCCCAGCTTGTGCTACGGTGGCCATAAATAAAGCCACGAGGCGGTGGCCGCGAATATATTCGTCCGTGGCGACGCCAATGCCAACGTGGCTCTGGGGCTGGATACTTCTCGCGGCGGGTTTATCATTATTTATTACCTTAACAGCGCGAAAGACGCGGCACGGCTTTCATCCGGGGGGGGGGGGGGGGGGGGGGGGGAGAGAGGAGGTAGAGAGAGACACGGAGGCGGTGAACTTATTCCAACAACGAGCCATAAAAACGCATGGCGAAGTAAGGGACACCGGGGCTCGACTTCGCGGAGTCGGCGAGTGATCCATTTTTCTTCACTTCGCGGATTTACGGACACATTTACGCGGCACGAGACTCTTCGTATAAATTCACCCGGTACCCGTGTCTACGGGAGATCCCCGATCCAGGATTCTCAACGTGTAAACAGAATTCACCGGATGTGTCTCGTGCCCGGGATCTCGATCACGGGGGACATCGCGAGGAGTTCGCGCTGAACGAGGATTTAGAACGTAATTTAATTTCGACGCGAGGGTACTCGGAACGAGATCTTGAGACATTTCCGTGCTACGGGGAGGAGGGTTGGTGGGTGTTGGTAGCTTTCGTTACTTTTGACTTTTAAGGGGAATTGAAAATTATTCGCCTCGACGCGAATCGTAAACGATAAACGTGGGTAAGATTTATTATCGCGGAAGCGGTAAGCGGGGAATATTTCCTTTTTTCTCTTTTGTAAGAGAAGACAAATTTGCGAGGAAAGGAGAGAAGAAATCTTCCGAGTTCCCGTATTAATCAAGAGCATGATAAAAGCTCGCGAAATTTCTGTGCCCCGTGTTCCATCGTGTAGAACGTCTATTGTAATGATGTTTTCTCTCTTTTTAATTCGATGCGTGGGGTCGAATTTGGAAGAATCGGTAAATCTCAGGTGAACGAGATGGGAGGTTTCTCGAGTTCTGATATCGGTCGGTAGAACGTGAGCTCGAGACATTGGTCGCTTTCGTTTTTCAAGAGAATTGACAATTATTCGCCTCGAAGCGAAATATAAACGAGGGTAGAATTTGTTACCGTGGAAAACGGAAAGCGGAGAATAGATTCTTTTTTCGAGCGCCACGCATGAGCCGAAATTCGCGAGAAAAGATAAATTTGCGAACAACGGGCAAAAGAAATCTTCCAAGTTTCTCGTAATGATCAAGAGCGTAATAAAATCTTGCAACATTTATATGCCCTGTGTTCTGACGGTGCTCGTTTCTGTTCATTTTTTTCAAGCAAAATTCGTCATTATTTAATAAACGGAAACTGGAGAAGATTTTCTGACAAACGTCCACACGCGTGCTCGAATTTGTAATAATCGATAAATTGAAGTTCATACGGAGAAGAAATATTCCGAGTCCTCCAGATATTAATCGTTAAGAAAGAAGAGAAATATACGAGAAATTTCTTCGATGAGAATTGCCGCGATATTATACAGGGAATTTAAAACAATCCCGCGGCTCGTAATTACGTTATAGACTATTTTACGGATACCTGGTGTACGGTCGCGAGCTATCAATTATTCAGCAGATTTCCTATTTCAGGTTTATTAAATCACAGCTCGAACGGTTAGTGGCTCCATGAGACGAAGTTCTCCGTTTTTAACCGTATCTTCGGGAAGGCGCACAGGAAGCGGTTCATTTATCTTTGAATTATTCCACGAGGCTTCGTCAAAACGCTGGCTCAGCGTCGCTCCTTTCGCGCCCTTTTAGGATTTTCACCGCAACGCGACGCTCGATCGACAAAGCGACCGCCCAGTTCGCCGGAATAATTCACGCCTAACCGCGAGCTTCCTCCAGGATTACAATTTCCTGGCCGGTGTAACGGCACGCTCTATATCCTCTTACCATCCGACCGTTCGAGCCTGATTGCCTCCGGCAGTTTCCAACGGCGATAGTGACCGTCTTAAAGCGGCTCGATTTTACGTAGATACACCAGCCGTGAACTGTGGACGCGCCCTAAATTCAATTCGACGGAGCCCACAGCCGATCTCACGAAGAATAGGATTAAACCAGATCCGTCTATCGAAGCCTGTCAGGAGGTTCACGGGGATGTGGTCACGAGCCTCGACGCTAAATGTTTTCGACAAATTTCATCGTTTGGTAGAAAAAAAATTATTAATAAAAAATTTCATTTCATTTGAATTGATAATTCAGGCTTTATTTTGATCTGTAGTAGCGATGTGGAATGTTACGGCAGGCCTCGGTTTCAAGGCGGAATTTTTGCCCCGGATTCGAGACACCGACAGTTTTATTTTATTTATCGTATCTTCGGGTAAGTGTTATCAATGGATCGGTAAGGTGTTCCCGGTGAAAATTAGTCAAAATACGATTGTGCTCGAATTATTTTCAATTACGTGCAAAACGAGACATCTTTAAATTATGCTCCCTTTCGAGCGATGTCAAATTTGGCTTAAGTTTCATTGGGAATACCTCGTTGATTCATTGATAATACTTTCGTAAAGATACAATGAAAAGTATACGATATTTTCCGTACAGTTACGCGCGTGACGTCGCTTGCAAGTCTCGGCTACTCGCTGTTGCTCCATCTTCCACACTCTATCTTATGCCCGGGATCGAGTCACCGGTTCTAAGAACAAATTCTCGGCCGACCTTGGATTCAAGGCGGATCTAATTCTTCGCCCTGAAACCAAAGATTATCCTAAAAAATTCCATCCACTCGTTTCTTCGAACCGAGTACGATCGATTCCGAGAGTAAATTCTCGACCGTCCCCGGATTCAAGGCAAACGTGATTCATCGTCTCGAAACCGAGAATTACTGTAAAAATCCCACCAAAAAGTTGCAAAAACAACCCCGCTGCGCGATGATCGCGTGAACGATAATTCCCAGCGAATTACAATCTCTATGCGATATTATCTTACAAGTAACATTCTACTAAGATGAATCTCCTCGAAATTTCTCAAAAATACTTTACGGTTCCATGTGCGATCACGAACCTGTCAAACGGAAGAGATACGAAGGAACTCGGCCGGCGTTAGTCTCCTTCCGCGTTGGAAAATGGCGCCGCTTCGTCAATTGTCGATGGAACTGGTGGTCGCTTGGCCGGCCAAATCTTGAACGCTTCCTGAATTTGTTTTATCGTTGTTCGTTTGTTCCGCGTGGCGTCTCTCTGGGTACAAATAAGTCTTTCAGGAAGCCAATTCTTTGCATTGCAGGAAGATGCGGGCACGGGTCTCCCTGCGAGCAACTTTGCTACGAACTTCACGATGGAATGTACGAGTGCGACTGCAGGGACGGCTACATTCTTCATAAAAATGGATACAGTTGCGCCGGTGAGTTGGCTCCGAAACTTACTGGCTATCTCGCCTACCCCCCCCCCCCCCCCCCGGTTCTGAAATCCCTCCCGTGCCACTCGACGCGAGTCCATCCTTTTCGATTTCCCTACAGGCGAATCTGTTTATTCGATTCGTTGATTCTGGACACGGTGGAGGTGTTCATTCCTTTCAAGATCCGGGCTGGCTTCCGGACGAATCGCTTCGGGTAACTAGAGTCGACGTTGTGGACGAAGGGACTTTGCAAATTTTCGGTAACGTAGCGACGAGCCACGTGGCTCCTGAACGCGAGGAATTACGATGGCCCGGAAGAGCCCAGTGTGTTATTCGCTCGCGGGACAGTGTCTCTCAACCTGAAAGGGTCTTGCTCGCGGACTCTTTTAACAAATATTTTCTCTTCTCGGCGTGTTGCGTTCGCGAATCTTTCCGAGTAGCTTATCGATCTGTTTTTATTTTTTGTTGTTGTTGTAAAGATCAGCGCACGGGGAATAATTTATTCGACAGTAGGAGCGAGAAGTATTGCGTTGGGAAACGCAAAACGAGAACGAACGGATTCGAATTTTCATTGGAATGAATCGCGACAATGCGAATAGTTTGTCCGTAGAGATACGTATTAATAATTTGTTGCAAGCATCGGTTCACGAACTGGGTTGAGAAACACTGTTCAAGACAAAAAAAGTGACCCGAGAACGAAAAGTTTCTCTCGGCCCGCTGTGAATTCGGGATTTTACGCGGACCGATTTTTATCTTTCCGGTTATAGTTCGGGCGAAGTTTCGAGAGAGAAAAATGTTTGATAAGTTCGTGTGACTTAAGAAGGTTACCGATTCCGTTTTTTTTTTTTATCGTTAAAAGAATGTTTCCCACGGAAAGCTCCAACGAAGGGGATTTCGCGCGATGCGTAATCGAATGAAAGTAGAGATTACTCGAGTAGAAAAACAATACTGCGCAACTTACTGGTGAAAAAATGTTCAAAAACAAAAGAAAAAATCGAAAAAACAAACAAAAATAGTATCACCGTTTCCAACTACCCCGCTATCCACCCGAAACGTTTGTACAACTCTCGAACGATCTCGACTGCAAAGAAGGTACGTTTTCCCAAAACCCAGAAGCCTAGGTAAATTTATTCATACGCGATGTACTTACCCCGGAACGAGCTTCGACGGGCAAACCAGGGTCCAAAATTTACACACGTCGAGGGTCGCGAGAAATCGACTATAAAACCCTCCAGGAACGACGGTTTTCCTTCCTCGAGTTCGCGCGCCGTTAAGTTCGACGTAAACGGTACACCCTGTACATGACAAATAACGACGAAGAAAGTGCTCCTTGCGTGAAACGAAGTTCTTCATCTGAGAGACGATGAAAATGTCCTCGCCATACCGCGGATGGAGTTAGGTTGGGTTCTGATAGCGACTGAGAAAAATTCGTATCGTGACGCGGGTGTGAATTTTCGTCGTGTTCGTTTTTTTGCGGATCACGATTCTGCGGCACCCTCGCGATTGCTGGCTGTTCAGGAACAGGTTGGGGGGGGGGGGGGTGGATAGGGGACGTTTGGAGGGGAAAAACGGACCTTGGGGTCCGCTCGGGCGCGATAAACGCGCGATCCGACGTTCAATTTCGCCGCGAGGAGCCTCCAGCCGTCGAGACACTTTCCTCGTGTTCCACTTTTTCTTTTTTTCTTTCTTTTTTTTCTCTTTTTTCACTTATCCCGACCTGGATGGTTGGAATTCAATCTGAGCCCGGGACTCCCACCGATCTCGTCAAAATCGTCGCGTTTCTGGAACCGAAGCCCGAACGAAATGGGGTGCTTTGTCCGTGGAATTCGTTGTAACCGGTGTCTGATGTCGGACATAAAGCTTCAAAGCCTGGGGAAACATTTTTATGCGCTGTTTATTTAATAGTCGAAGGACCCAACGGGTCGATAGAGATCGCTGCAGGACCGTGGTGATTTCTTTCCCCGTGTTAAAACTTGCTGTACAAAGCGTGGGTCTTCTCTGACCCAGGGAGACTCTGGGTCGATGACTCTTAACGAACAATAGTCTGGATGTATGGTCAAATGTCTGGCCTGACCAATGTGAATTTTTATTTAATTCGCGACTCTTAAACCCTTAAATAGAAATGGGTCTCGAGTTCTCTGTGTAGACTAAATTTTCTCAGAATACACCGTCGTCGTTCGACGATTTATTTTTCATTTCTTTTCGTATTTATACCGTCACTCTATAAATCCACCTTACGAGAAACGAAATAATATTTGTATTTTCGTAAATGAATTTTGGTACAAGTGGAAATATTTTAGTTTCGATTGCTCGCGCAGAGTTACGATCAAATTAAACAGCTCGAACTGGGACGTTTGCTTTAAAATAAATCGAGGCAACGAGTTAATTAAAGGTTAAAATATAATGCACGAACGTGCATATTATATAGAGATATATTGCTCACGATTTTTAAAATATTATAATGAGATCCAGTCGAAACGAGCGTAGTTCATTTTGTATAAACTTTCGGACCCTTAATTTGACTCCTGTTGCGCGCACGCAAATGTGATTTTTCAAAGCGAAGTTCAGCTATTGTATTATGCAACGCAGGAAGGTGTGTTTTAAAATGACTCTTCCTTTTTCGTTGGCAATTAGTGGTGTCCGAAATAACTATTCCCGTGGAGGAGCGGACCCTTTAACAACATTTTCGTTTGCCACGGAACACGACAGAAAATTCAGAGGGAAGTTCCGAAACAAGTTTGTCGGAGATAGTCTCTGTTAATTGCTTTCCGATTGATCGTTCGTGAAATTCTATTATTACCAGTCTCCTCTGTAGGAATATGAAGCTTTCTTACCTACACTTGGGATCAAAAATATCTTTCTCGAAAAATCGTTTCGTTTCCCCTTCTTCTACAACATTTCCACGAGTCTCGCAACTCGATAATATTAATTTGTCGAGTACACATTTTATAAATTATGTAGACCTATATCACCGATAAAAGTAAAAGATTGCACAAATTATTTTACAGAATTTGTATACCGTTCTCGTCGAATACCAACACAGCAAAGGAAAATTATTAATCCATTCAGAGTTGTCGTTCCACAAAAATCACGCAATCAGCGTACCCGTAGTCGATTATACAATTTCTACGCGAACGCAAATTTTCTAACCGAACGGAAACCGTGCGAAAAGGCGGTGCAGCTGCAAGTGAAATACGTTTCAATCACGGCGCAGATCGAGCGGAAAGTATTGGCCGCTCAAGGTCGCCGAACGCTCACCCCCCACTCCAGCCCGCCTCGCCTCACCACGCAGGCTCCCGTCTAATTTCTCCGGCCCGAGGCGTCTCGTCTCGTTTCGTGGAAAATCGGAGCGCAAAGAACCGTACAATTTTCCCGCAAATAAGCTCTCCGGAGCGATGAATTCGACGAACTGAAATTTCAACGCGAAACGTTCGGTATTCTCTCACCGGGGACCGGTGTTTCCTTTCATCGCGGTTTAGCGAGAAGTCTCCCTCTCCTCCCCTCCACCCCGGTCGAGTTTTTCTTTTTCATTCATCCTCGGAAACGACGTCTGTTTACGCCGGTTGTTAATAATAACGAGGTTCCCACCGCGTGCCACCGACTGTGCAACTTCTTAAACGTCTCGTTGCTTGCAATTCTCGCACTTTTGATTCTCCACAAAGGGGATCTCGCGAGGTAAATCGTAAACGAAGCTTGCTTTCCTCGGTGGAAAAACTCGTGCCTGCCCCCACCCCCCTGTTTTACCCTCACCCCCCTCTACTTCAACGGAAGAACAGTCGAGCCGCGTTCTTCGGTTTCTTCCTCCTCGGTAAACCAGAAGACGTTTCGAGTCACCGCGAGCTCGTAGTTCCGGAAACGAATTGAACGAGACGATCGACCTGGCGAAACCAAAACTTCAATGGAGGGACTCGTTCGTCCGTGAACTATCGGTTTCGAGTTCGCTAGACGAGCGCGAACGCTCGACGTCTGCCTCGCTGCGCTTCGGGAGTTCTCGGAACTTATCGGACGTAGTTATACGTCGAACGTCATCGGCGGCATCTTTGACGCAAAGGTCGTGTTCGTACGAATCGAAAACGGATGTCTCCGGCGTACGGATGGGACTCAAGGAGTAGGCTAGTGGGGAAGAGAAGAACAGACGGTTCAATGGCCGAGTTCGCGACGAGTTCAGCGGCTCGTAAATAAGTAACCGAGTTTTGAGGAACAGTTGCCGTTGGAAAACATCTTGCCTCGGTGTATCAACCGGGGGAGGAGCTCGTGCAGTATTGTCGAGAAAGTGAGTATTACGATCTAAGTTGGTCGTTAGTTTATCAGTTGACAGAATTTTACACGGATTTCGGTACGAAGAAATTTGGAAATTTGGAAATTGAATTCGAAGAGAATCGAAGATTGGGAAAGTTTTGTGGAAGGTTGGTAAGATTAGGAAAGACCCTACAAAGATTGTAGGGTTCATGTTAAATATTTTAGGCCCTCAAGGTCACTTGACTGATTTGTAAATTACATCAGACTCGATTTTTCGGCTACGTTTTTTTTTTCTTTTTGAGAGAGAAAAGATGAGAAACACAGCCAATACAATTACTATACCACGAGTGGGATTTATCGATCAATGACCATGAGCGGCCAAAACATGTGGCGCGTATTTTATTACTCCCTCTGCGACACGAACCACCAATATTGCCCAATGCATTTATTTCCGCATCGTTCTTTAGTCGAGTATTCGTTACGTCGGATAGGTCGGTGGACTCTCTGGTAGCTTGGAAACGTGTTACGTAAGAGTTGGATACGTATGTACATCGGTCGAGGAACGTTTCATCGTCTCGACGATGAAGATAGGAAGACGGATGTATCGTGCACGGTGGCCATGTGGCGCTGGCATCGAAAAAGCACTCGAATCTGTCTTGCGTGGTGGCGAACGCGTCAAGCTTTGACGAGGGGCGAAGGGGGTGGTGGGTGTGGGAGGATCGTTTCAGTTCAAAATGCACACCATTCGCCGAGCATACAACGATTGGCCCCTTTGCCACCTCGGCTACAGTTTGCTCGTTCAGCGCGCCACGTACGGTTCGTATTGAAATAGTCTCGCACTGGCTCGGGAATATGGGATGCCATTGAAATTTATACACGTTGGCATAGATTATCGGAAAACCGTTTGTAGGCGGAGGGACGGGATCGGTTAACATTTTTCCAGCACCAGAACACAGTTCCAGTCTAGTTTGTTGTCTTATTAGCCGAATCGCGAGAGGTTGACCGTTGTCCTGCAGGTGAAAGAACAATTTTCAAAGCGTAACAGTTTGTAACAGGAAAAATGATCGAATTCTCGAAATATACGAATCGAATTAGAATAGATGTATTTTGAAACAACGAGAAAACTTTTTACGAAAAGAATTCATTTTTACAGTGATGTTACGCTCTTGTGACACAGAGGGTAATTCGTATGCTCTGAGTTGTCGATTAAACGACCCTGTTCGATGCTTTCGGACCGAGGTCGAGAAGAAGGTATTCGTGTATCGTAGATACAACGGAGCTCTGTGTTACTTTCGTATCCAGTTTGCAAGAATTTTTGCGGTTTTGGTAAAAAATTTTGATTATGTGCGCAAGATCCTCGATTACTGAGTGCATTGGTTCTTGGAAACGTTTCGCGAGAATTGGTACTAATACGCTGGAAAGGGAGATGGGTCTTGAGAGAACGAGTCTTTGTTCTCTTAGAGAGAATGGTCTGGTAATGTATGGTACAAATCGGGGAGGTTTTGTGGCTCGAAATGAGGGGCAAATTAAGAGTAATAGAATTGAATCGAAGTTACTGCTTTTTGAGAAAAGTGCAGTCGAAGACGAGTGCATGTGCATTCGATGCACTTCATTTCGTACGATTTTCCTGCACGAGACTTCGAAGATGAAATTTTATCTCGAGTTTTCGCTCCTCGAGAGAAAAATCTAGGACCGCGAACGTTGATTTCCTCGAATGAACGCGAATGTTTAAAATAAAAAAAAATTATCTAAATATTGGTATTTCGTTTCGCAAGTTGTAACCGATACACGTCGCTTCCTCCCTAGTATTTTCGACGATTCTTTTCTCCGAATGAAATTTCAATTTCGTTTACTCGTCGATGGAAAAATCCAGAACACTAAACGCTAATTGTCTCGTACAACAATGGAAATTCAACGCACCACGAATAACAATATTCTACCCCCCCCCCCCCCCCCGAGTTGCAAGTTACACGTATCATCGCTCTTCTCCCAAAATCGTCTATCGTCTCTCGAAAAAATGATTCGATCCGTTTGAGTTTTAAAGCGTCCCGCTCACGCGGCCGTATCACCCCCATCCTAATCATCGAATTACGCGTGAAACGAAAGCTCGCCGCGGACTCAATGTCGAAATTACGCTTCAACGATTTTATCGTTAATATTCTTCGCCGTCCCGAGTTGAACGGCGATTATACCGTTGAATGAGATTATTCGAACGTTGGCACCCCGAGACGTTCACGGTTTATCGTTCGAGATGGGTGGCGATTCCGTGGCGTCGTCAAAGGTCGATTTTAAGTGCGCCGTAGTAACACGCGTTACTCGATTAACGCCGAGAACCCACCGAACACAAACCCGAGACGACTCGACTGCGCGTAGAAAGAGGCGGGAGCCGAGAATGGGGAAAAGTACAACCGCGACAGCTGCTAATGAGAGCACATTGTCTCGATGTTACGCCAGGCTGCACCGAGCCACTCGACGCGCCGCTGCACTCCGCGATGCAGCCGAAGCGCATACGGTGCAACGACGCACGTACCGTTTCGGTCTGCACGTAGCACTGTGCGCGTGGTCTCTCGACAGGAGACCGTGTTGTTCTATTTACCACTCCCGCTGGACCTCTACGATGTTATTAACGTACACTTGCCGGGGTGCAACGGTGTTTTTTAACAGCACCCTCGTTGTGCCGCGGCTCGTGCATTAACGCGGTCGATCTACAAAAAGTACGAGGGGAGGTTAGGAGGCGGGGATAAAAAAAGAAAACAGCTGAGAATTCAAGGGTCGAATTAACCCTCCGGAGAAATAACAGGCGTCGCGCGGAATTTAGCTCGAGTGACCCTTTAATAACACAACGATGATCGCAATTGGCCCGAAGGACCCAGGGAAATACTTTTCACGGAGTGGTCGTTTGAGGAAACGGGGACGAGATTAATGAAATTTTCAGCGTTTGGTAATTTTCGAAGTCGGGTATAAATTTCTCTGAAGCGTAAACTGGTGGTTTTGTTATTCGGTTTGTTTAGGATTGAGCAATTTTGGTAGGGTTTTTTTTTCGAACGTTTTTCATCGGTTATAAATTTTATGAAGCGCACCGGGGGATTTTTTCTATTTTATTCGTTTAGGATTGAGCAATTTTCGTAGGGCTTTATTTCCAAGGTTTTTCGTCCAGTATACATTTTATAAAGTGTACTGGGGGTTTTTCTTTTATTTTATTTGTTCAGGATCGAGCAATTTTGGTGGGAATTTTACTTCGAAGTGTAATTTGTATTTCGTTGGGGGTTTTATGGAGTGGTTAAATATATATGTGAGACAATTTAACAATTATCTAAATGAAGTTTCACTCGTTTGAACTCGAAATGTGATAATTTCTGTTACCTTATTTTTCTAAAGAACGAAACATAGTAAAGAGAAAGGAATGGACGTGAGAAACCATTTAGGTTTTGTTGGAGAACTTTTTTTCTTATCTCTGAGTAGGTTTCACCCCTTAAATTTTAGATACAGGAGCTAAACCACAAAACACACGCCTGTATTATTTTTTAAGACGAGGTCTACTTACCTCGAAGCAAAGTGCTACCTCAGCGTTAGATAACCACAGTCATAATTTCGAAACGATATCTCGTGAATGCAACACATTCTGTGGAGAGCTCCATAATCTCATCGGTTGCAGATTAAGGGGACATTCGTTTTCCTCCGATCGAAAGTGAGTTATAATTGTAATTATCTCACCGAATTTTCGAAGTGTCTTAATCGTCAATTTATCTTAGATATTCCTTCGAAGATGTATAAATTTGTACACGAGAAAAATATTAGTCTTTGAAAAGACCGAAACACCTAATCTATTGATAAGAAATAAGTACAACTAAAAATGATCTTCAATCTATAATTCCCGTCGTCACGTTCATAGTCCGTGTAGAAACTTTTATAAATTCTCCAAACAATAAATATCCTACCTTCTCCCTTAATTTTGTAACGTGCTTACATTTTGTATTTTAAATTCCACATGACCACAAAAGTGTAAATATATCTAACCAAAACTATCAATTTATCAATATTGAAAAAGTCTGATCAGTTATCACTACTTTTACAACTGCTTCAATTACGTCTATTAATGAACGAACTTTCCACTCGGATGGGAGTCACTATCTCCCGCAAAGATGAAATTTCTACCTTTGATCCTTCTTAGCTTACCTCAACTGTATTTTATACGTTTTCAACGTAGCAGAGGTGGAAGAAAATACTCATGGTCCGTAGTGTGGGTCATTTTTCAAAATGGAAAAGGGCCGCAACCTCTCCTAGGTCAGGGTACCGTGGATGTTAATCCGGATTCGCAACATACTACCAGTTCGAAACTTTCTCGAAGCTGGCTAACTTCCGTGTGGATACTCGCGAACTATTGTCTTTTCGCTCGCGAACAGCCGATTGAATAACTCAGCCGTGGAATATCGATCGATGGGGAGAGAAAAACGGGAGTCGTTGTTTTCTTTTTTTCATTTTGTACATTGGTGGTAGAAATGTTTTTTGTACCCGTTGCTCTAGTTTCTGGGGCCGATCCTGCGGGAATCGTCGCCGCGAAACGATTCGTTTGATGTCAGATATCGGTTACACGACGAACGGGCTCGGAGAATTATTATTTATAGGTTAATTGGGGTACCAGCAGGGGGTACGAGAGTGCACGAGGAACCTCGATAAGTTCCTGTCGTCCTTCCGTTCCGAGGGTCGATCGAGTCGAAGGACTTTCTCTGTCCAACGTAGCTTCGTATTTCAATAACTCGACGATATTGAAGCCTCGGAGATGTTCGGTCCTGGATTAACGGCAAGATTGAATTTACGGTGGATCGAATCGTAGTCGACGAAGGAAAGCACAACGAGTGGTGCTCGAACGATCGAACATCGGTCAGTCAGTGTTCGGTTTGAGTTGTAGGCGAGTCGAGAAACGGATCAGGGATTTTCAGTTTGGAGTACGATGAAATTGACTCTTTGGTGCGTTCGACGAGTCGAAGGCACTGGCCCGGAATAGAACGATTTTTTGAAATAATTTCGAGAGTCGAAAAATTTTTGAATTACGGTTCTAAAATTAGTTATTTTGAAATGATATCGAGAGAAATGGTACAGGTTTAAAATAATTTCAAGAATCGAGAAATGGTACAGGTTTAAAATTATTTCAAGAGTCGAAAGACGGTACAGATTTAAAATTAGTAACTTCGAAGAAATTTCAAAAGAGTCAAGATACGGTTCAGGGTATAAAATTAGTAATCTTGAAGTAATTTTTAAGTAGTCGAGAAACGGTGCATGATCTAAAATTAGTAATTTCGAAGTAATCTCAAATATATCTATAAAATGCATAGAATGCATAGAACGGTGCATTGGAATCGAGAACATTATAAAAGAAGTACACTCTATTCGTGTCTCCCTTTTTCGAGTTCGAAGAGTGCAAAAAGGTGTTTTATTTTTATTCATCGAAGAGGATAAATATTACGCCCCTGGATATTTATTAAAAATACTTTCTTCCGTGAAAATATTGCGATCGATCCTCTACAAATAACAACACCTATGTATTATTCTATAACGCGTTCATACGAATGTATAAAATTTGTAACGAACACAATTTCTTAGACAATTTATTTATATCGATGTATTTTCACGAATGCATCGATACGGCTTCCGCTCGTCCGTTATCCCGAATCGTCGATGCTCGAGTTCGAGTTTTCGATGACCCGGAGTGCACCATTCCATGCAGTATGAAAAAGAAGTCTCGCTTGGGGTATCGCTGTATAGATAGTATCGTGGGAATAGCCTTTCTTGCCTCATCCTACCGTTCCACTTCTTCGATGCAATTCAAGGTATCGAAAGAAACACGCGCGATGCGCGGAAATGAACACTCACCGGGGTTCCTCTAGGGTTCAATCTTCTATTACTGGCGGAAGTGGCTGTATCCGGCATGATTCTCTTGTTCGATTAACGTTAAAGTTTATTTATCGCTGGGAACCGTGTACATAAGTACTTTACCTGAGCGCCTCATTCGCCGTGGATAAACATACCGCGGGGTTGAAGAAAATAGAAGCAATTTTAAGGCCCTTATCGCATCCACCGTTTGGAACGAATCGGATCTACTTGAGTCAGTATAATCCGGTGGAAAAGAAAATCCGTTTACTTTGGTTAATTTCCCGGAAACCTTTTCGTAATTACCGGAGAAAGTGTGACACTTGTCGCACTTCGATCCAGAGAAAGGGAAATGTTTATGTAAAATGAGAATTATAAATTGTATGAAACATGAGAATTAACAAATTTCAACTTCCCACTCTACCGGTACCGATAACACTGATATCGAAATTAAAGTATTGCCTGTAATCTACAAAATGAGGATTTCGTGTACTCTAATCTCTATACATAGATATTTCTTTGTTTATTTTCTCTTTTTGCAACTATGAAAGCAACAATTAGTTTACGAATAACTATAAATAACTAGTATATTTCACAGTATGTGACGACGGTTTAAATAACTAAATTATATATTCTTTCGGTGTACATTATTATTTTGAACTGTTTACTTTTCATACCTGAAATACAATTTTCAATCACGCTCGCCTTTGATGCTTAATTATTCCGTTCTCGTTTCTTCGATTGCGTTTCGCGTATCGTCGTCTATTTTGCATACACGGTTCTCTTATTTTGTCTGTGCTCTTCTCCCCTCTCGACTGGCGCTCATTTACCCGAGCCTTCGGGGACAGGGGGTTGGAGCGGAGGGGTGGGGAATGGCGAATCCCGATTAGCCGTTGATTAATCTTGCCATATCGCAACTTCTGCACGGATTCACAGACTGGGTTTGCACCTTCGTGCGATCTGTTTTTTTTTTTTTTTTTTTCTTTTACAGGACGACGCACTGCGCGTAATTTACCGCTGCGTTTTTTTTTTTTTTTACTTCCTCCTCTTCCTTTTTAAACCTTTTCGCAGACACGACGAAATTGCAATCGGTGGTCGAGGAGAATGGACATCAGCGTCCGGGGGGAACGAAACTCCATGAAGGACAAAACGAAACAAATATAAAATGGGGTGGGCGCGCGCGAGCGTGCACAGAACGATCCTTTGTTCGAAAATAAATCGAAAATACAGTATACAATTTTTCCATAGCAGGCCTCGTTTCGAGGAAAGAATCAATTTTCGAACAGTTAACGTGTACACGGTGCGCGAGAACCACACGAGACAATGCTCGAACGACGATCTCAGAGTTCAATGAAACGTTTCTCTCTGTATGTATATCAGGCAGTGAAAAATGCCCTCGAGGTTGAAGATTATAAAATTGTGAAATTGTAAAAAGTATAAAAGAAAACGGAAGGGAATAATTCTCGGTGGAAGAATATATCTAAAGCGTAGAATAAAATTTGACAATTCACGAGTTTCGTGAAAGTTTTCTTTGTATTTATTAGGTGGTGAAAACTACCCTCGTTATTGAGGATAAAGTATTTATTTTTAGTTTAGATACTGGGCACAGAGTGGTCTATGCGGAACGGTTTGATGAGAGATAGAAACGAAAATTGGTGAAAATGAAAAAAATTCATGAAACAATAAATCCAAAATATGGAATAACATTTTTTCTTACGAAGTTTCATTTTCTAGAAGAAACTGAGTTTGAACATTTTCTGGGATCGAGTAAAATAAAATTAGATTAAATTACTGATAGGCAGAGATGAAATTAATAAAATAAACAATAATGACGAGGAGAAAGAGATTGGGGGGGGGGGGGGCAGGATGGAAAAAGTTTGCGTTTTGTACATAGGAGTCTGACGACACATTCGGGTATCCTGAATATTCATAAGCACCGAATGCCCTCGCTTTAACGAATCCCGGTGTTTCGTTTAATTCGTTAATCGAGTCACTCGTGAATTCCAAGTAATTATTATCGATTACATTCGGGCGAATTCGTCGTTCGATTCGAATTCGCACCCGACGGACCATCTTGTATCCGGGACAACTGCAAATGAGAAATACCAACGACGTTCCTTTTTAATAACGAAATTGCGAACAGTCGTGGAATCCGCTCCACTATGGGCATCATTTCTAAATCGAGCCGGGAATTGCATTCCGATCGAAATTGCGAGAGCGTCGGGCATACCCGATCGATTGCCGGGATCGTTTCCGCAGAGTCTCGGAAATTTTTGAATGTAATCATCGCGGAATTATCATATTTGGAGTATATTAGGAGAAATCGTGCAATCACACGCAACGTGGGCGCGTGTTTTTGTACGAAATGGAAGTAAATACGACGAGGTATGTAAATATTCATAGATACGCGCAGACATTTTCGAGCAAAATTGGGAAAATTAACATAGACACTCCGGATTTTAAAATTGGGAAAATTAACGCCCATGCTGCATATTTAAAAATTGTGAAAATTCACAAATCTACTCCAGATTTAAAAATATGGAAAATGGGCACGCGTGACCAACGCTTGAAAATTGAGACAATTGATAGAACTATTTCACGGTTTTAAATCGAGAAAATTAACCAATGTACTCTAGATTTAAAAATATAGAAAATGAACACGTGATATTTTCATATTTGAAAATTGGGATAATTGATAGATCTACTTCACGGTTTTAAATCGAGAAAATTAACCAATGTACTCTAGATTTAAAAATATAAAAAATGAACATGTGATATTTTCATAACTGAAAATTGGGATAATTGATAGATCTACTTCGTAGTTTTAAATTGAGAAGATTAACCAATGTACTCTAGATTTAAAAATATTGTAAACGAACACGTGTATCCCATGTTTGAAAATTGAGATAATTAATAAATTATCCGCATAACTACTTCGTAGTTTTAAATTGAGAAAGTTAAGAAATCCGCCTCTTCGTCTGCACCGTGTTTTAAAATTAAGAGAAAAATATTCTGATCTGTAAAGGTCCATAAACAACCACCTGTTCCGAATTATTTAATTCGAAACGAACTAGGACTTCACCCATGGGAAATCATAGTCGATAAACTGAAATAAAAAAGTGTACTCGAGCGTGTTTGTCATCGCAACTCATCCAATACCACGTACGAAAATATGTAGAATTCGATATTTAAAAAATCGGGAATATATGATACTTGGTATTCAATATTTGGAAAATCGACGACGGAGAATATTTGGAATCTAATCACCGTTGTAAAAGAATCCTCTGAATTTCACTCGACGAACACATTTAGCAACAACGCGAAAAAATTAACTTCTCAAAATTGTGAATTCCTTCGGTTCGTTCAAATAACTACTCCACCGTTTTTTCGAAAACGCCCAATCGTTCCTTTTATCGAATTAAACGAACAAATTTATAATTACATAATTACATTATCAAATGTTCCCTCATCGCCTGTCTCCGCGCGCAAACGTGTTCGTGAACGTGACTCGCACCGAGTAACTTATAATCCGCGCAAAGGCTCGTGATATGTTAAAAAGGCTGCTGGCAGCATTTGACAAGAACTGACAATCTATTCCGTGATCAATTGCCATGAGAAAAATAGGAAGGCCACTTCCCATCGAACGAAACTCAATAACGATCAAATCTCGGTCTATTATAGTTGCCAGAGATAAGGTGTGCAGACGAGGGGTTGAGGGGGTGAGGAGTAAAGGAGCCTGGTGGGGGAGGAGGGTGGTCCGCAGAGGTGAATGAGGGACTTAGACGAGATAAGGAGAGTCGAGGAGATGGGGAGGGATGAACGTGCAGAGGGCAAGAATAAGAAAAGGGGGGTGGTGAAGGGGGAGAGGGGGTGTACGAGAGTGGAGCAGGAAAATGAAATGTATTCAATGAAAAGATGATGGACGATGTGAAGAGCAGAGTGTAGCGTGGCTGAGAGAGAAAAGACAGACAGTGTGGGGGTGGGGGTAGACAAGTGTAAGTAAGGTTCGTGTAATGTTTCAGGGCAACGAGAAAGTAGTGTCGAGTGGCGTGGCCAGACGGGATACTTTAAGATCATGTAAATGTGGAACTGTAGGTCTATAGTGACGTACAGGGCGAGAGTAGCGAGCTGCGTTGAAATGCAGAGTAACGTACACGCGAGTGACTACGAAATTCACAATCTCTCGATCCCTCTGAGTGACCACCAATGGATCGCTCGATCGCGAACGGTTCGGTAATTGTCCACTGACCAGTGACGTTTACTATCCTATCGAAATCGTGACCCATTAGTGAGGTTGAAGGAAAAGTGAATACAAAGTGATCTTCGAGCGTCACGGAGAAGTGTATTTCTTCGACTTTGTCGGATTTCCCAACTTTTATTGTTCATTTTTAAGGCCTTCGCACGACACGCACGTTCGTGACGATTCGAAGAACAGTTAATTGTTGTTCTCGAAAGAATTTACTCGTCGCGAATTTATTCACTGAGGCTCGCGACAACGAAGCAAAACGAAACACCTCCGAGGTGGTCCTGGAATTATCCACAATCTTTCATTTTCCATTTGCGTTTCACCGACACACGACGTGCAGCGCCGAGGACTCCCCTTTCAAGGAAGCATCGCATATTCTGGACTCGAGCGAAGCGACTTACGGTGCCCCTTGGTTCTCTCCCACTTTTGGCGGTGCACGCCCCTTATCGTGTTCTTTCGTTGCGCCATCAGGAGACCCTGGAATTTATGACTCAAGTTTTCGCGCACGTTGGTCCTCTTCCTTGCGAAATAACGCTATAGTCGTTCCCCCGCGAGCTTTACCCCTCCCTCCCATCCCGCCGTTCAGCGGACCTCCTTCCCCGTACAGACGTCGGTGTACGAACTCTTCCCGCCAGACGGAAATAGTTTTCTTTTCTCTCTTTACCGAGGACTACGAGAGCCAAAGTTTGCGCCATTATCGTTCCATATGCCGATCCCTGTCGAGGTCGCGACACTACGCGAAGGAAATTGCTCCTCTCCCTCCTGAGAAGATAGAATCAGGGACTGATTCAACGTCGAAGGTACACGTGAGACATTCGGAACCCGGAATTAGTCACGTTTCGCAATCGTTGACGTAATATTGCGTCGTTTCGTAACGGGGTAGCTTGTTTTGTCGTGGATGTAATATTGGATTCTCTTTTTTGTTGCAAGACATTGTTGGTTGTCGTCCGTAATGCTTCTTTTGGTAAGCAAGAGGTATCGTTGACATAATACTACGTCTTCGTATTTGCAGGAGGCTGCAACGTAATATTGTAACTTTTGATAACCTGTACTTTGTTACTGATAACGTAATACAGTGTCTTTTTGTCGAAAATAGCTGATCGTCGCTGACGTAATATTACGTCGTTTTGTAACCTGTTGTTTGTTTGTCGTGGATGTAATATTGGGCCTTTTTACGTTATAAGTTATCGTTGAATGTCATAATGCTTTATTTGGTAAGTTATAGCTGGTATCGCTGACGTGATATTTTGTCGTTGTGTAGCATCTAGCTGTACGTAATACTACGTCCCTTGTAAGTCGTATTTGGTTATCACTGATTATATACCCGATGTTTTTCCGTAAGTTGTAGCTGAGGTGTTGCTGACGTAACAGTACGTCTTTTTGGTAGTTAGTGGTAGATGGCTAGTGGTTACCAATGTTTTCAAGTTTTCATATTTGTTTCATAATGACGCGACACTACATTGCACTTCCCTCGTCGCCACGTACCTTCGATATCGTTCAAAAGGTACCGTTCCATGGATGAACATGAAATTTCCCTTGTAGTGATTCCCACGGAGTGGCTCGACCGAGGTAACGCGGAGCGAAGGGGTGCATTAGCATGCGAAAGAAACGCTGGAGGAATTCTGCATTCGGCGGATTGAGTTCCGCGAGAACGGATGACGAGTCAACAACGGCCTTGCGAGCAAACTGTGTGGACTTGTGCCTGTTTTGCTTTTCACGAGACGTGTTACTTTGGAATATCCGTACTTTCGAGCTGCAGTGGTTCACTGCAGAACTGCGACTGGTTGGCAATATTCCTCTGTATTCGAATATTCGAACACTTCGTTGGTTCGTATATTTTATGGATACAATTCGGGTAGGTGCCATTCGAATACTTTACTTTTCGAATACCATTTGTATATTCGACTGTTTCAATACTATTCGAATATTTGAGTCTTCATTTACTTGATCATTTGAATACTTGACCATTTGACTATTCGAATACTTGACCATTCGAATACTTGGTAAATCAAATACTTGGCTATTCGAATACTTGGTCATTTGAATACTTGACCATTTGACTATTCAAATACTTGACCATTCGATAATACTTGATAAATCAAATTCTCAGCTATTCGAATATTTGGCTATTCAGATATTTAACTCTTTGAATACTTGATCATTCAGATATTTGACTAATCGAATACTTGACCATTTGAATATTCGAACATCACTCGAATACTTGATCACTCAGAAATGTTCGCTAAGAGTGAAATGTAATCTTGTTTTTAATATTGAGTAATAATACTATGGACGAATAATTATCGAATTTTCGGTCACTATGCAATCTTAAACACTTGCTTGTATTTAATATTCGAATAATGATATTCGAAATCTATTCACAACATTCCCACACAAAATATTCAAATGGTCCTTATTCGTAAAATCTGCAGCACCAAATCATGAAACGAGTAACTCACGAAATCGATTAAATTGAATCGTGAGGATTTATGGCGCGCAGCGACTTCGGTGATCGAAACCGTCTAATCGTTTTCCGAAATTTAATTCAATTCCCAACCAGAAATTTGGCCGCGCAGCGAATCGAACTTGATTACCGAACTCGTTCGCGCGAAACGTTTTACGAACCGCTTCTAATCTTTGCACCCTCGGGCGCGTGGAATGAATTCACTGATCCGCAGATGCAACAGCGTATCAACCAACCCCTTTTTCGCTCAAATCCGACGTGTTGCGCGTAGCAATGCAACGTCCCGGCTCTTCGGATACGCGTCGAAATTGCGAGTCCATAGCTGTTTCTGAAAAATCGATATCACATTTTTGCGAGCTTTATCGCAACGTTTTTCGATGCTAGACCCCTGGAGCGTATGATTTTATACCGGTCCAGTTTCCTATTTTAAAACATTATTTTATCGATTTTCAAGACACGGTGAAAATAGTATAAAATGCTTGAGATTAAATTGAATTAAATCGTATATTTTCTTTTTCCACGATCCACTCCTCGAATCAGTTATTATTTTTCACAACTCGGGCGAACGACACAATTTAAACACTCCACGAATAATTTTATCACAAAGGACACGGGAAAGTGTTCAATACGAAGTTTTACGGCCACGGAGAATTTTCGAAGAAGGAAATTTTGAAAGAAGAAAGAGTTTTCGAAAAATCTGTCTGCAATAGTCTCAAATTTTTTGTAACTTTCAAGTTGTTAAATTTATTAGAAATGAAAGACACACGGATTTGTGTTCATTGTAATTTTTTTCTTAATTCTAATTTGTGGTGTACGTCTGTGATATTTGAACACAATAGAGATCATCATTATTTTGAACAAATAAACGAATCGCGACGAAGGTGATAGGTATCGAGAAACGAGAACGGCCTTTTTCTTTCAATTAACAAGTTCGACAATGGGGGTCTTATCTCTGCAAACGAGCGTTCAATTTGAATCCAATTTCGGAAGTACATTGATCTCTAGAAACGTGCAAATCCTGTTCGACGTCGTAACACCGAAGGTTACTAAATCTCACGCAAGCCGTCTCAATCTCAGAAGTGTTACAAACATGTTAGGAACATTTGAACTTCGAATGGTAGCACTGCTCGTTGTTCAACCATATTGGTCCGAAAGGGTGGTCACTCACCCGATAGCTCACTGTTGAGTAAACGTTGATTGATTTTTTTCTCGTAATTAAATCATGAAGACCTCGAAGAATTAACATGATAACGATTCAACTGTCTTTCGTAGAACAATGTTTCATTGGATAGAAAACAATTTCTTAACTATCTCTAATAATTCATTTTTACTTATATTAAATTTTCATGGAAATAATGAGTGAGAAAATTGTTTTCTAAATTATTTTTATATTTAACACACCAAGGCGATGGAATATTTTATTTTATTTGTAAAAATCGATGTCAATTACATTGACGTTTTCGGCTCAAGAAAGTATCGTGAGTTTAATAAATAATTGGAAAGCTCTTATTTGAGAAGAATCGAATGGTACCATTTTAAGCCCGACAATCGGTAAAAACGCTCTTCATCTTGTACAAGATGTCCCATTTTAATCTACAAATGCGTAGATTTCAAGGTGAGATATATTTCTTTTTTTATCGGCGCACGGTGTATATCTTTTCTACACTCATTGAAAAACTATGAAACCAAGCAGAGTAATACCTTAAGATATTTAATGAACACAATAATTTTACTCGAGTCAATTATATTTTATCATGTTGTAACATTTGAAGTAGTTGAAAATCCTCGTGTCCTGGATAAATACTCATAATATTTTGTGGCGCCATTTGTTTAAACTGATTGGCAGTATATTTCAAGTATGGAGATTTTTTAAAAAATTTTTAATAGGCGACAAATTTACTTCAAATTTGGAACAAGAAACATGAATTTCAAAATTTGATGTATTTTTCTATTTTTTCTAGCACGCTAAATACAAAAAAGACACGAAAACCCCCGAAAGCTTCAAAAGCTTCTATTCTTTCACTCATTGGGATATTCGATTATTCAAATACTCGAACATTGGAATATTTGACTATCGGAATACTTGTCTGTTCCAATACCATTCAAGTTTTTGACTATTCAGACACCATCTACGAAAACTCCTACTAACGATATAATATTCCCTGACCATTGAAATATTTGACTATCGAAATACTTGAGTATTTGAATACCATTCAAATATTTGACTATTCAGACATCATCTACGAAAAGTTCTACTAACGGTAGAATAGAATAATACAAAAGACTCTTCAATTAATGATACGATTGAACAATACAAAAGTCTCTCTATTAACGGTCCACTTGAACAATACAATGGTCTCTCTATTAACGGTATAATCGTGCAAGAAAAATTTTGTTAAAAATCGTGAAAAATTTCTCCGGGTCAGAAAAGACCCGGACGTGTCGCGACGAGTGTTAACGATCGTTTCGTCATTTACACGGGACGCGACGCGACTCGGTCGAAAATCGTTCGTGTCGTTCTTTGTCGGCGCCATTCGTCTCATTTTGCGGAACAAGCTAATCGGTTCGATGGATTCGCGGTCGTGTTACGCGAACCGCGTCGTTCACCGCGAAACGAGTACACGCGTGTCCGCAAATGAGTTTGACGGCCTGGCACCTACGTTCTACGCGCGACACGTCGCGTTACACGAGCGAGAATATCGGTCGGGTGTATATTGGCGGCGGACAACGAGCATGCGGTCTCGGGCGGGCCGCTTCCTCTTCTCCCGCTGTTCGATTAAATCTTCCGCTAGGAAAATCAAGCGACACGGACCTTCACGCCATATACGCTTACAAGATTTAGCAAAGACCGCGACGCGACGTCCAGCATCTCCTCGAGAATGAATTTATTGTCGAAATTGTCGAATATTCCGATTCTCGACAAGACGACTACCGTGTTCATTTCATAGAGAATTTAGTAGAAAATTAAGAAACGACGTAGAGGACCGTGTGTGTTACATACTCGTGGAATTTTTGTGGAAAATTTAAGCGTGTCGAAAATGTAACCTTTTGACAGGAAGGATCGACGATCTTGGATTATTGACAAAATTGTGTTTAAGGAAATAGTTTTCATAATTCCCATCTGGCCCGCTTCGTAGAATGTTATAATTGTAAACATGCTTTCTCGACGATTGAGAACGTTTATCGAATCTTTTGTAGTGGAGTGTGGCCGACGCGAAATTTCCGTTCAAGAATAGCTCGAAAATTGTGTCCCCTCGAAACGGCTAATTAAGTTCCTTCGTCACGGCCGAAAGTTAACGAATTACTTCGGCGTGTAATCGGCCGGGCCTCGTCTCTACCGTCAAACTCTATTGCCAACACGAAGCCGCAGCGTCGTTAATCGAGTTCGGGTCAACGCTCAAGAAATTCGTGTACGGGGCGCGCGGAACCGACGTTCTGCTTCCTCGCGGGCCAAACTTGAACTGCGGCCATTGGTTTACCGTAGAGATTGATTTACCATTGCCTCTTATACTTCTCGCTGCGAGTCGTCCCGGTTTACCGCGAAGATTGATTTACCATGATCCATTATACTTCGTGTTGCACGTCTACCTCGTCGCATTTACGAATGGGGTAACGCGAGCATATCGCTTATGATTTCTCTGAAAAATGACTCCCACACGCGCACACACATACACGCGCGTACACTTCGTGTCGCCATCCAGAAAGGAGAAAAACTTTTATTCGGATTAATGTACCGGGAAACGCGTAAAAGATTAACGAATTCTTGCCCGTTACTCATTGAATAAGAAACTGGAACTTGAATTATAGAAGGATACGTATTAGACAGTGAACAAATGAAAATTTAATCACTCGATCGAGTAAACGTCGGGTATAAATCTTTTGTTCCGGAGTATCCACGATATCTCTCGGAAGTGGAAATTTCTTTAAATGGACGATTATGTTCTAGGGCTCGATTTTAGGTGAAGTAGACGGGGAGGGGATATGGAAGAAAGATATGAAAAATCTAATACAAATGGTTTTCTATAATTAAATATTGCAATTGAATTGTTAGATTATATTTTAAGGTTCTGATAAGACTCTGAAATTTTTACGATCATCGTGTATGCGGTGAGAGAATATTGGAGTGGATCGAGGTGTTGGAGTATTTTATCACTTGAATATGCGAAGAATAAGTTTATGAGTCGATCGATTAGGATATCGAAGTGTCAGGTCACCGAAAGCTGCTTTATGCTCATCAAATTTTCATATTATTGTTAACCATGAGCACTTTTAACGTTTAGTTCTCATTCGCTGTTCACAATAGTGAGTTCTCATTCGCACGCACCAGAAGAGACGGCGACTGACCGTTCGGATCACCTACACGATCGGTCACTTGCTCATGCAACTAGCAGAGGTGACCGGACTGTGAAACGAGGAAGAGAGCAAAAAAAAAGCTAAAGATTGGATAACTGCTTGACAAAGCACAGATTCGTACATATTGGTCTTAATACTAACTTATTAATATAGTATATATTAACACTAAGATGGCCAAATTAAATTTGTAATAAATATTAAACAAGTCAAAATGTGACAGAAAAATTAACACAATACTATGGGTTAAGTTTTAAATACAGTCATTTAGTAACAAAGAAAATAGACGAAGCAGTGACAAAAAATAAACATGGAAAAACAAGTACAGATTAAAATCAGACAATAATCGTGCCACTTCCTCGCATAGCATGTACTCCTGATACCAAAGTCTCGAAATCGAACATTTTCTAAAATTTATTCCCGAATTTCAAACTTTGGTATCAGGAGAACATTGTCGCCGAGGAGGTATTCATTTCCATTCTTTGAAATGAGGTCATTTTCAAATAATTCCGCATATAGAGACTTGCAAATCTCCTCCTTTGACTTAGTGTTCAGGATCAGGTGGAGGGAATGGAGGCAATGTATGGGAAGAAGAGTAACTCATGTTATACTTATTGAATTTATTGAAATACATTAAACTGACATTCATATTTTTAAATTTGACAAAAGTATTAAGTTCTTCATTATCACAATGTTTTGTAATAAAGTAATCAAGTGTTTCTTATATACTATTTAACTATTCTAAATTCGCAGCCTATTAGCTCGGTACTACTCGTGACGAAGAACTATTGTTCTTCGCGAGTAATACCGATTATCAGGTCTCACTACGTGGAGGTTGCTACAAGCGAAGACCCGGAGAGAGATAGATGGAATCAAAGTTCCTTCAAACTCCCGGTGTATTTCTGCCGAGCAATTACATTATGTTAAAAATTAGGCAAAATTGAGAAAGACGCGATACTATCCCGTTTCCCCTCAGTGGGTCCGATTCGAGAGAAAACGAGCGACGCCATCCACTCCCCTAGAGGAGTGCCCCGTTTCTCTACCTTTACGATGAGAGGGTCTTATTTTGGAGGCTTTCGCAGGGACCAGCAAAAATGCTTGCTCCTGTGTTCGCAACATGCCCTCTCTGGAAGCAGACGTACCGGAAGAAACGGCGATAGATCGTTCGGACCAGTTACACGGCCGGTCATTTGCTTATGCAACAAGTAGAGGTGACCGGACTATAAGACGAAGAAGCGAGCAAAAATAAACTAAAGATTGGATAATTGCTCGGCAGATTACAGATGTTCGTATATGGTGGACTAAAACTAAATTAGTCTAAAAGAAGTTCTGCCAAGGAATTACATCCTCGTGTAAAACGTGGCAAAATTGGGAAAGACGCGACGCGAACCGTGGAGTTGGTCCTACTAGGTCTATCCCGTTTCCCCTCAGTGAGTCCGATTCGAGAGAAAACGAGCGACGCCATCCACTCCCCTAGAGGAGTGCCCCGTTTCTCTACCTTTACGATAAGAGGGTCTTATTTTGGAGGCTTTCGCAGGGACCAACAAATATGCTTGCTCCTGTGTTCGCAACATGCCCTCTCTGGAAGCGACGCACCGGAAGAAACGGCGATAGACCGTTCGGACCAGCTACACGGCCGGTCACTTGTTTATGCAACAAGCAGAGATGACCGGACTATGAGACGAAGAAACGAGCAAAAATAAGCTAAAGATTGGATAATTGCTCGGCAGATTACAGATGTTCGTATATGGTGGCCCTAAAACTAAATTAGTCTAAAAAACAGTTCTGCTAAGGAATTACATCGTCGTTCAAAACGAAGGCAAAATGGAGAAAGACGCGACGCGAACCGTGGAGTCAGTCCTACTAGGTTTATCTCGTTTCCCCTCAGTGGGCCCGATTCAAGAGGAAATGCGCGACGCCGTCCACTCCGCTAGAAGAGTGCCCCGTTTCTCTCAACTCCGCAGTCAGGAGCACACGCGAAGCGTGGACCTGACTCACAAAGGATGACGAAGAGAGGGTCTTATTCTGGATCAAGGGCTTCCACAGGGACCGGCAAAAATACCTGTCCCTGTGTTCACAACATGTTTTCTCTGGAAGCGGACGCACTAGAAGAGACGGCGGTAGACCGTTCGGACTACCTACACGGCCGGTCACTTGCTTATGCAACAAGCAGATGTGGCCGGACTGTGAGACGAGGAGGCGAGCAAAAATAAGCTAAAGATTGAATAATTGCTTGGCAGATCACAGATATTTGTACATGGTGGCCTTAATACTAACTTATTCTAAGCTTAAAGTGAGAGTGTCTTCTTCTCTTTTCTTTTTCTTTCTTCTCTTTTCTTTCTTCTTTCTTCTTGTTTCTTGTTTCTTTCTTCTTTCTTCTTTCTTCGTTTGCCGATGTGCTTACTTAAGAGAAATAAATTGAAAATAGAAAGGAAGTTAGTTAGTAATTAAATGCAGTCATGCCGTAAGAAAAGAAATTAATGAAGCATTGACAGAAAAATAAACATGGAAAAACAAGTACAAATTAAAATCAGAGAACAAATAGAATAAATTAAACAAAAAAAAATCAGAAAAAGAGGATTAAGACATTGGTCGCCACTATGGGTTACCAAGAGGTCAACCGGCGTCCATTGCTATTCACAGATAGTCTAGGTACCTAAAGTCGAGACATCCATTCTCCTCGGAGGCTCCAGGAAGAATGAAATTTTGAACAACCGGGGGCTCCTTATATACCCACCACAAGTGACTTACCGTTACTTCGATAGTCTTTGTTCGATCAAACCGAATATTTCAAGAAATTGAAGGCTTTTTAGCCATTATTTATACTAGAACATTGTTAATAATTGTTTAAACTACGATTCTACGATGGCTGTTAATAAATATGATAAATAAATATCAAGATATTGTGAAATCTACGAAGACGAACGGTTTCGGTGCAAGTTTGTTCATTTCCGCGATTGTTATTAACATTTTTGCATGTTCCGAATATTAATGTTACAATAGACATCCTATCTATGCATTCATTCATGATTTGCCTATAGAAATTAATTTTTATCGAAAATCAAAGTAAACGAGTGATATTAATATATTTTACTCTTGATTAACAAGTGCATCATAGTTTGGTTTTTGGTATCCACAGAAATATATGGGAAAAAAGAACACAGATCCCTGAAGTATTAAAAGAAAAAGTCAAACATTATTTACGCAAAATAGATGCCTCGTTAAACCTCTCCATTGGCGATGGTATATGCGTTACCGGCGAATATTTTCTCCACCTGCTCGAAATGTAAGTCATAACTATAATTACGATTTCCGTTTCGTGAAACTAAATTAAATTCCAATAATTAACATCGATCGAGACTTCGACACGAGTTCAGCCCCGTTTCGTGACATTACGTTCGAATCAAAATGTTTCGAGATCGGTGGATCACTCGATTTCGATACCAAGCTGTCGATGGAAAATATTCTATTAAAGATGGACAGAGATTTAGTTCGTTTCGCGGTGCAGTTTTGTCGCTCTGTTGAAACACAATCCCCCGTTGGTAAATTTGCTCGTAAGCGGGCGCGTAGTTATCCGGCGCAGTTAATTGTTCCAGCTTCAGTTTCTCGGTATAATACATTCATTTCGTGGTCCGCGAAGTAACTTTCCGAATAGGCGGGCTAACGCAAATATCGTTGATAAAATACATCCAGTAGGAACGTGGCTGCCAAGCGGCCATGAAATTACTGGAGATATTCGAAGCGCGTCGTTCGGCTCGTTAAACCGAATCTCAGAGCGTATAATCGTGAAACTGCGTGGCTAGATGGTTGGCTGGATGGGTGAAGAATAAATGTTGTGACGACGTTTAACCGACTCATCGACGTTTCACAAACGAGTTGTTATTTCGTCGAAATACATTTCGTCGTTTAGTTAATCAACGTGAAATCAACTTCATTGAAACGATGAACGGTGTATTCACTTCGAAATCAACATTTTTTTTCTCGAAACATCAGACTGCTGTCGAATTTGTCGTTACAGCTCACTTGTCGTATTTACAACTAAATATGCGTGAAATAATACATTCAGAGACAGATACGTACTGTACTCTTTGGACACAATCTTGACTTGTTACCAATACAACTCAGTTATCGAGAAAAGTAATATAAATACTATTATACATACGAATACGGTACAAATTTTTCGATAGATTTTTCATTTCATTGCAATCATTCACTTTAATCAATTTCTTCGTCCTCACCGATCGAGATTGACAATAAAAACATCGAAAAATTACAAGCTGCGTAGTTTCGATAGTTATAAAATGGTAAGTGGCTATGGAAACGATCATAGATAAAAATATAGAATCAAGGGAACGTGGATTGACGTCCCTGAGAATCCTTGGTACGGTAAGGGTTAAATGCATAATCTTCGTCAGTGTGGTTACTAACGACTCTCATGGATAGATGTGACTTTAAACGCAGAAAAAAAAAGAGTTTCTCGACGATATTTTTCTCAAAGTGGTTACGTTTAACGTTACCTACATTCCTACCCCCTCTGGTCGAGTTGCCGGATGCGCGTCGACGTATGCGCCCGGATTCGTTTATAATGCATTCGCATTCGAGCTAAAGGGCGCGGTATCGCTCGACTTGCCTGATCTGATTTCGTTCCACGCGGAGGTAGGTCAAGTGAGCCATTCGCCAAAGGAACACGACACAGTATCGCGTTTGCTTTCGCAGCTGTAACGTTTCCTGACTGATTTCGAGTGTTTCGTAGCGACGATTTCGCACGAGGCTCACGCGATCGCTGCGAGTTACGGATAAACGGATCATCCAGGGTAGTCAATTATCGTCAATGATATGTGGTAGATGAGCCATACCTGTATATACGAAGAAATGGTATACTTTTCTCGTTTGGTATTTTAAAGACAGAGAAACTACAAAAATGAATTCTTACGTTTAATTTTATTTTTACTTTTCACGAAATGGTTGCGTACGTATTTACTGTTACATTTATATAATTGTACATATTTTTGTCGCACGGTGTATTACTCGAAGTATCTCTGAAATTAACAGAGAGAGAACGCAATGAATTTTGTTATTTCGGAGACATCTGATCGATTACAGTGGCGTCACCTACGACTTAGTTCGATTCGTATCACAGACTTTGTAATTCCTCGTTGGACACCCAAATTTTTTCATATTAAACGTTTGTTTCTATCTCTGTTAGGTTCCGAACAGGTGTTTTATCCATGACAAAATTTGTCATTTCCAAAATTAAAGAGAAACTGAGGGTAAGTTTCACCCCTTGAACGTTAACATCACCCGATGAAAAAATGTAGGTTTAATAATTTCCAAATGCTCTTTCTGTGTGTCGAGTTTCGTCGAAATCGGTGAATCTTAATTGGTCAATATTCCTTGAAAGGTACAACTTCATTGATCAATATTCCTTAAAAACAAAACTCCACACGTCCAACCGTCCCATTATTTTCGATCATCCACAATCGTACAAAATTCTCTCCCACCACAATCTGCTTCAACTACCCACAAGTCACTAATCATCGTTAAAAAAAGAACAAACAACACCACCGTAACCAATTAAAGAAACCCTTAAGTACCTTAAGTAGAATCGGTACGCACCTGGTCAGACACCATCTCCGCACCAAATCATTCTTTAAAATCGATTTCCTTGATTCTTTCCCTGGGAAAGAATTCCATCGCAGATTTTTCACTCGTTTCTTCGCACAGAATCGGCCACGGTGCGTTTTCCGCGTATATTTCCCCGTGTTACGTATCCACCCATCTGATTATCCCACTTGCTTCCATCGAGAAGATGGTCCCTCGAAAAATCAAATTTCAGATGGAATTCGCGCGAATACGTTCGAGGCTCGAGAGATCCTTGAATTGAACGCGAGCACGAACAGAAATCGGTTCGTGGACGATCGGTTTTATTCCGCGGGTCGATTCACCGAGCCCGTGAGCGTGACGCGCGAAAATTACGCGCGGTTCGGTATCGGGGCTGATGTACGGCACGCGTCTATTTTTCTCTCGGCGCACTGTGGAGTTAAATTGTAAATTTCACGGTAAGCGACACGCTAAATCTAGCAGATAAGTGCGCCTATCCTGGCCCGACACGGCCTGTTCACGCCTTTGAAATACAACCTACGGAGAAGAACGTGGCTCGGTAGTTTTCGCGCGGGCGTCCGTTTCATAAACGTTTCAATTAAAAGTAAAACATTGCGGGGAGGGCGCGGAGGGAGAGTTCACGGTGATTTAACGCCGCGAGACGGGGTATGTATCGCGGCACACTTTTCGAATAAAACGGGCCCTCCGGTTCCCGTGCACCTCGGATGAAAGGAGAACCGTCGAGATTTTTAGATCCCGTGGACGCGCGGGGGATAGTTGAAAAAGTTCTCCCCTATGCCGATGCTACGGGGGCTTGAGAAATGTTTAAGTTGGACTTCGAGTCGAGCTGGAAGAGTTATTCGCGTACCTGTTCACCTCGAGCTCGTTATAAAGAGCGAGGTTCCACTGTGAGACGAAATGCAGTTTCTAATCGCTCGACGGATCTGCAGAATTTTCTTATTGTTAGCAATTCGGTTTGTTTGGGCAACAAGGGTACTTCGAAACGGAAAATTTTCTCCTTAAAAGTATCTGGGATTATATTAATTGTCTTATCTTAGATATATCTTAACGATATTTAAATAGTTGTACGGGGTCCTCGCCGTTGTGTATGTACAAAGAAATAACAACCGTAGTGGTTTAGGGTTCGTTCGACAATATTGCTCGATTGTGTTTTTTGAAGGTTTATCAGCAACACATTGGCCTGAATCACATATTCCCCGTTTCGGAAAGCGAAACGACTTTCCGAACAACCCGATAACCAATTCGCGATCGAATCACCGTACAATAATAAATAAACCGATGCAAGGGCTCGATTAGTTCTCTCCCTTAAAATCAAAAAATAATCGTATCACCGAGCATTCTGCGAAAGTTCCGCTGCAAATCGGTTCACTTACGTCCCCCTCGTCGAGCACAAAATAGAATAACGAACCATCTCGATGCTCCATAAAGTTTCGGAAGCTTCGTTCGCGGCGTCCTACGAAATTCACTTTGCGTCGCCGTGCTAACCACAGAGTATTAAAAATAATAACGGCCGACGGTGCGTGCGGAAGAAAATTCAAAATTCCGTTCTACGGGTCATTAATCATTCGAAGAGTGCATTACGGGTATGGTGGGAGACAATGGAGCCCGTGAAGTAAAAAAAAAAAAAAACGAAGAACCGAGGGGTACGCTCGGACCCGTTGAAACGCGGAGGAACGAGAACTCGTACGGATGAAAAGGGACGTGGCCGAATGAAAAGAGTGGACGCAAAGCGCAAACGCTCCTCCTCCTCCTCCTCCTCCTCCTCCTCCCCCCCCCCCCCCCCCCCCCCCCCGGCTCCGTCTTCGTCTTTCGCACCCTTTTTAGCGAACCCCGGCCGGGATACATGGAAATTTCACGAGGCGGGTAAATGCACCGTCCGGATTAGCAGCACGTTCAAATAAACGTCGGCTTACGCGCCGGACTGCCCGTTCTTCAGTCCCCTCGAAGATTATCGTTGAAACTCCCTCGCTGCCACTTCGGGATCAGAAAGTTCCACGTGTACCGCGGCCGCGGGATTTCCCCGAAAGAGATTCGACGAGACTACTCGCCCGGTTATACGTCCGACCAATGACGAGAGACTCTCTACTTTCGGGCGAAGTGGTCGGTGACAGTGAACCATAATCGTTTCCCGGGTTATCATTATTAAAGGATATTTCCTCGAGAGGATCGTACCCTATTTAGACGGAATTATTTATAGACCTCGAAGGAAACCTCCGAGAGGTGTTTAGCGGTTCGGTGTACTCCCTGTGGCGGACAACGGTCCGTTTAACGAAATATTTCATAAATATAGAGGGGAGGATTCGTTCGACGGAAATTGTTTCCATCTGTGATTTGATTCTCGGGGTGTGAAGGTTTGTTAGGGGGATTTGTGGGTGTTATCAGTGTCGTCACCTGATTGAGAATTTTCTATTTGCATGGAATGTGGTAGGAGTAATTGTAAATAGGATGGGTTGCGGCGTTTAACGGGCGAAAGAACGCGTTAACATTTATCGGGAGCGCGTGGGAGTAATAAATAGTGACGTTCAATCGGGAATCCCCCGTTTGTATTGAATATGGTATAAACGATTGTAAATAGGTACGGTTGTGGTGTTTAATGCGTGCAAAAGTGTAGAAACATTTATCGGGAGAGCGTGAGGGGTAATAAATAGTGACGTTCAATTGAGAATCTGTTATTTGTACGGTATGAATGATTGTAAATAGGTTGGCTGGTAGCGTTTAATGTGTGAAAGAGTGTATGAACATTTGCCGTGGATGCGTCGGAATAACAAATGATGTTAATCAATCGACGATATTCAATTTACGGGAAGCAGGATACGAATTATTATAAATAGCGAGCGCAGTGGTATCGTTTTCAACTAATTACTGATAAGATTCTAGGAAGACGCTACCGGTGCAAGTAGAAATGGCGATCCATGGTCAGACGTGTCGGCGAAATTTCAAAATCAATTTTCTTGAGAAGGAGGTCTCGCGCAAAAAAATTTCATTCTACGTTTCCCCGTTAATTCTTGCACGAGGAATCGATTAAACGACGATCGCGCGAGGAATTTTACCGCACGGCCGCGTTACACGCTCGAGAACGTAATTACGCTATTTTACGATCCCACGCCACGAATGCGCTCTCGAATTCACCGCCATTCTTTCCGTTTCATCTCCGGTACGAGCACTCGAACATCTCTCTTCGCGCCCTAAAACTGTCTTACACATTCACGTGCGGAGCTTGTCAGATTTCAATTTATAAATTAAACGTACGGTGGGAAAAGTCGAATGAATGTACGGGGCCTCGAAGCGGGTCAATGGGATCGATCGTAACACCGGTACGTCGGGCAGAAAAATCGACCGGATGGATCGAGGATATTTCAATAGCTCGCACGTTTCTTCGAAAATGAAATTCGATGTACGGTGTACAAATTAAACTCCTCGGTGTCGGATTATCTCCTTCGCGATAAACGAAAATTCAAAACCGATACCGTACTCGCACGTCGTCGGACAATCGTCGTCGCGTTATACCGTCCATTGGGAAATTCAATGTTACGAAACTCTCGAATAACGAGAAAAATTAAACGTTCACGTGGCGCGGCAATGAAGAGATTAAACCCTCGATTATAATTTCAAAGCGCGCCGCGGAACAATATACAAAAATCATGGACAAATATCGGGAATCAAAGACACGGGAACGAATTTGACGTTTGTTCGCGATCGTAGTTTCGAAAATACAAAACTCTCATTATATTCGCAAAATGTTGGGAAACTTTTATACGTTGTTTCGTTCGGGTTCCACTTGGAGCTCCATTCGCAAAATAATAATTCACCCCACCTCTGTATTCGCAAATAACTTCCACCGCGTGGAACAGCGCCAATAATTTAAAAAAAAAAAACGACCGTAGTTTCCATCGAGCACGTTGGACAAAATTTCGGCCCAATTACCGATAAAACGATACTCTGTACACCGTTCACGCGTTTAGTTTCAACCCTTTGTCCTACGATTTAAGTTTCGATAACGTGCGTCGTAATCAACAGCAATTTTCTTTTCTTTTATTTCGAAGACACTTTACGAGGGTTTCTTTCCAATGTTTCTCTTTTCGTTTTCGCTGTTTTGCATCTCTGTAATCTGTACAGACCATATAGACGCTCGGTGAATAAACAAATGAGTAAATATTCAACAGCGACTAGAAGAGCATAATATACAAATTACGTTTGGCTGATTCAAGAGAGGGAAGCTAAAGCTTTCTCGTTACAGGGATTATCTTTATTAAACTCCACGTGGCGGAACGTTTATAGGTACGCGAAGTAAAGAAACTTCTTTAATATTAATAATAAGTTTGTTTAAAATAAAGTTAAGGCTCGCAGAAACTCTCAGAAACCTCCCTAGACTAATCTCTCTCGTGCTTCTCTCGCACAGAGGGTTTTCACCTTTATGATAGGCAATGGTGATTTGTCCCTCGATATTTGCGACACCTCTCGCACCCTCGATATTTGTCACCTCTCGTGAGTCACGTAGGTCCAGAAGCTATAAAGGAGGTATAATCTCTTAATAATAAATATTATCGTCTCTATAATATTATTTCAGTTGATTCTGTCCGTGAAACGAAACTCTACTTAGCATCTACTCAAACCTAGCTACTAGCGCGATATCGGTGACTAAATTATTACATATAGCTGCATATTCTGTCAATAATAAATATTATCATCTTTACAATATTATTTCACTTGGTTCTGGATCGTCGATGAATGCACTAACCGGGCTAATCAATCTCGAAGCAACGAGCAACGCATCCACCGACTCGACCTTGTTACAACGTGTGGAAATACACTGTACCGTCCACAGTTAGAAGAAGACACACGTGGCAATTTGCGACAAAGAGAATTATCCTTAATTCCGGCGCCATTCGATGACACCGGTTCCCCGACCGGAAGTTTCGAACTCGTGGCTCGACTTTGTCGTTCGAAGGGTGGCCACCCTCGTCGGTTTACGTGTCTCCGTTGCCTTTTGTGTCGCCGTGACGTTGCTCGAACGATCCGCTCGTGGATATTTCAATGAAACGAATTAATTCCGCGCAGATCGGTTTCTTCGTCGAGAGAAACGCGACACGTCGATATATTTCATTCGTTTCTCCGCGAGCACGGTTTCTCGCACGGAACGATTATTATTCGAAACTGACAACCAACGTCTTTTTTTGTCGATTTTGCGCGAATGTTACTTCGATTTTATTGTTTCGACGGAGCGTTCGGTGCAATAACAACCGGGCGACAAATTCACGGGGATGATGGTCGGTGCTCGAAAGGGGCCATTTTTTGTTATTTGTAAGGGGAGGGGAAAATATTGCGTGACTAATATTTGTTGCTTCCGAGGAATCGGGAAGTAATGGTTATATAATCGATGTGAAATGGGTAAATTGTACTAATTGCACGTAAAAATTAAAATATCGCGACGAATGCAACTTATCTGTTTACTATGTTTCAGCACCCTCTTGCAAGGCCTGGAAAAACTTTGTAAATGCGTACTAAAAACGTTCAGTAATAATAATAATAACTAGGTAACTTATATTATCGAAAACATTCTGTATTTATCATAATTCTAAAATAACGAAGTAGTGATTAAGGAAATAAGTTCCTCCCCGAATATTATTCTCATTTCTAAGTACACAGATGGTAACTCGCGTCACAGAGCTTTGGCAAAACGAGGAGAATCTCGATGTTGGAAATTTACCAGAAGAAAATCTCTAGACGATTTTCAAATTAGTATCGAGACCGACCGAATGAGACGATCTGTTCAATTGATTTCAAGCAACGAATTTCCTCCGCGATCCATGCTCTCTGATCGAATTTGTACTCGCAGGGTGATCGAACATAAATGGTGCAAAATTCCCCGAGTATTCATTTCGAATCGTTCGAAAAAAAAAAGGAAGTGACGAACGATGAAACAATTATTCCGCGTTGTAACGTTAATCGATTCACCCTTGTGTGCGCAGGAAAGAAAGGTGGTGGCGGTATTATTTTCAAGAACCATTCATCACGAACGATAAAACGGGAGGGGAACGTTCGAGCACTCGACGCACGGAACCTGTCAATAAGGTCATGAAATCGATCCTCGTTCATCGACGAGCGAGTACGAAAGCGCGCGAGTGGCGATAAAATGTTTCGCGCTCGATTCGCTATTCGACGGGGCGAACGAATGGGCGACTTCGATGCGTCTGAACACACACGCACACACATATATATATTTTTTTTTTTTTATTTTATTTCATTTCGTTTGGTGGCGATCGGTCGAGTCACTGGAAAGATGGCGGATTAAGTAAATTAATTCACGGCGAAACGAACGCTGTTGGTAGCAAATTGAAAATGACAATCTGTTTTAATTAACGTGTCCGTTGTGCGTTCTCATTAATTCAACGGGCGCACGCCGCGACGTCCGTTTTATTTATCGATATTAAAACCGCGGTTTCATTAAATATCGCGCAATTATGAGGTGCCGTATACTCGCCCGCGTTCGCGCATAGGCTTTCTTCGGGCTCCGGTGAACGAGCATCATTGATTAGAGCCACTGTTAACGGTTAGATCGAACAATTAATGATCGTATTAGATAGGTCCATTAGGTATCGCAAGTATTTAATGGAGTCCCCCGTCGATTCACTGGGTTATCGTTTCCTTTGAAACAAATTGTAGAGATATTTGGAAACTCATCGGAGGACTACATCTTGTCACGCTTCTTTCATTAATTTTTTTTTTTTTTTTTTTTTGTTTTACCGATACTTCAACAGAATCGAAATTTTTGTTAGACACTTTTGTATTTTTATCATTTTCAGAGACCGTGTACGGGCGAGGGAAATATTATTCGCGCTCTTTTGATTCATAGGTAAATAGAAATATTAAAATTGTTGATAGGGAATTAGAAAAGAAACTGACGTACGAGAAAGAAACTGAATGATTTGTAGTATTAATGATACTTCGATATTTACCCGGTTAGTAAATAAATAAATTGTAACACGTGCACGGGTGAAAGATGAATCGCGATGCAATAACGTAACGAATTCCCCCAGTGAGGTTTGGTAAATGTTTATTGTCGCGTATAAAATTTGTCATGCGTTCCCGCAAAATTCGTGGGATCGGTTACTTGATCGTTCGAAGCAGCTTTTGTCGACGAAATTAAATTGTAAAACGCGACAATTACTTTAACCCCTTGAATATAAAGCTTCATTTTTCTCGGATAATTACTTTCAAAATGCCTTGAACAAAAATGAGTCAGTGTTCATAATTACGCAAATCCAATAATAAATATACGATACACTACGATACGATTTGAAAATTAGGTATTTAGAATATTTTTATCTTGGTAAATTTCTGAAACAGAACGATAAGAAAAGGTATTATATGAAAAGTGCTTCCCTTACTATATAAATTTACCCACCGGAGAAATAGAATGTTGCCTTTGAAAAAGAGTGCACCCATTACTAAAATATCTACGTATAAAAAAAAAGCACAAATAAAATACTCTAAACAAGTGGATTCTCATGATTAAAATTTCTACACATTCGAAAAACAAATAAAATATACCTTCTGAAAAAAGAAGTCTATATACACTTCCCCTAGTTTATTTCGAGTCGTGTTATTTTCGAAAAACAACACAAATAAAATACTCTAAACAAGTGGATTCTCGTTATTAAAAATTCTACGCATTCGAAGAACGAATAAAATATACCATCTGAAAAAAATAAGTCTATGTACACTTTCCCTAGTTCATTTCGAGTCGCGTTGTTTTTGTTGAAACCGAAAACCGCTCATTTGGTCCGGCAACTCGACAACCGAGTTTTTCACGGGCTCTGCATTCACCATTCTTTTCATTCCGGCCGCCACTCTCGATAGTTCTTTCTCATCCGCTGGCACTCGACATTCTGTTCGATCGTGAGCCAATCGGGTCTCTCCGCGATTTCGACGTCGAGTAGCCTTTAGAATGATTCTTTCCCGAGACGCCGAGACGGGACGATTGTAGCAATTAGCGTTTAATTGCCACTGCTTCGGGCCGTTGAAACGTTCGAAACCTCGAACGGTCCTCGACCGTTTCTCCTTCCATTTCAACGGTGATCCCTCGTTCGTTAGTTTTCCGTCGATTTATCATGCACAATACAAACGGTCCGCAAGGAGATTCTCCGAACGAGAGGCGAGGACAACGCCGTTAATCCGACCACTTAAAATTTAATAAGCCTTGCGCGGCCAGACGCGACCTTCGCTTAAAGCGTAATACTAATTTCGCGAAGTTGAGCGACGACCTGGACCGTCGTTGCTTCAATCTCTTCAACGTTGGAGCCCTCGCTGGGACCTAAGGATTGCTTTTAATTGTCCGATAAGTTCACGCTCTTCGAACTGTTCCTCCACATGCAACGAGCATCCGGAAGATACACACCCTAAAAGTGTTCCCACGTGTCTGATAAATCATCGTTCACGGTCTAGAAACTCCACACCACGACTCGAACATCTAAAAAGACACCACTGCTACTTCGCCCGGACAAATAATCGTGAAATAATTCTAGTATCGTAATTTTAGAATAGCCTAGATTTAGGAGAACCTATCTTTGAGAAGACGTGTTGAAGGTTTCAGGAACCGAGTTAAGAAGACAGAGTTGAAGACGCCGAAACGAAAAGGCAACGAACGGTGCATCGAAGTTGCCAAATAGAGAGTTGCGAACGTGTCGACAGGGTCGTCGGGTCGAGGGTCGTGAACGTGTGGTAGGTGTCGTCGAGTCGAGAGTCGTGGAGCGCGATCGAACGTAGACTCGTGTGGAATTGCAGCACAGTAGATTATTCGTCGTCATTCGTACCGCTGTACATTTTTCTAATTCATAAATAAGAATCCCGCAATAATTTCCAAACGATTCTCTCCGTCGGTTCACCCCGTTGGTTGTGAGATCCGCATTAACTCGATCTGGTAATTATTATTCAGGTTGGCCAGGTACGCCAGTATCCGAGCCAGTGACAACGGTCGTTCGTTCCCCTCGTCCTCCGTATTCCTATTCCGCACGGGGATCGGTTCAACGGTGCAATTTTCTTTAGAGCCGCGCAATCTGTTCCAGAGCTGAACTCCACGTCCCCGTCGACCAGCGAATTGGGCGAGCTCATCGAGGACGTTGAGAACGACGAATTAAACAAGGACACGGACGACGACGACGAGGACGCGGTCGAAGACATCCTTTATATGCGCGGCGCGTCGTTCACGATACACTTGGACTCACCGCCGGGGAACTCAACGACGAACTTCACGAAGACTAACGATGAAACCGGCGCCGACCACGATCGACTCGAGTTACGGGCTACGTCCCAGGTACGTGGCGGGCTTTATTTCTCAAACGTAGAAGATTCTTCCACGCTCGACGAAGCGGAATACGAACGACTACTCCCGGTCGTTTTCTGATACGGTAGTGATTCAGAGTCCCGGGTAGCTGCACAGGGGGGACACTCGGGATGATCTACGATCGTAAACATCGAGCACCGGTTACCGTACGTTAGAGTACTAATCCTAATGCGTGTACCTCGAACCGCTGAACCTCCCCGCTACCCCACTTCCCTTAATTCATTTCCTGTCCGTGCACCGTATGCGACGCATTGATACGTTCGAGTCTGTGTCGGAGCGAATTGTCATTGCTGCTATGACGAACGGTCCATCGTGTATCCGTATTAATTAAACGCTACGGTAGTCGTACGGCATTGTTTATTAAATACGAATTAAACTCGAAGTACGGTTCTGGGGACGCTGGGGTTGTTTTTCGCGACATTAAGCCTCACGTATTGTCGAAATAATAGTTACACCGGACAATTGGGAAGTTGATTCGATTTTTATTAACGTGATCGATTTTTGATACTTTATTAGTACCTTAAACTGAATCTATACGGTAAATTAAATTGTGGTAAATATAAACCGAGATATATTTTACGAGTAATAGTATTCAATGCATTTTTCTTTCGTACGGTACGTTCTTTAAGCAACGTTGATAATTGCCAGTAGAATTTTTGTAGATCGAACGTTTTTCGGCAGACAGTTAATATTAAAGTTCAATCTCGGGTGAAATTATCGCTAACAGTAAAACAAGGATCAACAAGGGGAGATTAAAACGGTAATTTTTCTACAAAGTGTACAAAGTGTCTGAAATATTTTACTTTTGATTTTCAATGTTGAAAAATACACTCTGCATCGCAAACTTAATCCTCGAGTCTCCCGGTAAAACTCGCGCGCAGTTTTCGAACGTATCGAGACACCGAGCGAGCAATTCTTGTAAATAGACACGACGATGCTCGATACCAGTTCTTTTTTTTTCACCTCGTCGTAAATTTGCAGAACCGGATGGTAAATTTGCGAACGGAAGAACATTTTTCCGTAACGGATCGATAAACATTTTTTTATTTTTTCTCCATCGTTTCGTTTGTTAATTTCATTCACCGTGACTTTCAACGTTCAATCCGAGAATCAACAACACGTAGCAAACTGCACGAAGATTGGACAATTCTCAATTTCGCTCGAAGCGTTTCAACACAATTTTGTTCGCAGTTTTTGTTTTTGTTTTTTGCTTTTTTACTTGTTTCGTTTCCTCTCTCTTTTCTCTTAATTCTTTTCGTCCGACGACCTCGTTCGCGTTTTTTTCCCTTTCTTTCTTTCCTCTCTCTCCCTCTCCTGCATCCTTTTTCGAAATTTGCGGTTCAATTTTAAGCGCCAGGCGCGCGGAGTATTGCGCAATTCGCAAAGTTATTCGGGATAATTGGAAAATTGTTGAAGTTATTTATCGGGCGTGGTTTCAATCTCGATTTCAGTTCCGTATAATTCGCCGTTGGTACGAACGCGAGGCTACGTGCATCCGTTTTCGTTCGGAGGTTGCAATCCACTCGAACCTCTGCCACTTGCACATCCAGTTCGTTGAAAACCGTATTCGCCGATCGTTGTTCGCGTCGAGAATTTCGCTCGACTCTGCTCGACGAACAATACAAGCAACTTACTGAAACAGGAATTTGGAATGTTGTGAAGTTGCAAATGGAGGGGTATATAATTATTTCCAGTTAAAAGCGAAGTGGCACTTCCTTTTCGTATTAAAAGAAACTATTCCCCTTCGTTGCAAGTTTTCTCGTTTCGTTTTGCAAAAAAAAAAAGAAAAGAAAAATAATAATACTGGGTGAAAGTAGTCTGAACGATAATAGTGTTGGACAAATTATCTTAATTTTCAACACCTTTGATAATGATGTATTTGATCCAGTGAGGATGAAAAGTATCACGATGAACATCTCTATATTCTTCCTCTGCAATAGCAAAGATTTTAACACGTATCTTATGATTTGTATTTAACATTATGTATTTTAAGATAGAATATTTACAGTCTAAGATGCACTGGGTATAAACAATGCTTATAAATTTAATTTGTGCAGAGTGTGGATTTCAGCTGGAATTTTTTACTCAATGGTTAATCTTGGTCTTTAAAAATTTCTTATTACTAATTTATATTTCCTTGGTTACTTCAAGCAGATCTTAAAAGAATATTTCTTTTCTTATACAGAATCTTGGTGCAACGAAGTGTTATTAAAATAAGGACAGAGAATTGTATTTCACTTTTGTGTAATTGTGCAATTACTCCGTTACGATATATACCCACCTTCTCCTAATTAGCGTGACGAAGACAGGATAATACTAAGAAACATTCGCGAAATAGAGTTAATACTAGAAACGAGGCTCCATCGTATTCTAATTAGCGCGAAAGACCAAAAATATTTTCCCCACATCCGCAATTAGGGACACCATCCACGTTAACCCAAAACCTACATTTTCTTACAAATGGCTGTTGTTTCTAAATAACCCTCGCTTCCACCCGACCCGGACGTCCTCTGCCCTTATTCAAAAGGTCTTCCGGATAAAAACGTCGCGACGCGAGCAACAGGTCCCTGTACAAGCGCCAGTCTGTTTCAGCCGTCTGAAGTCTCGTTGTTTCGTCAAAATTCGCGATAACCTCGAAAGATGTATCGATCGTTTAGTAAATATTTAATTCATTTTAAGTCATTTCGAACAATGATAGAAAATTCTGGGTATTATTTTTCGTCGACTTTATAATACAAAAGATAGAGAATTTTTGATAATACAAATATAATTCTCACTTTTTGATAATAATAATATAATAGTTTATTCTACATTCAAACGATGATAGAAAATTTTTGATATTATTTTTCTTCTACCTTGTAATATAAGAAGGTAAAGTATTTTTTGGACTACAAACAAATATTTTTCACATTTTTTTTTTTTTATAATAACGATACTTCTTTCCATGTTCAAATTCTTAAGGAATAAATTACTAATATACGAGTAACTATAGGTGACTCTATAGTATCAATGAGCGTTCGACTAACTTCTTTTATTAAATTCTTAATAATTTTATTAACGAATTGAAAGTCTCGATAATTTGGTTAACGTCGAAATTAAGTGCATTTAGGTTACCCTCCGAAACTTACGTTCGAGAGTCGTGTTTTTCCCAAAGAGTATTGTAGCTTCGTCAAGGGTCTGAAGATGCACTGATACCGTATCGAGTCCTCTGATCAATCGAACAATAAAGACCTGTGGAGACCAACCCCGGTACAGAATTGGAACACAGTGAAACCACTTTGGTATGAAATGGCTTCGGTACAAGAAAGATAGGACGCACAATAAAAAGGATACAAGAGTCAAGGCGGAGAAACAGAAATAGAGAAATTTATGGACCCAGTGATCTTTATTCCTCGTACAGGGGGACAGAACTCGTAGAATTATTAAGAAAATAGAAGATCAAAAGAATTTTCATGAGATGGCCAAGAATCGAGTAAATATATTTACCCTTCTTTTGTACGAAGATCTAAAATCCGTAGATATTATCGTGGAAAGAATATAAAATTCTTTGTGCGAAATAGTACGGTTCTTCAGCGTAACTTGTTATAGATCTAACAAAAAGAATTTATTAAAATTCGACAACTTTAAAAACAAACGAATTATTCAGATGATTTGTTTTAAATATTTCACCCTCTATTCGGTAATTATTGATGAGATTAAATCGAAAGTATTAATGAAATTTATTGCTTCGATTCGCGTTCCACAGTCACCCCGTGTTTATATTTCTTCAATTTGGGCGACCGTCGTTTCCAAGTATTATATACCTGTGATAATAGAACCCAACTGGTCGAACTTGATCCCATTGTATCCCCTTTATTGACCTTTTCGACTGCTTCCTTAGAATTCAACTAGCCCCAAGAACAAGATTCCCTATCTGCGCTGCGTACGTACATAATTGACGATCCCGAGTTTCGAACACTGACCTCTTTGAACGCCCTCTTACGATTCAACCAGTCCCAAGCAAAAGGTTCTCTACCTGCGCTCTGTATATTTACAATCATCGCTTGATTCTCAACCGTTAACCAAGACACCGCTGTAATATCCACACGTACTTATAACCGGGCATTGTGTGTTTTTTGTTCAGGGCTCGAATCTAAAGCAGAAGTTTTTCTAGAAAAGTTCTCTACCTTTGCTTCGTATATTCATAATCACTCGATTCTCAACTGTCAATCAAGACACCGCTGTAGCATCCACACGCACTTGTAACCGGGCATTGTGTGTTCTTTGTTCTGGCCTGGAATCTAAAGCAGAATCTTCTGTAGCAGAAGTTTCTCTAGAAAAATTTCCAACCGTTAACCAAGGCGTAACATCCACACGCACTTGTAACCGGGAACCGTGTGTTCTCTGTTCAGGGCCCGAATCTGGAACAGAAGCTCCCGTCGACGATGGAGAGTATAGTGAGCACGGAGCCGGCTTGTTCGCTGGACTGCGGACCTACCGGCAATTGCTACGTGGAACAGTCTCGTGGCGACGACGTCGATCTGGTGGCCGACGAGGACGTCGAGAACACGGACGACGACGCCTCCGACGTGCCTCCGAGACGGAAGCAAGGGTCCTTCAGGCAGAGGTGTCAATGCCCTCTAGGCAGAGGCGGCGATCGATGTCAGCTCGGTGAGTGATTTTCATTTAGCCACGTAGTCGCGCCCTGCGTTCTCGTGGTGTATCGCGCCTGACCCCGCTACCAGGTAAGGCTAGGCGGGGTGAAAGTATCTCGCGGAAGGGTTCGTTGGCATCGGCTAGCACCCCTACAAGGGGTGGATATCTGCTTGGATGAGAGCCAGCGCTCGAGTCGCGCCGGAATTCATCGGCGCCGCTCGAGAAACTGATGAATTAAGACTTTGAGACGCGATAGGGTGGTGTTTAATTACAAACCGGGATTTCTATCGGCTGCGTAGACAACTCGAAAGCGAAAGCGTTGGCTTACGGAGCGAATCCAAGGAATACAATGAACAATTTTACACTCGTTGCAGGTGCCAATGTTGCCCCAATTCCGAATTGAATTGAGGTATGTTCGAACCGATTGTTCAACGATAGGAGAGAAGAGAAACACGTAATGAGATTTCCTTTGGCGTTTTCTAAGAATCGACGGTGAAAATTTTGAACGTATCTTCCGAATAAAATCTTCGAAGTAGAGAAAGTAGAAATCGTTGAAGCACTTCTAAGATGCGAAGGACTTGTATTCTCGGTTGTTCTGAGATTTTTACAGGGCCTTTGATTCTTTTTTTTTTCTGTTTTTATTTCATGGTCCTGGGACGAAAATAAAACGTTCCGTTTAAGATATATAAAACGATCTTGATAAATTCGGGAGCGAATTGTTTTTCTTCGGTAACATATTCTCCGTGAACTACTGTACTTCGTTTGCTATTAATGTATACCACTCTTCTCGAACAAGGCACCGAAAACTCGGCCCAAGGTAGCCACGATCGCGCCTCGTTAAAAAATCACCACCTTCTCTCGGTTATTGAACGCAGAGTCGATTCGCGTACGATGCAATCGTCATGGACTCGTTCTTCGTTGTTTGTAGAATATGTTGGGTCAATTTTCGTCGAAATTGATATTGCTTGAAAATCTGAAGCATGATTGAGCTTGCATTCGTCCCGAAGCACTTGTGTATTCGTTTCAACGTGAACATGACAAATTGGAATTCTGCGAGAATTGTTCGCACCCCGGGGTAAACGTTGCACATAGCTGTCTATCGCGAAACCCACGAACGTAGATAAATTTAATAACCATTATATTTTACGAATTGATTGTATTACGTTTCCCCGCGACGATATTGTAATCTTGATTCCGGCTTAATCGGGATTCGATTACGGCAATTCGCGTCCTTGTTTCGCCATCGATCCTATTCCAACGATGATCTTTGTTTACGCAAAACGAGACCACACCGACCGCAAAACCGATTGTGTTACCCCGCGTTGTAGTCAGTGTTTTGTTTCGTACTATTCGGGCCACTGGTAAAAAAATTCGCAAACACCCAATCCGTGTTTCGGACAACCGTGTTTCGACGGTGCAACGAAACGATTGCACTTTACTTAAAACCCGTAAAGCGCAGCGTTAAACCGTCGCGCGAAACACAATATTTATCGATGTTGGAACGGATAACCATAAATAAATGGAAAATAGGGCACGCGTCAACGGGACGTTTACGGTAATTCTTCTTCCAAATATTTATCGATGTCTCTCATAATGTCGCAAGTGTTTAATAGTCTTTAACAAGCCGGTTCAACGTGTAACCCCATCGAGAGAATGTGTAAATTAATATCTGAACAGGGAAAAATGAAATAAAATTGAAAAGCAAACTCCAGTGAACGTGACTGAAAAGTTTCAATAACTTTTGAAGAACGCGTACGTTTCGTCGGGTACGTGAAAAATAAATATTTACGGTGACGAAGGAAACGTGAGAAACATGGAAATAGTAAACTTTCACCCTGTCTACAATACGTGCCCGAGAAAATATCTCCGGATGCAATCTCTTCGCTCGCGAATTGTACATCGATAATCGAACATTCAAAGTCGATTTTCTCGTGAACAGATCCTCGTATTGAAGAAATATATTCTTCATTTTCGACTAAAATTTTATTAAAAGTTTCTCAAGTACAACGTTCGTTCAAATACAACGGGTTATTATTGTCGAATAGATTTTAATTTTACCGAGAACTCGTGGTTCACTTCGTGGAATCCAACACTATCGGTCATTCTGATTCTACACTACCAGAATTGAAATAATTTTAAACGTTATTTGAACATTTATCGTGCAATCGCGTTGAATTGCGACACTCCGACACGACGTTCCGTCTCTTCGGCGCAGCGCGGATTCTAAGTGACCGAAGCACCGCGTTCGTTTCGTAATTGTATGCACGTTTCGACGCAGAACCATCTCGACGTACGTTCATGAAATTAAACTCGCCGTACCGCGATGCAAACTAGCAATATACCAACGTTGAACGCACACCGTGCACACGCGCCCAGAGATAAAGTGCTCGCGAGCACGAGATTCGCAAGATTCATATCTCGACCCCGATGGTCGAGCGAATACCACAGAATTCGTTTGCGAAAATGGTTTGTAAGCTTCTGGTTTCGTAGCACGCGGCCCCTCAATTTCTGCTTTAATCTTTTCGTATCGCGTTACCGCATTTTGGAGCCGCAAAAATTTTCCAAAACCGTTACGAGTCCACTCGGGAACCGGGGGAAATGTTTCAAAGCTCTCGCCGGGTCTCCATTAATTTTACCGAGCTTCGGAAGATATTTATTTATTGCACGTGGTCTCCACCGTATTGTCTAATGAATATCAAATGGAAATTGGTAACGACAAATTCGTCCTTGTGTCTTCCGTACAAAAATAAATTGGTAATCTCGAGCATTTGTTTGTTGTTAGAAACTTTTCCACTAGGTGTTGCAATTATTTACGTAGGTAGGTTCGTCTTTATTCCGAGTCCGGAAAAACAATAAACGAGGAGTATATTTAAAAGTAGATATTCAAGTGAAAATAAATCACAGAAGATCACTCATGTTCCCGCTCGAAAGTTTTTATTTTCTTTATTTAATTCTCGGAAACATTGACTTTGGTCCCACGGGTCTTTTTTGATCCGATCCCTTCCTCGCAAATCTACCGTCTCTCCACGATTGAAACTGTCATAAGAGAAAATTGAAAACACAAGATCCATTTCACACTTTCTTTTTTACAAAAAAAAAAAATATAGCGTATAGTTTACGTACACGAGTGTACAATTTAACAGAAGAGCGCTATAAGATTAAAATGATCTGATTTAGATCTCGTTATCCCAATCAGCAAAGGACAACTCGCGTTGAAAATTCGTAAGAACGAAGAATTAATTTGTTCTTTCAACGAATCGTCCCACTGGTCTCGGTTATCGAACGAAACAGTTATTTATAGTGTGTCGACAAATAGTAGGGCTTATCAGTTCCCATTGACTTGTTGCGAACACGGGACAACGCATATGTACTTGCTCGGTGAAGCGAAATCATGGAACAAGGCTATTTGGATCCCTTGGCGGTCCTTTAAGCGCTCGTGGCGAAATTCGTCTGATCCCCCCAGTGGTGAAGTTAGTCCCGGATTTAATGAAACTACAATTTGTTTGCCCTGAACAGTTACAACGGCTGCGTAACTTGTCAGACAAAGGTTTGACAAACGTTAGTCGCGCGAACTTCGTGGTGGACTTCGAATTGGATCAAACAGTTCTAATTGATGTTTCCAATTTATTACTGTTTGGTAAGTGTACAGGAGTAGGGGTACGCATTGGGTTAAAAATTCAACCGATGTGTCACTGCTTCCCTATAAAATAATACAAATACACCGAGGTCTTGATTAATTGACAAATACGAGAATTGTAGGCTGACAGGTTACATTTGTTCAGATTAGAAGTATAATAATTATAATTCTAAGGTTTGTCCACTGTTTGCTCTTGAATCAATATCTCGTGACCAGTATAGGATTATCTTAGAATCACGAGATTATAGAATAAAAGAACTAATCTTTTGGTAATGGGAAACTTTTCAGAGATAAATATTTACCATTGAATCTCTCACGCGTCAAACAAGTTTACCTGTATACTTGAAACACGATTCGCGTTACTCGCAAATGAACATTCTTTTTTACAAAAAAAAACCTACGCAGAATATAATTTTCATCGTTTAAACAATTCTCGCAATCACTTTCCGTTACGAAATACCAAAAATACTAAAAATTTCGAAACTCAGATTGCCGAAAACACGAGTGAAAAATTCACTCCGAGCGAAGCACCATCGTCCCATAGACCTCGTAAAGCAGACAGCTACATCCGTGGAGTTCATGGTTTCCCTCTTGCCATTCAACGGACGTTCGCAGACAGCTCGCATAATTTCCGCAATATTTCCACCGGTATACGAGAAATTAAACGCTCCTTCGTCTCTGGAATTGTTACGTAACGACGTATCTAGGTGCAAGTCGTAGCTCGCGCAACCTTCGGCCACAATTTCCAACGGAAGCTCGAATCACCTTACATCGTCCGTCACGGACGAGCATTATCGCGTCGAGCATAATCCCCCGGACGAATTGTATCGTTCGTCTTAAAACGCGATATCGTGGAATTAACAGTAACGCGAAGGTCGAGGTACGTCTTCACGGGAGAAGAACAGCTTTCCCAACGAGCGAGATGGGAAAGAGTAAATTATTGGTCAGATTATCTGATAGCGTAGTCATTTGCCTTTGAAACGAACGCGAGAACATTAAAGTGCGTTGATTTTCAACGATGTCATTGTCTGATCATGTACGGGGCCATACTACTTGTCCGACCATGGACGAGGTAACACTACTTGTCTGACCACGGACGGTGCCTTACTACTTGCCCGACCATGTACGGGGTCGTACTACTTGTACGACCATAGACGAGGTAATACTGGTTGTCTGATCATAGACGAGGTAATATCACTTGTACGACCATAGACGAGGTAATACTACTTGTCTGATCATAGACGAGGTAATATCACTTGTCTGAGCATGAACGAGGAAATACTACTTGTCTGATCATGGACGGGACCATGCTACTTGTCCGATCGTGGACGGGACCATACTACTTGTCTGGCCATAGACGGTCATGCTACTTGTCCGGCCATGGACGGGAGCAATACTACTTGTCTGGCCATCAACGGGGATAATACTACTTATCTGGCCGCAGACGGGGTAATACTACTTGTCTGACCATAGACGGGGTAATGCAACTACTATTGAGAAAATAACAATGAAATACGAAATGTTTTATTTTGTAATGAGTTATCGCAATATTATTATAGTATTGTACCTATTGTGATACGTATTATTCACATTAAAAGAGGGAGCAAGTGTGATGTACTTGCGTCAGTAAATCTGGGCGCGTAATTACGACAGTCGGTGGCACACCAACAGTTGTCGACAACGCCCGAAATGTGCTGGGTTTTCTCGACATAAAATCCGAACAGCGCGATCGCGCTGCTTGGGACTCGAAACGGTTAAGCTTGATGCATGAGAGAGGATAGAACGTACAGCCGAGCGATGACAGACAGTCCTCCTAGTCGCCGGGGATTACGCGAACACAGCTTTCCGTCGTCCTGCCTTTATCGTGATTCGGTTTCTCAAATTCGCGGGTAACGTCGACCGATTGTCGACATCGGTGACAGGGCTGCTCTAATAGCACAGTCATTAATACAGATGTCTATCGATTTCCAGGCATCGAGGTCTCCGGCCGGTATCGAGATTTAATTGGTACAAGATGTAGATCCAAGTTGAGGAACGATGCACTTTGACAGAAGCACCCATTTAACCATATTTGTTAACGAAATTTAATCGGTCTAGGATTTGGACTCAAGTTGGGGAATGATCTAATCCGATGGAAGCAAGCATTTAACTATATTTAGTAACGAAATCCAATCTGACAAAAGCATTTGGATATATTTTAAACGTTTAGATCTTGTGTTTGTGATTTAGTAACAATAGGCAGAATACTCTATATTTAACGAATTTACATTTGAAAACGTACGATTGATAGAGACATTATTTTTGTGAAATTTAACGATAGGAATTGATACAATTTTGCTCTCTTTACGAGAAGATATTAAAAATATATTCTGAAAGAAATCGTTTCATACGAAGAAGGTTATTATATTATACACATAAACTTCCACTTCATCCGTACCAAATAACAGTCATAAAAACATTCTCTTGATACCATCAGTTACTCATGAAATATTCCACTCGGACAAAACAGACACCCAGTATATAAGAAGAACCAAACTACAACCTTCCATACCCACGAAGACGATGTTGTTCAAAATCTGCTCAGATCTTTCAAGGAAAATATAAAACACGAGTAACGATGAGGGAAATTTTATTGTATCGCAAGAGTCATAAATGTCATCGGAAGGGAAAGAGGACATGTTTCTTCCACATAGAAAAATTGTTTCAAAATCGTTCCCGGCCGCAATACTTCCCTCTCGTGTCGGTAGATAAAAATTAAGCCAAGGGCTGCGCCTCGAGACACATCTTGTCGGGTCGTGCAACCCCCCTCCGGGGAGTTCCAAAACAAGTCTCCTCTACGGAGTCTCAGACGTTGAACTTACGAGGTTTCAGGCCTGACGCGTTCAATTTTTCAGAGGCCAAGTTTTCAAGCGGCATTTATCCACCCCATGCAAGCGAGAAGCACGTGTCCGGGCGAGGAACGGTTACAATCTGGCTGATTCGTGCTCGTTCGCCTTTGTATTTGCCAGCAGCATATATTCATCCTTCGGACGACCAGCAGAGAGAAAGAGAGAGAGAAAGAAAGTGGAAGGAGCTAGCTATCTGTAGCAATTAATCTTTCTTCCGCGCGTACACAGTCCGCGCTGACTTTGAGAGGAAATCACGGGAAAATCTTAGCTCGGTTCCCGATTCTCCGTGGGAGGGAACGGGAGGGTCGACAAAGATTAAAAAGATCGCATCGCATTCGTCGGCGTAAGTTTCCTCCTCTTTTGTTCACCGGTTCGAGAACTTCCCTGATCATCGAGGTACACAATCTCGATGTCGGCCAGTAGCCCCTCCCCCCACCCCTTTCTCCGTCCCTCACGACCATTCCTCTTCTGTGAATTCTCGTGTACCTTCCCCCTCCACAGTTGAATTTTTGCGCCCAGAGTCGATGCAAGTTCTCGGTTTGTACTTCTTCTCGAGCGAAACGGTTTTATCGGGTTTTCATCCAGTTGCTGACGAACCACCGATCGAGAGGTCGCGTAATTGCGCTTCTTAAACTTCGACCGAGACAACCCCCTCGCGCGAAGTTAACCACCGCTTCTACATCGACCACTTTGACGAAACTTCTCGGAATCGAAGTCTCCTCTGTACTTTCGATTGATATTTTAATTTCTCGGAGCAAGATGGTGCCAATTGATTTTCGTTGTTCCATTTCCAACTTTTAAACACGAAACAATTATTTTACTTTTTGTAACAGGTAGTTATGGGCTGGGAAACACCGGGCTAATATCTGGTAACATTTATGTGAACGAAAAAAAAAATTTATCGCGAACAAATGTATTCTGTTCCGCCCCCTCTCCCCAAGTGTGGAAACCTCTTTAAATTTATTAAAAGAAGTTGAAAGAAGAAATAATTCCACCACTAATGTAAATCGAATCTTTATGTGGACGTATTGATTTCTTGGTGTGGGATAGATTGAAGAACATTGTTCAAAAAAGACTTCTGGGACAAGGAAGAAGAACGTGTGTTCACTTAGCGCGACGACTCATTTTTATATTCCATAGAATCGTTCATTTCTTCGAAATTAACAATCTAACACACGGAATACTTTCTTAAGACTGTGTACTTCCAGGGGAATGCAAGAAGATATTTATGTCTTGATCTATAAATTTTCAGATTTCCCCCATGAGTTACTATGCAACTCGTGCAACAGGAGCAACTCATGCAATTTTGCAATTCACGCATCGTGCAACTCGCGCAACTCATGCATCGTGCAACTCGTGCAACTCACGTATCGTGCAACTCGTGCAAGTCATGCAACTCACGCATCGTGCAACTCGCGCAAATTATGCAACTGATGCACCGTGCAACTCGCGCAACTAAGATGCATATATTAAGGGATTTACTCATAGCCGCGTAAGAACTTTCAGGAACCCTAGGTTGCACAATTTGCAAATCCTTGGAAATGAAAGCTTTTTAGCAGTGTTAGCTGCGTATACGGCAGAATACTCTCCCCTTTTAGTGCTCATGAAAAGAAAGGTTACGATAACGCGCTACGGCGAACAGTAATTCATTTTTCCATCGCGGTCGCGGTGTATTTGAGGATGGTGGATGGTTTTTTCTTCAACGCGTCGAAAACATCACCACCGGATGGTAACTGAGAAGTTTCCGCTCGGTCGTCGCTTTCGGAAACCGGATAAAATCTCTGGGGCCACGGGAGGGCAACTTTTTCCACCCCTCTTTCATCGAGCTCGAGAAACTTGCCGAAGATTCGAGAGCAGAACGTTTCTACGGACGTCTCCTTGAGTTCCAGAAGCGTTCTCGTTCGTGCATCGACCCCATTTTAATCGCAAAAGTCGCCCAGTTCTGATTTCATCCCGTCCGAACGTCGCGATTTTTGTACGAATTTCGCGGAGTCGTAAATCTTGCTAAACGTTGTTACATCTCGGATGCTTTTTCACCGTCACGTACGTGATTTAAGGACGTACTACTTTCGAAATTTCCAAAAGTTCGAACTGATAAGAATCCGTGACATCCATCGATCGTGCGATGATACTACCCCGTTGCGTCGTTGGATTTATTCGTGAACATTTATTCAGCATATCGGTGATCAGATGGTGCTCGAAATAAATTACAAATTAAAAGTTCAATACCAGAAGAGTTACTTTCGAGAGAGTCTACAGGTCGTTCATCGAAAGAATGCATCTGGTGGTACTATACAATTGGTTAATTACTGCATGCATTCTCTCGACATGTGGAGTATAGATGTGGAATCATTTCACAAAAAGTGACGATAAAAATGACCTCTTGGTCAAACACAGGTGTCCACAGTCCCTATACAATACTATTTAACAAAAAAGACAAATTTAGTATAGCCCGTTACCTGCTCATTTCAATTTGGTACCACAAACGAAGCTTCGTTCGCTTCGTTCACATCCCTGAACCAAAAGAAATGAAATATTAAAATTGAGCAGGAACCGACGTTTCGTAAAAAAATAAATAATTCCGTTTATCGTCCCCGGGAAAGTGCCTAGGTTTACCCACGACCCGCCATGGACCCCCAGACCGATGTCTCATCCGATCTCCAAACTCCCACAGCTACAAATTATAAACGCCGTGGAAACGAAACGACCCGAGAAATTTCGTGCCCCAGGTAGCTCGGAATATAAATCAATTTCCCTCTTCAAGGATACGCCCCGGAAGTCGACACAGTCAACGAAGTGCATAAATACGTAACGCTTAACTTCCCGCCCTATGGGAAAATCTCTAGGAGTTTCGTTGAGAGACCGCTGCACCTTTAGCTTCGATAAAATTAAAGTTTACTTTTTTTCCTCCTGTCGCGTTCGCGCGTGCCTTTGATGGATAAATGAGAGTCGGGGGGGGGGGGGGGGCACGACGAACGAGCAACGCTAACAATGGCGGTCCCTTTTATCCCGCGGAACGGATCCTTAACCCTAGACATCCCCGAAACAGCGGACGCGAGGAGGTTGGTGGTTCGGGTGTCTCGCGTAGATGAAAGTTCGTCGAGGAATTAACCGGCTGGTATCTCTCGTAACTTTTGGAATTATTAAGCAACTGCATTGTTCCTGGCTAAGTATGGCCAGTCTTGGCGAAGTTCGTCGTTATAATTGTCCCTTCATGCTGGCTGGGAAGTTTCGTCATCGTGTCTGGACGCGACAAACGGATCCTGAGAGCAGTCCCGGGGAAGAAGAAGTCTCTTTAATTGGCGCGTTACGAGCAACGCGTTTCGAAAATCGACCGTGGTAATTGCTCCCCCTCTTCTTCCCCTTTCTCCTACATCTTTGCACAGTTTGAACCTTTTACGCTGTTCGATTGCCGTGAAAGCTTATAATTTCCGAGCCCCTGGAAACATGTAGACTCAACCGTACCCGGTGAGCAGCTCGCTGCGCAAAATACGCGGGTTCAATTAACGGAAAGAAAAACACTTTTGATCGCTTTGAGGGAAGCACGATTCGACAGACTCTCCTGTATTTTAGCCGCCATTACCGGGGGATATCTTTTTCATTTTCTACTTATCGATACCGAAGGGCTTGCCTCAGCGACTTACGCATAGGGGACAGATGTTTGCCGTTCAGGGTTTTAAAAGAAGTTTTTTCTCATTTTTTTTTTCTCTTAGTATACCCTCGGTCATCAAAATCTGCACTTTACAATATTAAAACGACGGAGATATTTTGGAAAAGTATACATGTGAAGTAGAAAGAAAATGATACATGTGTATCGTACTGTACAAAAATTATTCCCATTGTTGTATTAATATTTTTGTTTTCGGTAGTTCTTTGTGAACAGCGAGTAATTTTAGTTGTTCTTTTGGTAGGTACTTTTTTGTAAATACCAAGTGATTTAGAACAGCGTACAGTTTTGGTTCACTGTGACATTAGACGTGACTTCTGTAAACATATAACCAGAATTTATTTCGAAAAAACCATTTGGTTACATTTCCCGCGAACATTCTTCGAGGCTTTGATGAAAGTGACGGTTATCAGCGAGAAAACCTCCCGATGAGACGAGAAAATTGGCAAAGCCACAATCGCGCGTGTAAGTGACATTTTTGTCTATGAATAGGACGAAGTTACGCCAGCAGCTGTCGTGGCTATTGCGGCTTCAGAAAAATCGGTTCCATTAGTGGTCAAGCGGCTGAAAGGGCAGACTCCAGGCGCCGGCGCCACTTGCGGTTGTTTGATTTGCGGTTGTAGGTCAAAGTTCTGTTCAGGGTCGTGGAGCTCGCCTTCGATCTCTGCCTGATTTAGGTGTTTAAAAACTACCCGATAAAATCCAGCGTCTCTCTCGAAACTATGAAAAATGACGAAGAATAATTTCATTTATTTAGATTCCTTCGTCCCATTGACAGCAGCATTACAAATTTGGTAATTAAAACGAAAGAGGGAGAAGCATTTTTCCGTGTTTTTACCGAAATTGAAAGAAAATTATGTTAAAATTTCTTCGCAGTAATTTGACACGTTACTGTTGGGAATATTTAACCACTTTATTACCAAGTTTTCCACGACAGCACTTCCATAATGTTGTACGAAATATTATAATGTTTCTATAGTTCGCAGAATAAGCGACTGTTTCTTTATAACAGGCTCATTCTGGATTGTATATATACATAGCGAAAAATATTATTCTAGCGTGAAAGCTAGACGTTGTAGTGGAGATAACTGTTCGGTGACCTTGAACGGCAATACATTCTGCCTCGATTTAACAAACGATACACACTCCTTACTTTACTCTCCGACTAAAACATACTACCAACGACGATATTTTTCTACCCAATCTCATTCTCCGTAATAGTCTACCTTCTCCACCTACCCACTAATTATACTCCAAGATCATCGTGGCTCCTGTAAACCCTCCAATTCATCGAGTTCGTCCGCGAAAACTTTTCTCGCGACTCACAGAATTCATTAAACGCTACAATACCTCCACTCATTGTCCCTCGAACTCCCCTATAACGAAAGAAAGAGGCAAACGAACTAACGGTACAACTAGAGACGCTGTGGTGGGGGTAGCCGCGCGGTGACCTTGAGCGGCCAATACATTCCGGCCCGCTCGAGCAGTTGCACCGCGAAGTAAACTTCTCTCTCCTCCCGCTAAAGAACGCTATCAATGGCGATGTTTTCCGGCCAAATCTCGTTCTCTGTAACCAGTCCACCGTCCTCGTCCACCCGGATTATACTCCAAGATCTTCGCGGTTCCCTTAATTCTCCTAATTCATCGAATTCATCCGCGAAAAGTTTCCCCCGCAGGTCTTCCCAGCGGCCCACTACCCCCGCCACCGTGGAATCTACCATCCTTTCGAGGTAAACCATCGTCTGGAACTTTCTCTCTAATTGTCCTTTCATCGGGCGAGCAACTTCCGTTGCCGCCGGTCTGACCATAAATGATCCGGGCCGGCTCGGGACGACGTCTTCCGCCGATAAGTCTAATTCGGCGGACCGGTTTTCGAAATCCGCTATGTAGATCAGTTTGTCCCTTCCGCTCGAACGGGGTGAGTAAACTCGATTCGAAGTTCCCTACGGTCGGCACGGGCCGTGTAACGTCTAACTTTCGATCCACCGGGAGCACCGGGGCTTTCTGCCGGCCATTTGATACACGACGCTAAGCGATCTTTTAACTGCTTCGCAAATTACTCTCCATCTCGGTCCCCGGTCCGAGGACTCCCGCGGGGCGACGAACGGAATTCGTGGATCCCGTGGGAGGCATCGATAACAATTAAAGCCCCGCGTTCCCGGTGTATTTTCTTGGGACAATGCGAAACTCGAGAGCGGAGGACTGTTTGCGAACGAATCGACAGGCTACCGTCGTTCTCGTCGCTCCTTCTTCTTTCTCTCTCGCTCCACCGCGCTCTCCCTGTTCTTCCCGGTGGACGAGGACAACGACTCGGAAGGATTTTGTTTTATTTACTCTCCCGCGATCCTTTTTTCCTTGTGTTTTTCTTTTTTTTTTTGTGTGTGTGTGTTTTTTTTTTTTTTTTTTTTGTTACTTCGCCGTATTGTCGAAGGATTTCAGACGAGACGCGTTTCAGTCGGCACTTACTGCGGAGATCTTTGTCTCTCGCGAACAAGTAAAGTAGAACAAAGTGTAGAACCGAAAAAGATCTTAAGAGGATTTCGAGATCGAGGCGGAAACTTTCTTCGGAGGAGGGAGTGTAATACGCCCGGAGACTTCGCTACCGTTACGTGTGGGAAGGGTGGAAGAGGGGGGAGAGGATGTCTCTGGCACGAATCCATTGCGTAGCAAGTAGGTATAAACAGATCAATAAGCGAACCTGGGGACATGTGCAACGACACGGCCAGAGAGTGAGATATTTTTTCTAACGAACCGATGTTTTCCGTTGGATGATGTTATTCTCCGTTGAACGATTTTCTTGGAAGAAGTGGGGGGGGGGGGATGAAATTCGCAAGGAAACGGAAAAGTGAACTCATTTGGACGAGATTCTCCGGAGAGAACGAGACACGGCACGAGAAAAGTTTTATTCTACATTTTCGACTTATTTTTACACGGGGAATCAACTGTCTGGGTCTACTGTCTGTCCTGAACAAATATATAGAGTGTATACAAGGTGGTCGGCTAGAAACGGACCACCCCGGTATGTATGATATTTTAGATAACCGGGGGGGAAATAACGTTAAATCGTTCGAGCAGTTGGTATATTTTGGGAGTATTATTTTGAATCGTCTGTAGGTGAAATTTGTAGCAACTGGGAAAAGTGTTAATTAGTTGATAGGGTAGTAATAGTGTCTGTGTGAACGAAGGATTCACACTGGAACATTTTCCCAGAGTTCGATGGATAAATAAATGTAGGAAATAAAAGTATTTGGAAGCATTTATTTTAAAACTAATAGTTTTCTAGATATTGAACTTCGTAAAGAAACATTAAAGTATTGTCTAGGGTTTGGTTATATTCGGCGCGATAAGCTGTACAGGTGGGAGTTGGAAAAATTGGTCTTGGGTGGGCGGAGCTTTTATGCAGAGTTTCATTTGTCTAATCCACGATTAAAAATTATCTATAAACAGTGCTCGCTACTGAACTAGGCACACACAGACACATTTTTATAATATAACAATATTATTTTATATAATAAATTTTTGAACCAAGTTGGTTGCCAAGAAGAACACTGGTGTAGATACGAGAAAATGAAAAACATTTTCAAGTATTCTTAAGTCGATAAGAATATGAAAAATAATCTAAAGGACAAGTTGTTTGAAAAATGAATGTTCTGCTTCTTGTGTATCCTCCAGTGTCAAATAGAATTAATAAAATGTCTGTCCCGTTGAGATAGTTGAGTTTTCTAGGGAAAAAGGAAGATCGATCTTTAGTTAAGAAAAATGTGGTACCGCGGATAGTGTCAAGTAATTTCTTCTTACAATTAGTCTTCGGCTTTACTAAAGCTGACTAAAACATCTGACGAAATACGACTCACAATTTCTCTTGGAATTAATCTTTCTTCCTTTCTAGAATACACGGGCACCTGGCAAATATTCAAAGTTGTACCACGAAATTTTACTCTAGATTTTCGATTCATTTTCTCATGTAAAGCTTGGCCTTACCAAAGCTTGTACCACCAGGTACCAAATACCCTGTGTGGGTGATCGAATATAATGTCCTCGTAAAATAAAATTACGCGTCCCTTGGTCTTATGATCAATTAACTATTCCTGTTAGTTGTAACAAGAAAAAACATTGATCTTAAAAGTACTTTCTTCTGCGAAAAGAATGATCTTTCTCCAGTACATTTTCTCATCTTATCGATCCGAGTTACTTTAAATAGTCAAGTTACAGGGAACATCCACTATGGATGCACACGTATGCGTTACAAGTTACAATGGCGTAGACACTCCCTAACCAAAAACGTCTTTCTATTACTTAAAAAATAATTATTCTCAAAAATACTTACTCCTCCGAAAATAATAATCTTTCTCCAGTAAATCTCGTCCCGTCGAACGGAATTACTCCAGACAGTCAAGTTACAGGGAACACCCGGTATAGAGAAGACACACGCGTACGTTATAACAGTGGCGCAACGGTCTCGTCGGGGATCGCGGTAAAACTTCTGTAACGAGTTCCGTGGACGTCGAATCCTCAATTCTCCGGAGTCTCTATCCCCCAAACCGAGTAGTTTTCAGCGTCTTGCAAACAGCCAGAGGCGTCAGAAGAATGGAAGTTCCCGCGGCACGCGGCGAGATATCCGCGGACGGTGGCTCAACATTTCCCGCGGAGCACGGCCTCGCGAGAAGGAACCGGGATCCGAGTTTTATGGAGAATAATCCCGTCGTGAAACTTCTTAAATAAAATAGCGCGAAAATGCGTTGGAATACGATGCGAACGCGGGGATTGCATCGCGGGGGTGCATTCCATCTTGGCGCCCGGTAACCGTGCGCCCGTTCCTCTCGTATTTTCACGGGTTGAAAAATGATGAGGTACCCGACCATCCTTCGTGATACGCGTTAGTTTATAACAGGTCATTTCCCGAGTTTTTGCATATTTTTGTTTATGGAAATTGTACGCGAGAAGAACGTACGAGAAGGTTCGCGGCAAAACTAACGTCAGATTCGTCCACGGAGCGGTCATCTTCTTGAAGGATGATATTATACGTGTCTCCGTCGTGGAAATTTATTTTCAAGAATTTTTCACTTCGATACGTACGAGTCGGCATGGATTTTGATTCTCGAAAAGTTCTCTTTGCGTGAATTGTACACTAGGAGAATGTCGTATGTGGCATAGGTACGCGAGAAATGTTGATCTTTCACAGAGTGGCTATCTTTTCGTAGAATTGTTAATGAAACGATCTGTCTGTGTCTCGCCGAAATTTCTTTTCCAAAATTCGTCCACCGTCAACTTCGATGTACCCGGCAAGTAAAAAATGTTGATCTTCGAAAAATTGTCCTAACTTTTAAATAAATGTTCTTGTCGATAGAACAGACCGTGTGGTACATTCTCCTCGATAGAAAGACGAAAAGCGGAGTATGTTTAATACGAAATGTTTTAGAATAATTTTTAACCGGCAAATAGATTGAATATAAAACGTTAACGGTCCTTCTGGTTCTATCTTTCCAAATTTTTTGTAATTTCGTTTCTCACTCAACTCAATATTCACTCTGCGCGTTAATTTGTTAGGCGAAACGTGTTAAATAGATTTCAGTGTACAAATCGCATACAGAAGAATTTCACAGTCGCGCGTAATATGTGAAACTAGATTTCTGATTACCCGTCGATTCGACGAATTCGGAAAGCCCGAACTTTTCGAAATAAAAAATTCGCGGGAAACGCGTTTTAACAGCTGTTACGCGTCAGAGTGATGTTAATACATCGCGAACCGCATTAATTTTGCAAAGTACGGTACACTCATAATTTCTGAACAGTGCGTCGTCCACTTTCGTAAAATGGATGTCGGATCCGCTGTAATTTACATCGCGGTTGAAGTGACCCAATAGGAAGAAATTTTTTCTTTTTTTTGCAGACTAGAATTTCGATTCGTTTTTCATTCTATAACTATGAACCGATACAAATTAACATCATCGACGAGATAGGAAAAATTTCTTTGTCCAATCTATTCTATCTCAAAGTCTCTTAAACGTTTCCTTTTACAAAATCCTAAATTATAACCGTACATAAATTTCTCTCGCGATACAATTTTTTTAAGCGCAACTTCAGTTTCAATTTAGAATAAATGTCAAATAACAATTCGGTTATCCTCCAAGTGAAATAGAACCGTCCGAATTGGACCGAGCAAAGATTTATTTAGTAAGTTCGCCGTGTATTTCGAGCCCCAGATGAATAATAAAGACGATGCAAATTTTGTAATTATTTTCTAAATTTTCCTTGTGTACCGTATCACGCGTCAATGCGGTTCCAATTTTAGTGAAATCGGACCGGAGACCCTAGAATGTTAATGCACCGTATAAACCTTGCAGGTCCTACCTCGCTGTGCAAATTTCTCGATTATAATTAAACAGGTCGAAGTATGGTTCGCCCACGAACGTGTATTTTCGGTACCGACGAAGAAATTATTTATACGAAACGAAGAAACGCATTTTGTTAATTAACGCGTTAGTCTTTCTCGTCCGATAATCGACCAATCGTAGCCAACCGATCGTTCGATCAACTGTTTACGCAATTAAGGGTTACACGTTACGGGTTTTCCAATAAATTAGCAAGCACTGGAGATCAACATTAATAGCTTGAAGATAACGTTGCTGCGGTTATCGATTGGTCCTGAACTCGCGACCACGTTGAATTTCTAGTGACACTATCCAGTTTTCCTTTGGAGGGATACGTCGAGGATTTGCGGACCGAGCTTACAATACGTGATTCCTTCGTTGCCTCTGAGATTAAGAATTTCCGGTGCAATTACTCCAACACTCGAATTCACGTACATTTGTTTGTTTAGTTTCGTTCGTATTTAATATCTTTATTGCACAGAGCCAGCAACACGTAGAGTAAACATTTACTTGGGAAGTATACAGAGTGCAGCAGAGGTGTTCTTCCTAAACTTAACCTTAAATGCAGTATTTCTGATATAGATTAATAACATTTTAAATTCATATTCTATACGTATTAAAATTAATAGTTACCATCGATGATAACCGAATCGAATTTTAACAATTTTATCTAAGCAGATCAATACTTCGCGAATGAAGATTTTCCTTTTATCGTTAACATTTGCGCAGTTGTTGCTCGATTTTAAAACATTACTTTTATTTTATTTTTTTTTTAATCTTATCATAACTCGTGTATATTATTTCTTTTCGCTCTTATACGTCACACTATTCAATAATTAATATAAAATGATGGTCCAACAAATTCTTGTTCGAGTAATCGTCGGTGATGAAACAAATAAATAAGTTTTTTGGCGAATAATTACCACATAACATCCGTCAATCGGAATGCCTGATCGTTAATGGGAGAATAACACACACTAGTAGACCCTCTGAATGCACAGAGACAGAGAATTGCAAACAACCTAGAACACACACACCAAGTAGACATTAGCAACATTTACATGGACAAACATGCTACCTATACAGTAAATCGTTACACGTTGTTGTTCAAATGTACCCAGTTTGTTACATATGTTCCGTGTACAACACATTTCACACATTAATCGATACAATTCAACGAACCGCAAGATATTAATTTATCGGAGAGTACGGCAAATTGTGAAGAGACTCGACAGCCAATCGATAGCGATTCCTATCGCAATGGAATCTATTATTCTCTTATTTTCGATGAGTGTTTCGATCGCCAGACGCCTGGTCATCGAACGTCAGGAAAGTGTTTCGTGGCAGCAGTGTTTCTCAAACCTCACGGGCCACGATCCTCTAAAAATATATTATTTGTTTCATTTTCTACTGGTCGATCGAAAGAAAAAATTAATTTCTTTTCGTTGGTCATGGAATCTAATTATCCGGTTAGGTCACATTTGGACTTGTACTTCGACATCGATTTGTACGAAACATAAAAACTTAAATCGCTATGCATCTTCCATTCGTGAAATTTATTTTAAATGTTCATCAACGTTACGACAATAATGGACAAATGGATCCACGAGACATCTCAGTTTGCAGTGACGATTGACTAACCACCGTGGAAAACTATTTTCTTCGTGCGTCGCGGAAATCCGGCACGCCTCCCCGCCCCACCATCCCCCCACTCACCACACCGGCCCGCCCACCCAGCCCCTCCCCCACGCGACAGAAATTGGATCGACAAAATTTGATTGCGCCCCGACGCGACGGGGGACGATCGTCGACGTTTCGGACCAACGAAGTCGGAAGTTACAGCCGAAGGCCTGCCCCCTCCTCCCCCTCCAACGCTCTCGACCAGGTGTAATCGCCGAGGCCCCCGTGGTAATTGTGTTTTTTCTTCCCGAGGGCGGAAAGCGAGCTGGAAGTTCACCCGAGAGAGGGATTCTTTTTACGGCGGGAAGATTGGCCGGAGATGGACGGTGTCCCGTGGAAAACTGGTCGGAATTTTCAATAAAGATGGAAATGAGAGGGGGCTTCGAAAACTTCGACCTAACCCCCCCCCCCCCCCCCGGTCACGCGAGGTTGAAGTTCGCCCGAGCGGAGTAGTTTGTCGTGTAACCGATGCCAGTCCGTTTCGTTTCGACGATGGAACGATAATGTTTACGTTGGTAACGGAAGATGGTACGGAACGAAAGGAAAGAATTAACGAGAAGGAAAGGACAAGGGGGTGTTCCAGGGGATGGGGTTGTAGAGGATCTTTGGCTCGGTGATGTAACTGCTCTTGTGTTTCTAAAGAAAAATGGAGGAGACTTGTAGTTGGGAGTGGTATAATTCGTTCAAATGAAATTTGTATCGTCGACGTTGAGGTTAGGGGTCCGAGGTTGAAAGATTGTAATCCTTTCTAGTTAAACATTGGAATATTTTTTAACTTAAAGATTTCAATATCTTTCTATTTACATTAAGCTCGGAAGATTGCATCAATTCAGGAAACTATGGAATATCAAAAAATGTGGAAGTAGGGGATTGAAATGTTTGCATAGAAATGTGGAAAAATCGTGGCTGAAAGTTTGCCCCGTAACACAAATAACGGTATTTGGTGGAAAAAGTAATATGTTAACGAGGAGTTCTCCAAGAAAAATAGAAAAGATTGCCCGGTCGTGTCGGTTCGAAGTCACGAGGCGGCGCGATAATCGGAACAGCGCCATATTGGGTTAACTACTATCTACAGGACGTCGTAAACGTGGTAAAGGTAGTGTAATATCGAGGTACTTTCCATAAAAGTGAAAGAACTGCCCAGTCACATTGGTTCGCAGCCAATAGGCGGGGGTGTGGATCGGTTCCTGAAACGATGGGGCGTACCACAACCTTTAAACAGGTCATTATGATGTCACTCGTAAAACGCCCACCTTAGAAATAACCTCGTTTTATAGAACAAGCTTCAAGTAATCGGTACGTATTTTTTCAAATTTAAAAAATTTCTTCTTCGCATCGAAAATTTGCGAAATAACAATAATTTATCGTTTTCTCGTCGTAAAAGCGACTTTCAGTCTTGGAAATAATTTAATTCGAAACATGTATGAAAAAAAAAACAAAAACAAAAAAATAACTTAAAATTATACAAATTAGAAATCGTCAATAAAAATTCTGTAAATGGACTAAGTTTCTATAAATTATAAACCATCGAATACAAATTCCAACAAAATGGACCAAGCCTATAAATTATAAATCATCGAATACAAATTCCAAAAAAATGGACCAAGTTTATAAATAAGAAACCATCGAATACAAATTCCGAAAAAAAAATAGACTACTTCTATGGATTGGAGAGCATCGTTAAAAATTCGAGAAATGAGCTGAATCTGTAAACCGGGAAGCTCGAGATTGAATTGTTTCGAAGGGATTCGAACACATCGAAACGATGACTTGAACCGCCCCCGATATCGCGTGGCCAGCGTCATATTTCAATTTCGCGAGAGTCCTCGACACCCGGCGCAAACAGTGATCGATTCGCCGCGGAACGATTTTACTTCGTTCCCTTCCAAGTCACGCGTTTCGTCCTCGATACCCGGCCTAATGACTCGAGTAATTTAAGTGACATCGGACGCGGTGAAAAGCGCCACGATGAATCTGCAACGTCGCACGGAATCGGGGCGTCGATAATGGCCCGCGACGCGGGAAGCGGCTTACCCGCTTTCGGGTTATCCCGGGACGAGCGAAAAGTTCCGAGACGGGCGAGCATTAGCCAGCGCGAGGGTAAATAATTGTCGGCGTTGAGACGCGGAGCGTGGCGGTCCGCGCGAAAAAAATGACGTCGGCTGGTGTTACAGTTTCATTACCAGCGCACGGCCGAGCGATGTTGAGTTATCATCGTGTTTCCGGCGCAGCTTGTAGCCGAGCGAAGACGCGCGGGAACCGCGGAACCGCGGGCCCGGCACCGTGATAAATCAACGGAATTAGGTCGGGAGGAATTTATCGTGGTGATTACTATGACTGATCACGTACAAACGGCATACCCGTGTTACGTGCATAAAAGAGAAAACACCGCGGAGATACTTTGCTCGGGAGAAAATCAGAACACCGACGAAAAGTATGCGCGCGCGAAGCAACGATGGTGTATCGCTTGCGGAAAGACTTTCCTTACGGAGAACGGGTGGAATTTCCGGAACGGAGAAATTTAGTGTAGGAAAATTTCGAAAATATTTTTCCAGAGTGGTTTTTGTCGTGGTTTTGGTTCCAGTCTGAAAAGGATCTGTGGAAAGAAAGAAGATACAATGTATCTTCTAATTGTCACAACTGCGATGTATCGCTTGTAGCGAGTGTACCTATGTCTCGTGCACTATGCTTATTTAGAAGATCACAGTGGCAATGATAATGGAAAGACAAAAACACAAGTATCTGAGTTGACAATTGTGGTGTAACAAATCGTTACGAAACGCCAGAATTAAGTAAATTGCAACAAAGATCGAGGTGGAATAAACGAGCCAAAAGGGACGAGGAATAGTGTACAAGGGACGAGGAAAAAGTGGAGAGGCATTGAAACTGAATCAAAGATGAACGAAAGGGGACAGGCAAGAAAACACGGGACGAGTGAAAAGGTAAAACGGAACACGGAGAGCTCTCGGCGACCACCTTCATTCAAAGTATCAATCGGGGGGAAATACGAAGGTAAACTCGAGCGGTAACAATGGATGCGAGCTAGAAACTAGAAAGACGATGATTCTATAGAACGGGCGCAAAGAGGAAACGTTGGATTATGCTTGAATAAATTGGTGGCGTTGGTTCCTTGGCTTTCGCGCCTTATTGCATTGGCTTCGTCAGCCGTTTTTGATTACTTACGGGGGACTGAATAGGCACCAAGCCGAGGCCCCCAGCTTCCTCCCCTTCGTTAGGTTAGCTCGAATTCTTTACCGGTGTGTACGATGAACGGAAAACGATGCCCCCTACCACGTTGCACTCAACTGCAATTCTTCGATCGGTGCGTTCGTTATACACGATTTTTCCCATCCCCGGTGTCATCAAACTTTGGTAAATAGAGATACATCGGAATGCATAAGTTCGTTACGAAGATTGTGTAACGATTCTATCTCAGTTTTCAAGTGTACAAAATTTTACACTTCCATCGATTCGAAAACGTCGAGAAGAGGTACTATGTAGAAATTGTAATTTTACTCGAATTACGCAAAGTTTTGATGTCGGTGAAGAAAATAATAAATTGAATACACGTTGATGAAATTCAATTCTGCAACTGCTGCGCAGCTTGAAGGGATTGTTCGAGTTCCTCTTTGAAATATTTTAATTCAATTTTTTCACGTCTCGCAACGATTGTTCAATGGCAACGGTAACTCGGATATTTGTGTTTCGGTTCGTTCCGTTATTATTACCACTGTGATTTTTTAAATAAGCACAGTTTATAGGTATATTGTGTATTTCTTATTTGCACTGTTACGTTTACGTGTAACACTGTTGCTAGATGAGAATCAGCTCATTCTTTGAGTGTCGTTTTACGAACAACTACGACCAACACTCGTCGATGCAACAAAACAAAAAGAACGGAGACGGTGAGACGAGAAGGGAGATTTGTTTATTTTAGGGGACCTAAGTGGGTCAATTTATGATAATACTATAAGAGATTACAAAATCGGTAGTTGTATCGGTGCCTGGGAATACACGGTGCGAAATTTCGCGACACACCGGCTGTGAAAGAGTTCTTATCTAACCGCACGTATGTTCATATATCACTTCGTGGTCGCGGTAGTTTCCGTGTTTGCGTTTTGCATTACACCCGAGCTTAACAAAATCTGTACACGGTGCGAATAATTCATTCATGGGGACATTTTAGATCTATGGCAAGTAGAAAGATAGTGAACGCATCGATACTGTGGAAAACTTTTCACGAAAAGTTAATTCTCTTTTTTTATTTTTGAATCTACGACCAGATATTGGTCCAATTCGCGTAAACAACGACACGTACGTTTAATTAACGTTGAACAATTTTTGAGGAAAAATTCTTTTCCAACAAAAAAAAAATATAAAAATTCCGTCCACTCGTATTGATTGTCGCGCAGAAGTCGTGTCACACGACAAAGCAACGCTACACGTAATTAACCTCCGAAAGATTGCGTATATATAGAAAAATACGCGACGATCGAATAATTCGTCGAGGAAAATCGTAAAAATTGCCCCGTCGCATCGGTCGGGCACCCGAAATCGTTTCAATCGCGGAAACACCGATTTATACGGCTAATTAACAACCAGGAGATTGCGTATGTGCGGAGAAATTGCCGTTGATTGAAGAATTTGTCGAGAAAAATCGAGAAAAAGAAAAGTCGCGTCCAGTCACATCGGTCCGCGTCCCGAAATCGATCCAATTGCCGAAACAAGGTTCGATAAACGAGTGTCCAGAGTATCTGTACGCGCGCGCGTAGAAAAACAATATGTAATGGAAGAATTTTTCTAAGAAAATGAAAGAAAAAAGGAGAAAAAAAACGTCCGGTCACATCGGTCCGCAACTGGAAGTTGGTCCAATTGTAAAAGCAACGCTACCTTCGGTTAACTGACGTCTCGAGGACAACGTACACGTAGAATAACAGCGGACAATGGAAACATTTTTCCGAGAAAAATCGAGAGAATGTTTCAGTTACGTCGGTCCGCAATCGGAGAACGTTTTCATCGTCGAGTCAACGTTACGTCCAGTTACCACTACCGGTCACGTTTCGTGTACATTTACACACTTGTGCGACAGAAAAAATATTGTTATCGATCGCTACGAATTAAGTATCATTTTTCATATCTCCCCGGTGAACTTACGAACGAAATCGTTACCACGGCATTAATTACTATGTTCTCTCTCTCTCTCTCTCTCTCTCTCTCTCTCTCTCTCTCTCTCTCTCTCTCTCTCTCTCTCTCTCTCTCTCTCTCTTAAGTACCTATCTATCTATCTATCTATCTACCTATCTATCTATCTTTATCTCTCTGTGTCTCTGTGTCTCGTAGCACGGTATAAAACTTCTGTTAGATAAATTTTGATAGTATTAAATCGTCATTAAAATTTTATTGAAATTTCCAGCGAATCTCGTGGAGTTATTACTCACTTTTTCTTCATTTTATTATCCGAGTATAACCGGAATATGTACTCTGCTTTTTACGTTTCGCCGGTACATTCATTTTAGCTCTCCCGTTCGTTTCATCGGTGACCAACTTTCATCGTGCAGTTACGGGGGAGTTATAATAACGCGGAGGCAATAAACCATGTTTATTACTGCCCTTATTATGACGCACGAACAGGGGAAAGTACGGCACAATAGGTTCCACGGCATGGAAATATGGTTTCTGCTGGATCCGAGAGTTCGTTTTACGAAAGAAACAGTAGTTTTTCTTAACTAAACTCGGACGTAAAAAGGGGATAAATAACATTTCCTGTAAACTATTTCGAATAATTCGACTCGACATTGTACTTGATGAAATGCGACTGTTACTCGAGCAACCCTGATACCAAAATCAAACTATATTTCATCGTTTGTGTGTTTATCAAGTTATCGCAACTTTTATCGTGCAAATGGTAGGAGTATCAAGTAAATGGTGGTGCATTAAGTTGTCGTTACAGTTATCCCCAAGCTTGTTAACTGTATCTCGTCGGTTCTCAAAATTTCAGGAAATTTCACCTACTCGTCTGTCAGGTTGTCGTAGCCCAATTCTACGTCCACAAGAATATAAAAAGATTCCTTTTCCTCGGAAATTTGTTTAGAATACTACATTCCTAGAATACTGTACCTAAACCAGCTCAACCTGAACTACGAATCACGTTCACAGTGCACGACTCGGACCATGACGCCATGGTACGGGTCAGCCTCGGACATTATCCAATCGTAATTTATATTTATTCGCATCGAGCAGAAAATATTACGGTAATAACTGCAACATAGTTCACGTCTCGCAAACACCGAGGTCATACGTCAAAAATCGCCGAGTCATCGCTGCAGTTCGTCCACGCGGATACCAACCGGGTTGCTGAACGGGTTTAAATATCATCACTCGTTCCCGTGTCAGGGCAGACGTATCGCGTACGTACCTATCAATAATACGAGCTGCAACGTCGTGGTCCTTGACAATATTCAACGTCTTGACTGAATACACGACGACAATATTCCTGTCCCAATTCCACGAGACGTCCCATCCGTATCAATAACCCGACCCAGGTCTTCGTTGTCCTCAACACCGTTCAACGCGTCGACACAACAATACACAACGACGATATTCCATCTGCTCCAGATTGCCAGAGATCTTTCCAAGAAATTCCCCGACCCGAGTCGATCGGATCTCCCGATCTCCTTAGAGAGAAGAGTCCTCCCTAATATTCGTGCAATTTCCTCGAAACGCGAACGTGTTACGGTCGACCCCTCGAACAACACGAAGCTAGAAATTCTGGCCGTTACAATCGACCGGCATCCTACTACTCGGTGTGCAACCGACGAAAAAATCGACCTCGTCGAGCCAACAAGATTTTAAGTCCCATCAAAGCTGGCGTCTTTCAATGGTGCTTTTATTTCCTGGGGCTCGAACGTGGAGCCCCGTCCTCTTGGTACTCTCGGTCGAACAGCTTTCTCCCGTAAAAAGGGTACCGCCCCGAAGTTATCCGAATAGAACAGGACAGGACAGGACAGGACAGGAAACGAGGTTGCGACCGTCGCGGGTTGGACCGGTATCGTGACCCTAATAAACGTGGTTGCGAAGACCACGAGCTTCTGAAGGACTATTCGGACTGTTCGTGCTATCAGGAACGACCAGGTTGCTTGGCACACGTCCAAAACGCTCACTGCCCCGTGCGCTAGATTACACCGATTAACCGCATTTTGCCCTTTGCTAGTCGTACGCGACACCGCACGCGAGTAGACCAAATTGCTCTAAATATCGTTAAACCGACGCTACTCGAAGATATATATATGCACTAAAGTACATATAGTGTGTGTATATACATATATATATATTGGTTACAGTCGTTCGCGATCGCTGAAACGGGGGTAACTCGGTCAGTGTTCGCGAGATTAGCGGCTCGTTGCTCTTAGCGATCTCCGTCTGAGCGCCGGATATCCACGTTTACATTTGTCTCGCGTCGAACCGGGGAGAACAGGTGCGAACGAAGGTGATATATTCGCGCCCGGTTTCATGTGCTCGCTGATCGACCGGAAAGTGAAATATCGCCGTAATGTCGAATCGGGAACGCTTCGAGCGTACACGAGCGTATTCGAGGGACGTATTCGAAAGGCACAACGGAGCGGTTTTGAGAGATACGAGTGTTCGTTCGATCGGGTCGATCTGTAACGGATACACCTCCTCGCTACGGTTACAAAACACGTACCCAATGGAGAAACATCGAACGAAGTAAACTTTTCAAAATTAACCTTTTCGATTCTATTCGTTGTATCTTCGCCAAAGTATCATCGTCGAATCGGCGAGATCCTCCCGATGAGAACGAGTACAAACACGCCCGTATTCGGATTATTTTGGTACCGGGTCGTTCGATGATTTTTTTTCAAAAATTTCCAATGGCCTGCGACAAAAGTAGTCTGAACGTAGTCGTGTTTGTACTCATTCTCGTCGGGAGGATCTCGCCGATTCGTTTGTGACATTTTCGCGTCGATAAAATGCCCCTCATCAAGGAAATTGTGATTCGTGAGATTTTCTCTCGCGCGAAATCATTCGTCGACACGTCATTGACTCGCGCCTCGATAAACCGCGTATAACATCGCGGGGATAACTTGGTTTACCACTTACACGGGGAAAAATCGCTTCACTTGTCCGTGGATTACCGGACTTCCAATTCGCGATCGAGGTCTCGCGGAATTCGATAACACCGACACCGCCGACCCGCGAAAATATCGCGGTACCGCACCAATGTCGAATCGGACCATAATTGGCCCGCTTGGCGAAATTTGATAAGCGACCTGAGAGTGGGGGAGGGGACCGGGCGTACGATTAAATCGAACGAGTTTCCGCGGCCTGTTTTTAACGAGGCACCTCCACGCCCATCCACCCCCCACCCCTATCCCACCCACCCTTCATCAGCCAGTGAACCTTCTCGTCGAGTTTAAACGTTAGTAATTGCTGGTTGTTTGTCGATAAATCCAATCCTGTCGGCGGTTTAATCGGTCGTCGCGGACCCTCCACGCGCCACGTCGTTTCTCCCCCTCCTCCTCTGCCCCTCCACCTAGCTCTAAAATGCTGCGTCACGACGCCCCCCGGTAATGACCAACGCGACAAACGACGTTTTTCCATTATTCTCTACCCCTACTCCTCCCAACTGTTCCGCAGGACGACCCTTTCGTTCCCGTCTACCTCTCCTACGAGTTTCTTTCCGTTCTCACCGCGTTTTCGGTTCTGTCGGGCGACAGCCGTTACCTGTTCCCTCGCAGCGCGTCGATCGAACGAGAACCACGTCCGAGCCGGCTGCAACAGGCTACACTCCCGATTGCATAAATGCAATAGACCTGCGTCATTCTTTCGCGCGCGTCAAACGCACCCGCGACCCTTTGCCCGTCGATCCGCGACGCGGGGCTTTGATCCGCGCGTGAAAACTCGACGAGCTGGGAGGGAAAGGGGAATTTGTGTCAGGGGACGGGACACCGCTCCAAATATCGCGATAAGTGAAATCGATCCTGGACCACGCGAATATGTTACGATCGATAAGAAGAAAGTCATTTTTATGTATAAATTGTCGTATGCTCCGTTCGGTTCCTGAGGTGAGCAATTAAGATGAAGATGAAACTGTTCGATAGTCGGTTTTGCACCTTTGGAAAATACTCGAGTAGGAAACAAAATTTATTCACTCAAAGTATTCTCAAATTTTCGTGACTTTTCGAACTTTTGAGCGTGAAATATCGGGGGGGGGGGGGGGGGGAATAATTTTGAAATATTTTTCAAGAGGCAGATTCATTGCTCGGAAATATACCGTCATTGATTGGATCGATTTAAATACATCGAAGAAATCTCTAAACAAATGTGAACATACTAAGCTGGCTTTTCCGGGCTTTCTGTGAGTTAAGTTTACTCGCGGTGTTATTGTACAGTTATTATGTTTGAAAGCATAAATGAACAATCGTCTCATCCAGCGTGAAAATCAATGAATTCGTTTAAGCCGTTCAAGGGATTGAAGCGTTTGATTATACCGAAAAATACGGTAAATTGTAAAAATTGTTTTTTCCAGCGGCAGAGGAGAGTTTGTCAACCAGTGTAATTTCCAGGCCGAGGGCTTTTGATTTTGGAAGGAATAGTGCTTCCACCGTCGATTCACCGCGTTTGTTTCCCTCGTTCTCTTTCTGTTAACAAGCCCGCGGCTCTCTGCGTATTGTCGCGCCGCAACAGGCTCCTCAATCACGTTGTTTCGAGCGGTTCTTTTCCCTTAACGGATTTAAAGGACTTAATCCGCGGAAAAATTGGGTTAGCTACAAAATGTAACAAGCCACGCCGTCAAAGAATTTTTTGAAACAGTTCCGCTTTATTGCATCAAACTACGGAAAAATTCTTACCCTCCTCTTGGACGATGAAAACTTCCAGTTGGAAAAAGAAAGAGGAAAAAGAAACACGGGGGAGGGAAAAAAACGGGGAACGGTTTGCAATTTGTACGCAAAAAGTGAGGCTTCATGTACCTCGTAATTGAGGAAAGATATCTCCGAGGAGATTACACTTCCATCAGATTTTAGGTTACAGAGTTTTGACAACATCTGGCGAAGGGAGGAAAATCCTGGTAAAATATTGCGATGAAAGAAGATGCTTTTAAACCAAAGTGTTCGTCGCGCAGCATTTAATCACTTTCTTTGGGTGAAACACTTTGTGAACGTTCCACAAAAGAACTTGGTTCATTGAAACGAACGACCGTATTCCCATTTATGGTCTTGAGGGTCTAAGAACTTCGAGTTCGGCCATTTGCAACCATGTTAGCCATTTTTAGGGTCGTACAGACCGACCCTTGCAAAAAACTGATCCAAAGAACCATCGAATCGAATGAGACCGGTGTACGTGGATATGGTTCGCCCTACATATAATACAGACACGTAATTTATAAAAGAAAAGTCTTAAGTTATTCTTTCTCGCAAGTCGCGTTCAATTATCAGTCGTCAGAAATTGTCAGAATCACTCTAACTGCAAGGAACAGTCAGTGGGATCAGTCAGTCGTAGAAGCACAGTAACTCTTCGATAAAAACATACACTTTTAAGTTCACGTGAAACCTTTTAAGGAAAGACGGTAACGAATTTTGTTCCTGAAATCAATTATTTTCAAACCGATGTCTCTAACAACTTTCACATTTCTCACGGTACATTAATTAGACCACTATCAATATACCGTAGAGTTTCTTCCGATAAAAACGAGTCCAAACACGACCACATTCGGACTATTTTCGTTCGCACGTTGTACGAATAATTTTAAAAAAATTTGAAATCGCGAAAAATTAAAAATCGTCCGAATAGGGTCGTGTTTGGACTCATTTTTCACGGGAGAGCTTCGCCAATCCATTGAAAATCCTCTCACGAATGTACAACGAGAAACAGTGACGAAGGATCTGGGGTACGTTTTACAGAGGGACAAATTCAGCATTTTATCGAGGAGTGGCTTAAATCATCAACCTGCGCGCAATTTAAAGTGACAAACGAAACGACAACCACCTGATCACAACATTCAAACCCAATGTTCGTTCAACGAGTATTCCAATGATTCGAGTTTCTCTGTTTCACGGTGATTCACGTTTCTAACGAATTCGGGCGACTTCGTGGACGGTTTCCTCGGTGTTACGCGTTCAGACGTTTGAAATTCACGCTCGCGCGAGCACTTCGGGGTGCCGGCCGGGCTATAATTTATTTTCTTCTTTCGTAACGTTCCGGCGCGAAGTTCTCGCGACAACTTAGCGTCGCTTCTGCGAGCGGGACGTGCAATTTACATTTTCATAAGTTAAACGCTGATGGGCGAACGGAAAGCAACGGCAAGAACCATCAACGAGTAAGAAACTTCGCCCATGACACCCTGTGGAGACGTATTCGCGCGCGCACCGCTCGCGCGTATGCGTCTTGCATATTGAATACGACCCCCCCCCCCCCCCCCCCCCCCCGTCTACGTTGTCTCCGAATGCATCCTCAAAGCGAACACAAGTGTACGGGGCAGGGTATTCAGCTATCACATTATCATATCTCTGTCGTCGTCAAGCTGTATCACTGTTCCATTGAAACATTCATTGATATGGTGAATTCTGTGACACGGTTTCAGTCCTGTTCGGAGTACGGGACCGGGGCTCGTGATAATAATTCGACTTTATCGCAGCGTGCACAGATGCGTCCTGAAACGACAGGGAACAATAAGGGTGAAGAAAAATGACGAACAACGTTCAATTCCAGCGATAGCTGTATCGCGAAGGGAGAGATTTGGCCGTGAAACAAAAATTACGACGTTAATAAATCCAATCCTTCGCCAGAGGGGTGCAAAGGATGTGTATAGGGTAATTGGAAAGGGTGCGGTATAACGGGAAACGATAATAAGGTTAGAGTATTTAGAGGGCGGATACTTAACGACATTTTATCCCGACCTACCGGGACAATGAGTATATAGACCGTAATAATTATTGAAAGGGGACAAAATTCGTAGCGAAACCTACAATAGCTGATTGTTTGTATAAAAATATGTCGAAAATGAGAAACGAAATTTTTTCGTACGAAGCTCTGTTTTTGTTTAAATTGGTCTTGAAAAGTCTTGGGGTACGTGCGTGATGAAGTACTAGTTGGAGGATACGTCTGACCATCGATCATTGTATCTACTTGGATTTGTGTTCGTATACGTAGACCACGATACGGTATTATTCGTTGCAACCAGTTGAATTTTTAAAATCGATATTTTTTCGAAAACAGTGGCTCGTGTCGTCAACAAATTGCTCATTTTCGATTCATTTTTATACGAACAATCACTTCGTTTCTTTTTCTGTTGTATCGCACAATGTATCGTTCTTCGTATATACTATCACATATTAGGCTTATTATCGCGCAACGACCCATAAATTTTACAACTCGAGTGACCCCGTTCGAAGAATAGAACAGACTTTCCGCGAAGTGGTATCGGAAAATTTCTTGAATATTTAACTATGCTTTTAGATACTCCTCGTTAAAAGAAAAGTGTATTGTGCAACATTTTTGCTTTATTTTTGACACCGTGGGAATGTACGATTTACCTGTATTCTCGGTTGCTTTCCGCGAACGAAAATACTCGAGGATTGTGAAATTTTCCCGGTGATACTACTGGAAAAACTGTGTCGTCCAATCATCATAATTTACCATAATGGAACGCGTGTTCGCGTCACGCGAAACGTAATGTGCGCTTCTTACGCAAAGAATTTCGTGGACCTGGAGGTTTGTCTGTCGTCCGAACGAACTCTGATATTCCGACGATGCGAGAAACGTAGTTCGTTAGGTCAGTGGATAATTAGACCCGGCACCTCGCCTCTGGCGATGTAGCTTTCTTGTACCACGGACGAGGACGACCGCACTTGCATACGAAGTTCGCAAGAACTGTGTCCCAAGGCTTTGGCCGTCGTTTGATGGTTTTTACGAACGACGTTTTCGAGAGACAGGTTCGTATTTTTCTTCTTGTTTCGCCTCTGATTCTCGGTTTCAAAGAAAAGACGAAACGAAACCCTACGAATACGTTGATCTCGTTGTCTCTCATTTGGTACGTACACAGAGTATTAACAAAAATATGGGACCTCTCCTCGAGATTAAATTCCTCGTACAAAAAGGAAACGAAAAGTTATTTACCATTTTGCGATCCAAAGCTTCTTTCTCCTTATACAAGTCGTTAAAGATCGGAGTACAACTACCGAGTATGCGCTACTTGTGTCCCAGTCAGCTGACCGCGCGATAGCACACGCGCCTGCGCACGAGAGCGTCCGTTACGCGCCAAAAAATGTAACCGCTTGTATCTCGATAATCAGGCCTCTGATTTCAAAATGGAAAAGAACTTTTCGATTTATTTTTACACGAAGAATCGACCCTGACAAACGATCTTAATTGTTATTAAGTCTGTACAAAGGATAAACGAAGTGTAACAAATAAAAAGAATATTTCAAGGATACGAGAAAAGTAACTAACGCGTTCAATATTATTATTGTTACTTATTACATTAATTCTAAGATTAACACAGTGATTTATGACATAAAATGATTCCAGATTGTTGAAAATTATGTATTATTAGGTAACCGGATATCCTAGTACTACTTCTTTCAAGTCACCCTGTATACCACAGGTCAACTGTTACAATATATCAAACTTTAAGATTGTAAGAAAGTTACAGTAACGCATATACATTACTATTACTTTCTTGAAACCGAGCAATTCTTCGCTAAAAATGTCTTGTGAAATTCTCTCGGTGTTATACCATTCAGGTTTCTTTTTTTTACTCGGTTTTGCTTCTGTACTCTATTACAACTTACTGCCAGACTTTAGCACAGTTCCTGTCCGGTTTTATTTCGTTCTCTTACTTTCTGCACTATACGCTTCCTCTATTTACTTTTGTATTCCAAAGTTTCGCTCCGCCCCCCTCCTGCTTTCATTGTACACGATTTTTATATTCCCCCTTTTTCGGTCTTCATTATACTCGCATTTGTTACTCTTCGCTCCGCGTTCCACGTGGAAGAAGAAAAATGCACGAAGATTGACTCGGGCAAATAAATCTTTTTACGTTTGTAAACGCAAGGAACGGTTTCCCTCGTTAAATGTATTTCGAACTACAAAGAGCGGTGAAATTGTTTGAAAAAATGTTCCCTAACAAAGTTCATCTCGCGATTATAAAGTTTACGTCGACTGAATCCTCGTACCGTGTACACGGTAGATTATTATCCATTGACATCATCAAAGAACTTGATATTTCGTAACCTCTGTGAGCGCCATTAAAATTGTGTTCCGACATAAAACAATCCACTTTAAACCTTCCACCGCTGCGGGACAATTACGAATCTTAATCCGATCGGTACACCCCGTGCGTTGAACGCCTATAGACGTTCGTTCCACACGCGTAACAAACGAATGTACGAGAGTTCCGCACAGCCCGGTGAGACGAACACTCGCGTCTCGCCCAGACCATCAAAAGATCTCTCATTTGCCCGATCCAGGATTTAATAGTCTCGACAGCTTCATCTCGGCTAATTGTTTGCACTACCGGCGCTAATATTTCGTAAGACATGTTCAGAATCCCCAATCTGGAACTGCGTCTCCTCCACAGATTACGCTACCAATTACCTCTCGCGTCGAAACACTTCCTCTTCGGCTCCGTACCGGCTTCCTCGCCGGTTCCGTAAACAGAGACGCGAAATTGCACGTGATCTCGTGCATCATCCGTCGTCGTTCTCCAATTATCCTCCTCCATGGATCGAGAACAGGCATCTCTGTTGAAAAAAAAAATCGCTCCCGTTCCTTCATCGTATACCGCGGACGCGAGCACAATAGCCAGCGAAACGAATAACGCTCACGACCCACGAAAGAGAGAAACGGGATCGCTCGCCAGATAATGGTCCGGGGAACGAGCTTCTAGAAAATGCACGCGACACGGGCCCCGCAGACGGACAATGGTACGCGCGCGAACTTCATTGTATCGCAGCTCGATATAATTCACGTGGCGCAAACACCGAGGACGTTTCCACTGTCCGGAGTATAATATCGACTCGTAACCGTTCCAGCTTCGTTCGACCGCTCGTTTCACCGGCTTGTACTCGGTCGTAGGACCGAGCAAAATCGTGTACCGTGGCTGCGAAAGTGCAGCGACATCGGCGGGCAGTGGCGCCCGAGAGGGCACGAGGCCACGAGTATCAACCCAATCGCCTCTCCCCCACTCTCGAGGCCCCATAAACGTGTCACGCGTTTCCACTCTTCTCTACGGTGGGACAACGCTCTGAGGTATCAAGAAATGGGTAAATTTTGCGAATTTTTTTTTTTCCAAGTAGTTACGGAATGGAAAATATAGTCATTCTCGGAGAATACAAGTAGAACTTCCAGCTTCGTTTTACAATTTTGCGAAAGTAAACATTGTAGAAGTTATTTGGTAGGTCCTGAACCCCTTTTGGTGAAACGTTGTTTGTTGGCCGTCACGATTGAGAAGAATTGGGAGATTTTAAATAAAAAGAATGTTATTGACTCGTAATCTAGAGACTATTATCTAAAATGTAGCGTAGGATTTCTCGAAAATATTAATAACCTTGAAAATGGTCGAAGTTTGAAGAAAAAAACGATCCTATAATATTTATCCAAACGAACGACTTTAAACGTTTGCACAAAATTAAATAACGTATTGAAAAGATTGTACGCTACGTTGTAGAATACTCTGTGCAGAATATCGCTATAAAATTTGAAGTAAATCGGACGTGCGGTTCCGGAGATTTCGTTTCGGTCAGATTGAAAAATATAGCTTCGAGAAGAAACGTGAAACAAGTTTATTTATCGCTGCAACTTCGCTAAATGTTTGAATTTCCAAATATCTTTTTATGACACAATTCTACACACTTAAAACATTAAGAAAATAAGAAGAAAATTTGATTGTTTTTGACTCGTCAGGGCGTTGTGCCCCCACAAAACATTAAAACAGAAGGGTGCGTGATCAGACAATTAAGGGTGTATGGTCGGACAAATAGAAATGCGGGTGTATGGTCAGTCAAGTAGAAATGCGGGCGTATGGTCAGACAAGTAGAAATGCGTGCATATGGCCAGGACAAGTAGAAGAGTAAAAACTTCGCGAAAAGTAAAAACGTTAGAAAGTTCTAATTGATCTTCGAAAGTAGAACAGACGTTCGAGAAAAAAAAACAGCTGATCATCAATATGCGAAACACGTGTGGAGAACTTTTTTTCCAAACTTTTACGAAACGTTGGTCGATGAGAAAAATCGGAGTCTTTCGGTAGGGTGTACGATAGTGTCTCCCATAAGGTTCGACGTAGGGACTGCAGATTATCAATATGCGGAGCACGACTGGCGAATTTTATTCAAACTTGGTTGTCCGCGTTGTTTGCGTAAATTCGAGCACGGGAAATCGATAGACGATACACAGTGGTGTCTCGCATAATGTTAGAAAATAAGGCCAGCCGATTATCAATACGCGGAGCACGAATGGAGAATTTTTTCCAAATTTCTGGTGCACCGGTTGTTTGCACGAATTTACATATTGAATTCGACCGTAGAGATGGTGGGCGTAGAGAGAATAATCAGATGCATCTTCCAAGGCAGTCGATAGGAATTGAGGTATTTCGATGGAATGTACAAGTAATCCCTCGCATAATGTTCGAAAATAGGGACAGACGATTATCAATACGCGAAACACGAGATAGAGAATTTTTTACCGGAGCTCCGTGTTGTTTGCGTGAATTTACATGTGGAATTTGTACGCGGGAAGGTGAATAGCGGAGGAAGCTTATGCTTCTGCTTGTGTAGAGGCATCTTCCAGGGAAATGCCACTCGAAGAGAGACGTCGAAGTCTTCCGGTACGATATAAATTATTACAGCACTGCCTCACATAATATTCGTGAATTCAATATGCGAAGCACGGGTGGAGAGAATTTTTTGTCGGAATTTACACGTTGAATATGAACGCGGAGAAAGGGTATAGAGGGGGAGACGTAAACAGAGGCATCTTCGGAGGAAATACCACACGATGTAGAAAATCGAAGTTTTCCAGTACGATGTAAATTATTACAGTGGTACTTCGTTCAATATTTGTAAAATCGAGGCCAACGATTATCAATGTACGATGCCACAGGTAGAGAATTCCTTGTCTCTTAAATTGAAGAGACACGAATAATGGTAGAAATGAACTCCTGATCGTGAATTCAAATAACAAATTTTACGAATATTGGAGATATCACTGTAGATTACTTTGCACGAAAAATTCTAAGAGTTCTCAAAGATTGGTTTACTAATAACTTGAGATAATCGCATTGGATGGCTTGTCTTGCGTTACCTAATAATCGAATACAAGTGTCTTTAAGAAGTAAATAATATTCACCATCGAGTATGAGAAATTGAAAACCAATTGCCATATTCGGTATTGTTTCATTTTATACACTCACTTATTATCTTACTGAAAATGTCCAATAACCGTTTGAGTGAATATTCATTCACCGAGACGAGACACAAGAAAGATAAAATGAACCTTGATATGCACATAAATACACGCGCTATGAAAATAAAGAAAACACGCAAATGTGTAACAATAACAACGCTGGTAACAACACCTGTAAAACGCGCGAACGAACGAAAGAAAGAACGGTGAAATTAAAATGCAAAGAATACAAGACGCGGCGTTTAAAAAATGTCGAGTGGAAAAGACCACGGCAATTGCTCCGAAATTCCCGCGCTGGAATCTCGCTCGCAAGAAAAATCTCATCTCGGGGATAGAGACCGGGGCGTAGGGTGTTCCAGAATCTCGTGAAACTTTCCCCGCAAAAAGGAATCGTTCCGTGGCCGGGGAAAAAGATTCCACCTCGGTTCGCGCGACGCGCCGAATGATTCCTATCGTCGAGCACCACGATCCTTGCAACGGGTGTGGGCAAAAAAAAAAATTCGAGGTCCCGCGAACCCGTCGATCCAAGAACTCCGCGATGTTTCGTAGCCTTCGCCGACCGATAAAAGTGATTTCGACGATACTCGTGCGGCGTACATGAAAATTTACTCTCGCGTCGCCGCGACCACAAAAGCATCGTCCTAGAGGGACGATTGGGGGGGGGGGGCAGCCAAGGAAATTGAAGGATAACAATACCCGAAACGGAGCCCGTGACCGATCCTGCAGGCCGGAAAACAATGCAGCTCCCGGCGGACAAGAACCGGGAGCTGGTCTCGTTTCTCTGCGCACGCTTCCGTTAGTGTTGTTTCAGCGCGCACACGATGTGATGTGTACCCGCCGCCGGTGCATATAGCTAACGTATGCACAGGATACACGTACCACAATCCGCGACAGGGATTGAGTTTGCGATACGGTGAGCAATTCGTTCATTTTTTTCCCGTGATTTGACACGTTAACGGAGTTTTCCATATTTGACACACAGAGACCAATTCGTAAACTCACATACGATTATGTATAATTGATTATCTTTACAAAATATCATACGAATAATAATGAGAATAGTGAATGAAACAAATATGTGTATGGATGTATGTATGGATGTATGTATGTATGTATGACCTACCAGAATCGTACAGTTTATATTTAGTAAACTCAGCATAGAAAAATGATAAAATTACCGTAGGCTATTATATAATTATATTGTACGATTGTATAATTATAATGGAAAAATTTTTTCTAAATGGTATTGTGGGCTTAAAATGGTTTAGGCTAATTCGCCTAGGACTCGCAAGAATCTACGTTTCATATATATATATAAATATTCAGTAATGCATTGGTGGAATTGTTATTTCGTAGTTATTTCGCTAAGAGTGGTAATCGTTGTTTAAAAGTTTACAAGTACTAAGCTTTGTACTAAGTTTTGCGTAAACGTTTTAAAGAGAGATAACTGTGATACATGACTCGAATGAATTTTCTCTGCACTAGAAGGATGTTATTATACGGTAATTGCATGAGAATATTCTACTACGGATTCTGTTCAAACAATAAAATATTTGAATAGCAATTTGAACAGCGAAACATGGAACTGAATATTAGGACTACAGAGAACGTATTACATTTATCGCTGTAATTATCTTCTCAATGGAGAAATTAACTTAACTTTAAATTTTACATAAATTTATACCCGGTCCTTGTCATTAAACGTTCTAAATTTTAATTAAATATCAGAAAGAAATACTATGATCACAGATCAAGTAATAGATTCGATACGTAGCAATGTACATTGAATCGTTTCTAAATGCTCTGCATTGGCATCCTCGTGTTGCAACCATGTTCTTCAATTTTAGACGAACCCTCGGGTGAATCATACTGGTGATATTTGTCATACATTCAGTATACCTCCCCAAACAGTATTGATCCGTGTGTTGGTCAATGGACGTTGAAACGTAGATTCTCGCGAGCCCTAGGTACATTACCCTAAACCTTTTTAAACCCACAATTTAATTTAGAAAAAATTTTTTCATTCTAATTATACAATCGTACAACATAATTATGCAATAGCCTTGGGTAATTTTATCATTTTTCTATCCTGAGTTTACTAAATATTAAGTACACGATTCTGGTAGGTCAGTATTTAAAAAAAAACAAAACTATACTAAATGAATACCAAAAAGAATTTGAATCAGAATAATAGTGTTAAAAACTATGATCAAACTAGACCGACAAAGGAGATACTCTTCGATGACAAATATTTATACAAATAAATTCGAAAGAAGTCACGATAGAAGCAAAGTTTGAGACGAGCAGATTTTTCTTGAAGGAGAATTATTTATGTCGTGTTATTTAAAGATTGCGCCAGACATAAAAGTCTCCCGCGACATTATATTTCGAAAGAAGAGAATATTGATCTTTTCGAGTATTTCTTGGAAACATAAATACGTTCCCAATTCCCTTTGCAGTCCAAAGTTAAAGCCTCACTGGTAAGTTCAGCTAGCAGATCCGGAAGGAAACGCAAAAGGATTGAAAACGTATTTACGTTTCGAAGAAATGCCCCAGAAAACCAATATTCTCTTTGACTACATTTTTCTCAGAAAGTTACTCCTTTCCAATACATCCGGGTCTTATCTTGATTTATCACGTGTCATCGTAATAATCGTTATAGCACTTATGAAAAACGTTTGTTAAAATTTCAACAAAGCAACGTTTCCAAAATTGCATTCCCCGAAGAACCGTACTAAATAATTTTTTTTAAACTTTCATACTATCAATATAGATCACTTTTGTATCGTTGCGATTTTTAACACTATTTTTACCAGTCATTAATATATTACTCTAGTCTAACACTAAATTTCTTCAATGAAATGAAAATTTTGAGAAAACAACGAGTATAGTAATTTTACCGAACTTCGACCCTACCATTTGGCAATTTTCACTTGCACAGTTACGTTTGAAAATACTTCCTTCTCGTTTTTTTATTTAAAATTTCATTCACGTCTCGTTGATATTGGATTGCTCCTCTAGTCGGAATACGATTTCATCGATAACTATTTTTTTTTTTTTTTTTTATATATATATATATAACCGTCCCTTAAACCATTTAACGATCGAAATCCATATCGGACAGAAATGTTCCATTTGAACAAATTTAATTTTCTCCTCGAACAATCGAATACCGTTAAAATTCCTACCACGCTTTTCTTTCGAAAAACCGCAACGCGGCCAAAGTAATCGCAAAAAAAAAGTATAAATGCTTCCGATGTGTCGCGTGGCAATGTACCGTTAAAGTAAAAAAAAAAAGAACAATTTTGTAACCATTACCCGGAAGACGTCGCGCAAAATCGAAGTGAATCTCTCCCCGGTGTTCGGTGCGCGTCCCGTGAGTATGGCGGGAAAAGGGGCGAAGATTCAAAGTCACCAAAGCTATCGGGACGCTCTATGGTTAATTCTTCGCAGCGCTACAATGCGGAGAGGCATTGTTTCTCGTCGAAAAAAGAAAGGGGGGAAGAAAAAAAAAGGCAGACGACGGGGGAGGCTTCGTTCGGTGGCATTGTCGGTGCTCGGTGTCTTTTTCATGTCGCCTTACCACTTCCACGTTATTCTCCACACGGAGCCCTCGATTATTTTCTATTCAAAGCCGGCGCCGGCCGTTCGTCGAGTGTATCGTTCCCCGGCAGAAACTTCCTTTCTTTTCAAACGCCTTTCTCGTCCTCGCTCCCCGTGAGTTCCGGTGATCTTACACAGATCAGACGCGACGGGGAGGGACGGGAGACTCGTTTGAATGTCTCTCGAAAGTGTGACGCGAATTTTTCTTTTTTTTTTTTTTTTCATTTTTCTCTTTTTTTCGTTCCTTTTTTTTTGCACCCGTGGCCTAGATAAATACGACGTTGAATTGAACGCCGCGAGGATTTTATCCGCAGGGTTTCGCCTCCCATTGTCGCGTTCTCCCTGTCACGTTCCACGTTCGAAAAATAATATGATCGATCTCTACCGTTCTTCCGTGTATTCACGTTTCGCAGTGGAGTTTGCATTTTACGCGGTGGGGGAAACGCACTGTTCCCTTTCACTCGTAAAGAGGAGGAGTATGTATGTATGTATGTGTGCATGTTTGAAAATGTTCACAAATTTCGTTTTTTTTTTCTCTTTCCTTTTTTCTTTTTTTTTTTTAAATATAGTTTTTAGAGAGTTTCTGTAATCGTGTCGTTTAAAAGACTTTATTGTAGGTGAATTAATATTGGAGATTGTAGTTCGTGTATATTATTAATTTTGATTCGTTACAAGTTACACAAATTGTCCCTACGTATTTCTTTTAAGAGTAGACAATTTATGAATGAAAATAATAAATAGTATGCCTGAAGAATTATTGTACTAATACATATTATCAATAAATGGAATAAATCTAGCATACCAAGAACAAATTGACTCGTTACAAGTCATCATCTGACACAGCACAAAAGATACGATTTAAACATCAAGTTCCCTAAATCCTACCTTCAAAAGTTTTCTTTCTCCCATTAACTTAGAGTATTTTGCTCTAATCAATTCCTCTAAGGAAATTACAAGCAAAAGCGTTAGCGTTACCGATTAATATAGATACAACCTTAAAAGTTACACTTGTTTACATATATATAATGTATGATAGTATTACTTGAAATTAAGTAGTAAATCTGCTCCTCACCAGATTTAGGCGAGTAAACCTTTTTAATCGGGTAATCATCCCGAGAAATTTCGAAAGAAGACACAGACAATTAAATCGAACATATAAATATTAATCTATAATCAAAACCCTCCAAAAAAATCTCAACATACAATAACTGAATTAAAAATGAATTAAAAATCAAAGAAAAAATAAATTTCTCGCGTCACCCTACCATAGGGTACACGATCCAGGTTCGCCTAAGCTCCAAACCCCCCAAAGCCAGAAATAAAGTCAATCGAAGGCACCGATGGAACGCAATGGTGCATCGTCCATTCGGACCAGGCCGCGTCCGACGTTTCGAGACCGGAGAAATTGATATGCATCCAACGATTCCCGGTGTCGGGGATCGATATTCGTCGCGTAAAGCGCGCAGCTCTACCTCGATCGTTTTCCCGATCGCGGGCAGAATCGTGAATCGCATTCGTACGAAACGTACCTACGCGAGGCCTCCGCGGCGGAAACGAAACGGGCACCTTTTCCTCTGGTCGACCATACCCCCCCCCCCCCCTGCCCGTTCCTCGCGACAACCTCGACCGTGTTTGTCCAGGAGCTTTTTCACCCCCAGGGTTGTAACGACGTAACTTCGCCCAGGAGGCGAGCGCGTGCCTAACAAGCGAGGAAGTTCGAAGGGTAAAGGGTCGGCCTCGCGCTCGTTTCGCTCTGCAAACTCGCGTCGATGCCGCCACCGAGGGTAATTCAGCGAATAAGTTGGCAAGCGTGCGCGAAGAAGATCGGTATAATTGCACAACGTTGTTCCCGTTCCCCCCACCACCGACTCTAGGCCGTTCTGTTCCCCCCACTACCGACTCTAGGCCATTCTGTTCGCCGTTTCCCCCGCCACTGACTCTAGGCCGTTCTGTTCCCCCCGCCACCGACTCTAGGCCGTTCTGTTCCCCCCACCACCGACGCTAGACCGTTCTGTCCCCTAGCCTCCCCACCACGTCAAAACGAGGCCCGCTGGGCTGTTGCACCAATGAGCGACGAAGGGACGGGCAATCCCCTCTCCTGTGACAACTCGGTGCGTGGGTTATCGGTGGGGGTCTCCTGACGCGGTTTGTAATCCCCCACTGTACAGAGGGTGGGGAGAAGATCGTTTGGATACGCGAAGAGGATTACACAGATTTCGATGGATTTACTCCGCGTTTGCTAAATTGCGGGATATCTTTGTTAATGAGCCAAATATATAGCGATGTCTCGGGTATTGATACAAATTTATCGCTCGAGTTCACCCACTGTTCGAGAATTTCAATTCGAAGCCCATTTGAGGTCGACCGACGCGGAAGTAAAAGATTCTATTATATATTCGTGCCTCGCGTATCGATGGGCGGTGTCGAATTTCGAGCATTATGCCAAGTATCGCCGGGAATTCGTAGAAGCGTAATCTACGGTGTGTGTGGGGAGGGGGGAAGTCGTGCAGGAATGTATACGCGTTTCGATTACCGATTTTTGGTGTTTCTGGGTGTACGTATTGGTTTATGGAACGAATTATTAGAGAATTATTTTTATAGTTATCTTCGTAACCGGTAGATCTAAATAATGCAAAGTGGATGTGAGAAAGACTAGAAATTAGTACGATCGGGGAAAGGAATATTTATTTGTAAAAAAAAAAAAATCGAATAACGACTTTGTGTCGTAATCAACGTCGAGGTTCGTTTCATGTAACGATATTGTTGGATCAACGTGAACTCTCGACTGACGTTGAACTTCTCGTGACATTTTCTAATTTCATCTCTCAGTTCTGCCCTTTCCACGGTGTTTGACGTACTCTTTAAATGCCAAGGATGTAACCATGACATTTTTTAGTTGAGATTGTGGAATTATGCCAGCCACACGGGCTCGGTTGCCATAGGGAGGAACCGAATCGAAACTCTAGGGTTTCGTGCTCAAAATAGAAACAAAGTTTGACGAACCTTTGGTAAACCGATAAAAAAATTAACAAATAATTGATAACATACTTGGAAAATTAACTAAAAAATACTCGTGTTTTCCCTAACTTGAATTGGGGAAAACACAATTTCCCCCTTCCCCCAAATCTTTAATCCCCTATTGTACCCTTAAAATTCAAAATCAATTTCCTAATCAATGACAAACCTCTAAAATCCTCGACCTTCTCTCTATTCCCCCACAAATCTCACCCTAATGTTTCCCCGCGTTTCAGCGACTCACCATTTCCACAAATCCTTGTTACCAACCCTTACGATCCACATCGATCCAAAACTCTTCGAAACACTCGCCCAGCGACGCACTCCGGGGGCCAGAATTAAAATTAATCGCGGCGCTGGCGCTCGAGTGTCGAAAACCATGAGTGGGCTGGTTGAAGCGAGACGGGGGCTCGGTCCTTTCAATTTTCCGCTCGAAGGGCGGAGGATGTATCTCGCGCCCTCGAGCAGAGTCGGAGCCACTTTCATCGCGCGAAACGTCGCGGAAAAAAACATACCTCTCACGCGTGTTCCGCAGCGGCGCATGCCGCGTACATTTCTCTCTCTCTCTCTCTCTCTCTCTCCCCCTCTCCCTCTCTCCTACCCTCTCCTCTTCTCTCTCTCTCTTTTTCATTCACTCTCTTCCCCTCTTTCTCTTTCTCTCTTGTTTTCTCTCTTATCTCCTCTCCCTTTCATTCGCTCTCTTCTCCCCTCCCCCTCTCCCTCTCTCGATCGCTCTCTCACCCCCTCTCTTATCCTCTCTCCCTCTTTCTCTTTCATTCACTCTCTTAGCCCTCACCCTCTCTCTCTCTCACGTCCCCTCTCTTTTTTTCTCTTTCACTTGCTCTCTTATCTCCTCCCCCTCTTCCTCACTCGCTCTCTTAGCCCTCTTCCTTTCTCTCTCCCTCTCTCTCTCACTCACTCTCTTGTCCCTTCCCCCTTTTTCTCTTTCATTTGCTCTCTTATCTCCTCTCCCTCTCCCTCACTCGCTCTCTGTCTCTCTCCCTCTCAACGGAAGACGTACGAAGTCGGGTCTAAGTATCGGGGGGGCCGAGCAACGGGCGAAGGGTTGCCCCCTCGTAGGGTAGCGGTCGTCGTTGTAACTCACCACCACCCCCCCCCCCCACTCCACCCTGCTATTTTTTCTCCATGGAGCGACGTTTACGAGCGGCTCGTGATAACAAACAAGTTCAGTCGTGGTGAACCCCGTCGGCTCTTTTTCCTAGTTGGAAAGTCCCCCCCGGTTGAATTTACGTAGCGTTGTTCCCCTCCTTTTCTCTCGTGTTTGCCGAAGGTCTGTGCGCGTGTGTTTTTCCTTTTTTTTATTTTTTTATTTTTTCCTCCCCGAAATTGGTAGAGATCCCTTGTATGCGAAATCGTAACGATTCGAGTGTGGAACGTCGAGTGTTTCTTTTCAACGGTTTATGGAACTCGCGGGTAGGAGGAGCCAAGGGAGGGGGGACTTGACGAACGAATAAACGAATTCAGGAAGCGTCGATGATCGTTGAATGTACGAATTTCATGGAGATTTCGAAATCGACTCCGAAACGATAATGTTCCTCGTACTTCGCGAATTTCGCATTGACGATCCCTCAGAGGGAACGAGTCGGCGAAGAGGGGGGTTGTGAACGGATATGAATACGGACAGTAGAATTTTCCGTACCATTTTTCATTTGAAAAATGTGGAAAGTAGGAACAAGCGTATGTTTAAATCACATTGTTCGTATAAATTATGGTGGTGTGTTGATTCATCCTGGATTTTAACTTCACCTCTTTTTTTACGGACGCTGCGCGACAATTCAACTCCATTCTCTTTTCATTTCCTACGTTTTTTTTTCTTTTCTTTTTTGGTCGTAGCAATCATTCTCGCTTCTTTCTCGCCCCTATATATAATAGAATTATAAGTTTATTTTTGCGCGGTATAATAACGAAATTATTATCGCTCTTACTACGTATACATAGATTGAGCTTAGGTAGATGACCTTTTAAAATTATTCATATCACCAGTTATGTTATTTTCATATTCATCATTTCTCGATACTCTATACAATTATAGATTAGGTCCGGGTTAGAACCTAATCACCCCTAATTACCCCATCCTTGCCCCTATATAGAATTTTAAGTTTATTTTCGCGCGGTATAATAACGAAATTATTATTGCTCTTATTACGTATATATAGATTGAACTTAAGTAGATGACCTTTTAAAATTATTCATATCACCAGTTATGTTATTCTTATTTTCATCATTTCTCGATACTCTGTACAATTATAGATTAGATCCGTCAGTCTCACCTTTGGTAAATACATTTTCTTTTGATATCTGTTATAGTAAAGAAATTATTATCATTCTTATTGAATCGACTAAAGAACGATTATATTACTCAATTACCGCTCTCGTGTTCTACAATAAAACAATTTCGTAAAAGTCTCGTACCCGCGCAACATTCACGCCGCTCCTTACAATTCTCATTTCCTTCGTCAAACAATTACACGTCCCATTTCGTAAAATTCTCGCACTCGTATCACATTCACTCCTTATTATTCCCATTTCCATCGTCAAACAATTACACGTCCCATTTCGTAAAATTCTCGCGGTAGCTCGTATCACATTCACTCCTTATTATTCTCATTTCCATCGTCAAACAATTACATGTCCCATTTCGTAAAATTCCCGTACCCGTATCACATTTACACTACTCCTCATTATTCCCATTTCCGTCGTCAAACAATTTCTCTGCCCGGTTTCGCAATGCTCTTACATCGATGCACCCTACAATTTTATTCTCCCTGAAGAACTCACCCTTCCACACACGAAGACAATCCTTGCTCCGAAGACGCGCTCGAAATCCACGAAAAAAAAAAAGAAAAAAAAATCGCCACGCGTTCGATTCCAATGAAGATAAGAATAGTTCCCCCCGCCCGGGTAACAGAATTCCGCTTACGAGGCGAGCAGAACGGTTCCGCTGATATTCCATTCGCAGCAACCGCGGGTGCAAACTGAAATTACTTATGGCTTCGTGGCTCGCGATGATCTTCCGAACGATACAACGGTAATGGTTCCGTGAACGATCCTCGACAGTCTCCTCTCGAGCCGTCGCCCGTAATAAAAGCGCCGTTCCGAAGGCGGATGGAATTACGTGCATGGAATTACCACTGCCGGAAAGAAGGGAGGTCGGCTGTGGGTAACGGTGGTGAAGAGTGTGGGAGGGAGAGCTCAGGGATCGAAGGGCCGCGGATTCCGTGACTAAAGGGATTTCACGAGTTCGCGTGTCCGGTACGGTATTGCCTCGACGATGTCTGACTCGCCGGCTTATTACCATTTCCATCGAAGCGAGCGATACGGCACGCACCGGGAAAAGCCACGGCTTATCGACAATTTCGTCGTTATCGCGGAAATCCTCGCGAGAGGTTTATCCCGTTTTCGGATCCCGAGCGTTGCGTTCGGTCTTTCGGTCTTTTCAACCGGTACGCAACGTTTCGAGTATCGCGCGTACCACCGTGCACACGTGAAAACGCGAGCACACTCGCCGATCTTGGAATATCAAGATACCGGAAACGAACACTCGGGAAACGGTGTATTTCCCCGAAGAGCGATAAACCGTGCAGCGGAACGGTTGAACGAACGAATTGCGTTACGTTGGTGAATATGAAAATATCGTTAGCGGTAATTTGTTTGGTAATACAGGGGTGGGGGAATTTAGTACGGAGGAGAGGTTGTGGTATGGTAATTTTAATTGTTCATCGATGGGAAGGTTTGGGCAATCTTATCTTGGTGATAGTACAAATTTTGTAGATACGTTGTTCACCGTGTGTGAAAAAAAAAGAAAAGAAAAAACACGCGAAAACAAGCACAAACAAACAAACCGCGATCGAATACGAAAATATCTATATTCAAGTCCCCCCGCGCGAGTGCATTAACACCGCTTGACGATATCGATGTTACTAGTAAGTGCACGGAATAATATTAATCCGCTGGTTTCGTCGCGCGAACGCGAAAAAATCCACGCTCCACTTACCCACCACTTTGACACGAATTTCTCCGCGGGACGGTTTCTCGTTTCTTGTTTCTCTCTATTGATAACAGAGGGAAAAATATTCGAGGACACGGTAAAGTAGGCCACCCCCTTGTAAAGGGAACGCTGTTTCCCCGTTAAAAGAACCGAAAAGGTGTCGTTCGCTTTTCAACGACGAGCCGGCAATTTTTTTTCGACAACTTGCGAGACAATGGAGGGGAGAACTCGTCTCGAACACGACTCTCATACCCGCGATACGGCTTTCAGGCGCCGCGACGCCACGTCGGACGTGCAACGGGGACGCCGCAGGATGCGCTTTTCGGCTACATTAGACCAACTCCGTTACACGGAGTGTATCTCGCGCGCGTACTTCAATCTTCCCGCCATTATTCCCTCGCGTGCACTCATCCGACAGACGAGGAGTGGGGGTAGTGTGAGTGTGAGCCACGTGGAGGGGGTAGCGTGGAACGCGACCGGCGAGGGTAACAGCATCGGCGACCGACGTTCGCGTTCGTCCGAATTGAGTTAACGTCGGCCGAAGCGTCACTTAATATCGTTTTTCTTAGCGTTAGTCACGTTTGCAACAAATTGAGTTTCCAACCGGCGGCGGGCTGGCTCTGTTCGCCCGGTGTGTATAAATAATGGAAGCGCTGTCACCTCCCGCGTGCTGGAATTGCGTGGTTGAATCATTTTTAGCGGGAATTCCATTTTCGGTTGAAAAACGACGCCGTGGAGCAACGTTAACCGTGGTATTTCTTGCGGCTTTCGTCGCCGGCTCGGGATAATTTCGAGAATTCAATTGTGGCTTCTTTTGTTGATAAAATTATTAGATTGGATGGGTGTTTCGGTTGGAGTGGAAGGGAACGAATTTTCTTTTTGTTCAGTTTTGTGGGTGTTGAGAGTTTTGAGATTTTAGTATATACGTGTATATGTATTTACAGGTTGATTTAATTTGAATATTTCGAATGTCGATGAGAAAAGACAATTTATAATGATAAAGTCGAGGAATTTTTCTTTTAGTATTTTTGGAATGTTTGAAGCTTTGAGAGTTTGGAGAATGTTGGTACATTTATGGTTAATCTATTTTAAACATTGTGACGGAAATCGGTACGAAAATTATGGGCAAATATGCGGAATTTAATTACCGGTAGTTAACCCTTTGCAATACTTTCGAATTCAGGAATTCATCCTCCTTCCATAATTTCTAGAAGTTTAAAGTTTTGATTTATTTTAAATATTACAACATGAAAGTCACCGCTTAATGCACCATTGTATGCAAGTATTCAGAATTTGATTACCAATAGTTTATTATATATAAACCTTTTTTTGTTTCATTGATAAAAATATTCACCCTTTCTTCCCGCATTTTCGGAAAATTTCGGGAAATTTGTTTTTATTATTCAAGAATACTAGCACATGCGTGTACATTTACAATTCAATTTACTTTCAATACTGCAAATTCATCTTCCAAGAAAAAGAAACATTCTATAAAACCTGAGAGCACAAGTTAACCTCGAATAATTTTCAATATCCAGAATCTCGTGCGTTGCAAAATTATATCCCATAGAATTCGTTTAAAAAAATTCAACAATAATCTCTTCTTAATTTCCAACCAGTTTCAATGAATCGACTCGTCGGTGTACATCGAAAACGTTTATTCGTTTCATCGATACTTACTTTGCCCAGAAGTGGTGCGATTTTCGGAACACGGTATCCCGCAGGAATTTACAAAAAATGTACACGTTTCGTTCCTTTCGGCGCAAATACAGAGTCGAACGTTTTTCCATTGAAACAACGAACAGCGAAATTTCCTAGTACCTTGACAAGTTCGCGAGTCGGTCGTGCTAATGACTGACCAATTCCACTGGCGCGCCATACGTTTCTCCGTCACTCGTCGCGTTTGAAAATTTTCCGCGAGCGGCGTACGTCGCGGGTAGCCGAGCAAAAAAGTTCCGTTGTTAGCTCGTGACGTCGAGATGCCGTTAAAAATAAAACAGAGGAAGCGGAGGCTCGAGGGGTGGAACGGAGGGAGAAAATTTGAAATTTTTTCCCGCATCCACGAGTCTCACCGTGGAAAAGTTCGCTTCCGAGCGTACCGATTTTTTTTTTCCACCCTGTACCATCGTCGACACTGTCGAAGCTGGAATAATTAAGTGTTAGACGCGCGGACGAAAGTTACCGAATACATGCAATAGACCGAGATTAAAGAAGAGCTGCGGTTCTTTGAAAACACACCAAGCGGGAGATACCAAAAGAGGGCATTTTTTAACGAACCGACCACTTCGTTACCCATCGAAAACCAACGTACCGGTATCGAAGTAACTCTTCGGCTGGAAAATTAAATACGCGGCTGAAAGGATTTTTCGAATTTCTCGTTCATCGATCGTCATTAGCTTCTAGCTTCGTTACGATTTTCTTTTTTTTTTTGTACATTTCTTTGCATCGAATTTGAAGAAAAATAAATAAATAAACGCTGGCCACCGGGACGACTCTTACAGTATGTCAAAGAAGACAATTTCTGTGAATTTTTAATATAGACAAATGTCTGTATTAATTAATATATTTATTTACTTGTTAAACTGAGAGCAAGAATTATCCCCATGCTTGGAACATTTATATCATTCAAAGCTTAAATAAACGTTAATTTTGAGCATTGAAAATTGTTCGGTTGACTAATATCGATCGAACACGAAGCAACACTAAGTATTTTCAAATACTCGAATTGTTAATACGTTTAGAAACGTTGCTTCAATTTTTCCGTTCGCGACAAGGTAACGTTATCGAGAAATGTTCTTCTTTTTTTTTCCCCCCTTTTTTCTTCTTTCGAATGATCGTTCGTACACTCCCGGGTGATAAACACCGCCGCTGATGGTAACGGTCGTCATTAACTCGGAAAAAATGTGGCGAAACGCCCAAAGCGAGCGGTAGCCGAGTTCTCGGAAGTCGCGTGACTGGGATAGCCCATTGCTTTGTGGATATCGACGAAACGATTATTGTTACGTGCGCGTGCACACGACCGCGCGCGAGCAGTCGAGTGGTTACACATTTCACGAGGGTCGGAGTCGTAGGGTCGGGACAGCTGCTCGTAATAATTGCTCAACACTGGGCGTCTATCTGTCGCTTCCCTGGCGGAAAGACGCCACCGTAGACGAGAAACAGGATTCCGTGGAAGTTATAAATGTATACCAGCGTACCGCCCGCGACGACGCTCTTAATTTCGCCATTTTGCATATACGTACCCCACATCTTACTTCGTACCTGTCTCGAATTGTCCGCGAGTAATTCGTTAGTAACGACGAGTCTTTCGTATTGAATTGGAACAGCGGCCGGGTCTTTTTTGACCCGTAGAAAGTTTTACAATGTTCAATTGTATTTAGTGCACCCTTTTTACTTTAGAGGTTAAAAGGGATACGATAAAATTAATCTAAACGTGGAATTTCGAAAATATTCGCGAGAGGTCAAATTACGGGTGTCCATTCGTCGTTTCCTCCATAAAATATTTAATAATTTCGTCAATGTGCATATACAACGTGATGTTTCCGTTTACTTTTATCACGAATACACCATGAGCAATTCGGTTATCGAGGGTCGATGAATTATGGGAACCACGGAACAACCTTGGCCTTAATTCGAGGACCCTGGTTGGGTCGAAGATTTCCTACAAGAGGGGGGAAATAATTGCAGGGGATCGTTGAATATTTACAGGTAGACGAGGGACGTTTAAGCGCCACAGGCTGTTTTCTTTCAAAGTATCGAGGACACCGATCCCGAACTGCTTTCCATGTACGTGGTTTCGTTTTGACTCCGATTACAAAGTTCGAAGAGAAATGGAGGAAGTTTTTCAGAGTTTCTTACAGTTCGGCGAGAGATATTCGCGAATGCAGAACGTTCGTATATTTCAAAATGTATACAGACAAATTTCGGCAGGAGAATTTTTAAAATTGTACCGCACGAAATGATTATGTACTGTACGCGCGCGAGAAGATTGCACGTGGCGTTAGAACGACTTAATTACATCCGAATTTCTCAGTCCAAGGTCACTCCAAGATCATAGAAGACTAAGCGGACGAATTCGTGTCGATTCGTAATTTCGTTTAAAAAAATCACCGACGAAACATTTTTACAAAATATCTTCGAATAGCGAAACACCTCGTGAACCGAATTATTTCATTCGAAATAATATGAGCTCGTAATACCTGTTAATTTTATCAGGTACGAAGTCGGTTCGTTGTATCATCGAGAAATTCAATTATTAATATTTATGGACAATTTGAACGGTTACTTCCATGTTACAATATTTCGTATCTACCCACAGTATCCATCAATTTTCATCCAAAAATTGGTCCGGTGCATCGCGAAATTTAATTATGAATATTTATTCAAAATTTTAGCGATCACTTCCGCGTTACAATATTTCAAATAACTCGGAAACTAAACGTCATTTATATAAATGTATTCTACGAAAAATTAATACTCTGCGAGAGCAAAAAAAAATTTATAACATTCCCGGCAGATTTTCGCACAAATCACGAGATCACCGTTCAAGGGTCTACGAAAAGGTCCGGTTGGTTAATCTGTTTGCCCTGTGAAATATAATATTTGCATTATCGAATGAATTACACGAACTGCTGACGAACATTGAGGAGATGGAGGAAGTCGATTCGACGTAACATAGTGAGCTACTGTTTGCATGTCTCGTCGAAGAAAGGACTGATTCGTTGAAATCGAATATAGAAACGGAAAAACGTATCAAAAGGGGAGCGAGAAAAGCCAATTATTCTCGCAATCTACGCTCATCGAATCTCCTCCTATCTTTAACGCCGGTTGCTGCGCTAAAATCGTACAACCGTGATGTATAATGGAGTTGCAGTCATTCGATTGTAAAGGAGTACCATAGAAAAGATAAAACACGTTACCGGGACAAGCGTAACGTGTTGCATACCGGTAATTGTATTTATTAATATTCCCTGGTAAGCAAACAATTAAAGCAATATAAATAGTAAATAGACGGGGCGTAAATATCACGTCCTATTATTTATCCATTAAAATTGTACGTGAACGCGCAAAAAGTATCGTAATCTCGAGGTAGACGAGATCCTCATCGATCACAACGAAACAACGTTTTCATCTTTTTTTTTCTCCAGCCCCAACCTCCTCTCTGTTTGATGGAGTGTTTTATTTTCGATGAACATCATTAACATGTATCGCCTCTTGGTTGGTACGGGTGAGTTCAATTTAAATTTATACAGCCCATTACTCCCGCTGGTTGTTGAAGATACAAACGAGGTATTTCGTGCTGAACCTGGTACGAGAGAAGTGCCTCTTGCGCGATTTAAGATGTAATCCGAGTCGATTATTTACGGGGATACTGATTAGGCTATCAGTGATGAGGACCGATGATTCGTCGATTGTAAACTTGAATTATGATTGTTCGAGATATTTGAAAGTTAAGTGGGAGGACCAATTTGTGATTTGGAGCAACAAATGAATCGTTCTGTGCGTTCGTATGTATCTTTTGGAATCAATTAACGACGATAGAACGAAAAAGTGTACTGGTGTATATAAATTGTACATTTCAATTTTTAATTTTGTTCTTTTCGAGGAAATGATATTCGTGACAAAATTCGGTAGTAGAGTTTAGGAGTTGGAAGACGTAATTATACGTAAAACTTCCAGAGATATTGATAATAATTCAATGTCTACATCGTTGTGGAGAAAACTCCTCAAGTTTCCCCGAGCAAGAAGAAAAATTCTTGATATTTTTTCTCCTCGCCAAGAAAATTTTCCAATTTTGTCCGACAGGAAGATAATTTCTCAATTCTCCTTACACAAAAAGAAGAAAAAGGAAATTTTTTAATTTTCTCTGTTCAACAAGAAAATTTTTAATGTTTCCTATGCAACAAGACGGAAAACTCAATTTTCCATACGCCCTAAAAAGGTTATTTCTCAATTTTCTTTCTACCATAAGGGAATTCCCCAATTTCTCCTACTGAACGGGAAAAAAAGGCTTCAATTTTTCCTGTCCGACAAGAAAATTTCAACTTCCCTCCGCGCAACAACCCGGAAAATTCCCCGCGCCGCAAAAAGGAAATATTTAAATTCCTACGCAACGAAAACAAAAACACCAACAAATTTCCTCTGAGCGACAAAACGGAAAATTCCCCGTGCCACAAAAAGGAAACATATTTCAACGCAACAAAAACAAAATTTTCCGCGCCAAACAAAAGACCGATCATCACAAACACCGACCCACCCCGTACAACAATTTCCAACACTTCGCGGAGAACGACATTCTCGATCGGTGAACTCGCCGAGAAACGCGCGCGATCATTTTCCCAAAAGCTTCGTTACACCGTGCTACACGATCGCAGGCCAGTTCACCCTCGGTGTTGTCTCGTGTTTCTCGCGGACGACCCTCCGTCGAAAAGCAGGTTATCTCATTACCTAGCTTCCCGAGGAAAAAAGGAGGGGAGCGGACGCTCGGGAAAAGAAGAAGGTAGGTGGAGAGGGGTGACTGTGGACCGGTGGAAGGGGAAGGTAGTGGCGAGCGGGGACGCACCGTGTCCTCGAGTATTGTGCTCGGCATAATGCAACGGGGGCTCGTGCAAACACAATTTGTCGCGTCACAGCGGATAGTCAATCGATTAGGTACGTGATGCAGGGTGCGCCACAGGTGCATGTGCCGCACATGCGGCCCCGGATTACGCCTGTCCCGGTGCCGCTTACAGTTCCCCATAATTCCGACGCCTAACGAGTCGATGCGCCGCTCCAATTAGACGCTATCGCGCTCCGCGTATCAATTACGTCCCCGGCCTTAACGAGAACTAGAAACATGGAAATTTGATTCGACGTCCCGACCTGTGGCCCCGCCCACGATTTTTCAATTCGTCGTCGCCACGATCCCACCCGACACGATCCCACTTCACGAGAAATGGATTTTTGGGCATTCGTACGGGCTACTTGATCACGTGGGATTGAAATTGTAAATAAATTTTTTTTTTTTTGCAAATATTTTCGGAACGCGTAAGGTAATGATAGATCGTACTCGTTTTGGAACTACGAGTTATGCGCGACCGTTTACGAGAAATGGATTCTTGGAAATTTGTACGGAGTACTTAATCTCGGGGGATTGGGGTTGTGAATAAATTTTTTTTTTTTTAAATATATTTGGGCATGCAAAATAACGATAGGTTGCATTCGTTTTGGTACTAGCGAATTACGAGTGACAAAATGAATTATGTTTAGGGAGATTTGTCTTTGAAACTGTCTTCGACACTGTATTAAAAAAAAAAAGGATTATTAGTATTGTATAGTGTGCTTCTTTATAGTAAATAACACGGGTAGGGATATTTTATTTCACGACTTTATTTATTCGTGACATATTTCAACGTAGTTAAATGAAACACATTGTATAGTAATATTTGGTGCGCTGGAAGTCGTTATTTTGTGGGAAAAATGGCAGTGGCGGAAGAATTAAACAATTTGTTTACGGTGTAGTGAAATATTGGAAACGTGTTGGGGGGAGTGTAAATATTTGAAAAAGAAAGGCACCGATATTCGAGGAAATAATTTTAGTTTTGTTTGTTAGGTGTCGGTTGACAATTATGTTAACGATTTCGTTTTCGATCAATTGTTTTATTTTGTTCCACTATTATAAGATGGAAGTAATATTGTTCGAATACTTCTTTTAATTTACAAATGCAATCTTCCATACTATTCGTTACTCGAAAAAATGTTTTAAATGCAACTCGTTTAATGTAATTAGTTTTTTCTCAGGTTTATGCATAAAGGACATACGAAGGTTATCGATCGTTTTCTTTAATGGAATAGTATATTTTTGAATGCATTAATCGGTGCAACTGATCATGTCCTTTGCGTACTCGTCCGCGAATCAAACTAATTACATTAACAAGTTCCATTTGAAACAATTTTTCAGTAACGAACAATATGAGAGACATTTGCATTTATGGATTAAAAAGGGTCACCGTCTATATACAAGTTACGGCCTCAAGTTTCATTTAAAACGTGTACAACTAATGCAGTTATTAATAAAATGTCCATATCCATTGTCAATTACGTTTCAAGTGACAGCGAAATGTGTCGATATTATAAAAATGACCGCATATGCTGCACACGTTACTTAAGAATCTCTAATTAACACAGTTATCTCCACAATTTGGACAGCACTTAAAAAGAGGTTAATACGATAACCTCCATCCAATTGTATCTTATGTATTCCATTGGTACAATTTTTAGATACCCGTATGTTTTTCTACCGGAGATAATCCAAAAATTGGAGTCGGAACCGTTCCGAATTAAAAAAAAGACATCGAAAAAAGCGATATCACTTGCATCGAGTTCGAAATTCAAAATAATTTTTACACTCCCCGAGGAATATTCAATTTTGAAGGAAACAAATCATCCGGGCTAAAATTACAAAATTGAACATTCGAGCAAAACAGAAGTCTATATATCAGTGTAACGGTGTAAAAATCGAAAATTACAATCATTTGTAATCTCAAATCACATTTCATACAATTCTGTTTCAAAATTCTGAAACACCGTACAGACTTGAAACACGAATACCCAAAAAACCGTGGTACGAGATAAAATATAATACACCCGAGACAAAATAAAACAAACGCGCTATAAATAAAAAATTAAAAGAAACAAAATGTTACGCAGAGGGAAAAGGTTTTCGATCGATGGAATATTAGCACCATTCTATATTTCGCTTATTCTTACCCGTTCGTTCCGATTAAAATAATAATAATTAACCCGTCTAACCAGCAACACGTTCAATTGCCCTCTGTTACTTCAACCCCTACCCGCGAATCGAAATTTTTCGTTGAAAACCGTCCAGTTACGTCGGTTTCGTCGGTTTCGTCGGTTTCGTATCCCACTGGTCACGATTCGGTGCAGAATCGATAAGCGACGACTCCGCGTCCTTTTTTTCACTCCTCCACCGTCTCTGTTCGCGGCTCGGAAATGAGTGTTCGCCGCGCGAACTCGATAGTCGGGCTACTGTGCAAACTTGGCCGACGCGTCGAATGAACCTCGAGCTTTATTGCCGCGACAATGCATCGAACGCGTTTACACGCGTCTACTAAATAACGGGAGCTTTATGGTCCGTAAATTTCCATAAGAGACGACCGTGTCCAATTCATTACTTCTCAGATCGTTTCCCGTCCGCGAAGCGTGGCCAATTTTTCCGTGAGAATTTTCCACCGGCGGAAAAGAGGGAACTTTCGCGGAAACCTCACCGTGCCAAAAAGTAGTTTCGAATTGCTCATCGAGCGGACCGATGGTCGCGGATTTTTGCAAATTTTACGTTGGAAGGGTTGTTATTTATTTTTCTCGTGATTCTTGCACGAAGAGGTGGAGTCAAAGGTGAGGAAAATTAAATTGGACTCTCGTGTTCTCTTTTTTTTTTGGAGATTATTTTATCAGGTCTAATCTACCCGACCTTGGGATAATTAGAATATTAGAAACGAGTTATTTTAACACTCGATACTGTTCCGCAGGTAATGACTCTTAAAAATTGTCTAAAGGTTTTTTCGTAAACATTAAAGAGAATTAAATTTTTCATATAGAAATTAAATAAACCTCTTACGTATCTTCTTTAATAAAGTAGAAATTAAATGAAATTTTAGTCACTGAATACTTACACCACATTTTTCGTCAGAGAGGCTCGTAACGTATTCATCAGTGTTAATTTCACGTTCCCCTCTGAACTTGTTTCTGCATAATAAAATACATTAAATTCACATTTAAATACACCCATTGATAACATTTAATTTCACTTTTAATTGTGCCACTTTTATGTCCATTTTCTACCCCGAACAACTAAACGAACTCAAAGTAGGAAGTATTGTAAGATATTCGTCTTTGTTAATTTCACGTTTCTCACTGAACTCGTTTCCGCGCAAGAAAATACATTAAATTCACATCCGAGGAAATTCCACAAAACCCAATAAAATGTTTGCTCCTAATTCTCTTTTAATTTTTCCGGTGTATGTTCCTCGTTTGTAAGAACTGTAAAAGGAAGGGCAAAAAAAAACACTTTTTCCACGAACCTTAAAGAGAATTAAATTTTCCGGGAAAAGGTTAAATAAACTTCTCCTCTGTGTTCTCCATTAAACACAAATTTAAATTAAATCTCACGCGTGACACACGCTCAAACCCTGTTCTTTTCCTTTAAATTAGTTTCCACGCGACAAAATACATACCAAACACGTTCCATGAACCCGACAAAATCTCCCTTTTTAACCCTAGATTTACCAACCGGTCAAAATGGCTGGTCCCAACTGCTTTTATAAAGAAGTTTACTTCAAATTCCACCGTATGTTTTCCAAATATGACTTTTCCTATGTTGCACATATGGTCAATCGTGATATACATTCTTCTTTCCCCTCTATCGGTTTACCTACAATATATATATATATATATACACTACAAAGTACACCTTAATTTAAAATGATATCAAAAAATTTACTTTAAACTTCATAGCATATTTTTCGAATACACGATCTTTTCTATTCTACACACATCATCGATAATACCTGCACAACACATTCTTCTTTCCCCCTAGGTACGCTTATTTTCCTCCAGGTACCTACCCAGATATCTACAAACATATATCTTAATATACCGGAATCTGTCGGCAGTTCTAGCGCTAATCGTCCCATTTTCAACTCGATTCCTCCCCGTCTGGCACCATTACAAGTCGTACGAATAGAAACAACGATTTCCTTTCTTTCGCGCGAGCCTCTTTCCAAGATCTCGTATTTCCACGGCTGGAAAACAGTGCTTGCCCCGACGATTCGCTCGCGAGACACCGAGAAAGGTACTGCGAAAAGAAAGGAAACAAAAAAAAAAGAAAAAAGGAAAGAAAGAAAGAAAAAGAAAAAAAGAAACACGGAATGGAAACGTAAGAAGCAGTTTGGCTGCTCGCCAAAGATCATCGTGGGTGCCAAGGGGGTGGGTTGAATTAGCCTTCGTCGCGTCCTACGTACAGTACCAGGAACGTTACATCGTGGAGAAACCGGTGCCAACTGCCGCTAGCCGGGCTGAATAATCAAAAGAAATTCGCGAGCAACGGCCATCGCGGCGTCGAACTTTCCCGCAGGGAGAGCAGAGGTAACGCTAATTTCGTTCCTGGGTAACTACTCGTAGGACGTTGCGGTGTCTCGTTCCACGACGAGTATACCTCCACCAAGAAAACCTGCACCAGTTGCATCGTTCGCAATCGTTCGCCGCCGCTACGCGAGAAGTTTCCTCCGCGGCTCGTTCCTCGGGAAAGAACACGAGGGAGGGAGGTAGGGGGGAGAAAACACCGTCGGTTGTTTGGAACTTCCGCTCGTGAGCTTTTTTCACCCCGTTGCGCCCCCCCCCCCCCCCCCCCCGTATCCCTGGAGGTAACTGTTGCAGCCACGGGCGGTAACGGTTTCAGCGCTTCGTTATGCGTAACGAGGAAAAACAGCGGAGGAGAACCGGGGAACTCCGGTGTTTCTGGCGAACATTTAGAAGTCGTGGATACACGGTCGAAGCGTTAATGTCGCGTCCGCGGAATGTGATCATTTTGATCCCGATTCTTTTTTTTCACCATTTGCGCCAGTATTGCCGGCGGGAACGGTCGAAGGACCTTTGGTAATTTTTTTGTATTTTCTGGAGAAGGGACTGTATTTATTTTGGTAGCAATTTTTTTTAACCATTTATACGAATTGTAGTGGGAGAGAACAGTCGAAGGACCTTTGGTAATTTTTTTGTATTTTCTGGAGAAGGGACTGTACGGAAGAAATGGGACAATTCTTGTCGGAATAAGGGACGATTATTTTGGTAGCAATTTTTTTAACAATTTATACGAATTGTAGTGAGAGAGAACAGTCGAAAGATCTTGGGTAATTTTTCTATGGTAATTTATCGTGAATGACTGTATCGGGCGAACGGAGAAAATTTTTATTGAATGGAAGGTGATCATTTTGGTTGATTCTTTTTTTTTCAACAATTTGTGCGAATGTACGGGATGAGAATAGTGGAAGGATCTCGTGCGAAATTCCTGTATGGAAATTTTTGGGGAAAGACTATATAGTAGAAATGGACAAAATTTTATTCGGATAAAGGGTGATCATTTTGGTTCCAAATTTTTTTCAACAGATCGAGAATAGTAGAAATAACTTGTGTAATTTTAGTATGGTAATTTGTAGCTAAAAATTACCGCAGAAATGAAAAAACTACTTTCGTGTAAATATGCTCGCGAATTGTGTTTAAATAAAAAAAGAATAAAATTGTACAATTCGGAACTTTCTTTCCGCGAGAAAATCAACAAAAAGAGCCCAAATATTCCCGGGTCGACCGAAATATCGTGCGAATTAAAACTTTTTAACGAAGTAACGTTCTCGTAAACATTACTCAAAAATAATCTCTTAAAATCAACAAAAAAAAAAAAAAAACAGCAAACCAAACATTCCCGTGTGACTGGCTCCCTCAGCGGCGAGTATTCCATTAAATTACTATATCGGCTCGAGTAACTCGAGAAACACGAACCACACGCGAGCTACGGGACGCAAACGTCATCTCTCCTCTTTTTTTATTTAACATCGTTCGTCTTCGTCCTTCTTGCAAACGACGAGAAACCAGAGAGAAGGAAGGTTTCTCCATTGGAGGGGTGAAGGAGGTCGTATAATTAGAATTCGTCGACGATCGGTGCGGATTAAATCGCGAAGTGGATATACAACCCCCTTTCCACCCTCTAAAGGCTGTTTTTTTTCTTTCTTCACTTTTTTTTTAAATTTGTTTTTCAGAATGAACCAACGACGCGTGTTAAGCGGAACGTCCCACGTGGGCGACGTGACACGTAACACGAGGACTTTCGTAATGTCAGGGACGTTTCGAGAGGCGGGTGGAGGTGCCTCGCGAAACGCACACCTTTCTCTTGATTATAAAATCGATAGCGCGCGAACACGCAACGCCTGGTCTCTCCCTTGCCCCTGACACAATGCGACGTCGAGCTACGTGTCCGCTGCTGGCTGTTCTCTTTTAACATCGAAGTAATCTCAACCACCGGCCTTATGATCCTGATTCTGTTTTAATGGTCAAACGTTCTGGACGCTCTTCCGTTTCGCTGTTAATTAAATTTTTCGCGCGGTCGCCGAGCCCCGCCGAAGAGAATTCTTCCAGGGAGCTTTGTATTAACTTTCTAATTTGAAGGGCGTCCTACTGGCTCGGATCGATTTGTTTTTACCGAAATTAAATATAGTTCGTTCGGAGGGGAAATGTAATTAATATAAGAGAAGAGGGCTAATCGTTCAAAATACTTGGAAGAAGTAAATTATTTTAAGACAATTATCGCAGGTATTAAAAATTGATATGTATTACTGTGTTGGTCGGAAGAAACCGTAAAATTTTTCAATATTTAATTTTTTCAATATACTTCGATATACTGTATACGCGTTTGGAGCCATTGGAGCAATCTATTCTGAATTTTGTTTATTTTATTTTTGATTCATTTTTAGTTTGGAAAGGTTATTTAGTTTAAAGTCTTTTACGTTTGAGAATACTTCTCTATTTCAAATTTTATCCGGTTGGAAAAGTTTTCTTTATTTTAAATGTTATCCAATTTGGGAAGTTTATTTTGTTGTACATTTTTCCGCGTTTTGGTAATTGTGCCTTATTTAAAATTTTACCCAGTTTTAGAAAATGTGCCTTACTTTATTCTAAATTTTTCTCAGCTCGAGTTTACTTTATTCTACATTTTTTCCCCATTCGAGAAGTTTATTGTATTTTAAATTTTTCCCAGTTCGAGAAGTGTATTTTATTCCAAATTGAGCACAGTTCGGGTAGTTTATTTTATTCAAAATTTTTTGAATTCGAGAAGTTTTTTTTATCAAATTTCTTTGTTTCCAGCTTGAAAAGTTTTCTTTATTTAAAATTTTTCCTAATTCCTTTCTATACATGTTCAAAGTAATGTCTTCGAACAAGTTAAAACGATTGGAGAAAACTAATTTTATCACCATAAAATTTTCAGAACCCAATTTCAAATTTCTAAATTAAAGCACATTTCAAAGTCGTGACGAAGGGAATATTCAAAATTATTTCAATGGAAAGATAAATATAAGACCCCAAATATTCATTAGTTAGAAAGCATTAGTAAGTTTCCCTAAGGGAATAAAAATTAACATTTACATTATGTGTAAAAACTCTCAAATATTCCATTTCTCGTGACTCTCCCTGTACAACTGTCACATTTCTCTATCGTGATTCGATCACTTCGAATGCACCGATCTCTACACTCCAATATCCTAATTTAAGTTCAAAAGATGAAATACACCAAAGCAATCTAATTCCGTGAATTTTATTTAATTTCATGCTTCTGAAAAAAACTGAAATCCAAGTCGACTTCGTTTCAATGATCAATTCTAATGACCAATGAAAAGAAAATTCCACGATCACTTTACCGTGTCTCCGCTTCAATTAGCGTCTCAGTTGTAGATTTCGCTGGTTGATAACGGACGACATCCCTCCACGCGAAACAGACATATTAATCAATAATACAGGCTGGTAATTTCCAGCGATAATTCTCAGGAGAAAATGGGCGGCATGTGTTTCTAATGGACCATCGATTTAGCATACGATTATTGGCGTTGTCCGTGCCACGAGTTGCTGCTATCGAGTCTGTTAATTGTCATGATCAAGTAGGGCTAACTGTGAAGCATTCCTAGCGACGGATACAGGCCACCAAATCTTAAAGGTGTATTTACACTTGTGCACTTTGGATGTAGCTACATCCTCGACGATTCGTTCGCAGTAAATGCGAAAAAATGAAGAATATTTACTCTGGTTCAATGGTGAATTTACCTCTCATTAGTTTTCAAAATGTCGAACGAAATAGTGATGATCAAATCGCTAGTAGAGCACGACTCTTTGTCCATTGGTCTCTTTGGGTGTCTACTTTGAATGGAATGCAGATGAAAACCAACTTCACATTTTTGTACATAGAAAGTGTACAGTCAAAATTTGCCTTTACGCGCTACACTTCGGAATTAAAATCCCTCGCGTTGTCTCGACTCGTTTCCATTAATTTCACTCGTCAGAGATTATAGGCGATAAGAAACGATCGAGGTAAGTAGATAAGAGAACGGTAGGGACACAATCAGAATCGAATTCGATCGGTGGCTCGATAAAGAAGAGAGTCTGGCGATCGGCCAGCAGCAGCTGGATTTATCTCTGGTCAATTTGAAGTTATTTTAAACGTTTCCTCGGTGAATGTACGCCAACTTGCCGGAGAAATGAGTTATACCTTTTATCGGGATATTGGCCGGGTGAATTGTGCCGGTATCTATTTTAAGTGAAAATTAGTAGGAGGAATATACGACATGGAAACATAAGTATTTAGGATAGCGGTTAGAATCTACGATGAACGAAGATTATTTTTTACGGATTCCTTCGGAATTTCTCGCAGAAATATACCCTTCGATATTTAAAGGGCGATTACGTTCCATTAATTTAAATTACTCGTGAGTGTAACGAGGCGGAAGATAATGGGATTGGAACGAGGTGAGGGAAATACACAAAGGAACATTCGACGGTGACTAATGTACTTTAGGCATTGAGGTCCACAATTACGAATGCCTCGTTTTTCCCCGTTTAGCATACATTGTGGACATTTGCGAATATCGTGTACAATAGGCTACGAGAGACAAAGGAACCAACGACCGAAAGATGTGAATTCTTAAAATTGTTACGAGGAATATGAATTTCGTTAATTGCGAGTAAAAAGCTGCAGATTGTAAGTAAGGTTACCGCGAGGATATTTTACGAGTTGCGGTAGTGTAATTCGAAAACAAACGTCTACAGTTCTGCAGAGTTTTATGAACAAGGTATTACTTAACTTCTGACAAGATTCTCATAAATAGTATACACGTTTTGAAATACTCTGTACACGACACACACACACACAATTCAATCCTAAATATATCAAATATTCTTAAAAATTGATTCATTCCTAATCAACCAGTACCCTAGAAACTCCTCTCTGGATTACTTCCATTTTAGCACGAATCCTATCGACAAAATCTCCCACTCCACTTTCGTAAAGCCATCAAAGTTCTGCGTCCATGTATCAATGGACGATCATATCGACACTTTCACGACAATCTACACTTTCTCCCTCGCGAAGAGTCACTTTCGACTCTCCCCTCCCCCACCATGGACCAATGCTTACCCATTTCATCAAAAATTTCAATTCGTTTCTAAAAAATCGTTCCAAATATATCCTACGTCCACAAAACGCGTCATCTCGACCGCTCGACTCCCATAAAAATCCACTCCACGTGCTCCTGGACAAAGAGTCACTTTCAAGCTCGTCCATCCTCCCGCCACTCTGAAACAATCCTCTATTTACGGGTTCCCCGGCTATCAACAATCCCCCGAAACCCAAGGGCGGTTTATTCGCAATATTCCCTCCTTGCATCGATCTCGAGTCGAGGACCCCCCCACCGAAAGTGTGCGGTGGGGAGTGGTGGGGGGATCGATGAAGGGCGCCGTTGTCCATGGGAGAAAGTGCACTTTTACCAAGCATGGGAAGGGATAGAGGGAACGAATGAAGCGAAGTAGGAGCGTGTTCAAAACCATTATCCCCCGGTGAAATTGCGCCGGGGTGTGCCATTAATGGAACCGTGCTCGCGACCCTTCGCCGCTGCAAATATATCCGAGGTTCTTTTTCCGTCGTTGCATTTTTCATTGCTCGCGCGTGAACACTCGCGCGAGGGTACACGCGCATGCGCGGCCACTTTCATCGCGCCGAGCTCTAGCTCTACCTTTCACCGCCGCAGATCTTCACGCACGAATCGCGACACCCCTCACCTTTTGTCTCGCCTTTCTTTTTTTTTCACCACTCACCCTCGTTTCAAGCGTTTCACGTGTTTTATCGCCTGGGCCGTGTACTTCGCCGGAACTCCGTGGCTCGCAGTTTCGTCGGTTCTTTGCAATAGAGGGGTCACTCTCCACCGGGGACGTGGAAGGGTTATTTTTTAATAAGTTCAACCGACACGATGATGGGAGCCCGTAGACGGTGGTTTAGGGGATTTTTACGCCAAGTACGCCCGAGGGTGATCCGCGATGAGCGGAGAGGAACTGGAAGGGGGAATAACACGGGAATCGGGCACTTTTGAAACAAGTTCGTTTGAAATGCTGTTTCAATTAACTTGTCATCTTGACTCGCGAGTATTTCGTTGTTGAGATACAATTGTGTCTTATTTCGTGGAACGATTATGAAAGTAAGAAATCTGCGTTTGAAACGATGGAACTACTAAACGGAGGGTAACCAATGTTGCTGGAAATTATCTGAAAATTTTCGGTGAATGAAAATTGGAAATCTTGAGGTAACTGTGATAATATTGTACAAATGGAAAATAATCGAGAATGTGAAATTTTTGAGTTTGGAGAAATTTCGTGAAATTAATATTGCTTCGTTGAATTTTGTATGTCGGATAAATATATGGAAGAATCTTTTCTTAATCGTCGGAAATGTTTTCGATTACTTAATAAAGAAACATAATTAAAATATAAATGAAAATATAGAGGAGAATGTACTGTGTCGAAAGAGGAGAGAAATATTTTCTGAGTTAATAGCTATTGTTTAACTCACTTGGAAGAAGAATATTCTTTAATTTCTTAAATTACAAAAATTATTATTTTTCGTAGTATGTAAGTGTAGTAACGAGAAAGTTTCTTTTTTTGAATTGAAGAATTTTCTAAAAATCTCGTTAAAGCTGCTTGTTCGAGGAAACGATTCGACGCGCCTTTGGACACTCGACGAAAGAAACGATAGGGTTAATGGAGATGAGATAATCTGGATTACGTGGGGCTCGTAAAAACGAGGGACACATTGTTTAAATTAAATTGAGCAAAACACAAAGTCCGCTGGGAACGCGCAATCCTCGAGTAAGAGAAAGAAATTGGTTTTATTTACTGCTACACTTTTGGGAACGTGGAAAACTGTTGCCATTTATTTTCCACGATTTTTCTCCGTTCCGTGCTATTCTTATTTCTCGATCTACATACCGGCCGTCTCTTTATAATTAATTTTTCTGGATTTCCCCAAATTGCACCGAATTACTTTACGTTTTTGCAACATCAAATGCAATTAAAAAATTAAAATTCGTGAATTCCCGTGCCACCGAACTCTTCGTTGTATCGTTTTTTATTTATGCCCGGATAAATAGGTAAACACGATATAAACTCTACGGATAGAAAAAATTATTAAAAGATATTACTGAAAATTTTCTATTTCATCTATTAATTAATTCATCGATCAATTTTAATGAATTACACCAAGTACGTTAAATGTAAAATAGTAAAATTTTTTTGGCTCGGTTTCTCTTTTTTGGTACAACTAAAATAATTTTGAAAATAATTATTAATAGAAAGAAATTATTATCCTTTTTTACATATTTTAAAGAAACGACACGGTCGAAAAAGTTTTATATTTAATATAGGCGGTATATAAAGAACTTTATATTTAATGTAGGTTATATACAGGGAACTTTATATTTAATATAGGAGATATATAGGGAACTTTATATTTAGTATAGATAATATAATTAATTTCAGAAGAAAATTATTTTCAAAATTATATAACACTGTGCAAATGTCCGCAAATGAAAATTAATCCTGTATTATATGTTTACAGTAATGCGTGCTTCATTAATATGTTGTACCTTTACAAATATTAAAATCCAAACGCATAATAATTATTCTCGAAACGTCGTTCTGCAAGAATTCGTTTAATATTTTATTTTTGCAATATCGTGTAACAAACTGTCGTTCGTGAATAAATAAACTGGTACGTTAAAAAGCAATCTTTTTAAGTGCTTTGCGTTCTTCGTCGTATTGCACGCGTGAAAACATGACTACGCGAGAACCGTCTTATCAGGTGCGCAAAACGTGTTCTTGACTGAGCGTGTTAAGCTCGTATTTTCATGTATCGGGACCATCGAGAAACCACGCACTACGTAGCATAATTTTCGATAAACTAGTCGCTAATGTGACGCACGTGGATCAGATTTAATCGAGAAAACTCGTTCGACGTAACTCTGCATCTCGTGCTTCGCGTGATTAACTCAAGGCTAATTTTAATATTATTTATTCTCCGAGATTTCAATCGTCTCCTGACAAATTTTCGAAAAAAATACGTAACACAAGGAGTAAAATGTTGACGTGAAATTTCATAGATACTTTCGTAGATTTCCATCATCTATGAATAAATTTCCAAAATACTAAGCAACAGGAGGAATAAAATAATTGAGGTAATATTGGAAAGTCAAAAATTCTTTTCACAAACTGTTATCATCCCTTAATAAATTTCTTGAAGAATGATTAACGCTAGTAGTAATAAAATAGAAGTAATTATCGAAAATAAGAATTTGTTTTGCCCATTCTTATCCATTACTATATTTCCCAAAAAATAAGTAATGGAAGAAGGCAAACAATTGTCGCGAAATTCGAAGGTAAGAAGTTGTTCGTTCCACGAAGAGATATTATTTTCTTTAAACTTGTTTCCTCGACAATTTTGTCGCGATCTGTCGACTTAGAATCGACAGCTTCGCTGTAAATCAGCTTAGTCGAGAACGAAAATCTCGTGGTATTTCCTCCTGTACAAAATTCACGTTCTAATTTCCTACCTTTGGCGTTTCTTCGATCTTCAAAGGCGTTTCCTGCCATTTGTACAGCAATTTTATTCGATAAAAACATGTTCCTCGAACCTGCTCTTCGAATTTGTTCGATCGACACTTTTCGAACAAATAATAGGGTACCGTAAAGGAACTTTTTCAAGACGAAGGCTCATCCGACTTGCAATTATTTGCAAATTTTTGATTGCTTTTATTTAAATATATGACCGAGGACAGAATAATTGAAATACATGATGGAAATTCTTTCGAAAATAAACAATTAACGCTTGAGCTCAAGTACGTAAAGTAAACGTGCGATATATTGTAGTGTCGTCACTTTAAACAGTTACAAACCACTACAAATGCACTCGAATTGCGTACCACGATATCACCATTGTCACACGGAATATTTTCTGCCGAAAGATTAAAATTTTTCAATTTTGTATTCATTTTTGTTTTCAATCATCACTCGCAAAATACGAAACGTACGAGTTAACTTACACCGCGTGCGTACCCCTCGTACCCCACCGCTTTCCTTTGTTTTTCCCGTTACCATTCTCTGTGAATCGAAATCTCAAAGGCGGAAAGGAAGTACATAATTTTTTTTAAATATTTTTTTCCCACAAGAATAGCATATTTTTTTAAATTTTCCGGATGGAGTTGACAAGTCACTCCGCCCTTGTTTTTCTCGAGCGTTAAGGGGCTGGAACGAGAAGGATTATTAACATTCGTGTTGTACGACACCGTGACAGAGCGAAGGCAACCGAAGCTTCGCTGGAGACACCCGGAGGCCTTTTGATCCCTTCTAATTTGCATAAAGGCACGCCCCGAATGGTAAAACGATCAATCAAGTTGCTTCGCGGAACAAGCATCGTCGATCCTTCTGTGCCCCTCGACGACGATCGTCGCGGAGGAACTCCTTCAGTCTGGTTCTGATCGAGCGCGACTGACACCCACGCGCCTGATTCGCGTATGCCTCGCTGAATCTCAAATTGACCGCGCTTTCGCGCCGGAATCACATTAGCCGGTCGAGCTTCTGCTTTTGTGCGCTTTGCCCCAATAACAAATGGGTATGTCAGCCACTTTGCACATAAATGAAAACCGAAAAAAGAAAAATCTCTTCTGCCCCTCTGGGGGCAGGAGGAGGAGAAGGAGATAACAGTAAAAATTAAGACGTGAATTTAAGAGTTAGACCCTATGAGTTACCAATGAATTTATTATTATTCTCAGTGGTATAAAATCACGAACTTATAAGGGACAATAATAATTTTTTTCAATATTTGACCTTCTGATAGAAAGGGGAGGGCGTAATCGTAAGAATTAAGAGGTTTAGAATTTGTTTGAATAAAAATCTCAAACACTTAAGGGACGGTGAATAATTTTTTTTTTTTTTTTTTCATATTTTATTCGTTAAATAAAGATGTTTTTCCACGATAAAATCGACAAATCTTTCTCCCTCGGGAAGAATGAGTAAAACGTCGACATTTATGAAGAAAAGAAACTGAATTATTACTTTGGAAGACAATAATTATTTCAGCCAATACGCAAAGTTTTTCGTTTTGCTTTCTAAGGTAGGAATAAACACAGATCTCTGTTATTCTGTTTACCTAGGTCCAGCGGGTTCTCAAACTTTTTGATCTCAGGAGACCCTTAATAGTCTTGAAGTTTATGCGGAACCTCGCAGCGAGGTTTTGTTTGCACGAGTTTTATTTATCGATGCTTATCTCGTTAGAGCTTAAAACTTTATGAATGTACAAAGTTATATCTTAAAATTCGTGTAAATATGTATTTATTAATTCATTTTTAATAATACTCTATTCAATAATAATAATAACAATAATAAGGTCCCCGCCTTTCTTTCGTTACTCGAAGTCAAATAGAATTGCTCCCGTCTATGGTCAGACAAGTGGTATTGCCCCGCCCATGGTCAGAAAAGTAGTATAAGCCCCATCTATGATCAGACAAGTAGCATTTCCTCGTCTGTGGTCGAACAAGTAGCATTTCCTTGTCCGTGGTCAGACAAGTATCATTTGCTCCGTCTGTGGTCAGGCAAGTAGTATTACCCCGTCTGTGGTCAGGTGAGTAGTATTAACCCGCCCGTGGTCAGACAAGTACTATTACCCCCGTCTATGATCAGACAAGTAGTCTGCGCTACTATAATGGCTATAACATCACTACAAATCATCGCATTTTAATGCTCTTGCGCTCGTTTGAAAGCCAAATGACTGCACTATCCGACAATCTAACAAAATAATTTATCAACTCCTTTTTTAATGCAAAACAGCGTCTTGTGTCTACTCCACATTCAATCCACTGCGATATTTTGTTCTGAAGGTTGAAGCACAGACGAGCTATAGAATAGACATTTCAGTTTATGGGAGATCATATCGCATTGAAGTACCTCGTGAAAAATCAGTGGTTTTGTAGCCCATCCTACATTTTGAGAACTCTGTGTTTCTAGGAACCATATTATTGTTACCACCACGTCCAGAATTATCATTTCTTACAAACACAACGCTTCCAGCCACGTCCAGACATCGAATCCGCATTCTTACAAACGTTTGAATATTCCTAAATAAGTTTCCTAAACAATATCGTCCGACAACCAATAACTATGTAACTGCGAGTCGCCAATCGCTCAGCGGTTGACCATGAGGATGCATGAACCGTATCATGGACCTATTCAGCCCTTGACCCAACCATAAACCTTCAGAAAGCCAAATAGTGTTGGAACATCTGCTCTCGAAATATCTTCAAAATAAATTGAAGTATTTGTACGAGACATTTGTTATTAATATTGTAATATGTATATTTTGACATTCAGAAAACAATAAGTTTTTTAATTATAACCTCCCTTTCCCTTCAATCAATTTCTCCAATTAGATAATTTGTTAGTTAACTAAAAGAAACTTTTGCTAAATATTTATTGCCTGTACAAAAATCTGACTACGAATGGGGTAGGTAAAATAATAATTATTATTAGATCCCATGTCTACTCCCCGATTGATAAAAGTGAGAATGATGGAAATTGATTCCATGTCTGTAAAAGAAAATAAATGGTGTTTACTTGGGGTTAGATTTTCTTACGTTTGTATTTCTTCTAGCAAAGTATAGCACTCGTATGCAATAAAGATGTAAAAAAAAAGTAAACAAATAAAAGGATATATAAGTCTTGAAACACTTGAAATATTAAAAAATGTATCTCAAAGTGTCTATAACTCAAAGAAGAAGTGTTCTTTGACCTACAAAACCTTTTTTAATCCTCGAAACAAGTCTAGAATAAGTTCTCAGAATTTAGCCGTTTATTTCGTGGACACCCTGTGTATTAACGGCAATTGAACAGTTGCTATCAAACTTTCGAAATGGATTCGGTGAGCCACAACGCTACGGGATTGCTCCGCACGGAAACTTGTCGATTGCGACACTCTTCTGTTTGGCGTAGCTTGCAAATCTTCGCGCGATAAATCGCACCCTGTGGCCCGGAGCAGCTGAAGTGGTTAATTGAGGCCCGAGAGAGGAAACTGGTTCTGGCGACCAGCCAAAGTGACTGATCATACACGTGGAACAGAAAGACGGAGGTTAGTGATCCCGTCGACGCGATGATTTATATCGTACGATCCGGGCATACCATCCAAACTACGTGACAACTATGCACCTTGACTCGCTTTTATAAAAAATCTGACTGTTGGCTACAATAGCGCCACCTATAATTTAAGATCCTTCAATCCTTCTGATCGCTCATCGAAAACCAAATGTTTCCCTATCTACAACTTTTCCTACGTCTCTGTTAATTTTTCAAATATTCAATTAAACAAATCTAGATTAGGATAGTCCCTTAATAAGGGCAGTTTCTGAGCCTTGGGCTCTAAAACTACCACTCCTACAGTGACCCCCACTTTTCACCCAATGTCGCCTGGCTCTGATTCGCGAAGACGGCACTTGCCCCTCCCCAAATGAAAGTTTCCGTCTACGCCTACCTCCCATCAAGCGTGTCGGCCCACAGATGTCACTCTCCCTTGGTTGAACTATACATCACACGAGATGTACAAGGATATGATACTAGTTAATTCATTCATAGAATGATACCGATTGCGTGTTCCAGCGCGTTTCACTAATCCATTGGGAGAATCCGTGGGGGGCCACGAGCAAACCGTGTCCATTTCGTCTGGGTTGATAAAAATGCGGCGGCACGATCGGAAGTGCATTGCGGTCATACGTGACGGTGGCCAGACGCATTCGTGCTTGCACACGACGCGCCTCGGCATCGCAGTTTCGATCCGTTTCGCTCGATTGGCTCTCCCTTGTACCCCGTAATTTCGGAATTAACGTTTACGCCAGTCGTCGCGACGCCCCGCGATCGATCCCGAAGACGATTAAAAATGCGAGCCGCGACCGCGAAACATCGCCCCGGATTCACGTCGGTAATGAAGGCTGACCGACAAAACGACAAAAGAAGGATAGAGAAAGAGGAAGAGAGCGAGAGAAAAAGAGAGAGAGGGAGAGAGATTCCTGGAAAGGTTCCCTCATCCCGTGGAAATGATGCCGCTGATTTTTTGCGTCGCTGGAATACAAACAACACAATTTTCCGGTTCGTTACGTGCCGCGTTGCGCATACACGATGCTCTCTGAAATGTTTGGCCAAACTTCACCCGAGACTGAACTGTGCGGGTAATTCCACCGTGATCGAAGAGGAGAAGGGAATTTTGGTCAAGGTCAGATTCACGATTCGTGAATCGTGCCAAGTATCCTCTCCTCTTTGGCCACGTCGAGAAAAATAGAGGGAGCGCTGGATTGGAGCGTTCAGATCTTCGAGACGCGACGTTGGGCGGAGCAAAGAGTGTAGGAGAAGAAGTAGGGGCGTGGCTGGCAGAGAGTGTAGTGGGGAGAGTGGCCTTCAGCGGCCAAAAATTGATGCCCAGAGCGTGTCGAAAGGTTTTGTGGAACTGATTTGAAAGCGCGTGAATCGAAGCATTTGATTATTGTTTGCAAATAAATATCGGCGTAGCACTTAGAGATCAGATAACACGGTTGTTGGAATTTATCTAAAAATATTTATTATTGTAGCGTACGTGAAACGGCGTCAAAAATTCTCCTCGACTGTGAGCCATTGCGATATCGTGCAATTTAACCGTGACAATAATAATGGCGCGGCTGAAACGGAGTGATAAATATTAAAGTAATTTAATTCTGCAAGTGAACAACGGGTTTATTTAAATGTTATAAATAATGAAGTAACTAAAATAAAACGAGAAAATCGCGGCAATAACACGCAATTATAATTACCTGCATTATACATTGAGTGCGTACATTACGCAGTATTGGGATTTCTTTTTTTTTGTTTTTCATTTCGTTGAAACTCTGCAACTCTTTTCTCGATAAAATTACACGTTCCTTTTAATTATGCAGACCCCGGCTTTAATCGTACCTCGTACTCCATAAATGTACCCCGTGGCGCTTAATAATCTCCGCGACACGTGTCTCCAAAAAGACATAATATTTTATTAATTTGCATTAATGTACAGTATCGTCGGGCACGTGAAAACAGATGCAAAATGTAATTTCTTTCTCGTCAATTGTACTACTTCTTCAAAGGGAAAAGGTAATTTTAACGTAGAAACGGAGAAAAAAAAAGAATCTTCGATAAAACTGGGAAAATTTATACTTTGTAAACTTGCTCACAGTAGCAACATATTACGTTTTAAATTATACTCATTGTTCGAACAAACAATTTCGCTCGAACGTTATTTGTGCATTAAGTAAGAAATTCTCCGAGGTAAATTAAAAAATTCTGAACTTTCAGACTATACAAAAGAAAATTTGTTTCAAAGGGCAATCTTTTGAATATTTTTTATAAAAAAAAAATACGTAACATATTGAACTGAAACTTTTTGAAGTAATTCAAATATTTAAGAAGTCGTTATACGAATTTTCTCGTTCAATTTGCTACGATAATACGCGAATTATTAATAATTTTCCGACGCTGTGTCAAAAATGTAATCACAATCAATATTCACGATTGCAACTCGTTTCGATGATTTATAAGCGAACGGATAATTATTCCGTACGAGCGTAACTTCGGTCTCGACTAGAACAAATTGACAAACGTCAAAAATTAACAAAATGACAGACATTTCGTCGTGGAGCAATCATTTTCGCTGCTATTTTTTTAAGCTTTTTACGAGAGTCCATAATATATCGAGTCGTGTAACGAAAGTAATAAAATCGAAAAATTAATGGAACGAGGTTTGGGGTCGTTGCTCCGCAAGTTTCTCCCCTCCTTCGTGATTGCATATTGCGATACAGCCCGCCGAATAACGCTTTATTACTATGCGACTAGCTTCACCGATCAAAAGGTGTTATTCCATTCCCTGGCGCAAGTTTTTCCATTCCTTTTGTCAGTGTGATTTATCACCGCCCTTATGCTCGCGTGTACTACGAACGGGACCCTTCTTCTCTCGTGTACAGTACCGTTCCCTTGACTGATAGTCGGCTCTACATCGCCAAAGGTAAAAGATGTTCCCTAAGCCTCGCACGTTCCTGGCATCCTCGATTCCCAGCTTCCTGTCTATCCCTCTTCCGCCCCCTTGACTTTAACCATATTTCTTCGCTTCCTCGGATACTCTCGATAAAGAAGGGACGGAAACGAAGGCACTTTTCGCGGAAAAACCATAACTATCCGTCCACTTTGATACGTGACAAAGTAATTAGAACGAGTGCAGGTAATGGATCACCATTCCCTCTTCACGACGAAGGAAAGCATTGTAATAGAGAAAAATCTCTAAAAAATTCTCTTTACGAAATGACACATTTTAAGCCTGAGTATTTTAAAAAAATGTGTACGTTTGTATGTGTACAATGTGCACTCGCAATACCAGCGGTTTAGATGGGAGAAACTACGCGTGGGTCGAAATGGACCCATAGTGTGACCTCGTTGCGTAAATATTTTGAATAAAAATTCTTGTTGTCTTGGATTCAGTTGTTTATAATTTTTAAAGAAAGTTGTGCTAACAGTTTCTGGCTTAAATTACTCGTCACGAGTCAAGGAGATCGACGAGGCTTTCGTGGGCATAGGTCAAAACAGACCCACGCTCGGTTGATCACGAATTACTGAAACTCTACATTTAAGTTTCATACTCTCGTCGGAAGATATGATTAAATTTTTAGCACAATCGATCTGTGCGTAACGATATCTCTTGTTTTCTATTTTTTTTTTTTTTTTTCAAGATACATCAGTTGTTTATTAAGAAATCTCTAGAAAGGCGTATTAAATAAATCTCACTGACAATTAAATTCCACGCAAAAATGTTAGGTGAACTTTCTCTCTGTTTTCTTTCGTAAAAAAATAGAAATACAATGAAACCTTATTCATACTTGCATATTTACCCTCGCATTTTTTTTTTTTTTTTCGTCAGGAAGCACTGCGACTTAACGATGGTAATTTTTGCTTGCAGAGGCTGAGGTGAGATCACCCCGTTTCACGGGCTCCGGTTGGCTGGCGTTTCCCGCTTTAAAGGCCGCTTACAAGCACGTCCAATTAGAATTGGAATTCCGGCCCGAGGCGTGGGACGGAATTTTGCTTCTTGCCGGGGAAAGGGACGATCTTCAGGGTGACTTCATGGCCTTGATACTGCATCACGGTTTCATCGAATTTAGGTAACGACTTCGCGTCAGAAACGTTCCCCGTATTAAAGCCGTAGCCGCGCTAATTGTACTCGGGAACATGGGCAACGTTCCAAAATACTTAAATACTTACTTTTAAATACTTAAAAAACACACTTTGGAAGATACTTCAAATTTCTCGACAAGATTTTATTCGAAATTATGTTTTACTGTTCAAGCATCATCTACGAGGTATATTTTAAATTGTTTCTTTAAAAGAGATTTTAGTCTATTCAACTTGCTTAAATTCAATTTAATTCGTACGATCGCTTTATAATTTTTATTTAAAATATGTCGGCTTGTTTACGCTGCATTCATCGTAGTATTATTTTGTCTTCATCATTTTTGTTTATTTTACAATAAATGAAAGCTAGAATCCTTTCAATTTGCCTGACTCATTTTGTATAATGCGTTCAAATCTAGGCAAACGTAGAATCTAAAAGGCAAATTTATGTTATTCGTTAAGCCCTATTACTTACGGTGATTTTATTAATTTTATTGCACGAACTGAATGCCACGATAAGCTTGATGGAAATTGATGGACTTTATTAAATAGATTCTGGTGTCTCTTTCATATAAATCTTACAAATGCCTTCCTTAGACATCGGAGTCCAAAGACTCATAAATCTCTCTTGTATGAACCGTCATATTTTTTCTTGCGGAGTATCATTTTTCGCGAAATAATTTACGATATACTTGAAATTTCACGATAATTTAAAATTCAATTCGTTAAATACACCAACGCTTGAAAAGCCAACGTTTTAATTTCACAATTATCCGAGGAAAATTAATGAATCTTTTTTAAATAAATTCTGATAAGTCTTCCAAATGTCTTTATGCGAAATGAGAATTAAACGATTCATGAATCACCCTGATACGAATGGTCTTATCTTAAATTTTATTTTACAGATTATCGCAATTCTATAGAATATATGAATGTGAGATTGTTGAAGATTTGCTGGAAATATGAAAGTATAAGATTTTTTTAAGAGAGTGATGGAGTTGAATTATTCAGTGAACGTTTGTGTAAATAATAATTTTGGGTTTCTTTTAATACTTCAAGGTTTTGCCTAAAAAAAAAAAGGAAATTAGAGTGCTGATCACTGCTGATCACTGCTGATCACTACTGATCACTGCTGATCACTGTTGATCACTGCTGATCACTACTGACCTCTGCTGACCACTGCTGACCACTGCTGACCATCGCTGACCAGTGCTGACCAGCACTCTAATTTCTTTTTCTTTTTTCTTTTAGGCAGAACCCTAAAATATTAAAAGAAACCCAAATATTATTTACACAACGCTCACTGAATGATTCAACTCCATCGCTCTCTTATAAAAAATCTTACACTTTCATATTTCCAGCAAATCTTCAACAATCCCACATTCCTATATTCTATAGAATTGCAATAATCCACAAAATAAAATTTACCGTACAAAAATTTTCGATAAATGAATCCCCATCGTTTACACACGTTTCCATAATTTTCAACGATAATTGCAGTTAACAGAATGCAACTTTTCATACATCGACCGCTCGTAAAGATATCACCTGAAATTGGCATTGGGAAAAAAAATTACTTCTCGCTAAAAAAAAATCGGCGAATCACGAGCAACTACGTATAAATACACTTGTATATACACTTACCAAAATTGATACATTCAATCGTGGTTATTAAAATTTACACGTCGTGCCTGAGACAATCCCCCTATCGTTGAATTGAATTCGAAGTTCCCAGCAATAAACGCGCGCGCGCGCGCTCGCCTATAATCGAGAACGACGCTCGAAGTCGATCGATCGGAACGATATAACGAGCCCACTGCTCTCCCCCCACTGTTTGCCACGATTCCCCCACCACGCCACTCGCTACTTCTCCCCACTCCGATCGTGTCCCATGCTCGAGCGCGCATCACCGAATTATGCCTGGCAACTTTCCACAACTTCCGGCAATAACCGAAGTTTCCCCCGAACTTCATTGGCCCATTAGCGGCAGGACATCAAAGGATTCGCGCGAAACCGCGATTTACTTCAATTTACCGCGAAACACGCCGCTCTGTCAGTCAGCGGGAGGTTCCCAGGACGCGATCGGTAAACTCGGTATACGGGAGACTCGACTCAACTCGACTCGACTCGAAGAGGCGTGCTATTCACTGGGCTCATCTCGACACGAGTGAAGGTTAATTTCCATCGACAGGACCGTGTCTCCGTCGTAGGTGGTGCCTCCACCGTGGATACACGACGAGGCTCGATTTCGATTTAAATTACCACGTTTGGCTACACACTTCGATTCCCATTTCGTAGTATATACGGAGCATCAACCGATAAGCTCCGTTCGAGATAACATTCGTCGTAATGGGAGACGGGAGCGAATGTTTGTTTATTTGTAGAGAATTGTATTTTTATCATTGGATACGAAAAATTGTCGAAGCTTAAATGAATTTAATTATATATTTTTTATTTATTTTTTCGGATAGAATCGTCCAGTGTCATCGATACCACATCCTGTATGTAACTTTTATATTGGAGTTAGTTTGTTATCGCTGTATCTAATTTTTGTATCGGATTTCGTCGTGTTATCGTTGCGTAGAATATTTTGGTATCGAATTTTAGGCTGTTATTAAATATTAAATGATGAATAGTTTGAATATTTATTAAAGAGCATCGTGTACCCCACTTGCCTCTTCTGAAACAACACTACAGATTCTATGAGACAAAGATATAGGAGTGTTTTCCAAAATGGAGACCCTAGAAGAGGTGTCTTGCAATCCAATGAAAGTCGTTAAAAAAAATTTGCACAGAAGGAAGTACATAAATCGGCAATTTAATCTATAAAGAGAAGAGTTGAAAAAGTGATAAAATATCCAATACTTTGAATTGCAATTTGAAACTAGATGGTTTTCTTTTCGGCTGAAAATATATCATAACAAGCGGTGAATGATGAAAATTGGACGGTGGCCTCGATCGTCGCTTAAGTAAATTTTCGTCCATGTTCTATGGAAACCAGCCTTGCAGCAACGATGGAGTATCGCGTAAATGAACTTCGTTGGTAGTACATTTTCCTAATGCAAGGGAAGGGGATCACGGAAACCGACCAAGTTTTCCAGGAAACTTTTACGCGACACTTTAGTTCCGTAACGTAGCAGCGGTCCTTCAGCGAAGGTTTGACGTGGTCATTAATTAAGAATTCCGCTCGGGAGCTAATTTTTCGTTTACAGCTTAATAACCCGTGACGGACCGGCGACCGATTTATGAATCCGGAAGTCTCGTGACAAAGTTCACCGTCGACATGTTGAGCACCGAACATACTTAATTTGTTTTATCGTTCACCCTGTAGCGAGTTTCCATTAGACGAAGCGAGAACAATTTACCAAATTTCTTCAAAGTGTTCCATCGGTACACACGGTGTTCAATTTCGTTGTCACGAATAAATTCAAAGTAACCACTGTGATATGATACTTAAAAAATTAACCAGATTCTTGTGAAGAATTTTTCCAAAAATTATCACCGAAATCAACATTATCATAGAATGAAATATAAATGAAACAATCACGCGTGGAACGAGTAATATATGTGTAGAATTTCTCTACCGAAATATAAGAAACGAGATTATTGATATATTCAGAACGATACGAGAAAAATATATTCCTACACTTGTCAAACTTCGATGATCAATGTACTGATGGAAAAGTAGTGTCCAAGTCCAAGTAGAGTTATCCTCCTTGTATTATAAGGTACCTCCTTCAAAAGCTGTGCTCCCTACTTTGGAAAGTATTGATTTAAGCACAGAATAAGATTAATAATGTAAAAGTGGGGCCGATGGACAACAACAGTGAGGAAAAAATAAATAGACGACGAAGAGTCTCGCGAGAAATATAACAAACACTCGCGCCCGAACAACACCGTCGCTAACTAAACGATTATTTTGTAATAACAATCACGATGACTCTAAGCAAAAATTTTCTTTACATCGTTGAATAATCTCGGTGGGATACTTAAATGGTACGACGTCTTAAATAACTCGTTTCGATGTAGGTTGACAGTTTTATCTAAGACAGGTCCGAGAATTTCGTTCGAATACAAAAATACATAGTTAATTACCGAGATGACCCCGTTAAAACGATCGAAACCAGGTCTCCATAGAAACTCTCCGCTCGAACTGTAGATGTAATTTATTCAATACTGCTGGGATAATCGTTCATTGTTCGTCGATTTCGTTTCCATAATTCATTAATCGAACGCTAAACGATCGGCCGAGGGATTTGTCATTCTGTTAAGCAGACCACTGCGCGGAACGTTTATGCATTAACGAGCCGAAGAATTGGCAGAAACGATCCGTGCGATAAATCGAAAAGTTGTGGGCGTGGCGTGGACGCCGGAAGCGTAACTTTCAACTCAAAGAGCGCGGGAAATTGGAAACCCAAATGCTGTAACTTGTCAAATACCAGCGAAACTATCCCGTCGTTTCTGTTGCGCTGTTATTTAACCAAAAGCGACCCAACGTGCCTAATACATTGCTCGACATTATATATTTTTTTTTTTTTAACGAACGGTTATGAATTTTGTAACGAAAATATACGTTTCAAATTATCCGAAAGTAACTTTTCGTGCGAACAGTTTTTTCGTATAAAAGGGAATTTGAGGAGGAAACGTTTAAAATCCGTTCAAAGTAACGGTAGAAACGAAAAGTGGAGGTAATGTAACGGTGCATAGAACCAAAATCGTAATCGACACCTAACAACAGAGTATCAATTCGATTCAATTCAATGTATTCAAGTGTATCAATTCAATATACCCAAGTGTATCAACTCGATTTAACGTATCCAAGTGTGTCGATTTAATTCGATGAATCAAAGTGTATCAATTTCATTTCGTTAATACGTTCGTGGATAACTACTGCATATGCAATACTTTAGCTTTGCTCTAATGGGTCAACACTGCATACGCGATACATTTTCAATATTGAAATTTCATAATCGAAATGACAAAAAAAATTAATGAATCAAATTATCTGTCCAATCTATTGTCATTTTTCAACTAATAAAAATCACCCTTTCGATTATGTATCTTTATATACGCAGCCAACTACAAAATAATTTCTTTCCGAAATGCATTGTTTATAATACTTTCCTCGTATATACAAATGACTTTCCAAACAACCCAATACTTGTCGAGGACATAAAAATGTATATTAATCAAGAAAGTACAAGGTCGATCTACGTTCGTCGAAGTAATTATCGATCGCGCGAAAACGTTCGGAAGAAGCATCGATCGATGATTGTTCGCGACCCGAGCTATTAATAATCCCAGATAGCGACTAAACGACGCTTCTCCCCCTGTGGATGATGTACCAAAGATCTCTCAGCGGGCTTTCAACCGAAATGAAATCTTCGCGCGGGCGAACCGTCCTGAAAGAGGTATCCACGTTATCCTATACACGTATGTAGTTACCGTTCGCTTTCAACGACGGAACAAAATCTCGCCGCCCGAGTTTTCCGGCTTACCTATCCAATCTGAGTAGCCTTTTCTTCGGTTTAAGCCGCGTACACGTATCTACCGCTGCGGCTGTCTTCCCAGGGTCTTTCGTCGAGAGCTCAAAGAATCACTTTCACGTACACGGATGTCCGCGTTACGGTTACACGGAGCCCCAACCCCAGGGGATACTCTTCACGAAACGGAAGTAATACCCTGCGAGCCGTGGATCGGACAAAAATAGAAATTGGGTCCTGGAAGACGGCCAAAAGATTCCGTTCGGGGAACCGATTCCCCGCTGTGTGTGTATCGTGTGTTTCCCGAGGAACTGTTTAATCCTAGACTCCTCAAACCACGATTGAGTTCTTCGGAGGACGAGAAGAGATTCTTTGCCCTTTACTTTTACATTTCTTTCTCAAACACCTTCGTTGGGCCACACCTGGGTCCTTTTAGACCCAGAGCCCAAAGCATTCTGGCTTTCGTATCGTAAATACAGGTCTCCTTATACATTCAGAAAAGTACGACGAAGTAATGGAATCTTCGTTCGAAATATTTGTGCGGGTGGGTTCAGTTACGGGTCAGTTTGGACCCACGCGTGGTCGTCCAAACCGTTCGTGCAGAGAGGCAAACTTTTCTCTTTTCAAAACTTACACCACTTTTCCCGAAAATTTTTCGCGACTTCACTTTTTCCATATCTTATGCGTTTTCAAAGATATTTACAATCAAGTCGTATTTTCTTCAAGAGGGGGTTTTCCACCCCTAAAATCGTTTCTTTACCAAAACGAGAAATTGATCCGTTAATAGGGTCGTTTGAACTACGTTTGCAGAAAGTTTCAAATTTCTTTGAATTTTCAAGTCTCGAAATGTTCCTTACGAGTCTAAAGAACGTAGAAAATGTGGGATTGAGATCAATTGGCCGTTCAAGACCACTTCCCTCTCTGTGAATCATTCCAGACACGATTCTTACTTTTACGTCGGCTGTTGTCCACAGGTGAAGCCGCTTGTACGGTCCCCTTCAGCACGCTATACCGTGGTTTCATAGAGCTTACGACATCGGTCATCGTACTTCTCCTGTGGTTACAAACACGATGCGGAGAAAGTTCTGAAACTTACGTTGGACAATGTTGTTTTACGCCGTACTTAACCCTCTGTTTGAGAGAGAGTGCCTCCAGCTTTACAGCGAGGAGACAAGAAACGATGTAACAAGCTAATCAAACGATAGGGTGGGGATATCCCTTTGGCAACCTTGAGTGGCCAATTTACTTCGATCTGACTGCATTAACCACTAATGGGAAATGTGTTGAATGCGTTGAGACACTGTATCGGACAAATGTATCCGAGAAAACAGTTCAAGGATTAAATACCAACAGTTTCAGTTTCCTTACTATGATTAGAATTAAATTCCCTTTTCTTATTTCTTATATTATTTTTTCTCGAAAAGCATCGTACAGAGATGATCGTAAAACAATTTTACGTCGAGTTACACTTATCTGACTCCTACCAATATCCAGAATAATGTATACTCGGTTAGAATAATGTAATGTGGCAATAGTAAAGCATTCGACCAACAGATTCAGATTGTGGATTCCAGCACCGGAAGTTCCAATGCACTTACTATCAAGCCTTAAACGCTCGCTGCTCTTTGCTCCTCGAAGCTTGGGTACGTGACTTTCTCCCGCCCACATGTGTCATATTGACGTCGTGAAAATGTCAAGTGCACGTTGCAGTGGGGTTGAGATTGCGAAAAAGAAAAAGGTCAGGGTCACGATCTCGCGATACGCCTCCAGGGAGTCCTTAATTATTTTGCTCGGTTCTCGTCCCTGGAAAAAAAAACTGCGCCTCGGGTCGAACTGAACGGGTTTCAAGTGGAAGACGCGCAATTCTCGGTCCGCTAACGACCACACGTAGCCAAACAAGGAAATTTAAGGACACGACGTCACAGAACGGTCCTTAGTTGCTTTAATTAATACCCAGTGCTACTCAAAAATGCATCCGGACCTGTGGAATACAAGAAAAGCAAATATTCTTCAGCAACGAAACTACAAGGTCATCCCTATTATTTTCTCAGCTAGACAATCCTCTAATCGCCTTCTCAGTGTTTGTTCTTCTTGATTTGGGTAACTTCAAGGTCATCACCACTTCCTCATCCACGACTAAACATACGATTTGTTGGTTCAAATAACATTTACTTACTCTTTTACGTGATCCACATTGTAAGATCAAATGTACGTCTAGAAAAGACGAAACTAGTGTACTTGAAATACGCGTAATAAAAATTTATAATTTTCAGTACAATATAAATTTGAATACACCATTGCAACTTTCTCAAAATGGGACATTTACCGATACTGAGCACAGAACACAACGAAGTGTTTGCAAAACTTTTCCACCAAAATGTACCAATGGTGGGGTTAGTTGAGTATTGGCTTTGGAGACCCCTAAATTTCACCTCTCCACTATAGAGGCGAAGTGGAGTCAAATATCGAGGCAAGAGTCAACGATAACTGCAACGTGGTGTCACTCATTCTCCTGTGTCAATCTCATGTACACAACACGGAGTAACCAACACTCGCACACAAAACATCATGTCTCAAGTTTCGATTCGCCAACTGCGCGCCTGAAAACTTCCAAGTAGCACGCGTGCCGCGAGCAGCTTGCTATTAATTACGTACTTCGACTGTGCAGGATTTACGGTGCACTCGGCACAACTCGTTAAAATTTCTCATTACCATGTCGTTTACCTCCGACAGTGATAATTACCGCAACTTAGAATCCAACCCTTGGCGCTGCGACTAAGCGCGCACTGCGCGTGAACTTTCTGTCTTTCCTGTAGCCGAAGCGGAGTTGTTTCGTGAACAAGTAGAAATAAACCGATAAAAAAAAAAGAAACGAGAATGACGAATGACGTCAGAATGAATCGATGGAAATCGACGAACAATGGTACGAGACAAGTGTGCTTACTTGTTAACCAAATGCATTATCGGGAGAAAGAAAAATCATTCCTGAGTTAGAGAGAGTGTGGTAACCACGAGTGACTAGAACACAGAGTAATTTCTGCTCAGCTGAAAGCCTCGAAAAGGTTGAATAAAATGTCTGATGCTGCTTTTAAAATTGATCTTCTTTTCTTCTTAGAATACATAACTACCGTGTATTAATATCTTGTACTTGAGTAACTCGAATCAGACAGAAACGATTCACATCCGTAAAAAATGTAGAATAAAGTATTGCACGATAAATTCTTTTCACTCAATGTGTTAGTACACGTTCGATGTATTCTAGGGAAAAAGAATGATCAATCCTGGAAGGACCTGTAAACCGTATTCGGTCAGACACTTTAGTCAGCCGTCTGATCATAAGTTACTTTGTCCACATTCTACTTACTCGTGGTTTCAATCTCCTCGATCTGATGTCACATAATCACGTTGTGAAAAGTAATATTTCTGAAAGAATATTCGCGAAATTAAATCAAGTTAATGGGGTTAACGGTACGCGAAGATTATTACATAATAACGTAATAAACTGGTATCCTTGAGCACTTGTACAACCCGTTTGCCAAGTCGCTAGCAGCAGTCTTTAATCACAGCCAGAATAATTCTCGGATGGATAAATTTAATTATTAACCTGCTCCCAACATTTTCACTATCAACGATTTAGCATCTGATCTTCGTGTGTAGAAAAACCTGAGAGATTTATACAACATGGCACTGCGGAATATGAACGATTAAGATAAAGAGATTCGACGTTTAAATGGCCTCAGCCACGTAATAATTAATTTGTTATTATTATCTTATAACGGCCATCTCTCGACATTGTACACCGGCAAACGAGAGTATTGCACGCCAACTATACGTCACACGACACATTCGCCACGCAGAAGATTTTTAAATGAACTTCAACCTATCTGCACACCTTTGCTTAATACGTAGCAATTATAAAACCTGACCTCAATTTCGAGATCCTTTTATCAACGTCCTTGCAGATTATGTGCACTCGCAACTATACAAGACACGTTGGATGCAATTTTAAAGAATACCGTACTCGAAAATATACCGATATTCGTGAAAATTATTTCCATCAATTTTCAAAATAAAAATATTATACAGATACCTTTCTGGGACTTTCAATTGCACGGAAACAATAATACCAACTTAACAAATTAAATCGAGATAAAATTTTACACGCTCTCCGAGAGCTAAAATCATTACTACTTCAATTTCCAATTCAACAAATTCTTGGTACAATCGAGGTGAAAATCCTATTGATCGAAAATAATATTATCTAGAAGGAAAATCGTAAAAATTGATTCAAGAGCAAACAATTAAAATCCTTTCGGACCTGAATGCAAAAATTTCGCACAGCCTCCGTGTCGATTTTAAAACAGTTTCGAGAGCTAAAATCGTTACTACTTCAATTTCCAATTCAACGAATTCTTAAACCACTTCTGAAGCGGCGATTTATCGTCAGCAGGAGCGAGTAAATCGCGAGATGAAATCGAGCGCGATATCCTGTCTGCGTATCTATAGCCGAAACGCTATATAAAGGAGTAATTGCAGCGTCGAAATGCGTCGTTCGTTTCGATGAATTTCTCTTTCACGGGACGAAATTTCGCGGTGTTTGCATCGCGAGAGTTAATTCCCTCTGTTCGCCTTTGATTGACGTCGACGTTGCGGAACAGTTAATAGATAATGCTTTTTAATTTCCGCTTTGACGTGAGCGCTGCACCATGCGACTCGCGCGACATTTTCCGCGCTCGCTTATCCCGAATTATGTTTCTCGCATTGTCGTAGTAACCGTGCGCTCCGCGGGTCTGCGAATATCTTGGGTCGTCCTCCTCTCAATTTTTGCCGACGTAAAAAAAAAATAATATTGGGTTGTTCGGAAAGTCATTTCGTTATTTTGATGAAAATGGACAACCCAATAGTATAAAAACAAAGACGAATATTTTCGGTTGTTAAAGAGTATTTTTTAATTCTTCGAGCAGGAAATAAAAAGGATCTCTATTATACTTCAAACGAAAGGTAGATTCGTATCAAATAAATAATTTGTATCTTCATGTTTAATTACTGAATAAGGCATTATCGTGTTAATTCTTTATTGGTGGGGTAACATTTCAACGACCTGATATCGTGGGGATAATGAATATTATTATCTTAAATGACATTAATAATTAGTACGAAAAAGAAACAATAAATTTTCCAAAAGATACTAATATATACGTATTGCAATTATACGAAAGAATATGAAACGAATAGAAAGTTTGGCCCAACGATACCAACTACGGATTAATATTATTATTAATAACTCGTTTAGCGTTAGAATCGAGCCCAAGAAAAAAATCACGTAATGTCTTCACGGATACGCCAATGAGCACAAAATGTGTCAATTCAATGTGTCGTGTAATTTAAACCAAAAAAATCTCAAGTTTCGTCGATTTTTCGACCCAAGAGGGAACCACCTTAAACGGAATGAAGTCGGAGTATCTTAAACGTGAATCGCTAAGAATTCGTTCGTGCGCGAAATCATTTGCCAACGCTATCTTTGCGGGAAACGTATTTCCGGTATAATGGCTCGCGTGTTACTTGCGCACGTGAAACCTATTCCCCCACCACAGGAACGTTTCTTAATCTTTCGCTATCTTCGGTGTTTGGATTCGCAACGCGAACCGGACTCGCTGTATTGTTAAAGCGTCGAAAAAATATTGCGTATTATCGAAATTCTAATCTCTTCAAAAAAGAATTATTTTTTTCGAAACAATATCATCGATTCTCCGTCTTCGAAAGGACCTTAACGATCTCCATATCCCGATGCAAAGTGAACGAACTAAATCTTGACATACCCAAGTGTAATCAAACTATTTCGAACGGTTGCAGACCGTTAGTGAACAAACTAAGTCTTAACCTATCGAAGTATAATCAAACTATTTTGAACAGCCGCAGACCTTAACAATCTCATGCCTTGACAAACTAAGTCTTAACATACCCAAGTGTAATCAAACTATTTCAAACATCTGGAGATGCTTCTAAACTAAACAAAAATATCGCCAATTTTCAATCCTCGGCCTACCCTCAACAATTAATCTTCCGGTTAAAATAAGACTCAACATACCCAAGTGTCTTTTAACGAAACTATTTTGAATAATTGCAAACATTTCTGAAATCCCGCAAAATCAGTCCACGATTCGTGTTGTCGCATCACCAGGTGTTTTTGACCAATTTGCAAAAAGTTTTTCGTAGGTACGACCCCTATAAAGTGTCCAGTAGCGTTAACTCCGATAATTTTCGGATCGTCTATCGACGAGAAAGTAGTAAAATTCAAGATTCTCACATACTAAACGGAAACTTTCGAACTCTCTCGTTGATAGAATAACTTGCGGAGCCTTGACTTCTTCTTTAACCGATCGATTGACCCGTGAACTTGTCTATCAATTTTTTTCTCTCCTCGTGAAACAAAAAGTAACGACTTTGTCCCCTGGATGTCCTCTATCGCTAAAGCAGACTTCGAAAGGTCCTGGTGAAAGTCATTCGCGACTTATCGGGGAAAAACCTTTAGAGCGTTTCAAGTGTATCGTCGAAGAGGCTTGTTGTATTACACGAGAGAACGACGTCGACGTAATCGTCCTGTTTGTTCAAAGGTTCGATTGCGGTAGTGGAGTCGGCACCGTCAGGAGCACGCAAACAGTGAGGCTGAACGAATGGAATACCCTGACTGTCTACAGGCACCGATGGGACGCTTGGATTCAGCTGAATCAAGAGAAACGCGCGGAGGGTAGATCGAAGGTAAGGATACTTTATCCATTCGACGTCTACGAAGCGTACGCTCCTGTACGAAGCTGAAAAGACACTATCGATTATCGACGACATCCGGTTCCGCGGGCGATTTCTTAGAGTGCACCGCAACCGTCTTCAATTAGAATCATTCAGATCGGAATAGAAATTGTCGGTCACGTAAGCAGGATGTCGAGTTTCGATTAAAGATGAACGTTTCGCTATCGAAGAATTCAATCGTTTCGAACGATTAAGGAGGGTACATCAGACTCCGAGACGTCGAGAAACGAGTAAATTAATTTTGCGAATTTTTTTCCTAAGTAATTACTAAATTAAAAATGTAGTCTTTTTCGGAGAATATAAATCTAACTTTCAGCTTCGTTTTAGAATTTTACGAAAGTGAGAATTGTACAAAATGGCGAAGTTATTCGATATTCTCAGAACCCCTTTTGGTGAAATATTGTTTGCTGGCAGTCATAGTTGAGTACAATTTTTCGCAAATTTTAATAATTGTAAAATTGGTCGAGGTTTGAAAGAAAAATAATCATTTTTATCCAAAAGAAGAAACGAATTTAAAACTTCCAAATTGGTTGAATCATCGACAGCCCGGAGGATGATCCAGAGTATCTCTCGACCCTAATCGAACAAAAATAAAGGAACTTGCTACATTAGATTCGCTCACGTGCGGTCAACAGAAATACCCTCGTGAATACTTAACCAGCTAATCCGAGAAATCACGTCTGTCAATCTCTGTAAGTGAATTTCTGTGTCAAATCCGTCGGTTAGCTCTCGCTTCTAAATGTAACTTCATGGCATCGGACACTACACGTACATAGTTTCGTTAGTGAATATCGAATTTCAAACACGACAGTAGGAACAACACCAATTCGCGGTCCTGTGCAGGGAAGAGTACTGCGATTGGACTATAATAGATGCAGCCACGATAGTTGCAGCGCGAAAGGGATGGTCAGTTAGCAACAAGTAAAATTGAAAGCGATTGTCCTTGTGTTCGAGACAATGGTAGATCGGTGATAAGCAACAGACGATTACGCGAGACATCGAGATAGACAGTTAGGTAAATAAGTAGATAGATAGGTAGATAGATAGATAAGTGGGTAGATAGATAGATAAGTGGGTAGATAGATAGATAAGTAGGTAGATAGATATATAAGTAGGTAGATAGGTAGATAAGTGGGTAGATAGATAGATAAGTGGGTAGATAGATAGATTAATAGGTAGATAAATAGACACTGATCTTGGATAATAATGTGCATTAGGGGTTTAAAATATCAATATACAACATAATTGTAATTACTATAAAATTAATTAAGTAATTACTTACGAATTGCATACATTAACGTGTTTTAGATCAATTTAGAAAGAATATGTAACTAAGGACAGAGTTGAGATGAGAAACATTGTCGTTTGCTTCTCGATTCTCCCACTATCTGAAGTAAATAACTAGTTGAGAATATGTTGAGAATGAAACTAGTCTAACGGAGATAAATAATGTCCCACAGGTACTGAGAATGCATCGTGCAACCGAGACCCCCGCCTAATCGCCTATCTCGATAATTGCACGAATCTCGACACTCGTAAGAATTTCTAGCCTCGTTTTCTTGCAACTGACGTTCAACTTAACCTTTTAACTGCCGCGCTCGAGTATACTCGACACAAAAATATTATTCCAGAGACTCAAGTTGAAAGAAGTACCGGGTGTATAAACTTCTCGGCCCTCGAGAACGATTCTCCGTTCCTTCCTTTCGTTTTTTACGCATTCTCGTAAACGACGGATTATTTAAAAAAAAAAAAAAAAAGTAACTCACCAAATCATTCCATTCATTCACCGTTGAAAAAATCGATGAAACACTGAACGAATTACAATATCCTGTTCTACTGTTTTTTCAATCGCACGCGTACGTCGACAAAAATCGAAAACAGCGCGCATCGTTGTACCCACCGTAATTGAAAAGGCGAACGAAATTTCATAAATCCATTCACCGTCGGAAAAGTCGATGAAACACTAGATTACTTATTATATCGTATTTAACGTTTTTCAATTATACGCGTACGTCGACAAAAATCCCGAAACAGCGCACATCGGTGCACGTACCAAAATGGAAATTGAAAAGGCGAAAAAAAAAAGGAGCAAGAAAAAAAACTCTCGCCCAGAACGGAACACGATCGCGCCACTGCCTCGCGGTTTCTGGAAATCGGAAATCTCATCGGTGTAATTTCATGTTCGAACGCCTTCGCGCACGAATTTCATCCACCGACAAAAGACTCGACGGGGCGTCCTGGAATCGACGCGGTGCGCGACGTTTATACGAGTTCGCTTCCCTTGGCATAATTTTCCACCGGTTAAGAGGCAGTATTTGCCTGGACGTTTCCCTTTAAAATTCCAGGCCGACTGACGTCTTTAGAGACGAGCAAATCTTTTCACGACTACCCGTGTATTCTTGCCTCGGTGCACACCGACGTCATCGTTATTCACCTGCATGCAATTCCCGTCCACGATCCCCCGTTTCCCGGGGAAAACGTTATTTTCTGGGGAAATCGTCCATTTAATGACGGAGCTGCGAAACACGCGTCCCCGCGATTATTCCCCGTCGCACCCCCCCGCCCGCAGAACGAATTTCGCGACGTTAATTACCGCTCCGCTCGCGTGATATATCGGGCCGTTTGGCAAATAACGTCGTCTTTGTTTTTTCGTTATTTTATAAGTGAACGGATTATCTCGAGTATAATTCAAGCTCGCTTTAATACGGGATGTAACCTCGTTTCGCTTCTGTTCGCCATCTTTCCACACCGATCTCTCGATTCTCCTTCGGTTATTAATTTATTCCGGGCAATTCACTCGGTGGGCACGGTGAAGTCGATGTATTATACAATTTATTACAATCAACGAAACTCTTTCGTGGCTGTATCGTTGTTGATACAGTGTTTGAATTACAGCTGAAATTATTCGAATAGTCGAGTATTTTTCGATTAGACGATGTTTACCATCGACTCTTGTGAAGTAATTTTCAATTCCGAATTGAACGGAACGTTCCCATCACAGAAGTAAAAAAAATTGTCGAAATTGGGTAGATAGTTTTCAGTAATCTGTCGTATTCGATTGGCTCGTCGAACTATGGAACAGTTTGCTCGAAACGAAGCAAAATTGTTTCCACGAAGCAGATATTTAATACGCTTCCGAAACAAAATTTAATGGAAAATTCTAAAGCAACCTCGAATTTCCAACTTGAATGGCGAACGGGTGATTCTCTGTCGAATATGATCGAAAAGAAAATTCTTATGGAAAATCGGACACTCGCGTAACGTAATTTCTAACGCGATCCGATTTACCTTCTATTTTTACGTACATATTTCTAATTACCGATTTCATAAATTTATCGACAGATAAATATCTCCGATGAGTACCGAAAATAGTCGAATTAAATTTCGAACTTCCGCGACCAATTTTCACCCTCCATCTTACGCCAAATCCCTACAAGAAGAAAAAAAAAGAAAAGCGAATTCTCGGAAAATTCGAAAAGCGACGCGCTCGATCGAGCGCGAAACGAGCATGTCTGCGAAAGAGCAAAGAAATCGAGGGAAAGGGTGGAAAAAAGTCGACGTGGAAAAAAGGAGAAAATAATCGTGAATTGCATCGAGGCGGGAAAATTGAGTTACCTCGGACTTTTGCGCGAACAAAAGGATGGCTTCGCTTTCGACGTCGTTCTGTCTCATTTGTAAAAATGGAGGGAAAAGGGGGAGTGGTAGGGCGGGGGGTTGGATGGGCACGAAGGTGGAGAATGGGCAAGGGAACGACCATGGACAAAGGTAACGTCGACCCGCGTGTCGCAAAAATCTCGGGCTGGCTTGAAATAAAACCAAGACGAGTAAGTGCCGGCGTGATTAAAACAGAGCGCTGTAGTTAACAATAGGATCCGTGTATGCGTTTTGTTGGACGAAAAGGATCCTACTTCCAGTGCAATGAAAGACGTGAGAAAGAAGAAGCCCCGCGAAAGAAGATTTTCTAGCGACGAATATTACTTTCGACGCTTCGTGAACCAACAACACCGTGTACCGCAAACGCAAATGAAACGAGAGAGCAGCAACAACCGGGAACGTTTTCTCCCTGTAACTTCTCAGCTCGGTTCGACGGTAGGGAGCAATTAATTTTCACGGTTGTCCGTGTACGATTCGACGAGTACCAATCAGCAGCGTTAAGACCTCGCGATACGATTTTTCCACGAATTTTCCACGTACCGCCCATGAATTTTCTTACGAGCTCGTTAACGATTTGCTGACATTTTTTGTTTTTTTTTTCTTTTTTCTCCGAGAAATATTTCATTACTTACACACGCGATCGTTTATTTATTCGAGTAAGTTACCTCCGGAGAGGAAGGAAATTTTTGTACAGATACAAGTCGGGAGTAACGAATAAACCATAAACAAGTTTTTACGAGTCACTTTTTACGTAGCGTAGAACGTAATACTTCGCAGCGAACAAATAACAATTTAAACCGTCCGATCGAATAAATGTCGAGAATAAATCGTTATACGTTCGTTTTATTTAAAATTTTGCCCGTCTACGGTTTTCTCTTATTAGAGAGCGATCCCCGTAATTTTCGTTACGATTCGATCGATTTTGAGACTACTTGTATTTATGGAATATTCTTTTAACGATTTTGTACGTGACAACGAGATAAACTAACAAACATTGTACACTTTTTTTTTACCCTCGATAACAAATCAAGTTTACCTTAGTTTGTTAAAACGTAATTGTGTATTTTTCCCCCCCTTCGTGATAAAGTAGAGAGCAACGGGGCAGAATCAATCCGTGCACGGAACGTTGTTTCAATTTGCGGATCAAAATGCAGAAATTGCAGTCACGGCGGGTGAAAATATAATTTCATGCAAAGTCATTTTATACCGACTCTTTTTAACATTTCAAACGTAATAAATAGACACCACACGCTCCGTGTGGGTGATGAATATTGATTACTGTGTCGATACTACGTAATTGACCCAAGCAGTCGGTGAGTTTGCACCTGTAATAAATATTCGTTACAAAAAAAAAAATGAAAAATGGTTCGGTTAAATTTTACCTTTCGATGTGCATAATATTATTCAACGAAATATTAGCAAAATATCACACACAATACCGACATGTGTTTTATATACCCTGTTTCTAAATATTTTATATCGTAGATTGTTATTGCACAGAGTATTGATTATTACAGGAAATATTCGTGCAACAATCAAGGCAACCGGTCCAATCAGAAGGAGCCTCACTTACATAGTACAATATACATATATCCGGTACCTATGGTCACTAATATCAGTTACTTCCTCCTCCAACTTCACCGGTTGCTAAGCGACCATCCCCTCCACTTGTCAACGCAAAGCAACGAACGAAGCTCTCGCGCAATAATTGAGGTTGCAGTAATCGAACTTCTCTTGTATTTCTTCCAATTTCTGTACACTCGAAACGACTACACTCTGAATTACTAAAAATAGTTAACATTTTATATTTATAGTTTATTAAAAATCGTTCGATAATTTAAAGACCACCTCGTCAAATTTAACATTTTATCCGCGGTACATAATGCACAATACTGAAAAACTGAGCAATTCCATTTAAGAAATTAAATTCCACCTTGATAATCGAAACGCTTCCCCGATCAAATTCGATTCATTTTCGCGTAAAAATAACTGCTCTCCGACTTGAATAAATAACCGAATTACGTCAAGTGAGAATTGTTCTCGACTCGATACTTAAAAAACTAACAATGTTATTAAAGAATCAAGTGACGACCTTAACGATCGAAATGCTCCCCCATTGGATTCAACGTGACGAAAATAATTGCACTTCGACTTGAATGAATAACAGTTTATCTTGAATAAAATTGCCATCGATGTTAAAATAATTAAAAATACCGTTTAAAAAATTGAACGTCGCTTAAATAAATAAATTACCTTATGTAATTATTATCGACCCGATGCAAAAGATACCGACAACCCTATTTAAGAAATGAGTCTCGAGTGAAACGAAAAAAAAATTTCATACACTTCCCGTCCGACCACGTTTATGTCACACGATGGTACGTATAAAGACAGATGGCCAGCACCGTGAGGGATGAATGGTCGAACCACGCCCATGGAACGGACCACGTCGACCGGCCCGTGTAATCAGTAAAATGTACCCTTTCACGGTAAAAGTTGCCCATAGTTTGCTCGATTAAGGAAATTCATCCGTTCGCGATATCGCCCCGTGGTTGTTGTTTATCGATTCCCTCTTCCTAGCTACTACAGAGAGCTAATTTTACCCTAATTTATGTGCGCTGCTATAATGAAACTGGGTCGTCGACGGGGTACGATACCACAGGCTCCGTATGGTTTTATGAAAATTTTCCTAATACTCAGTAGTACGGGATCTCGCGGTTAATTAAACTGTCGCGGTCTGATACCGCGCAGCGTTTCATAACGGGCTACAAAATTTGCTTAATTCATTTTACACGCCCTCGTAATTACCAAGTTGCGAAGAGGAACGCGCGATTCATCTTGTTACCAAAGCATCCTCGTCCGACTCGATCGTCCATATCACGTTGTTTCCTCGTGTGGTGTACACCAGCGTTCAAATACCAATCGAACAGACCAAATCGTTAAATGTATCAATATTCGTGAAAATAGACACTAAATTGCTATCCACACTTTCGTTCCGTTAGACTTTGTCCAACTAGGGAACACCGTGGCTTCTCCGAGTTAATTAACCATTCTTTGACTCAATAACGTATTTCACAACGGACCTGTACAATTTGTTTAATTCGTTTCACGTGTTTTACGAATTGTATTCGAAACTTCCGTTCGCCGAATAAGGACGATTCTCGCGTCCATGATGGAATTTGTTAGAATCGATAATAAATATACCGGTGAACATTCGTTCGATCGAGAAGTAAACCGTTGTCAAGCGAGGATAAAAATATTACTCGTATATTGATTACTCGGTGCGCCCAAATAAACGATTCGTTCGAAAACAATAGAACGTGAATGTATTCGAATAACGTTCGACGTAATTAATCATGGTCGATCGAGGATATTTTTAATTGAAACGTGATCCTGGGGAGGGACAAGCCATCGGGGGAATTTTTTTTCCCCCGAACTGGAAACGTAACGTTCTCGTGAAAGAAAAATGGAGCGTGCGTTATTGTAAAAAAGAAAAGAAAAAGAAACGAAACGACGCACAATGCAAAATGAGAAACTTTTGACCGTTGTTTATCGGTGCTCCACGGTAGAACGATTCGCGTTATTTCCATCGCCGGTGAATTCCACGTTTCCCCCCTTTTCAAGTTTGCATACTACTTTGCGATCAGAGGCACAGTAATTAAGCACGTTTCATTACATCGCGACGGCGTTTTCTTTAAATTGCACCGACGAGCATTGCGCTCCTGAATTAAAAGTCTTTAAAAGCTCCCTACTTTCCAGGCCTTCCATCGCTCTTCTTTCTTGCACTCGGTGCCTTTCTCCCTCGACCCCTCTCATAAGACTTGCAAATTGTTTCGTAATAAGTTAGTACGCCTTAGCAGAAGGAGAAAGAGGCGCCACTTTCTTCGAGAAAGAGTGCCTCCAAGTGCTCCTTTAAAAATAGCCAACTCCGTCCACGACCAACTTTTGCGAAACAATCGGGGAATATTGTCCCTGCCGCGACTCGTTCAGAAAGAGAAATCTTAACTCGACCGGGAAACCATAATTTCCCACGTGCGAAGAAGAATCCTTCCCGGCTGATAATTGTCCGTTTTGTTGAAACACTGCGGAATGAATTCTTCGATTGATTGGATGAAATTCGAACTAGAGAAATATTGGACAACAATATCGATTCTCAACCCACGTGGGGTAATTTAAAAAAAAAAGGGTCAATTATTCCGCGAAAGTTGAGGAGAAAAAATTCAAAAATATCATACTTCGTATTGTTGTTGTTGTTAAGAAGAATATCTATTCTACCTATTGCTAATGTATGTAGAGTAATTTTTGAAAAAGGGACAATTATTTTGCAAAATTTTAAGAGCCAGAGTTCAAAAATGTGGTAAACCCGGTGTGCAGGTGAAGAATTTGTACAATGTAGATTTAAAAAGTCGGCAGATATGTAACATTTTTTTAAGCGAGTCAAGAGAAAATTGGTCGAAGTCCTACGATTACATTTTCTTCAAAAGATGCGCCAAAAATTGGGCTACTCTTCTTTTATTTTTACCAGAACCGTCTACATATATTCTTTTAACGAATCCTTATTACTTTCTGCGTAACAATTAGCACCGATAGATTAGTGTATTAAGAGATACGGTATTACCTCCCTAACTGATCGATTTTCTCCCTCCGTAACTGAAACTGATACTGTTGCTTACGTTTCATACTCTCGGTATATTCGGTTGAAAGTAAAAATTCGTTCTCGTCAGGAAGGAGTGTTATAACAAATCCTTATCAACAACAACAACAACAATGTGGCAATCTGCTATGACATATCACGAAAAATCAATCAATTACCAACAGAGTTAACATCGCCATCTATCAGAATCCAGAATCAACAAATAAATTGATTTTGCTCCGTTCGGTCCGGTCGCTCATCAGCATCACTTGTGCAAACATTATACGATCGTATAATAAAGTATTATTTCTGTATTCTTATTACATACAGATCTCGTTATCCTCCCTGTGCTCTACTCAATAACAAACATTCTACTCGCTTCCATCCATCGAGATAATATTGTACTTAAAAATACGTAAAAAATTCCGATGGTAAAGTGACTACCGTAATCAAACCTTATCAAACCGATCGCTCGAAGATACCCCGTCGTTAAACGGGTACTGCGTCCGACGATTGCCGATAAAAACGTAAAATCACTCGCGCTCGTCGACGTGGAGTCGTTTGCGCGAAAGAAATATAAGAAAGAAAGGAAACTTTCGTTACTTTTGACGCTGATTCGTGGCAAGAACGCGCGACGAAGAACCATAATTGATAGTCGGTTTCGAAATTCGCCCGAAGACGAACCCGTCTGTTTTTCCCGCGGGACGAGTTTAATTGCCTTTAAAATCAGCCGGCGAATGGGTCCGCGAACCGAGCCCACTTTATCCCGAAGTGCCATTAAGCACTCGGTGTCCTAACGACAGCGTCGTAATTAGAGGAGCCAACCCCCACCCCTGCTTCTTTTTTCTCTCTCTCTTTTCTCTCTCTCTCTCTCTCTCTCTCTCTCTCTCTCTCTCTCCGTCACCGTTCTTCCAACCATTCTCGACCCTCCTCGACGGTTCCTTTTATTTTTCTTCCTCCAGCCGCGAGACAGCCTTGCCACGGCTCAAAACACAGAAGCCACCGCGTTTCACGTCGTTGACACGTCCCTCGGCTACTTTCGTCGGATTTTACGTCGCCCCCTTTCGCGGCCCCGATCGAGACCGCTTGGAAATCTATTTACCAGACGAATCTGTCGGGAGAAATTAGCACCTACCTCACCGAAGGGAATCCGTTGAAGAGAGAGTACTTCAGACGCGCCGTCGCGGATTAAACGCTGCGTTTGATCTCGTTTGACGATGCGCGATTACTCTTTTCGTGACGGATCACAGTAGAAACCTCTGTTGTACGATAACGTGCGAATGTTCCGTTTCGTGGGAAATTTGTACAATTATATTCGTGTAACGTATTCTTTCTATCGGGATTTTTTTACGAAAACGTTTTCATATTTCCATAAAATTTCGTTACTGGCGCAACAAAGACGTCCAAGTGCATTTCAAGCGTTCTATGTTCACTCCGAAACGACGTAACGAAATTTCGAAATTGTCACCTCGTGGAAAAGCAGTCGTTAAAAATTGGTGATAGTGTCTCGAAGAATGCGAACTGCTACCTTGTGCGATAAAGCCGCGCACAATGCGCAAATAAACAGGTCCGTGACACGGGCCGTGTTTCTTGAGCATCCAATTTTTTCGACTTTGCGACGGGTCAGAGAATAACCAGTACTCTTCGCAGCTGCTTTACTTCCCCTCTCTTCTTTTTCCGCGAGACAACGGGAAAGCCGGGCGAAAAACAAAACGGGGTTACGCGAGAGCCCGCTCGGCGAGTGGCCCTCCTCACCGTGCAATCCGCGGCGAAACATTTCGTACCGTAACAGCGATTTAATATTTCAATTTCGTGGCGCAAGGAAAAATACACTTTCTCGTGCCCGTTGCGCGACGATCGTCGCGTCAATTTCTTTTAATCTTCGTCCAACTTTTCATCCCGCGTTACGTTCGTTTATTCGTATCTATTTGTTTCACTCGGGGCTCACTTGTTTCATTTTGAGTTGCTTGTTCCATTCGTTTCGCTCGTTTCATTTATTTCGTTCATTTCGCGAGCGTTTTGCCCGCGCCTCATCCGTTTCATTCGTTTCGTCTTCATTTATTCCATTCAACGTGCTCATTTAATCCGTTAACGGACTTGTACCATTTAGCGCGGGAAGTCAAAAACGAAACGTAATATCGCGCGTAGAACGAACCCGAATGTAATTTAAAAATCTCCACTTGCAGACGCAACGGTCGACAGTGTACACTGTCGGTCGAAAGTAATAATAATGATCGAAGCAGAAATTTTAATTCGTTCCAATATATCCAGTATTCGTCGCGTCGATATTATCGATCGAAAGTAAATTATTAAACTCCCATGAAAATATAGTAACCAACTTATGTTCCTTTGAATATTCAGTTAGATTAGTCGCATGATCGGATACTTTTTACGTGCGGATTACTTTGTTAAGTGTAAAAATATATTTTCTGGTGTATTATTTTCCGATTACTCTTCAAATTTCAACTAATGAAAAGATTAATAATATGTATTCTATAAATTTTGATGTTTCGTGACGTAGCATAAGTGCAATATAAGTAGTAATTAAATGAGACTTATGAAACTAAATATTTCAAGGAAATATTTCTATTATTACAAAATCAGCTCCAGATCGAGCAAAATTATATACACAATACCTTGTTTAGGGAAAAATTCTCGGCAATTTCTAAAACTATCAAATTGGTCAATTGATCATTTCACATATATCGTTAAGTTCGAAAGAAAAATAGGACAAAATTACAAGGTTAATTAATACGTACCTTGCTCCATTTTCCGAGAACAGAGTATAAATCCGCTCCTGATTCAAGCAACGCGCCAGAAACGCGATTCCACCTTTATTGCTCGTATCGCAGATGCGTTTCATTCACCCACTTTCAACAAGATATTCCCCAAGAACAAAAAAATGCGTCTCGACAAAAAGAGGTACAAAGCACAGCATCCCCTTTTCCGTCTCGACAGTGTTCAGAGAGAAATTCATTAAAAAGCGAGTGCTGCGCAGTCCTCCGTTTTCCTTAGGGTCTATAAATCCTCGAAGTCGTAGGAAATTAGCCTCCCCTTAGACAGGGGAGCGGGGATTAACTGCATCTGACGGCTGATCATAACGTCAGCCGGCTGTACGCGTCGTCGAAGAGCAGTCCTCTCTTCAAAGAAGCAACGGAGAATCCGATTGTATCATGCCGCCTTATAAAGTCGTCTACAAACGACGGATTATCTCCCCGTTCTCCTTCCATCCTTCTGCTTTCGATCATCTCCCGCGAGGTTTCGGCGCGAATGGCCAGAATAAATGCCCGTTGTTTCGCTTGAAAAATGGACGACGGGACTCATCCTGCGTAGAGAAATAAATTGTACGCGAAATGGTCCTCTTCGGGGGAGAGGGGTGTGTGTACATGTGTACGTGTTAACCAATTGCGATCGTTATCGCTACTGGTTAACCTGCACCGGAGACTGAGTACACTACGCGTTGATTTCTTCCGGAGACTATGCATGAACATTCACTAAATACGGAGATTTTGAACATTACGCGTTTACTTGCTCCATAGATCGTGAACACTATGGGTTAACTTGCTACACAGATCGTGAACACTATGCGTTGAGTAAATATGCAGATTGTGAACACTACGCATTGACTTGCTCCAGATATTACAAGTACACGTTGACTAAACCAAGAGATGGTAAAGACAACGCATTGACTTGCTCCAGAGATAGTAAACATTATACGTTCACTTGCTCTGGAGATTAGGAGTGCGCATTAACTTGCTCTAGATATCAAGTACACTACACATTGACTTACTCCAGAAACGGTGACTTACTCCTGTTACACATTAACTTACACAGGGATTGTGAACACTAAGCGTTGGCTTACTCCAGAGATTGTAAACACTGCACATTGACTTGCTCTAGAGATTACAAGTACACGTTGACTAAACCAAGAGATGGTGAAGACAACGCGTTGACTTGCTCCAGAGATAGTAAACATTATACGTTCACTTGCTCTGGAGATTACGAGTACGCATTAACTTGCTCTAGATATCAAGTACACTACACACTGACTTACTCCAGAAACGGTGACTTACTCCTGTTACACATTAACTTACACTGGGATTGTGAACACTAGGCGTTGGCTTGCTCCAAAGATTGTAAACACTGCACATTGACTTGCTCTAGAGATTACAAGTACACGTTGACTAAACCAAGAGATGGTGAAGACAACGCGTTGACTTGCTTCAGAGATAGTAAACATTATACGTTCACTTGCTCTGGAGATTACGAGTACGCATTAACTTGCTCTAGATATCAAGTACACTACACATTGACTTACTCCAGAAACGGTGACATACTCCTGTTACACATTAACTTACACAGGGATTGTGAACACTAGGCGTTGGCTTGCTCCAGAGATTGTAAACACTGCACATTGACTTGCTCTAGAGATTACAAGTACACGTTGACTAAACCAAGAGATGGTGAAGACAACGCGTTGACTTGCTTCAGAGATAGTAAACATTATACGTTCACTTGCTCTGGAGATTACGAGTACGCATTAACTTGCTCTAGATATCAAGTACACTACACATTGACTTACTCCAGAAACGGTGACATACTCCTGTTACACATTAACTTACACAGGGATTGTGAACACTAGGCGTTGGCTTGCTCCAGAGATTGTAAACACTGCACATTGACTTGCTCTAGGGATTACAAGTACACGTTGACTAAACCAAGAGATGGTGAAGACAACGCGTTGACTTGCTCCAGAGATAGTAAACATTATACGTTCACTTGCTCTGGAGATTACGAGTACGCATTAACTTGCTCTAGATATCAAGTACACTACACATTGACTTACTCCAGAAACGGTGACATACTCCTGTTACACATTAACTTACACAGGGATTGTGAACACTAGGCGTTGGCTTGCTCCAGAGATTGTAAACACTGCACATTGACTTGCTCTAGAGATTACAAGTACACGTTGACTAAACCAAGAGATGGTGAAGACAACGCGTTGACTTGCTTCAGAGATAGTAAACATTATACGTTCACTTGCTCTGGAGATTACGAGTACGCATTAACTTGCTCTAGATATCAAGTACACTACACATTGACTTACTCCAGAAACGGTGACATACTCCTGTTACACATTAACTTACACAGGGATTGTGAACACTAGGCGTTGGCTTGCTCCAGAGATTGTAAACACTGCACATTGACTTGCTCTAGGGATTACAAGTACACGTTGACTAAACCAAGAGATGGTGAAGACAACGCGTTGACTTGCTCCAGAGATAGTAAACATTATATGTTCACGTGCTCTGGAGATTTCGAGTACGCATTAACTTGCTCTAGATATCAAGTACACTACACATTGACTTACTCCGGAAACTGTGACGTACTCCTGTTACACATTAACTTACACTGGGATTGTGAACACTAGGCATTGGCTTGCTCCAAAGATTGTAAACACTGCACATTGTCTTGCTCCAGAGATTGTAAATACTGCACATTGACTTGCTCCAGAGATTACAAGTACACGTTGACTAAACCCAGATATGGTGAAGACAACGCGTTGACTTGTTCCAGAGCTAGTAAACATTATCCGTTCACTTACTCTGGAGATTAGGAGTGCGCATTAACTTGCTCTAGATATCAAGTACACTACACATTGATTTACTCCAGTAACGGTGACGTACTCCTGTTACACATTAACTTACACAGGGATTGTGAACACTAAGCTTTGACTTGCTCCTGAGATTGTAAACACTGCACATTGACTTGCTCCAAAGATTGTAAACACTGCACATTGACTTGCTCCAGAGATTACAAATACACGTTGACTAAACCAAGAAATGGTGAAGACAACACGTTGACTTAGTCCAGAGATAGTAAACATTATAAGTTCAGTTGCTCTGGGCACGACTACGAGTACGCGGCTACGAGTACGCGTACGTCTTGCACGGCTACGAGTACGCAACTTGCTCGAGATATCAAGTACACTATACATTGACTTACTCCGGAAACTATCACTTACCTCGGTTCCACATTAAGTTAAACAGGGATTGTGGACACTTTGCGTTGATTCGCTCCAGAGATCGTGAACATTATTCGATGACCTGCTCCGCAGATGGTGAACACTACCCGTTGACTTGCTCTGGAAATTACAAGTACACGTTAACTTGATCTAGATATCAAGTACACTACACATTGACTTACTCCAGAAACTATGGGTTACACGTTAACTTACACCAGAGATTGTGAACATTATGAATTGACTTACTCCAGAGTTCGTGAACATTACCTGTTGACTTATTTTGGAGACTGTGACGGTTAGACACTGACCCCCCAATTGTGAGGCCGAATTGATACACTTAAGGCGTCAGTGGCCAGTCGCGAGAGAGCGTAGTGATACACTTAAGGTGTAAATGGTCAGTCGTGGGAGAGCGTATTGATACACTTAAGAAGTAAATGGCCAGTCGTGAGAGAGCGTATTGATCCACTTAAGACGTCAGTGGCCAGTCGCGTACTAACATGCTTATGGATCAAGGGGAATAACTTCGATGGAGAGTCAAAGAAATCGAAAATGTTTTCTCACATTTTTTACAAATTTAACTACTTAATTCATTCGGTTACATTTAATGTGCAAGTATTTCTGCTTTTACAGAAGTGAAAATTCCTGTTCTTACAGAGTGAGAACCTAGGCAGAGCTAGGTTTAAACTGAATGCTCTTCATCATTACCAGAAGTGAATTCCTTAACAGTGAGGTAACGATTGTTAGAAGAGAAACATGATATTTGCAGTGACCAAACGAATTTATGTTACAACCCTATATTAGGAAGACAAAGACCTGCACAGTGCAATTGGTTAAGTAAAAATGTTATCACCGCAATTTTACTTGTGAAATCATCGGTGAGGCTGACTCAGCAAACCTTGCCTTAGATGGGAGTAGAGTTTGACCCTGGTTTCGATGTAATTTAAGTCAGCTCTTAACGATGAGCAGAAGATATTAAACAACGTCATTTAGCGGTAAAACATACAAAGCAGAATGAAAACCAATCGCTCAGATATAGTATCTTATCCTGTGTATTGGTACCCTCTTTCTTATTTACTCGAATAATTTTATTCAGTTTGTTTTATCAATCTTTAGGCGAGAAGAATAAAATATAGATCGATGATTAAGAAAATTTTATATCGAATACCTATCTTCCTTTTTATAGGGTATAATAAATAAAAACATCAGGTAGACGATTGCTAAACTTTATGATAATTTTGTAAAGCTGCCAATAAATCGACAGCTTCGCGTTTAATTATTAAACTTTACAATAACGTGAATCTAGATTCGCAGAAATACAATAACGCACCCGAAATATACCAGTCCATGGATTTGCAGTTAATTAGTGAAGTTTGAAATAATTTACACCGCTAAAACCAGAATTGCAAACTATTCATTCGTTTCATAATTAATCACAATTATTGGTACTGCAACGTACAAGTTCAATTAAAATTATTAAGATGTTTCTCTTTATGGTTTCTTTGGTATATGTTTCATATTAATTTTGTTCTGTATTATATTATATCACAATACATGTCAGTGGAAGTCTAAAATTAAAAAATTAATTTCAATGTTACACATATCAATAGAAAATCAAAATTAAAAAACAGATCTTAATACTATACATATCAATAATTGTCCAAAATTAAGAAAAAATTCTCAATATTATATATAAATAAAAAAGTGAACATTACCAGTGCAAGATCAAGTTCTATTTCTAAAGCAAAAACATTCGATTTGCAAACATTGGACTGGCATATAGTTCGAAAAGAAATTGGCTCATTTTCGTATACGCGATACTTTCGTATCGTGTTCTCTTGTTCGCCTTTGACAGGAAGATGAATTTCCTGATTTCGGAAATGAGCTTCGGAGAACGCAAACGGTTCAACATTCAACGGACAACATCAAAAGGGACGAAGGTTAAATTTGAATTTCTGAAAGAGCATAACTTTCGACCCAGTCCGAACGAATCTCGTTTGCACTGATATTTAGAATATTTCTCGTGTCTCAATGTTAATCGGGTTCGTTTCGCTTCTGGTGAACATCAATGTGCAAGATTCGCGCGAGTCTCCCGCGATATTTTCGTAATGGCTTTCCGCAACCCCTATCCGACCGTCGGATCAAAAGATTTACCTCATCCGTCTCGACGAACCTGTAAAAGTTCTGCGAAAGTTTCATGGGCTAGGGAACAGAGGCATCGGTCGTTTAAACTTTACGCAATTACGAATGGCCCTCTCGGAAGTTCAGCCATTGGGAGTCACGTTCCCGGTGTACATTTTGTCGCTTTTAATAGGGAAAGCTTGTTATCGAGCCGGGGAATTAGTTGAAAACATGACGCAATTTAAGGAAACACTATTCGTTGCTTTTAATGTTTCCCTGTATACATTTTTAACCTTCTCCTAATCCCTATACTCCCTATGTTCACTACTCTACAGACTATATTAGCGATGAAGTTGTGAGTAAACTGTAGATGCAATAAATTTGTAGATGCAAACTTCAGAATATGTAATACTTCTTGCAGAAACTGAAATCTCGGTACGCATATGTGCGCAAACAAACAGTTTCGAAGATACTTAAACTTTGAATTTTTTAAACCGTTCTTGCTGTGATAATGTATGCTGTGGAGTGACTCTAGGTCACTCGATGTGTATGTACGAAATTCATTGCAAAAATAGAAAACGTATAATTTTTAGAATAGTATATTTTTTATACTTTGTATGTCCTTTAGACTTTACATGATCCTAGACCGATATTCGACACTAAATTATTGATCACTTTCACATCGATATGTCGGTTAAACGTTATTTTCATTAATTTTCAAATAATATTGAGTTCCATGCAATTAGCTTCGTGTTCCATTTTGAAAGTATCTAGGTTAACTGGATATCGTTAATATTTTCAAGTCACCTTCTTTTTTCCAGCAGCGCTAGTTTTAATTGTTAAGTAAAACAAGCTCCGCTCGGCTCTAAAATCATTAACGCAAACTTCGGACTGGATACAGGCTGCGTGGAACAGTTCGTGGTGTGAGTGAAATTAAAACTCGAAAGTCAATTACAACTTGTCATTATTTCGCGAGAGATCTCGAACAAGAATCTGTGTCTTCGTTTAGTCGACATTAAACACGTTTTCCTTGTCGAGAGCAATTTATTCGTATTTTTAAAATGAAAAAACCATCATTTGAACGATATTTCATTGCAGTACTATGTATGCACGGGTATGTACTTCTCATTACGCGGAAAGAAACGAATTTATCGATGCGTGTTCTGGACAAAAGAGAAATTATGTTGAAAGATACGCTACGACATTTTGAAACAAGTTGAGCATTACAATGGCTTTGGCATTCAGGTAGAAACGTAATTTTATTTTTGTTTATTGCGATCTTTTAGTTCACTGGATTGGATACTTTGCGCGTGCAAGTGACAGAAAATTATATTCAATATTTTTTAGTCAATGAAACACGATCAAATGTTTCTCGGTGATCATTCTAGTGGAAATACTAATCGGGAGGAAATTATTATTATTAAGAGTTTAATTATTCATTGTTTTAACCAAATTTGTTAAAAATGTATAAAATTCAATATTTGCTCCCCTTCAACACACATCGATTAATTCATTTCTTTTCCCAAAGAAAAGTTTACAGAATTACGATAATATGATGAATTTCCCAAGGAAAAGTATACAGAATTACAATGATACGATGAATTCCCCACAATTTAAAAACACAAACGAGATGCGTTCGTAAAATCAGGGAGATCTCGTTCCTCGACGGAAAATCGGTAGGAAAACCAAATTAATAGCCTCTGGAAAGAGCAAACATATCCGAAAGTCCAGCCCGATTCCTTCCTCCGTGATTAAACCGAAAGTGAACCGAAAGAAAGTCGAAGGAAGCCCCGATAACTCGCCGAGATTCCCGATCAAAATTATTTTCTGTCTCGATCGAGGCAGTCGAAAGGTCTCGCTATAAGTTTCATCGAACCGGGGGGAGGAGAATCCCTTTCAGCGGGACGCGTGGGTGGGGATGGGGGTGGAGGAGGAGGAGCAGGAGGCGGGATGATTCGCGGCGATCCAGGTCGATGCATCTTGGAGAAAGTTTCGAGACTTTTGTAAGTGCATTAACTTCGAGACCCAGCGAGAGGGGGGGTGAGGCGCTCGGCGACGGGATTCGTCGCTTGTACGTGCACACCGAGCTCGCGGGCCCGCTTGTGTGTTCGGTTACGTAGACGCGCGAACACTGGCAAACCCGAATACAAGGAACTCTCGTCGGTACACTTAGATGTCGCCTGGGCAAATATGGGACACCTCGGATATGCATAACCCACGTAAATTGCTTGCCATCTCCGACTGCATTTCGCCACGCGTTGATGTATGTCTACACCCTCGACGACAGAGCCCGTGTGTTGCTCAACACGCCCCCCACGACGAAATATTAGAAACGACGAGCCGAAAATTCAGACTAAGTTGGTCGACGGTGTTCCGCTAACTGGTGGATCGAGTAGTCCGGGGGTTAGGTCGTTGAAAGGCTCGAAAAATCATAAATTCTCTTCACTCTACTCCGGTCAACGCTTCGAACAATTGAACTGTCCGGAAACGAAGACTTTGACTTCCATTGTGTAATTTATTTATTTGACGACGAAAGCAAAGCCTTTGGAATAGAAAGACGAAATACTGATCAATCGTAAGAATATAAACCAAGGGACAATTGATACTTAAAGCCAGCAGGTGTTGGAAAAGTCGGTAGATTTGCAATACTTGTTAACGTTATTGTATGTTTGATAATTTTTGAGACAGAAAAAGATTTATAGCGGTAAAGAAATACATAAAAGGTGATTCTCTTCAGAATTTTTTTTTAAACACTACGTGGAAATTTGAATCAATGCAAGATACTACGAGGTGTGTACGTTTTTTGTGAAAATTCACATTATAAATTATTTCCCTTCCCTCGCACCTGTCCAGCCGCTATCACCTTTGTTTGATCGATGGACTACGGGTGGCTACTGCCTACATTATAATTAATCAATAATTTATTTCGTTTATTTACTCAGCAAACGGGTAAAAACCCTTTAGTACACAAACAGTATTTGTAGCCATTGGTAAATAAGTCACGAATCAATTGATGCTTAAAACAATTACACGATAAAACGATATCCAATGCTACGCAGTGTATGTTAACATTCAGAAAATTGAATGTACGTTAACATTCAATAACTCTGCCTATGGCGATAATTTTGGCAGTAATGTATATTAATTCCGTGTCGATTCGTTGTTAAAATCGAACGCTGGATATCTAACTATTAATTCGTGAAAATTTCTAAAACTATTAGAATGTTCGAATAACTGGCCCAAGTCCTGGCCATGTAGCGAGGTAATCGAAATTTCGATTAAATTCTACCGTATAATTTCGTTCATTCGAGGATTCCCCGTGTGTGAAGCGTACTGCATCAATTTAGTTTATTACATCAGCCATGTGCGATTTACCGAGATGTAACCTGCACAGAAGGTGAATGAACCAGAAACATTTAACTACGGAACTCGTCGAGTTATTACAAAATTGAATATTCAACCCTGTCTTGTATAGCACCAAGAAGTTCTTCGTAATTGCTCGTTCTGTAAATATAATAATTTTCCTTTCCACGAAGTATGTATGCAATCCACGACTAATACAACACCTCGTACTGAATAGCGCATACGTTTTCATTAACGAAGTAACGCAGTGTAAATCGATTCAAAATTGATAAAATATTTAACGACCACAACGAAACAGAGAATATCCTTCGAATAGTTTTGAATCGGTAATTATTTGTATCGTTCGTCAAAAGAGTATGATCAAAGACAGAATATTTTTCACGGAACATTTTCTACACAGAACATTTCGATTGCTAAGACAAAGTATAATTGGAATTTTGATAAATGAATTCTCAATACTGGAATTTTCGATCGCCAGATCCTTGATATTCAAATTCTCAATTTCAAGCATCTCTATATGCAAATTTTCGATAGATTCTCGATATTCGAATTTTCGACCACTCGATTCTCTCGATATTCGAATTCTCGACCACTCGATTCTCGATATTCGAATTTTCGACCACTCGATTTTCTCGATATTCGAATTCTCGACCACTCGATTTCATTCACGATTCCTTAAATTTCCAACTACTCGACTCACGATTCCCAAAATACCAGTAAACGACGATCGTTGAAACCGATTTTTACGTTTCGATTGTCAACGTGAAGAAGGTCGCAGAATTCCACGAAAGAGAAAACGTCAAACAATTGAATTAACCATAAAGTGGTTGTAGAACAGCGCGAATTATACAACGGCTTTATGCAACTACGTAAACCGGACAATTCTGAATTTGATTGCAGGGCTTGTTTGCGAGGATTACCTTCCGTGAGCCGCTCTTCGTCGGCGGACCCGGAAACACAACCGGCCTGGAGCGACTTCCGGTGAGGACCGGATTTAAGGGCTGCGTCCGGCATCTGGAAGCCAATGAACACCGCTATCGTTTCCCCCTTGCACCACAGGGAGATGCAGCGAATGGTTTCGACGTTGGTGAGTACATTTTGCTCTTTCCAAAACAGATTTCCACTCTCCTCTGATATAATTAACACTGGAACTACCGAACGGGTCGATTCGTCCTGTTTCGAACTTCTTTTTGAAATCACTTCATCACCAACGGTGTGTCTGCCTGCGATATTCGTGGACAATTATTGAAACAGACAACTAACGATACTCGTAAATTAATTTGCCCTTTTCCTATCCAACTTCGAGAACACTTGAATCTGAGACAAATTGAAATATTGTACATTCACAGTCGGTAATACTGGTGTTAATCGATTGAAAAATTTTCCACGAATAACGTATTCCAGATTTCGAGAGCCACTTTAACTTCCCTTTGGCACGGAATAATTAACAAAGAAACATTGCTCGATGTATTGCACAAGCTGGAGAGAATAATATCTCCGAATGGAATTTAGATTCGTCGATCAGAATTTTTTGGAATGATTGTTTCGCTGTTTATGGGGATGATTTCGTATCGCACGAATCGTTTCGTACCCAATATTTAATTCCTTCGTGAAATATTCAAAAATACAATCTTTTCGAGTAGTGTACCGAACTGGTATCACCTGGTAACAGTATACCGAACTGAACTCCAAGTATTTGATAATTGTTCGTCGAAACCGGACGAAATGTTTTCGGATCGATGATTTTCTACGCTTGACGCGCTCGCAAAGCGTTAAAAGCAATGGAACGATCGGAATTCACGCGTTCCTTTATCACAGACCGCGAAGAACATTCGTAAACCGGTCAACCGACTACCGAATCTCCATTAAAGGGTTCAAGGGGATACGTATAATCCTCCGAGGCGTAACATCTCCAGAGACAGCTTTTAAGGGCATTCTCGGTTCCTCTCCGGACGATAGACGTCCAACCACTCTGCCACGTTTACCTCCATTCTTGGACCGCGTGCACAATGCATCAAAGGAACGCATTCCGGAGACCAATGCATTTTTTGGTCCGGGAGTGATCCGCGCGCCGATCTTCAAAAGGGAAACCGCGCAACGACGTTCAAAATGGCGACCAACGCGGGTAAAGGGGGATCGTAAGATGATATCGAAGTAAATCGTCCGTGGGGTCTCTCCCACTCGTCGCGAGTTCGTTTTACGAATACCGAGAGAAGTGCATTCCCCTTCACCTGCATCGTGCTTGTAAAAATAAGTTATCGAGCTCGTTTTCCCTGCCATTGGTCCTCTACTGGACTCTCTCTCTCTCTCGACGAAATTTACGACGCGGAAAATATTTTCAGCCGGCTTCTCATCAGTTCGTTCGAACCTCGCTCGTGACGGTTTATTCGTTTATTTATACGGAACGATCTACTGCTGAAGATTGCACGGAGATTATTTCAGTGAGATACGAAGGACAAGAATGGACACGAGAGAAGTGAAAAAGAAAGAGAAATATGAGGTGCAGTAAATATTTTATAGAATGAAATGATTGACAGAAAATATCTATAGTCGAACGATGAATGTTATTAACACCAACGATCATTCTCGTTGGTGCTCGAGTGATAACCAAATACGGTTCGACAACTCGTTCTTTAACGTCTTTATTTTAACGCAGGTTAATATCTATTGGAAGCCAACGATGTACTGTGCAAAGTTGAGAAGTTGACATTTGGAAGAAATTGAAAATTTCAAGTTAGACGTTTTAATTGGTCTCTGAAGGCCTACTAACAATAAGTACTGTCCACACTCTTGCATAACACGGTACAACATTCCCCTTAATCCGAAAGTCATCTTTCCAGTTCCCGACAGTAGCGAAGTACCAATCGCTCTAAGCTTTTTTTGTCATATCTTCGGTCAGAGACGACAGAATTTAAATTCGAAGGCCTACTAACAATAAATACTGTCCAGATTCCTCCATAACACGGTACAACATTCCCCTTAATCCGAAAGTCATCTTTCCAGTTCCCAACAGTAGCGAAGTACCAATCGCTCTAAGCTTTTTTCGTCATACCTTCGACCAGAGTCGGCGGAATTCAAATTTGAAAAAAGTGATTCGTAGTATAAATAGAACTCAAAAGAAAGGAGGTTAATTATTTTGCGAAATTCAATAATAAAAATTGTTAATTTGAGAAAGAAGAAAGTTGTGATTTAAATTGGAAACGAAAAACTTATCTCGGTGGGTAAATTTACCACCCGATGCGTGAACACGTATTTCTGAAACACCCTGTAAGTCATCGTCGTCGTAATACCGCGTTTATCGCCGGTTCTTGATTCAATTCTTCGCTGATTTTATTTTCTACCGAGTTCGCTAAACAGGATCCGAAGAACATTGAAGAGCCAATTAGCGAGACGTTGTGCACGTATTCAAGCGAAGTGTGCAACGAAACCAACAATAAAACACCCTACATACTGTTTCCTAATGTATTTCACTGTAACCAGCGGCATTTGCATATCTGCATATGTATACACGAGCTTTCGAAGGGCCGCGATTTCCGTGCTGAATATCCACTTTATTCTTTTCGATTTCATTTCGCTACTGTCCCTCGCGTTTTCATTTCTTAACATTTACGGACGAAACGCTGACACTCGACACTCGATGTAAATTATCATAAGTGACAAAAATAAGAGACGTGAAGTAACCGACACACCGATGATTCCTTCTTTCCTTTATACCATCTCTCCCGTTTGTCCGATACCGTTGAGAATCCAATGTTCGTGTTTCGACGGAAGCGTACGGAGTTTCGATAATTGCGGGTAAACCGAGGCTGAAAATTCTCACAACTATCGAAACTCGCGCAATTATCGAAACAACCGATAAGAAGTTCCACTTACACGATACATTCCCTCCTATCGATGGATCGACCACCATCTATTAACTCCACCACTAGCGTCAATCGTTGCCAAGTAACCGTACCCTTCGATCATCAACACACAGTGGAACACGAACGAGGTTCTCGTGCACCCATCGAGGTTGCATTTATGATAATAATACGTCCTCGTTGCGCCGAGATTGTGTACGAAAGAAATTGAATATCGAGCGAAGAAAAAGGAGAAGAAAAAAAAAAGAAAGAAAGAAATTAATGGTTAAAAATGGAGCCCAGAGGGACGAGGAACCGGGGGGCTCTGTTATTAACCTAATCTCGATACTTGTCCGGGTTCCGGCCTCGAAGTTCTCAGATCTCGGGACACGACACGTCGTTAACGACGTTTCAACGAGGACGTTCGTCTCGGTTTGCGTTAAAAATTCGAATTGAACGGTGAAGAAGATACTTGCCAGGGGAATCGAGAGCTTACACAGCAAACGCTCGAGGATTTCCTAGCGAAATTCATGTGACACCTGTTGTGTTCCACGATATAGGGGTTAATTCGTGCGGCCGATACGGCCCAGGCTTCCACCGGCCGAAACAAAATGTAACTGCAAAATGCCTAATCACGGGATCGCGGGCTGTTTCATCGCCGCGATTATCGTCGAACGGAATCGCGAAACTCGCCTCGCGCGAATCGCCACGGTGAAACGAACCGAGCCACCGCTTTTACGTTTCGTATAACGGGGGCGAACACCTCTGCCCTCAAGAATTCACTTCCACTCGGATCGCGAGTTTTTCTTTCCCAAGAGCTCGTGAAATTAGTCGAGCGGTAATTAAAGCGAATAGTTTCACGGGATACGGAATGAGAATGTCAAACTTGTGATAAACGCAAATAACGACACGACACGCTGAGCTAACTTTAATTGCTTTCCAATTAGGGAACTCCGGTAATGACGTCGAACGGAATCATTATCAAAGAATTGCGAGCACGATGATTATTAGACGTTTTTCTCTCTTTTTTCTTTCTTTCCTTTTCTTTTTTTTTTTCCTTAAGCTTTCGAGCGCGAGAGACGCGTCGACCAAATTGGAGTTAGGTTTTAATTGCGTTTTAGGTGCACCTTGCCTCGTCGTCGCTGGTGAGCTTCTTGTTAAACAAACGACAGAAAAGAGATCGATGTTCGTGCAAGTATGCGCATATTGTCGCTGTTGTACGCTCGAAGTAATATTAATTCAACGATAAATGCGTAACTATTGGATTGTTCGGAAAGTCATTTAATTTTTTTTTTCCATGAAAATGAAACACGCTGCTTTTAAAGTGTACAAACATTTTATTAAATCATACATTCTCCATTTTGGAAAACGAAATGACTTTCCGAACAACCCAATACAATAATCCCATTCACAGTCTACTCTCCACAGACTATACACACAGGACTACTAAATAAAAAACCATCCTGTGGGAAAATCGTCACCACACCCGGATACGTGAAAACGAGATCCAGATTCGATTCCTTCTAACCGACTAACACCGTACGCGGAAGCGTGATCGCGAACGCGTCCAGTAACGGGAGCGTATGTTAATTAGCTCGGGCCGATAATGGACCCAGGACCGACGATGACGCCTCGTCGTTCGGGTTTATTCGGCGCGGAACGCGGAAAAAGCCCCGGTCGATGACAGGGGCCATTCAGTTTGTTTGTCGGCTAGGAATTTCGATGCCGCGCGCGCGGAACGATGACGTCGCCCGATAATTGATTAACGCTTGATAATTAACGCTGGTCCTTGATGCACTGGCGGCAACGACGAACGCGCCAGCTCGTGCGCGCGCGCACGAGCGCACAAGCGTGCTCCTGCGCGCGATTAGCCGACTACGCTCTTGTCCTGGCTTTGATCGTCAACTAATTACCCGGCACGAAAGCGCACTTCGGCTCAGAATTTAATTTAACGCATTCCCACGGATGCTTCTTCGTCGACGTGTTACGTTAATCAATGGCTGGGAAGGAAGGAATTTTCGAACGGAAACCGTCTTCCCGTTTCGACGAGCCTTTGAATTTTTTAGCGGCTCCCGTGTCCAAGGAGAGATTTTAATCCGGGCTCGTACCAGAATCCGGTCAGGTCGTTTACAACGCGAGCACGATGTAATTTAATAAAACGGTGTCAGGCTGGCTCGAAGTTCGAGGAGCTGGCCTGTACAGGATGTTGTTAAAAGTTAGGTTAAAATTTTCGCTTGCGAGTTTCCCGTGTCGAAACGGGCGAACGAAGTTCCCGGGGACACGTGTTCGAAAACATTTGTTCAAACTGAACGAGCCTGAAAGGGTTGTTGGGGTCATTTCCGTTTGTTTAAACTCGAAACTGGCGAATTGCCGTGCGTTGTTCAATTCGGGATAACGAGGGTTCGGTTTTTGTAAATTGTCATTTCGGATTGTCATTTCCATCGGTGTGGAAAACGGAGTGGGGAACAAGGAACCGACTTGTTGTTCTTGAGAGTAACTTGTGACTGTGTGCTGAATTCCTTTTATTTTTTTTTATTTTTTTTTTTAATTGCGTCGCGATTCTGTTGATTTGGAGGGAAACGAGGACGGAGGGGAGATGGAAAATAAATTGATATCGATTCATAAATGTGACGTTGAATGTTTGTACAGCACGTCGAGTGTGTGAACAATTTTTTGAGAAGTGGACAAATAATTTTGAGGAATCAATATATATGTTGATGTCACGTTTTCTGTATGTGAACAATTTTTTGAGAAATAGACAAATAATTTTGAGGAATCGATATATATTTTTAATGCAAGATTATTAGTGCGAAATACTCATAATCGCCCTCTCTTGGACCACATTATGTAGTTAATAGATTCTCTCTAATTAATCTTGATTTTTACATTTCTGTCCATAATCATAAATTTCAATTTTCAACAATTATTTCCATCGATATAAATGTCTCCGGACGTTGTACCATTACGCTTAATCACTTTGCCATTTATCTCCTTAATGCATAAATTTCTTTTACACATTGTTTCCCTTCAACTCTGTTCTCAAATGCTCCCAGTAATCATTTAAGTCGTCTCTCAACGATTAACCATAACCCGTACGCGTTGCTTCTACTCTCGTTCAACGTTTTCTAATCCCCTACAAAAAACCGAAACCTGAAGCTCAAACGTTGAATTATACCAAATTTACCGTTTGAAAATCTATAATTGCTCTTTCAAATCCAAAAAGGGGTTAAAAATAACCCATGGAGAACCGTCTGAGAATTATTCAGAGCGGAAAAAAGGAGAAGAAAATTTGTTGCTCAATATGTATGGAATTATTAACGGAAAGTATTAAAACGTGGAACGTTTTCGATCGCGTAACGTCACCGGCACAAAGAAAATTTCCACGGAATAAATTTGATCCTGTTTGCTATTTCGTGGCGGGTTAATCGGATTACTTTCGGGGGATAAAATACAATTCCAACGGAAGAAACGGGGACCGCGGTGGTAGTAAAAGGAAGTGGAGGGAACGTGACTCGTATGGACTCCGTAATAATGAATGACCCAGACGATTTTTAAAGTTCCCTCCTTCGAAGTGGAATCGAGGTTATTCGATTCGACGGGGGTCGGCGAACTCGAAACTAACCGAAATCACCGGATCGAAGTTTCTCAATTTACCGGGCGTTGCTTCTCTCTTCTTCTTTTTTTTTTGTTTTTTTTTTTCGTTTTTTGTTTTTTTTTTTCTCCACCTAAAACGAGATTCCCTATGCATTAGTAAGACCAAACGAACTAAGCAGACTTCCGAGTTACTTGACGCAGTTACTTTATCGTCCGGTGTGTCCGACATACGCATTAAGTTTTAAATAAACGAAGAGGATTCTCTCGAAGAGCCTCGTAGATTCCCATTGGGGAGTCCCTCCATTCGAAGAGAAAGCTTCGATTTATTTCGAGCAGAGAATTTCGCTAATAGAGAAGAAGCAGAAGTAAGAAACAATTCCTTGCGATGAAACTTTTATCGCAAGAATCGCGAATTACCAGAGAGGTGGACAAATTTAAGAAGAAGAAAAAAAAGAGAATCTACTGCGAATCGGTTCCGCTTATCGAACAATGCTTCTCGAAGAGCAGAATCTCTGTTATTTGGAATTAATAAAGTAAAAGATAAAACGAAGAAACGATTTCTTCCTTGAAAATTTTCAAATCCAATTAATTTTTATTATCGTATTTAAATGCCCGATATTCTTTTCAAACTTTGAAACATTGATGCTCTTTGTTCAATTTTAGGCAATTTTTGAAAATTCTTAACCCTTTCGTTTTCAAATCACTTAAAAATAACGAACATAATATTTGTTTCTATATTTGTGCATATTTCATGACAATTAATCGATTCGTAAAGAGTGTCAAATTTTAAGAATATTTAAGAATTACATTAATTGCAAATACGTGCGACAAATGCACTTCGTTACATCTAAAGTGTTTTAACAATGTTATAATTTTCTATGCAATTATCTGTATTTATAACTGTATTTATAATACACACCCCTTTGTATTAAATTAAAAGAAAATAATATATATATTCGTAGGTGTGAAAATACATATGACAAAAATATTTTACTTATCATTTAAATACGTAGCCAATAATTTTTCGTGCCGATGATCTCTCTCGATATCGTGCAATTTTTATTTCTCGAACTATAAATTGTCATTGTCATTGTTCGCACGAATTAAATCGAAAAAAATTTAAACAATGGATCGCGAAAATGTTGATCGAAGTTGCCACGAACAAAAGTTACGCCCTAAGGGGGAAAGTCTCCTCTCGCAGAATTCTTCATCGATCTCGAGTTAACTAGATTCACGAGAGACCACGTAGAGAAGCGTAAACGAAGAACAGGTGAAAAGCACCGAGAAGTATACATACCTTTCGAAAGCGAACCGTTTCCAGTACGACGAGCTTACCTTGACTCATATTGATCGCAGCCTTAAGGAGGACCGAATCGAAGCGCTTCGTCCACCGACAGCCAACGGAACTGTACGCCCAGGACTTGACTTTAATTTCTGGAAAATCGAAACTTCTCGACTGTTAATCGTTTCACGGTATCTGCGCCCAGTTTTCCAGACATCGTCCCAAATACGTACGATAACGGATACCGTCGCGTTTATTTCTCACTACGTTTCTTCGTTTCTACGTCTATTCCACTTCCGGTCTACGAATCAATACAGAGGGCTTTGGAATTTCCTTTTTCCGGTACAGCTACGCCGAACTTGTTTCTCAACACGAAGTGCAATTGCCGCACGTATTTGCGATTAAAGTAATTCTTAAATATTCTTAAAATTTGACACTCTTTACGAATCGATTAATTGTCATGAAGTATGCACAAACATACATTACTATTATTTATACAGGAACAGAAGTAGAAATTTAAAAAAAATCATTTTATGCAAATACAGATCCATAAATACTCGGTGAAAAAGTTGTAACAATACATAGTATTGGGGAACAGATGGGAAACTTGATTTCGATACGGTACAAGATACTTTAATTTTATATTACGAGATATTTTAATTTAATATTTCGATTATCTCCGGCCGATCTGTGCGATACCGAAGAATTGAAAATTTTTTTAAATTTGTTCGGTACAATGAATTCCAACAATATCAATCTTGTATTAATAGAAAGTTTGAAAGGGTATTAATACTGAGTGGTCAATACACTCGTTAGTTACATCGATCGCATTCAACGACCTCAAACGAGAAGTAGAGCTCGCGTAAATAAATTAGATAAATACCATTGACCCGTACTACACCGACAATAAGAGCACGTCCATTATTGCATTTTATATTCCATATTTCCTCCGCATTTTATATTCTTTAAATACTGTTATAACGAAGCATTCATGGGTCTATGTTCGCATAACTCTTTTTATTATTTCTACTTGTAGAACATACTGACACAGTTTAGCCCGAAAATTCTGCATACGAAGAAATTCAAAGATAGTTTTCAATCTCGTCTACTGTAAGAGAAAAATTTACGTAACGTGGATCTAAGAGAGACAGAATTTCCATTGGAGAAGTCTGAGCGATTGCGATATAGATACAAACCAAATTATGGATATATATTTATGATCGATTTGTTATACACAAAGACTGAAGATAAAGCAAGATTGTGAATCGAACAGAACATTTCCGGATGAAACAATCTTAAAGGCTTAAACAAGGTTATTACAAGAAATAAAAACTTACAGCAACATACTGGGAAGTCTTATCGATGCTCGACGTTTCTTGGTTTCAATGGTTCTGGAATTTCAGCCATAAAGATCTTCATTTGATGTTTTATCAATAAAATACAACGCACTGTCTTTGTTAACCCTCGCGATGTAACCGTCACTCGACACACGTGGTTTTTTTTATCGCGTCACATACTTTCTTTTCGTTTCGTTTATCAAGATATTCGCCCAGTTCGCTCGTTAATCCGCGACGTGTTTCAAAAGAACGTTTTTTTACACGTATCACGATTCTATTTCCATCAGAGAATCAAACTACGAATTAGATTAATACGAAAAATGATTTCTCTCACCGCGATCACATTAATTGTAAGGAAAGGAGGTTCGCTTACTGGTTCCGCTGTCGCTGCTCGTGCTCTTTCCGGTTCCCTGATTGGTCGCCTAGTTGTAACCAATACGCGCTTCCGTAGCCGATCTCGCGACCGATACGCGGCACGTGATTGGCTTACGGAAACCCGGTGCTAAATCGTATAGCGTGTTGGCCCTCTGTGAACTCCTTGGTAACAAGGGAAGTTCCCGAACCGGGAAATTCAGAAAGTTTTGAACTATTGTACAAGTAAAATAGTTTATCCGTAATACGAAACCATTTTTTGTTGTTATGAAATTACAGTTTGAGAAGACGTAATCATTCCTCGGAAGAAATGTAAATTTTTTTTTCTCGAATGTCTCCAGAACGACGAGAAATATTGAAAAAAAGTTTACACCAAGAGTGAATTTCTAATTTATATATAGAAAACTGCGTATTAATAATTATCGAAGAAAAACCACCGTAGAACAAGCACTTGAAGAGTATGCGCTGTTCGATAATTATTTGTTCACGAAGAACGTGTACTTTACTTCCACTTGTTTTCGTGACGAAGTACTCCTCGACTCCTATAAACAACATAAATTCTTTATCACGGTTTTCTTGAATTCAAGAGCGAGTAAACTGTACCGCGAAAATTCTCACCTTGTTTCAGAATTATCGGAGCGTACAAGTGCCGTAAAATAAATTTCACAAAGTACAGAAGTAACGTTCCTGCCTCTTGGCGATGAAACTAAACTACTTGTTGTGTTATGGCCCCCAGGGGCACGACCTCGTATTGTTTGCTTTGAAGTTTGTCGAACTGCTACGCGACTAACCCAAAACTCTTGTTTTCTACGAAAAAAAGAAATATCCAAACTCCATATATAAACTTAATAAAGTACACTTTTTGTCAAATTCACAATTTCAGATATTAAAAAGACAATAATGAAACATCATTGAAACATCGTTTGTAATGTCAGTTTGAATAAAAAATATAGAATACAATTGACTTTAATTTCAAGAAAAACGACTTTGAATATCGTACAATACATTTTCCACAATTTTTAGCCTGATATCATAAATAGACTGATAGGATAACCCGTTTGCTTTTTACGTATCCTTGAGTACCGAATAAAATTAAGATGAATATAAATATAACCCTAAACGAAATCCGTCTCCTTGAGAAAGATTATTCTAAGGTGAAAGGAAGATCGATCTTCGGTTAAGGGGAATGTGGTGCTGTGAGTAAATGGAAACTAAAATGTCTAACCAAGTACGACTCACAATTTCCCCTGGGATTGATCTTTCTTTCTCCCTACAATACACGCGTGCACCAAAACTATTCCAAGTCAACATTCTCGAAAATAGTCAATCGTAGCAAAAAATGTTACTCTGTATTCTCGATTAATTTTCTCATGTAGAATAATTGTATTCAAACTTGTGTACAAAACTCATGATCGTACAAATATTATATATATACACTCCTCAGAGTGCAACCCTCAAACATTTCAAACGTAATTATCCTTACAAATCGAAATGAAAACAATCGTTCCCCTTGTACAGCATCGACGATTCTTCAATTATTCAACATTATTACTCCCGTAGATTGTTGTTCACAATTCTCGAACGTTAAAAACTTAATTATCCTTACAAATCGGTATAAAAACAATCGTTCCTCTGTACACCATTAACGATTCTTCAATTATTCAACGTTATTACTCCCGTAGATTGTTGTTCACAACTCTCGAACGTTAAAAACTTAATTATCCTTACAAATCGGAATAAAAACAATCGTTCCTCTGTACACCATTAACGATTCTTCAATTATTCAACGTTATTACTCCCGTAGATTGTTGTTCACAATTCTCGAACATGAAAAACTTGATTATCCTCACAAATCGGTATAAAAACATAATTGTTACAGTTTCGACGATTCTTCATTACCCAACGTTGTTATTCCCTCTAGGTTGCACCCATTCCTTTATTCCCTTCAATATACATATATATTTATATATATTACGGAAAAATTGAATTCACCCGGGCGATAGAGAAACAGCACCGAGGCGATCGCTTTAAAAATGGAACATCGATCCTCGAACCGTTTTGTTTACGTAAAATTCCACCGTCGTGGCGTCGATTTCTCAAAGACCTCGTTCCCGGGCGCCACGAAAATGTCTGATTCCGATGCGAAAAAGAAAGCAACAAACACCACTGGCCTGGTTCCACGGAGAATTCCCGATAGAGTCGAACGGGCACGGTGAATGATAATTCCGCAGACATTTCGTTCGCGGTGCTTCTCAGGGAACGAAAACTGTCGTATTTTTGTCGTAGACTTACCCGGATCGTATCGATGAGTGGTGTACAGGAAGCTGAGAAATCGACCGATATTTCACGAGGAATCGCCGCGATCGTAAGCAACCCAGCAGTCAGTTTCTCGTCGATTTTATCGCGAAAAGGATTTCACCGTGTCGCGAAACGAGATTCTAGCTGTATCGCAACAGAGGAGAGAGAGAGAGAGAGAATCGATCCGACTGATTTATTGTTGTCGTTGCAGAGGAATGCACCGCGGACAGGTGCAGCAAGGTGCCCTGTTCCCATGGCGGGAAATGCTTGACTACTGGCGGCGATACAGCTGTGTGTCTGTGTCCCCTTGGATACACCGGCGACCTGTGCGAAACCAGGGTGGATTTGCAGGTAACTCTAAATAAATAAAATACAATCTTGTTTGTTCAATTAGGACGAAACTCGGGGCGTAGCCGCGGGCCGAGTCGGTACCGCGAATCAAAAAGTGAAGAAGTTCCTTGTCGATGGTTTCATCGGGTTGCACGGAAAGTGATTTCGTTTTCCAAAATGTCGAAAATTGAATATAATTCGATAAAATGTTTACCCGCACTGAAAGAATCGTGTTTCATTTTCACCGAACGAAACGAAATCACTTACCGAACAACCCGATAAACATTGTTAACGTTAAAAGCTTCTGATTACCGGTACGATGGAAACTGAATTTATCGAAAAAGAAGCCGGATACTTCAACTACGTGACTTTTGTCGAAAAAACTTTACCGGGTCGACTATGTATCCATGTACCATATCTCGTTTATGTTTGTAGGATAAAAATATGTGCACGATTATCGTAAATTAAACATGGAAACTTTTTTATACTATACAAATCCTCCATAGAGTCGATAGTGAAGCTTCCAGGTTTGATTCTTGTTTACCTGTGTCTCAGAAAGTAGGGCGAAAGATTGCGTGCCTGTGTGTATTAACATTCTCTTATCGTGATTTAAATATCCAAATGGTGAGCTCAGTGTTTTGGTATTTCATTGGATTGAATCGTTCGGAAGGTGACTCTTCACCGAATAGAACCAAAATCGTGAGAATGGACTCGATGAATCTTATTTTTTTCTTAAAACTGTGAGAATTTGTAAATAGAGGGTTGGTGTGAAATAGAGCTCAGTGTTTTGGTATTTTATTGGATTGAATCTTCACCTTCCGAATAGAATCAAAATTATGAGAATAGAGTCGATGAATCTTATTTTTTTTCTTAAAACTGTGAGAATTTGCAAATAGAGGGTTGGTGTGAAATTGAGCTCAGTGTTTTGGTGTTTCATTGAATTGAATCGTTCGGAAGGTGACTCTTCACCTTCCAAATGGAATCAAAATTATGAGAATGGTGTCGATGAGTCTTTTTTTTTCTTAAAACAGTGAGAATTTGCAAATAGAGGGTTGGCGTGAAATTGAGTTGTTGAAAGTATGCACCGTTGCCCACCGAAGGGTTAAGGGAGCGGTAAAAGTTAAGGTCGGGGTAGGAGGATTGAATTCGATGCGCGGGAGCTCTTTTGAAAAATGTTACGAGGTGTGGCAGGACCTCGGGCATCGTTTATGTCCTCCCACGCACCACTGGCCTCCTTTCCTTTTCGCGCTGGTAAAAGCTACATCCCGGTGATAAACCCGATCCCACGGGTCTGTGTAGGAAAGTGACCCTGCATTATGCGAGAGACCAGCAGCACGAAAGATCCCACGAGGGCAACTATTTTCTCGCGGCGACGACGCGTCCTCGCCGCGGTAAAGATCTTCCACTTTGCTTATCGGGTTCGTTCGGTGTGACGAACAGTCCCTTTGCAATTCTCTTTCGTTCTTTTCGCGATAATACAGGGGAAACAGGGACAAACGATAACACTCCACCGTGAAATTGATAACCAATTTCGTTGCGCGAATCGACCATTTGCTCACTGGTAGATTCCTCTGTGACGAAGAACGAAATCGATGAAATTTGTTCGAAACAAAATTTACGTATTTGGTATAGAATTATTTTAACTCGATGTAACGTAAGTTTTTACATTTTACAAGACGTCTTGTAATTATATCATTAGATCGATCAATGTTGCTGCGTTGAATTCTATTTAGAGTGTAAAGGGTTCACGTAGCTTTCGCTTGGTTGTAAAACACTTGTTTTAAAGAAAGGATTAACATCGCGGGTAATTGTAAAGAGTTATTAAAAACGAGAGGTGGGCGAAGTAATAAGTAAAATTACTTGCACGTATTTATCACGAGAGAACTTTTCCGACAACGTAATAAAACAATCTTGTAGGGCTGCGTCCCTTCGGAACGAACCGGGACAGCGAAAGAGGAAATATCTTTTGTATATTCTGAAAGTTTCATAATTCTATCAATTTCCAAGTTTAGAATTGCTTCGTGAATGAAATCACTTGCGCCCAGTTTGGATTATTAAAACACTAAGGAGGATAACTTGTAAACAAATATAAGGTGAATTTTTTTACGAACTTTCTTTATTATTCTCGTGTCGTCGAACACTTTATGAACTGCTGGAAACAGAGATCACCGCGCAAGAGAAATTTTACGCGAAATTGTGCGATTATTCGTTGACAAATATCGATAGAAAATTATTTATTTCTTGTACGTTGAGTAGCTTGCTGCATTTTGGAAAGGGTACCTGCAGGCCATGCACGAGTAAACGTTATCGAATAATTTTATTTCTCTACCCTTAAACAGCCTTTTCGTTGAAACATCCTCCTTTGGACTTTATTACCGCTCGAACAATTCCAGGCATCCTTTGAATTAATTTTTCAATCGTATTTCGAGCAATATTCTGCCAACATTCGTTTAACAGTTTTCACAAGCGTTCTTTCAACGCTCGTATTTTCCAATCGTCGCTTTGGGAGGATTTACCGCTTACTCTGACATTCGTAAACAAAACCAAAAGTACACGGAAATAAAGTAATCCGTACTGCCCGTTAAAAATAACAGAACCGCGAGAGTGTTCCAGTAATTACACATGTACTGCAAAATGTAACAAAGAACGATCCGAAAATCCCATGAACACTTTCGAACGACTACTACATTCGAAGTTTGATCGTAAATGAAATAAAAAATAGCTTTGAAACGCTAATTTCGCTCTCTGGAAAATTTATTCTTATATTAATAATCAATATATTGTATTATATTCAATATCTTACTGTATATGGAACTTTGCAAAAATTAGAATAACAAAATTAGACAACGCCTAGGAGTACGTTCCACGAAAAAAAAAGAAAAACAAATAACGAGGTTCGAATTACTTAATTTTATCGCGCTCGAATGTTCATAGAAACTCGTTTAGTCTCTCGTTTCGCCGATAATGAGAAAAACAACAAACGTTCGAAGATATCTCGTGTCCGTCGATGCGTTCGCGATTCGAAACGAAACTCGAGGCACCAGCGATTAATTAAATCACGGTTAAACGCGACCCCCGTACGCCGCGAACTTTCCATCCGACCCTTTATCGAGGGGGGACGAAAGGGTCGTAACGACGTGCAACGGGCTTTTGAAGTCTCTCCCGATAAAGCTTTCGAAAAATTCGATTGAATTGTCGGGAGTGTGTATTATATAGAATTAAAAGGGTGGCGAGCCTCTACTCCCCGTAGTTAGAGAACGAGTTTGAGTTTCAAGTGACACTTGTTAGCTCCGATCCTTCGTGGCTGTTTGTCGGACGAGTTTAAAGGAAGTTCCGGTTCACCGGGAAACACGGTTATCCAGGATACGAAATAGAAACCCTTTGCCTACGGCGACGATTGATCGGTTCTCCCGTGAAATTTTGAGTACACGTTGAGTATACGGGGAACGAACAAAACAACAAAATCGAGTATGTTGAATTGCTTCGAGAAACTCGTGCTCATTTTCTCAAGTACACCGAACAAAGTTACCTTTAACGATTCGCGTAACCCCCTGTTCTTGTCTCCGATGTTTCTCAAATTTTTAATTGCAAAATACAACTTCGAAGGGAAATATTGAGAGACCGTGTTCGCAAATTTAATTTCTCTCGCGAAATCTCTCTCTTGAGAAATACTTATCGAAGACTAGAAACATTCTCTCCGCTTAAGAAACAAATTGGAGAATATTTCGACAGCGTACCGGCAATGTTAAACGGAATAGTAAAAATTAGAAACAAAGATTGGAAAATAATCGACTAATATTTGACTCTGTAAATTATTCACCATCTCCCAAAATATATACGTCTGATACCAACCGGAGACATTCTACAAATTTTCCAAATCGTAAATTACAATCGAAACAGTCGAACGAACGTCACTTTTGTTTCAATTATTACCATCGTTGTATCTACAATAATTTTCAGTCCCTTGAGACGCGTGAATCGAACGTTTCGTCGATCCGATACCGGTACTCAATTTCTCTCGAAATCGACCCGTACGTATGCGCGAGGGTTAAATCTGCGCGATTTCGAACGATTTGGAAAAGTATCCGCCGCGATCGTACGTCGTCAGACCGTTTAAAGAATCGAGGCGTCGTATGATCGAGCATCGCGCTTAATTACACTCCGCGCGGTGCATTGAATTCTTAAAACGTCGGCCGACAATCGACGCTTTAGCGAGGGCTCGACGATCTCGAGAGCGTGAAAGCGACGAAACGGATCCCCCCACCCTAGTCCCCGACCAGACACGTCGCGCCACACCGCGGATTATTTTACACGTCGCGCGTTAAAGCGTGCCGCGATTTTTCGCATTTACCGCGGACAAAAGGGACTCCATCGGGGTTTTCCCTTCTTTTTCTTGAACGATTTTTCAACGTTTCCACGGTGGCATAATGCCGATCAATTTGTCCTCTCATCCGCAGACGCCACTTCACGTGCACCGCGCACGTGTGCGGCGATATACACGCGCGAATTATCCGCGTCTATAACCACCACACCGATATCGATTATAACAATGGCGGATGCATTAAAGCCGGCGATAGACGCGTGGAAAATGCGTTTGATAAAATTGGTATCGGCCTGACAGCCCGATATTACTTCCGGGACACTTGGGGAGTAATTTTAATACCGGTTGGGAGTGTAGCTACGCTTAAAATTGATATTCCCCCCACCCCCAACCCCCACCTACCCCATCCTGCCCGACGTTCTTTGCAGTAATCGTCCATCGTTCTCTCTTTCCCGCGTTTTCCTTCGTTTTAGTTCCCCCCACCCCTCGGCGTCCTTTCAGGTTCCCTTGTGCCCCTCATCTCTCCTAATCCTCCCGCGTTATATCTTTTGAATTCCCTCCTGCGTGCCCTTACTCTTTTTCCGTGCCGCCTTAATCCTCGGCAAGGTGGTCGACGTTCTTTTCCAAGGGTGATCCTTGATAGACTCCGTAATTTTTTCATTGTTATATCGATTATTATTATTATTATTATTATTATTATTATTATTATTACACTTTTTTTTGTTTCGACATCGATGTTATCAATCGTGACATTAGCTATCGAAACCATTCATGGTCACCCACCGTGTTTCACGTGATCCAAACACTCGTTTACAGTTCAGAATGGCCCACACTTATTATTCTGTACTCTGTTTACAACTGGATAGACCCGATCGCAGTATCAAATGACTCGTTCTCGCTCGTTTGAATACAGATACGCGTTGTACACTCTGTACCACCGTTTACGTGCAATCGCGACTCATTAACGATACAACTCAGTTTCCGGGAGAAATAAAAAACACATGCGAGAACACGATATACGTACGAGGATCGTACAGATTTTTCGATAGGTTTTTAATTTTAATCGCAAAAATCATTTCGGTTGATTTCTTTCCTTTCTTGCATCTACTAATCGAGATTTGTGACAAAACATATGGGGAAATTGCAAGCTACGTATTTCCAACACTTGTGGAATGGCATCGAGAAAACATATATGAGGGTCTCTGGGGGATCTCGCTACGGTACGATAAAGGTTAAGGCGGGTTTCCATTTAGGCGACTTGTAGCATGCCACGTATCGTCTAATGTCGCCTGTTTTTGTACAGTGTGCGACCGAACCAATTTCACCGAAGCAATATCAATGGATAGTATGCATCGCGTCTTTAGTAGCAATAATAATAGAGGGAGAAAAAGAAAAAAAGAAAAAAAAACAAGATGGCGGAGGAGAGAACCATTTTGTGCGTCGTTGTCGCACGCGACATATTGCCTCGGTAGAATAGTGCTTCATCTCGTGCGTCATTGTCACACGTTTCTTAAATCTTGCCTAGATGAAAACACGCCTTTGGGTTCTCTTCTTCATTTTCGTTCGCGTTTCTCTGAAGTAGTTCTTTACGCTCTCGCGTCTCACGACGAAAGTGTTTTCGAATATATACGAGGAAAATTTGCGTCCCGAGACTCGGTGGACGGCGACCTGCAACTCGTGAGATTCGATTGTGACGGAACTTTGGATGAAATTTTTTCCTCCTTTGAAATTTCAAAAGGGTGCAAATTTTTGAAAATTGGACACGAAAGTATTTTGTAACGAACACGGTGGATCTCTCGGAAGATCGTAAACGATGCTACGATAAATCTGGTAACTCTGAATACGGCGAGTTAACGAGCTCCTTTCAGCATCAAATTAAATCGGGGGAACCTGACGAAAGAGATGTGCTCATAATAAGCCGGCTCTCGAATTCTCTGCTACTTTCTTCAACTCGCTCAGTGACGTTAACGCATGCAGTTTTAATAAGTTTCCTCGTATTTTCCGGTGTTTCGAGAATCTCATCACTAGTTGTTGGTTACGTAATACAACCGTTTGTCCTTTACGAGGTATATTCTTCACGTGGAAGCATAATTTCGGTGTTACACACATGTGCTCCGTCCCTTGAACGAAGACTCTTACTCTGCACTCCAGTTCGCGTACCCTTCCTTAATCTTTTCCCTTCGTCGCTTCTACTTTTCCGTACCTGTTACATCGCCATTTCTCACCACCGAATGGCAAAAATGTCCCTCGTGCTTATCTTCGCTATCCTTTTCGTCCACGTCGTAACTTCCCTGTAACAACTGCCGTAAGCACTTTACTAGCGTATTATACAGAGTGGACCGTTTAAAAGGAAACACTTAAATATCTACGTTATTTATGATTCTACGAACAAACTCTTCGGGACGAAATTGCCCTCTTTGAAGGGACACGTATAACGGTGGTATTATTCCTTTTTCAAGGTTATATTTTTACGAAAATCTAAGATCACTAATACTTTTTTAAACAACACCGCACACTTTTTCGTTTAAGTATTAAACAATACCTTACCCCTTTGTAGAGGATAAAAGAAACAAATCCAATAAACTCTTGAAGTGTCTCAAATTATAGAACAACCTGTGTAGAGGTTATTAGGTACTGTCCGCCCATGAGAAGAAGGCTAACGAGTGTTCACATCCCCACTCCAGTTCACAGCATCGTGGCTCCTCCTACCATCGCGCGTATTGTCGCTATTGGCCGCTGTCGATCTTCGTACCGCCCTCGACCTCGCCCGCCCCCAATGCGTGGGGGAACTAATAGACTGTAAAGTGGGAATAGAAACACTCGTTGGCCTTCTTTTCGCGGACGGACAGTATTGAGTCAATAAAAAAGCTACCCCCCGCTTACCCCCACATTACAATAGTCGTTTACATAAATGCATATATACTATATTTCCAAACGTATCTCTAAAAATTAAGCTACCACATTGTGCCATCTTCTCACCAACCTACAGTACCAATGATATATTTCTCCCATTTGCGTTTCACCGTTACAATTCACCGTCAATTTCGATTAATTCTCGAGCAAAATAATTTTGTCCATTTCATTCGCAAACCTTCAATGAAAAGAAAAAGAAACCGATGAATTCTCGCACGAGAGTTCGAGATTCATCCTCCCTTGTCACGACACGCAAAAATGAAATTTTCTCCTCATCGTCGTACGAGCGCGTTACACTTGTACTTCCGCCTCTTGGCTTCCCGTCGAACGCTATACGTTATCACGTCGCCGATGCTCCGGTGTAACGAAACGTAAAGTGAGCGCCGATGAAATTTATGCGGGGATATAATGTGCGGAGCACGCGATCGCAAGGAACTCGGCAGACTTTAATTTAGTAGCTGTATCCACGACGAACGAACCGCTTGCTCGCGAAACGGTCCCTTCCTGTTCGGTAACTACGTCATTTCGGAAATTGACGCCGCGAGATAACCGGAGGAAAAAAAGGACCAGCCATTCACTGGAAGTAATGTTACCGTCAGACAGCTTCGCCGAAGAAGATCTCCGAAGACCCTGTGGCCCCACGATTTCTCACCGTCGCCGCTGAAAAATCGCTCGATTTGTGGTGTTTCCTTGTCTAACATTTTATAGACGACCTTAAAGCTCGAAATACTCGATCCCTTGTAACAACAGGTCCGGAGGATAGTCCCGATAACGTACACGGTGTATCGTAATATGTAGGACTCCTTTCGATGGCTAGATCAGGGTATACGAAAACAGTAAAAAAAATTCGTAAACATGTGTAACCTTGTTCTGGAGTTGCCATTTTTTTTTTGTTTGCTCCTCAAGTGGAATTCGATTGGTATGACTGAGTTTTAATATTATTCGATTCGTTAAATAGAAGATGAAATTTAAATTCGACGAGAGGGTCTAAAACGATCATTGAAGTCAAACTCGATGGAAGTCTGGTGTTAACAATGGAGGACGGTTTAAAAATAAATGAGAATATTTTCCGGAGCACTCTGCTACGTAGCAATATCCTTTTAACCCCTGAAAATAAGTCACGCCCCCGTGAGTCCACTGTGCAGTACTCAACTTTGACGCGCTACGCCCGCTGTAATATTTGAAGCGTTTAGGTGCTATATTCGCTAGAAGGAAATGGTGCTTCTGAACCATAAATGATTAATTGAGTCGATATTAAGACAAAAATACTGTAGTAACCAGCACATCGATTAAAAATCTATGGAATCTTTTAACGACACTCCTTGGTAAATTGACCATCCCATCTTGGTATACTAAAGATTGATGCGTTCTAAACTGTAAATGACAAATACTTGTATCACCGTGAAACAAACGTATCACCATGCTGCTTTCAATACAATTGTCACTGTATTGTAATCACACATATGATTAGAAAGCTACTTTCACCAACCCTTTTTGCTAAAGAACATCGACCATCTTGATACGTTCTTAAGTTAACGCTTATAAAACATTGTCCGAAACCCGTGGTAAATCCTCGAGCAACAGGGCAAGCAGCGAACGAAAACGAGCAAAACTGATCCCCCAAAACTCGGTAACATTCAATCCTCGACCATGTGCAATCACTTTTCTTCGCGAAGGATAAGGCAACGCCCTGCCCTAACAAGAAAGGATCGAACGTCCTTTGGCGTACAATTTTCCCAAGGAAAATCTGCCGCTTGGTAAGATAACCATGCTCGATGGATTCTCTGGCTTGCAGGTGCCGTCGTTCAACGGATCCTCTTATCTTCGCTACCCGGGATTGGCCGACACGTCGCTATCTTGGCTGGAATTGGCTGTCACGTTGAAACCGACCGCCGCGGACGGCGTTATACTTTACAACGGACACCATAGCGACGCTACCGGGGACTTCATCGCGTTGTACCTCTCCTCGGGACACGTTCATATCATGTTCGACCTGGGAACGGGACCCGCCGATTTGAGGTAAGTCGATTCCGTGTAGCGATCGACGCTCGATACTCGAACCGTGTTCGGGGGCGGTAACACTCACCTCCCCCGCCCCCCGCCCCACCTCCAACCCACCCTTAGCCCCCCCCCCCCCCACTCTCTCCTTTCCGACCTGTTCCTTTCAATTTCCTCGTTACTCCTTTCGCTCGGGTCCTGCCTCTAATTGAGTCGTTTGCATGGCCTGGCCTCTCGGTGAGCGGATAAGGGCCGCGAACGGATATTGTAATTTTATTGGGAACGCGCGTACGGTAACTGGGGTGAAAAAGGGAAACGGGTCGGCGGGCCGCTACGGCCGCCTCGTTTGCGCTTGATTAGACGGGGAAGTGTATTTTAATTTGTTGAAAGTTCCTGTACGGGGATCAGGCTTCACGCGTCTGTGGATAGGGTGAAACGCCAAGTAATCGACACTGACTCGGTCGTCGTCAATTGCCACGAATTCGTTCGCCGATTAAGATTCTATTGGGTCGTCCGGGAAGTCGTTTCGTTTTCCAAAATGGAGAATACGTAATTTAATAAAATGTTTGTACACTCTGAAAAAATCGTGTTTCATTTTCACCAAAAAAAAAAAACGAAATGACTTTCCGAACAACCCGATATATAAATTAATAATTATTACATTACATCGTTTACATTATACAATCTAATAATTAAATATATATAATATAATAATCATTGATTTGTGTATCTTTCTCTCAGAGGCGAATTCAGCACACTGAAATAAAGAAAAAAATGTATACAAATATACGTCCGATATTGTTTTCCAATTACAACCGTTTTTAGGCTCTAGTAATTCTTACGATGAACCGAGCTCTTCTTTCAACTGTTTAAGTATGGTTTCCTGTCCAATGCACAACTTCTTGAAACAAATGGATTGATCGTAGAGGTCAATTAACTGGCAACCTCAATTTCTATTTGTTGAAGCACCTAAAGGTTTACAACACATCGGTAGATAACGTTGAGGTACTTCAACTACGTATTGAAACGAGTTGTCAGGGAATTGGGACAATACCTGGTACTTTTGAACCGACGAAGAGATCTGTAATAAGACGCTTAGAAGTCGTCTGTTCGAATCGGAGATGCACAATTTCCGTGAGGTTAGTCGAACAACTGGAATACTGTAAAAACAGCTGTCAAATAAACTCATGTCAAACGTACATTCACATAAACTCTCTCCTCCTTTCGAGCGAGTTATACTTTTCTTCAAATTTCTATTAAAGAAACCCTTAATTTTATAAATTAAAATTTTGTATACTTCCCTACGGAGACTTTACTCCTACGTAATGTGACCACGCTTGAGTGGGTGGTCCCTAGTGGGGATTGGGCGGAGCAAGGACTCTCCCGCCCCCCTCCTACGTTCAATTTAAAAGGACTCGACAACTTACGATCCGTGCACAGTACCAAAGACGATCGAAACCCTCTGAATACATCGCGTCTCGTGAAAGAAGGAAGGTAGACACTCTCGACAACGTTCACCCAAGCACTGTCTAGATACGTGTCGCGCGACGAACAAGATCGCGTTGATTACGTCGCTTGTGACGCGGCATAACGAGTTTATGCGCGACGCGATCGATTAACGAAGCCCCGTCGACGGTGTCGAAAGAACCGACCGGGATCGTTTAATCCGTTCTATCCGCCGGTAACGATGTATCGACGTCGATCGGCCTCATCGCGAATTAAGCTCTCTGAATATTCATGACGGAAAATCAGTACGCGCGTCCTCCAAGGCACCCGGTTCAGGGGATCGGATCGGGCCGCTTCATTTTTCCTATTTTCATTGCCCGGATTAACCCTTTGCTCGTGGAAAATCCCCGCCACGGTCGAAAAAGGACTCGGTGGACGAGCGGGAATAGCCTAATGGTCCTAGGGTCTCGCAAAGTGTACTTTCTCGGTCCTCGAGTCCCTTTTGCAGCGAGAATTTTTCTCCTTTTAATCCTGCCGCGTTCCTAGGGCCTTTTCAAACCCGTAATGTGTTCAAGGTATTTAAAATTATGTAGACGTAACTTCCGAGGCACGAGTTCAGCGCACTGAAATAAGAAGAAGAATATGTTTAAACTGAGCGTTTCTCAGAATCGGGAAAAATATATCGATAAGACGTGTTAAAAGCAACGACGAAATTTTCTTATTTTTCATTCTTTTCGAATGTAACTTCTACCATTGTATATTATACGTTGCCGATAGTTTGGTACACTTTACACTTGATATACCAATAGTTACTTATACCTTATTCTTGATATACCAATAGTTAGGTATACCTTCTACTCGGTATTCCTATAGTTAGGTATACCTTCTACTCAGTATTCCTATAGTTAGGTATACCTTCTATTCAGTATTCCTATAGTTACGTATACCTTCTACTCAGTATTCCTATAGTTAGGTATACCTTCTACTCGATATAGCTCCTACTCAGTATTCCTATAGGTAGCTCTATCTTATACTCGGTATTGCAATAATTGGGTACATCTTATACATGGTATTCCAACAGTTCGGTATACCTCATACTCGGTACACCAATAGTATACCTATCCCTAATACTTGGTATACCAATACAATACAGTCGTTACTTCCCCAACTCCTTACACACGACATACTGCTTAGTTTTCTGACTACGTTGGTTGATATCGACCACGCGACGCTGGAGTAGGTTTTTAGGGATTACTGAGTCAAAACGATGAGGGGAGGATCAACGGTGAAGGAAGAAGGGAATAATGACGGGCTCGGTTCGTCGTTCAACATGACGAATGCGAATGAAGTTTGCCCACCGATATTATTTTGTCGGAGAAGGATCCGGCTGGATAAAAAGGGTATTTATCGAAGAGTTTCATAAAGCCGGGGCAAACACCGCGCATTTGCCTTCGTATGTAAAACGGAACAATGTTTGATCCCGGCGAAAGTGAAAACATACACGGACGAGAGAATCGAGAATAATTAACGTGAAATTTTTTTTAACCGGACCGTGTTTCGGTACCGTGTTCGCGCGCAGGTGGAGAGTTATAACAGAAAAAACAACAGCGCTTCATTGTCGTAAACGTTAATGTAATTACGGCTCTGATCGATAACTGGGAACTGTTTATATTTCATCTCGACGGGTCTAGTGCGTTGTTTGTTTCGCGTTTCGATTAGTTTGCAAAGAAAAACACTCGTCGAAAGGAGAACCGGTGTCGTTAACTAGCTGCAATTTAAGTTTCGAAAAAGGACCTCACTTTTGATCGATAGAGTGAGAAATAGACGAGGAATTTATGATGCGACCACAAATACAGAATATTTATCCTTCGTTCTCTTCGTTAAGTGTTCTTAGTACTTTCATTTTTTTTTCATATAATTTATAAATTACATAGATTATATATCCATGGTATTGTTGGTATTTAGATGATCTATTATTATAATTATACGATTTGTATAATTATTTCACAGTAGCATGTAGAGGTATTTTGTAAACTCGTTTAATAACTCTAAAAATTCGGTCATTTATTATCAGGAGAGGTAATTAGACAGAGGAATTAAGACAGATGTTTAATTTTTTATCATTTCTTTTAGTTATACATTCGGTGAATGTTTCAAGCGTCACTGGAATAAATTAATGCCCGAAAGAAATGATTTTTAACTAGCCTGGAAAAAAGAAAAACTGACAAATGTTACAGCCAGCGAAATTATGGTACACGGTGTACACGACTTCGTGATGTTTTGAAATTGCGTACAAGGTTCACCGTAAGCGTATAACCAAGTTACACTCTACAGAAAGGATGTATGTGATAAAATATAAACTTACATTCATACCTTTCCTGTGAAGATATCTTTTTCAAATAAAACTAAAACAGAAACTCATTCTCTCTAGAGTACGAGTACACCCTCAAGGAGTTTTCGCTTCTAATTTGAAGATAAAATACTGGTTAGAAGCGAGCAGCCCTTACAAAAACAATTCTTACAATGTGTGACAAATTTTTCCATATCATTATTAAAAATTCTAGTCCCCTCTAATTCTTAAACCTACCTAAAAAATACGAACCCAGTAACGAGTCTTCTCTTGAACAAAACAAACAAAATATAACTAACACAAAATCTAGCAAGTTGTAAAAATCAAACAAAGAGAATAAACATCGTAAGATCAATGTTCGCATCGAAAAGGACCCTAAAGTCTCAAGATCGAAACGCTGGAGTACCATGTGCGAACACTACATCCATCTCGACTAATTCTATCGTTTATCTATTTTCGTTCCCACTTGGTAAATTTCTTATGGACTGTAAACACTGACGTGAGTACCTACCCCCGATTTATCGCTGGTACGCGTTAACGTACGCCTGATCGTGTCCCTATCGATCCATCGTGGGTTAAATATTTCGCGAACTATCGAGCGTCTACGCGAAACGAGCGTAGGCGGCTCTCGTATTTTTCGCTTCCTCGTCTACCCACGAAGTTTCTATGCAAATCGGTGAGTAACACTTCGCGTGGTTCCCTTGTCAGACCTACGGAGTTTACGATTCTTCCGGCCATTAGGAGGCTACGTAGCACTCGCTTCTCTTCCCGCGAGAAAGTTTCTCTGCATCGGCTTCAGGGACCGTTCAATAGAAGGCTTTCTCTCTCTCTCTCTCTCTCTCCTACTCACCCTACGCGATCCCAGAAAGTGGCCGCCTCAGCGAAATATTATCCACGAACAAACTTCATTCGCATTCACGACGTTTGACCGGAATCACGGCGGCAGGGCTCCATTCTGCCTAGTTTTTTTTTTTTTTTTTCTTTTTTTTCCTCTTCTTCTTCTTTTCTTTCCACCCTCCGCCACGATCTGGAGTTTTATTACGGCGGACTGGAAACGTCACGCGTCTTCTTCGAACCCCGAGCAAGCGAACCAAATAATCCGTCCCTCTTCGACTACGCCTCACCCTGCACGAGGAAAAAGTTTATCGCTTTACCATTGGAAATCTTACCCGTTGGAGAGTTTCGTGAATTATTTTTCATATTAATGTATTTAACATTTACTGAAATACGGATTTTACTGAAAATTGCTTCTTTTACAATTTGGAGTCTATTCATCGTAAACGGTATTGAAATATGCCTTGCAGTGTTTGGTAATTGCTTTTCATGGAGTAGATTTTGATATACTGCACGGATATATATATATATATATATATATATATCCGTGCAGTATATCAAAATCTACTACTATATCTAGTACTATATATATATAGTACTTTACTTTTAACACGAAAAATAATAAAAATGATACTGATACATAGTATACGTAATTTAATAAAACGGTGATATAAAATTGTGCAAGTTTAAAAAACATAATACACTGTTGTATGAAAAAAAGAGAGAAATATATTTTTGATACAAAATGTATTCTCGATTGTTCGAAAAGTTACTAATCGAATTAAACAAAAATGCTCCAATGACCAAGAATACATTTTACTTAAAAATTTCAGGAACGATAAATTGATTATTATCTTATCCAATTATAGTTTTGTTAAAGACAAATTTCGAGCTATAATTTAAAGGTAACCAATGATAATGGTCGAAAGCATCGATAAACTCGCGAGTAAGTTTACAAAACTCGTGAACGATCGTGAAAGTAATAGAATTTCGATATGGATTGATTTCCATACTATTTTTCCGGAGATCTGCAAATTTACGGGGACGAGAGTTGACAATTTATAAAGTTCCCGTGTAAATCGTCGATTCTAAAAATACAACGAGAACCGTCAACCCCGAAAGTGCGATGCATCGTACGTCTTCTTCTGAAATACATGCAGTGGAAAGGTGACGCATCGATCGATGTTGCAGAAGCGAGAATCCGGTGCGCCTTGGCGAGTGGGTGGAGGTGCGAGTCTCGAGAACCGGACGTTTGGCGTCCCTCGAGGTGGAGGACGATCCTCCACGGGAAATCCTGACGCCTGGAGCTTTCACGCAACTGTCTCTGCCGCTGAATCTTTACCTGGGCGGAGCACCATCGACGGACATGTA